>NC_080632.1:18230466-18830466 GCF_027887145.1 Ammospiza caudacuta
GGGGAGATAGGCAGATGTCATTTAATTCTGATGTTTGTAAGTCTAGAGAACAAGACTTTTAATGAGCAGGATCAAAAGTGGAAAACCAGGCAACAAGCAGCCCTTCCCAGGAAAACAAAAACCCACCACAAAACCTCCAAGAAAATAACAAAGAAGGAAAACAAGCCAGTATTTCATAGGATTGAAACTCAGACTTCAGCCTGTATTTAGCGAGGGCTGGAATGTCATATTCTCCAAGAAAATTTTACAGACTCCCTAAACAGTCTTCTCTGCAGTGACTTCTGCTGGCCTGTGCTGGAGACAAGAAGAGTTCACTCCTGGTTCAGTATGGTAACTTACCAGACAGTTACAGAAAACTTATCACACATCACATTTCTGTTTTCATTCTTCTTAGATAAATGCAGTAAAAATAGAGTTCACGTTTTGATCCTCCTTTCTCCATTGTTAACTTGATGAAATATTGTCACCAATGAAAATGTTTTCTAAATTCTCATTGGTAAAACTGAATATAACACACTTTGGCAGTGAGATAAAAAATAAAGTAGGATAGAATGAGGCGTCTTGCTTACAAAGTGTATTTTTTATAAATTAAGCCTGTTTCCAGAGGTAATATACTGTTGCATTAGATTTCTATGTACACATGTTTCTTTCCTTTTCTGTAAATAAAAGGTGATTGTTAAGAAGTCAGACAACAACAAAAAAAATCTTTATTTTTCTGCCAAGCATATGGTATATGGCGTATATAATACATAGTATACAGTACACACTTTGGGATTTTTTTTTTGCTCATAGCTGCAGGTGTACATGGAAATGAATATAAAATATTTGAAAACTCCAGTCACCATTTCTTCCTTGCATTTAACTTTTATTGTTCACAGACTTATCTTCATGCAAGAAAGCAGCTTTTTCTAGCTAGGTCCTGCCTTGAACTAAAATAAATGGAAAATATGTTCCTGATAAAAAATTAGAATTAATCTGTTATGCAGAGAACAATATATGCAGCCCTTTACAAAGCTGAAAGGCTTCAATCTTTTCAGTTCAATGTGCTACTAGGAAACTCACCAACATGCCTATGGTTTTTATTGTTTAATTATTTTTTGATAAAACTTTTTAATTACTTTTTAATTTAAAAATTCAAAACAACATTGAGTTTTCAAAGAAGAATACTCCAAAACAGAAGTCTTGGAGTAAAAGTTGCATTTTAGAAGAAAAAAATATATTTTATCAACTTTTTAAACCTTGGGATTAATTTCCTTTTCCATACCTCTATGATTTTTTCCTCATTGTCTTCTCAATTACACAGCTTTCAGTGATAAAACACAGTCTGGTCTAGCTGGAAGACAGTTCTTAGAGGAAGTCCTGCTTACCCAGTTCTTTAGGCAACAGCAAAATATCTTCTCAGTGAATTGGAAGCATGCTTGAATAACATCTCCATTTATTAAGATGAACCTCAACATAAAATATCTTCACCGAAAAATCTCATTACCACACAAAAAGGCAAAATATACTAAGAAATGTATTCCTAGTTACTATGAGCAGTCAGAACTGGGGACTGACCAGTCCTGGAAAGCTGTGTGAAATGACTTGGACCTTTCTGATTGCTATCTGTCCCCAGTGTAAAGAGAGCACACAGACTAGAATATGTTCATCATTAGCCACTACCTTCCCTGTCCTTCCAGTAGGATTGACTGAAAATGGAAATGCGATATTTGGATGCATCAGGCTGATAGCTGTGGCATCTGAAGACCTTGATGCACAGTCCCTGCCAAGCTGAGGGGTTACAATCTTCAGAGCTGTGTCAAGGTAGGTATTCTCAGCCTGAGTTGTGGCTGGTAATGAGCATTGCCTTACATTCTAAGAAGCTCAGCTTGCAATAAACGTCTTAATCCTTATGACCTGTGGCAATGTAAGACAAAGAAGCAAAATGTGTTGCTGGAGCCTCAAAGGGCTAATTTTGCATTTTGTGTATAAAACAGCACAGATTAAAAGCATTGGAATGCATGCTTAAAGAACCCAAAGTGAAATTATGCCATATCATCAGTCATAAGCGACATAACTTGAATTGGAGTATTTAAAATGACATTACTGGGAGCCCACACTAAATCAATGGGTAAATTCAAACACTGAGCACATTCAAGAGGATCAGGATTTTTATGTAAATATACAGTGAGCTGAAAAACGTTAACTTCATTCAATAAATTATTCATCATTGCTAGCTTTTTCAGCTCTAAAGCTAAACAACCAGAAATTATTTTTTAACCCCACATCTGAAAGCCAGATCAGAAAAGCCTTTCCCAATAGAAACATTCAATCTTTTAAAATAAAAAATTAAACCAAACCAACCAGCCAAACAGCTCCCAACCAACAAAGTAACAAAAAACCTCAAACCATATAGTCAGCATTATTAGCATTCATTATTGCTGAATGGACTAATGTCCTAAAAATACTTCAAAAATAAATGTGACTGTCTTTTAGCTGGAGTGGAAGAGTTATCTCTACTGTTACAGATTGCACAAAAGAACATCATTCAATGATTAGAAACACAGTAGCAGATGTGATACTTTGCTTTGTCTTCTCTGCTATAAAACTTGGGTGTGAGCGCCACTAACGCAGTTGCTAAAGCATGTACTATTATATTAGATTTTAAAATAATGTGTGCAGGTGAGTAATTAAATGATATGAAACATATTTATTTAAAATGCCATTTAGTAATGTAACATCACTACTAAAAAAGGGGGGGGGAAAGGAAAAGCAGAAAAAGAAGCAGAAAAGAAGCTCATGGTGCAACATACTAACATTTATCAGGTTTGATGACAAGAATACTCAACAGCATTTCTATAAATCAACTGAGCCACTCTGTTTTTGAAGGAAAGAAAGCAAGACACTCTGTTTAAGGTACAACACAAGCAGTGCTGTAGTGGGCCCTTGCAGAGTCACAATACTTTTAGCAGAGCTGCCATTTCCACAGCATAGTTTGCTGTTCATGGTGTAGATTTGGGTTCTTTAAAGTCCAACATGCAACTGACCAGGTGACACATGTGAGGAAGATTTGTTAGTCATTGCTGCAGTAGGGCAAAAACTAAATACACATTAATGGACAATTAGTTAAACAGCCTAAGTGTCCACACACTAATATTGAAATTTAGATTAAAAAATCCAGAAGAACATCAACACAAAAAAATATGTTCCTTGAAACCAATGTGCTAGTCCCTGTAAAAACAATGTCCCAAGAGTTTGGGAATACCAACAGGAGAGGAATTTTATTTCCTTGTTCTATGTCACAAGGGTAGCAAGAGGATAGCACTTGTCTCCTGGCAAGGGCAGATCACTGCTAATTCCGCTGTTTACTGCTATATTCTCTTTCTTCTTTTCACTGCTTTAGAAAGACAATGCTTTTACCCAGTAAAAATGCAATAATAGCATAGTGCATTTATTCAATAAAATGGCAAGAAAGACACAGCGTTTGGGATTTGAACCTGCTGAAATTATTCTGCCCTTTCCTGACCATGCCAGTCACGCTGTGTTCCAGGAAACATTACTCGTAAAATCACAACCTGGCTGCCTACACAGAGAGGCTGGAAAACAGCCAAAAAGCAATGCAGTAGCAGCAGCCCTCCTTCAAGGAGGGGAAACAAGGAAGAGGGAAGGGAGTCAGGAAGAGGAACAGAGAAGTTTCATATGAAAGCAAAGCATGCATTTAAGCATGCATTTAAGATGTAATTGTGAGGTTTTGGACAGGCTGGTGCATTAGAGAGGAAAAAAGTGAACTGACAGGTGTGTGCTAGCAAAGCAGACTACCAGCAGTGCCATGAAGAAATATGGTGGTCTTGTCTGCTTTAGTACTTGGGCATTTGACTTCTTGCAGGCTGATGACTTTCAGCCCTTCGCTGGCTCCTTGTGCTGTGCATCAGCTGTGCTCGTGTCTTGCCCTAGTGTTAAGTTTATAAGTGATATTTGCAAGCACGCTGACAAACAGAAAAGTCCTACTTGGCTTTAAGGTATGCACTAAAAATGAAAGTTTGATTCCGTAGTTCTTATTCATGGTACAAATTCTCCATGCATATAGAGGGCATATATTTTTAAAGTACTTATTTATAATTAATTAGAAAGATTATTGAGTAGAAGGAGCTACAAAATTTGATTGCAGGCTTAAATACAGTAAGGAAAGTTTGAAATCTTGCATCTAAGCTTCAATTTTAAATCCATAAGGCTCTGTAACTCTAGTAGGGGCAAAATACTAATGAGTTCAGTTATAACCATGTTTATTTATTCCATCTGTGATCCTATTCAATAGTTCCTGTGAAACAAGACAAACTGTAAAGCAGTAGTAATATTAGCTTTCTTTTTCTTGCTGTCCTGATTTCTTTTTCTGAATAGTAAGTAAAAATCTGTAAGCATATACCTCAGTAGGTATAATTTTCCTTTTTTTCTTGTGTACTTTTTTGGCTCTTGAAATTTTTAAGCCAAAGTTCAGAAAACAGTAGAACATTTCTAGTATCCTACTGTGATACTTTCCTTGCAGCAATGACACAACTATCAGGAGTTCAGAATGGAAGATTTCTTTTTTCAGCTATAATTTGCTCATAGTGGATATTTAAATGTATGTATGTATGTACTGTTAAGCATTTAAAAGTAAATCCTACTTATTGTTATAGTTTTCAGATGTTTGAAAGAGATCAGGAAATATTTTATCTTGTTTTGATAATTTCATTTTAAGCAGATAAAAGACAAAAAACTCAATACCAGAATATACACCTCAGTTGGATTCCTGCTAGCTGGCAAGACTTCTAATGTAATTCTTACATTAAAATCTCCGACTCAGCCAGAACATAAATGTATAAATAAGTTAATAATTTACAATTGCTTAGCTGTTTCAATTCAATAGATCACCAAAAATACCAAATCATCAGCAGCATTATTCAAGATTGCGTTAGGGCCTTTGGTCCTCCAAAAATGCAAATACCACTGTCCTTGCATGTAGTCTGGGATACTCATGGAAAATGATATTTAGAAAATCAGCTTTACAATGGCATTTTCATTTGTGAAAAATTCACCCTGCTTTTTCATCTCGCTTTTCTCCTTTTGAACTGCATTTAGTTTGGACTCCATACAGAGAGGCAACGTTGACCTTTAATGAAGAAAGCTGAACCTAAATGTTCATAATTAAGCTGCAGAATGGCAGATTTCCTCTGAGGATGTTAAGGAACAATTCGTTACTTAACAACAGTGGGTATTGACTGTATTTAGGTGTTTAGGTGCTTAGTGACATGAGCCACATGTTTTGCTTCTTGCCTTGTGCTAATGCTATCTAATAGCTTCTGAAAAAAAAATCTTACTCTACTAAATAGAAAAATTCTCTATCTACAGCATTCATGTTATTAATATCTAGCCTTTTAGACCTGAGGAATAAATCCAGCAGGAGTTTAAAATGCAAAGCATGAGCAAGCATGGAAAGAAAATGCTTTCTTGCATGGTGGTCCCAAGGCACTCAATTTCTTTAAGGGGAAAAAGAAAAGGGAAGGGTCAGATTTTGTCAGTGATAGTTTTTACTGGCTAGGAAAGTTTGTGCAGTTAAACTTTAGCAAGGATTTTACTAAGTCTAACAGTGAGTCTAGCTATTTTATTATTGTACCTATATTTCTATTCCATGTGTGCAGGTGTCAGTGTTCTGTTGTTGGATTTGGAGCCAAAAAACTGTGGTGGGAAGACAGAGTTCCCAAAAGTCCAGTTTTGCTTTGATTTGTGCCCTGTTCTGAGACTGTGTTTACAAAATTGGGTCAGGATTATTACCAGTGAAAAAAAAGAGGAACACCTCACTGTTTGTTACTTAGAATTATGTCACTCCAAATTTTGCCTGCTGCTTCTCTAAATTGGCCATGAAGTTTAACTTTCTTTAATGAACAGTAATTAAAATCCAAACTATATGTATTTATGGTACATTTTAATCTCTCTAAATTTAGATTGGAATCTACAGCAGCCTCACAAAATGTGCAAATAAGAACACAAGACATCAGGAGCTGGAGAGGGAAAGCCAAAGAGCCTGTTTATCATGTGCCTGCAATCACTGCTGAGTGATGTATAGTAATTACAATTTTATTTTTTTTTTTTAATTGTCAGGCTTCTGACACTGCAAGGAAAATTGGTGACAAGATGATGGATTGGTTTCACCACATTGGCTTGTTGATTCAACAAAACTTAAGTGGATATTGGCATTTGTCATTCAGCTTTGGACCCCTACAGACTCCTGCTGCTGATTAGTCAAATACGTCACCTCCTTGTAATTATTGCTTCAACAGCAGAGGCTCCAAGACATTCTCAGGGGAACAAACTTTTACAGCATAAGTGCAAAGAAGTGCTACTTAGTACCAGTTGAGTGAGAAGGAGTAAGCACATGGGAAAAGAGAAGCAATCAATGGCAGTGTTTGAGCAGCTTAACCCTGCTGGCCCTTGCATGTTAATATATTCTTTATGCATTGCTTCCCCGGCAGGAAGAAATTAGAATGATTAGCATTTTCTCTTTATCTACCGAAAATCACAAATTGGAAAAACGTTTGCTTGTATTTTTGTTTATTCCCATTGAAAAACTGTGAGGTCAGGATGACCTCTCATCATTTGCACTTATTTTCTGGGCTTTACTTCTAGAGAGTTTTCTAATCATCTACAGGCAGTCTGTTTTATGAAGGTTAAAAGGAACTTAATCAGGTAAAAGATGTTAAAATGGAAGAATCTTTCTTCTAACTGGAATAATAAAGATATATATTTTATATATATAAATAAAGACAACAAACATACTTGCATGCATTGAAATGCGCCACATCCTTCCACAAATGATATTTTACTATTGAAAAAAAAAGTCCTCCATGGCTGTAGATGAGATTGTATAGTAATATGACATGATTGCAATGTAGCAGGATTTGGGATATTCTGATAGAGTAGCTGAAGTGTTCCAAAAAGGACTGGAAAAACCTTAAGGTCATGTGACTTTGAAGTTGTGCAGGGGAGAAGTGTGTAAGGTTTTGTTACATGTAGGATTATTTGTTGTGACATTATTTGTTGTGATATTTTGCCCAGAGTTTTTTAAGCTGCATAAAACTTTACAGAATAAGAAAGTGAAGATGGAAGCCTCCTTATGTGAGGGGAGCTGCCAAAGACAGAGAAAAACAGAATAAAAAGAGGTCCAAAGTGAGAGTAAAGTACATCCTGTGTATATCAAAAAATTGAGAGGATTTCATTCTTCTCCAGACAGGTTGTGCATAGCATTTATGAAGTGTGCTGAGAAATACCATGTAGACAGTTAGATTATATGCTTGTATGAGATCACAATTACCATTCAGTGACCTCAAGAGTATTAAGTAGGAAGGATAACCAGAAATTGCTATGAAATTAGCATTAATTCAATGCAATACTTGTTATAAAACAAGTAAATCTAATTCTGGAAGGAAGAAAACTTGTGGAGAAACAGCTATGCAGGAAGAGTTAAAATAAATAACAGTAACATGAAATAAAATAAATGATAGTAACATGAGTTACTATTTTGTAAAAATATTTCTCTTTGACAACAAACAAAAACTGGGGTCTCTAACTAGTGCATTATTAGGGATGTCTCATCTGAGCCACTGCACTTTAAGTGCCAAAAGGTGTAGAGCAGTTTAAGAAATCAATAGAGTTCTAGAAAACATGACCAGTAGAAAGACTGTGAATAAATTGGTAACTTTTTTATTCTAGAGAAAAAAAAAGAAGAGTAAGTGAGAACAGTCATAGAAACATTACCAAGGTGGGCATAAAAATATACCAAGATGGGCAGGGGGGGAAAAAAATCAAAATTAGAAAAATATGAAAATATTTCCAACAGAAGTAGCACAGAAGCTTAGGGACATAATGGTGTCATCACCAGATGACCTTAGTAAGCACTTACTGAACCAGAATGAACAGGAAAAAATTGGTCTTGCCTTATAACAAAAAGGCAGATCAGATGATATGAGGTGGCTCTAAGTCTGACTTTGCTGCTCTCTTAAAAAGAGGAAATAATCTTAGGATATTTTGGATGTAAGGCTCAAAGGGATACTAAGTAGGTTTCCTAAAGACATTAAATTTAATCAGAGGGCTAGGGAATTACCAGCTGTGTGATGTTTAACAAGGAAAAGTGCCAGATTCTGCACCTGGGATGGGGCAACCTTGATGTACAGAGAGGAAGGACAAAGGGGAATGAGATACAGTGAGAAGTGACCTGGGGTCCTGGTCGATGGTGAATTGAATACAAGCCCGCAGTGCCCTGGCAGCCAGGAGGGCCAAGCATGTCCTGGGGTGCATCAGGCACAGCATCACACCAGGCAAGGGAGGGGATTGTCCTGCTCTGCTCTGCTCTGCTCTGGGGCAGCCTCACCTCGAGTGCTGGGGCAGTTTTGGGTGACACAATGTAAGAAAGACATTGAGCTATTGGCGAGTGTCCAAAGGAGGGCAATGAGGATGGTGAGGGGCCTTGAGGTGAAGCTGTGTGAGGAGTGGCTGAGGGGACTTGGTGTGTTCAGCCTGGAGGAGACTGAGGGGAGACCTCACTGCAGTTGTGACTCCCTTGTGAGGGGAAGAGGAGGGGCAGACGCTGATCTCTTCTCTCTGGTGACACTGACAGGACCCAAGGAGACGGCCTGAAGTTGTGTCAGGGGAGGTTTAGGTTGGGTGTCAGGAACAGGTTCTTCCCCCAGAGGTGGTTGGGCACTGGAACAGGCTCCTGAGGAAGTGGTCACTGCACCAAGAGCTCAAGGGGCATTCGGACAATGCTCCTTGGCACATGCTGTGACTCCTGGGGATGTGCTGTGCAGGGCCAGGAGCTGGACTTGATGTAGCTTCTGGGTCCCTTCCTACTCAGCATATTCTGTGGTTTTATGTCAGTACTTTGAGCAATGGTGGAGAGAAAAAAAAGATATAATCTGTGACATTTTCCTATCTGAATGATTGATATAACTAAGGCTACACTAAGTAATCTTAATAAAATACAGTTATTATTCACATATTCCATATGCATAAAGTTTTACTGTATGATTAAAATTAAATCTAGCATTATAATGAGAAATGACCTTTGAAAAGAATGAGATTGAAAGACCTAGCTAGAAGGCATTCTGTAAAGATATTTCTTCAAAAATACAAAATTTATACTTTTTAAACTTATATCGCAAACCTTTCCTTTCTTCTTTCAGCACCTTTTCATTTCCCCAGAAGCATTTTCTTCCCCAACCTGACTTTGCCCTTTTTTTAAACCTGTTTTGTTGTTGTTCCTTGTTTGGTTTTTCCCCACTAATACTCCTGAAGGTCTCCAGGCTCTGCATTTTTCTCTTAAAAACAACTACACCACCTTTTTCACATCCCTGTACCTTTTTTGGTTGCCCTGGTGTAGCGGATGTTTGCTATTGCTGATGATATCTCCTTAGACTGACTGTTCTCTCTGTGGCAATATAGTAAATGATAGCAATCTAGAAACATTTCTGATGAGGTTATATCAAAAAGAGATGCAGCCATTAAAAAAAAAAGTTAATATTTTTAGTTTTAGTTTTAATTGTTACTGTCTGTTTACTCTCTCTTCTTTTCTGAGAGATTCCTAATTTTCATTTTTGTTTGGCTTTTCCTCCCTCCCTGGATCTCTTAGTTGTTTTCAGCAGTAACTGAAGAAAAAATGACAAAAAAGACAAAAGATGACAAAAGATGACAAAAAGATAAAAAATCAGGAAGTTTTTTTCTTTTCCAAAAATCACTCCAATGCTGGCAATCAAGCTACTTTGAGAAAGGCTGACTAGGAAATTCTTCCACTCTAAATGTATACTTATGTGAATTAGTACACATTCTTCTTTGTAGTTTTCTTGGTGTTAATGGATAAAACTGCTTTTTTGCCTTTTTTTTTAACTGACACAACTCCTTTACCTTCTTTATTCAGCCTTGCTCCAATTTTTTTCTCATTTTGGGCCATGTGTTGTTGCTGAATATAATTTACTTTAGTCAAATGGTTTCCAATTAGCAAACCCTCTTTATACCTGCAGGAAGAGGGTCAGGTTTTTTTCCCCATGACCTAATTCTGCTATGGGCTGGTTTTCATGTGTGCCACCACTTGAATCTTCCCATTGTCAGGAAATTGCCTCCAGAAAGGTGGTTGTGTCAGCCACTTGAGTTATTTGGAAGTGTGGTACACATCTGGCAAGAAATCCATGTCAGAAACACACCCTTCTCTTTAACACATGAATCTGTACATACAGGAGCTGCATGAAACTAGTAATTTCAGATGAGACACCTGAGTAGGGCAGTGGTATTACCTGGCTAGGAAAGAACCTGTTTGTAAAGACTGCATTGTATCTATTGCTTCAGGTATGAAAGAAGATGGCGGAGAATTAAATATGTGAGATGCAGGTTCATTTGGACTTTGCACTTGTTATGAACATCTGCATAGTGCAACAAAGATTTTCAAAATAAACAACAGAGTTTAAGTGAATCTTTTTCATATCTCTCTATTCCTCCACATTATTTCATAAAGATATGGCTGACATCTTGAGTGAGGCTGTCTTTCTTCATATTCTCCAGTTTGGGAAGCTACACCAGAATCATCAAAACTGAACAAATATTTGCCACATAGGTTTGCAAAAAGTATGTTGTGATTCAGCCTTCTGGTAATACAAATGAAGTGGGTTCTTTCCATTTTTTTCTCAGGGGAAGAATCTATCCATAGGTAATATATATGAACCAAACATTTGAAAAGCAGACAAATAACTCTCTACCCAGTCTGCACTCAAACTTCCACCAGACAAGGGAATATAGTAGCAGCTCTCTGTTTCAAAACTCTCTGAAGAGGAAAATGTGGGATAAACAGTAACATGCTGCAGTCTTCTGGGTGTGAGCAGAACTCACATAAGATTACCCACAATTACAGTGTGTAGGGCAAGTTACACAACAAATCTGGTATGATAAAAGTTTTAGGTAGTTCATGTTCATTAAGTGTTATTCAAAGAACTGTGAAATTGTACAGTAAAGGTCTAATGGCTTGGAGGAGTTGGTCAAGAGAATGCTACCAATTAAAATTTTTGTTAGATCTGGCCCCAGTACAATTTTCATGTTTTCTTCTCATAAGATCTATTTTGAAAGTTTTTCTTTGAAGTGGGTAAGTTAATTACAGTCATGCAGACATCAGGTTTGAAGTTAAAAAGTCTTCAAAATTTCTCTTTTTGCATCAACTACACAATGGTAAAATAGACTTTGTACTATCTTGCTTTAAAAATCAAAGTATACCATGTTGAGAGCAGTGAGAGTAGAAGGATTTGCCTTATTGTTATGAACAATTTTATTAATGTTTCCTATTTTAAAAAGTCATTTAGATATGGTATGCTGAATCAATATAAAATGGCCATGCTTGTTAAGATTAAACAGAGCCAACTTGAAGCTTTGGAACAAAACAGGATGGAAGAAATGAAGAAGAAAGAGAAAAAAAAAGATAAGTAGAGGGGAGGGAGGGAGGGAGGGAGGGAGGGAGGGAGGGAGGGAGGGAGGGAGGGAGGGAGGGAGGGAGGGAGGGAGGGAGGGAGGGAGGGAGGGAGGGAGGGAGGACTTTGTCATCCTTTTAGTAAAAATATTCTCTTTTTTCTTTGATTTGAAATATTTCTGTTTCTTGATGAGCTTATTTCAGGCTTGTAGAAGGGTACAAGGAAATCTAAGACATGATTTCGGGAGATAAAACTGAGCTGTCGGGGATGAGGCCTGGTTCAGGTGTCTCTGGTTCATGGAGATGCTCTTCCCAGTCTCCTACATTTTCCTGAAATGACAGGGCTGAACACAAATTGTTTCTTCCCCTGTATGGCTGCATGATCTTTGCCATACAGTGGAGCATGCAAGATGTTGTCAGGGCTTGTGGCATCAGTGCTGCAGAGAGGCAAGCAGCTGTTCTGCAGCACTGCTGTTTGTGACTAGTGCTGTCTGTCACCGAAGCACAAGAGGCTGTGGCAGGCCACAGTTCAGGTGGTTGTTCAACTGCGAATGGACTCCAGTCACGTGCTGGGAGCTTCCATGAGGGGCATTTTGTGAGGCTTTTCAAACAGCACAGCAGCAGGGCAAAAATTTGCTCCTGTATGTTTGCATACTCCAAGCTTCTCCGTATCAAGCAACTGTCTAGAAGTCATGAAGAAGGTCTTTTCATCATAAAATTAATTAATTCATTAATATATGCATATATTAATTCAGGAATATACTTATTTCAGATTTGTTCAGAAGTTTTATATCGAGGACTGTGGCAGTCTGAAACTGACCCTAAAAAATAGCACAGGAGACCTAAAATTAATTTGGAAAGAGGAACAGTTGCTCTTCTCTCCTAAAATGCCATCAAGATTAATAATTCTTGGGACCATTTATATCTCAAGCCCCATATTTCTTCCTCTTAATAGGAATCAACTCATTTTCCCTCAGAAGTTTTCCCTGAAAAACCTTGGATTTTGAGCCTGTGTTATTGCTTAATACCTAGGACTCAGAGAATGTAAAATAGGAACGGACTATTAGAAATCTTGCTGTAGCATGGGACAATGCTTTTCATTTTTCCAAAGAGAAGGAAGCTCAAGGTCCTTAGTGGATGGATTCACTTCTGTTACAGGCCATGATGGAAAGAGGCTGTTTGGGGTCCAGCAATGTCTTGCCTCTCTAACACAGCAAACCCCGAGAGCAGGAGGGGGTGAACAGCCCCTCGTGGGGCAGACCTGCCACAAGCAGAGGTTGTTTGCCATGCAGAAAGGGTGTGCAAAGCAGGTGGATCATTCCTCTGCAATACAGAATCAGTGAAATAAATACGGTTACATTATCACTACTACGCTAATAGTGCAGTATGGTTAAAAATTACCTTGTCAATTACTTTGACTAATATGGAAAAGGGAAAAGATTTCTGGGCACTAGATCTTTTGTTGACAGTGTTGTTGTCCACAATATTGAATTCATTATCCAGCGTGCAACAAGCCAGTAGTTACACGCTCTAGAGAGGCATTGATTATTTATTTCAGATTTGTTCGGGCCCAAGTGCTCTGTGATTTTCCATGACTTAAACATTCCAACAGGACTTCCTACACCACTATTTATATTCAGAATTTCAGAGTTAGTAACTTTCTAAGTGGTGTCTCTGAGCACCACTGAAAAGAGTCTGGCACCACCGTCTTGGCACCCAGCTTTGAGATATTTGTGTGCGTTAATGAGATCCCCTCTCAGTCTTCTCTGCTCCAGACTACAAGGCCCAGTGCCTGCAGTCTATAAGAATATCCCACAGAATATTAAACAGTAAGGCAATTGCTACATTTCAATTACGACAGAAAAATAGAAACCTCAGTGGTATATGAACAAGTTATTGTTGCTGAATTCATCAGCCAGAGTTGACCAAATTCCACTGATGTTGAATTACTACATAGCAGAAATAATTTCCTCAATTTTTTAAGCTTTTCAACAGTAAAAAGAGCTTAAGGAAAAGGGTGGCCAAAATAAATTAAGGAAATGTAGTCTGAAGACAAATGTACCATTTAAGTTTTAAAAGCTTCTAATTTGCTTTAATGATAACTATGCCTTTGGTTGATCAGACCTCCAAGTGGAGTTACTCACGCTTGTACGCCTACATGCATCATGGCTCTATTTAAACTTGTTCATTCTAGTCTACATTTCTAGTCTACATTTTACATTTTCTCTAGTTTTAGAAAGTTTTCATTTTATGAAATACATAAATGAGAACTGCATTTGTATCAAGTTATATTCAAAATTATCTGCAAGAAGACACAGACATAAAAATGCTGTCTCAGGAATTTATGGCTTTGTCGGGAGAAGTATAAACTTTTCTTTTCTTTTCTTTTCTTTTCTTTTCTTTTCTTTTCTTTTCTTTTCTTTTCTTTTCTTTTCTTTTCTTTTCTTTTCTTTTCTTTTCTTTTCTTTTCTTTTCTTCTCTCTCTCTCTTCTCTTCTCTTCTCTTCTCTTCTCTTCTCTTCTCTTCTCTTCTCTTCTCTTCTCTTCTCTTCTCTTCTCTTCTCTTCTCTTCTCTTCTCTTCTCTTCTCTTCTCTTCTCTTCTCTTCTCTTCTCTTCTCTTCTCTTCTCTTCTCTTCTCTTCTCTTCTCTTCTCTTCTCTTCTCTTCTCTTCTCTTCTCTTCTCTTCTCTTCTCTTCTCTTCTCTTCTCTTCTCCTCTCCTCTCCTCTCCTCTCCTCTCCTCTCCTCTCCTCTCCTCTCCTCTCCTCTCCTCTCCTCTCCTCTCCTCTCCTCTCCTCTCCTCTCCTCTCCTCTCCTCTCCTCTCCTCTCCTCTCCTCTCCTCTCCTCTCCTCTCCTCTCCTCTCCTCTCCTCTCCTCTCCTCTCCTCTCCTCTCCTCTCCTCTCCTCTCCTCTCCTCTCCTCTCCTCTCCTCTCCTCTCCTCTCCTCTCCTCTCCTCTCCTCTCCTCTCCTCTCCTCTCCTCTCCTCTCCTCTCCTCTCCTCTCCTCTCCTCTCCTCTCCTCTCCTCTCCTCTCCTCTCCTCTCCTCTCCTCTCCTCTCCTCTCCTCTCCTCTCCTCTCCTCTCCTCTCCTCTCCTCTCCTCTCCTCTCCTCTTCTCTTTTCTCTTCTCTTCTCTTCTTTTTTTTCATAGAGTAGAGCTATTGACCAGCCTGCTGGTGCCATAATGAAGAGCTAACCATCCTGGGCCAGCTCAAACATCCACTACACCTACTTTTAGATAAGTAGTTGTCTTTTCTGTTCAACTATATGTGCCTTTCAGTTGTTTCCTCACACACCATGTAAAATAATTACTTCCAAATAAGTTTTCATGCACTAAGTACCTGGGAATAGCAAATTGGGATTTTATTTCCATTTTTCCATTTCCTAAGTGAACACATATCTCCATATACTTAACATATATTTATTTTATAAGTTCATAGGTTGCAGAGCATTTCACAAGTTGTCCACAGGGTCAGTCATTCAAATCTTGCCTAATCAGGAGCATCTACTGCTGTCTGGTGACTGTATGAGACTCAAAAGGCATGAATAAGAGCAGAAATCCATAATAAAATTTGATATTTTTATGTTTACATTATCATCTGTAGAGTCCAGAATTGCTTACCTTAAAAAACATCTCTTTGTTTATAACATTTTGCGGTTTTAAATACCTCATATGAGCAGCAATAACAGAGGCAAATTACTGCAAAAGAGAAATAAAAATATAGTCTAGATCTGGAAATAAAACAAAGTGATCATTATTCTTTAAAGAGCAGCTGCAAAACTATGGCACCGAGCTGTGGCAACTGTTAATGAGAATAGATGCCGAAGCCAGCTGAGTGGTAGAGAAATGGTTATTGAAGTCCACAAAAGGTGACATTGTGAGAAATCTTAAAAGATCTTTTGCTGTTTAAGCCTTTTCTCCTTCATTTGTGGGTGTACCATAACTTACCACAGATCTAAGAGAAGAACAGCTAGTAAAAGTGTTAATTCACCTGCATTAAGTATCAAAGATATCGTTCTCTTCGCATAATAATTTGATTATGCAGTTTTTACTTTAACTTTTTAAGTCCAGAAAGGCATGTGAAGGAAAACACTGGATTTTAGTCTTTGTAAAGATCTTTGGGACAACCATGTGACATGTGACTTAAGAATGCATTATTTAAATGACTGAAGATACTCCTAATTTTTAAATGCTGCCATGCTAGTTTTGAAAGTATATTTCAGTCCTAGATAAAGCTGACTCCATAGACTGCATTTTGTCACCCTTTCTGCACTCAGACACATAGGTTTCTACTTGACAAGCTCATGACATAACATGTCAAGTCAACTCAAGTGCACTAGGAGGCTATTCTTTTAGTTCTTCACTCTTTCCAGCTGTTATTTCTGTCTTCCAAAGACTTTATTCTCATGCAGGAGAGCTCTTGTGTGTAGTGTACATTTTCTTGACACTTTTACTTTATGGCCTCATATCAGGAGGAATCTTCTAAAGCTGTCTTTAGGAAAAACAAAGTAACTGCAAATCCCATCTTTTTTTGTGCGTACTAAAAGTACAGAAACCAGGCTATGCCAAACCAGTACAAAATTATGAAACAAAAATTTGAAGTTCTGAAGGGATAGAAAAGCAGAAGGAGCTTTCAGGGAAATCCTTGCTGTGCTTGTTTTTAAAACTATGTGGCAATGATTCTATACAAACCTACACATTCTAAAAAGAAAATTATGCTTTCAGTTACGAAACATGTTTAATAGCAAAGGGATTAAAAAAAAAAGAAGAACAAAATTATTGTCAGGAGAAGCTGCAAAGATGACCAAAGCATAAATCAGGCTTTAGTAACATCAGATTAACAATCAGCTGCTTCTGTTTGTTTCAGTTCAGGTGAGAGGGATGTACTTGTTAGGGTGAATGTTCCAAAACACCTTTTTGATTATTGTTATTAATGTCTGCCATGGTCTGGATTTCACTCTACATCCTGAATTTCTTCTGCTCTGTACCTTTTTTGTAACTTGTTTCCGTTTTTTGCTTTTTATCAGCTTCTGCTCCAAATCCATTAATGCCTTGGTTTGGGTTTCTTTCTGTTCCCCTTTTCTCAAATGTGCCCTGATATCAAATTTCTGCTTCACATGCAGACATTTAGTTATGAATTTGCACAGAACAAGTTTTGAGGTATTTTTCTTGCAAAATGCTGCCTCTGTCCAAACGGAAACTTCTGCATGTGATTAGGTAGAACTTTAAACAAAAGAAAATATCAAGTCTTCCAAACATCCTTGCTTGTTTGCATACTCTGGTTTTGGAACTGCACAGAGCTTATCTCTTAGTGATAGTCAGTGTTGCTACCCTCAGGAGTAAGCAGAATGAAATGGTTATGATTTTGAACATTTGATGTGATTAAAGGTCTTGAAAGAAACTTGCATTTCCCAGGCCACCGTCCTCACTTCCAGGCAGAGGATTATCACATAATTCTTAGACACTCCTGTTAGGTTCTTCTGAATACCAGCTGATACTCAGTAACCCTTCCCAGTTTTGCCTTAATGATACATGAGCAAAAGTTTTAGTTTGTTCCTCTTATTCTATATCAAGAGACCATATGGTTAGGATAAGTAAAATGAAGAATATTCATCTGTTCAGTCCTTACACACAGGGCACATATATCTGGAAAACTGCAATAAGCTGCACATATGTAACTCTTCCTAAATATACCACCCAGTGGAATTCAAAATCAATTTTTTTTTCTTTCATTTTGAAACTATAAAATATTAAGTAAGTAATACAGTTGAAAGAGAAGTGTGTTCTTCAAAGAAAAAGAGTGCAATCCTGTTATTTCTAAGTTTATGGGGCTGACATTTTTCTCTCCTTGAAATTTTGTAACAGTATGACTCAGTTAATTGGATCAAAAGGCAAGGGCTGTCACAACTTGAATATAGAAATAAAACATTTCATCAATATACGCTTGTGGAAACAAAAGTATCCTATGACTGTTTTTTAAAAGTACCCGTACAGGGAACTTAATAGTCAGTGTGGAAGAACGTTTAAATATAGAAAAAGCAACCATTAAATAGTTTTGTTTTCAGACCTTCCTGTGTGTAAAAATATACCAGTTGTATAATTTTGAAGTATCTCCTTCTGCTCTGCATATAACAGTGCAAATTTAGTTCAGAAAAGCCATCCAACACATTCAATGACATTTTTGTTCAGCTGTCAGGAAAAAATGTGTTTGAGCAGTGGCTGCCTATCTTCAACTCTCTCTCTGTGTTCGTCTCCTGAAATATGCTGAAAGTTAAAAAACCTCCAAGTATTGTAAGCCCAAATTACTTTTTTGAGCATTGTGTGTTTATTTTGCAGAAGTGTTAATCACAATATCTTCAATCAATGGGCTTGTGTCAAGATAGATTAACCATATAGATTGACCACTGAACATATTTCTGAATTTAGAACCAAAGGGAAGAGGTGAGTTATACACCTGAAACAGAGATGCTATGCAAAGGATCAGTGAAAGATCATCTGTAATTCTGACTGTTGAACTCCTGCAGCTGCATGTGTCACAAGGTGGTTAGTGGGTCAAAGGGGTAAGAAAGTGAGACATTTAGGATTTTCTTTCTTTCACAGTAAAGGAATATGAAGCCTGTGCTAGTTTTTAGCATGTCTTCTAATTTCATGCATGTAAGTGGGTGAATTGATTATATTTTATAATGCAGACTGAGGCCCCAGACTCAGTGCAGTGAAACATAACCTTGCATACAACAGAAATCAGGCATAAAACCCAGTAAACAAATGTGACAGCAATTTGTGACAATAATTGCCCTGCCAGGTCCTACAATTAAGAACTCCCATGTTCACACAGGAGGAAATCCATATGCTAAACAGTGCCAATAGGATCTGTGCTACTGTATTTCTACTTTCACAGCCTCATCTTTTTCTTCAAATACAGAATGTAAAACTGTATGGACACTAACAATTATCTTTTATACTTAAAGTACTTTAACATACCTTTTACCTTCTGATAGTAGCACACATCTTATGCTATTATTGGGAACAAATGCAGTCTTGCATGTATCAAAAGGCAAATTATGAGCTAAATGGCTTGGTGAAGATAATATTCAGTTTAGAGAGATGCATTCTCAATGTCTTAAATAGCGGACTAAGGGGAACAAAAATCTTCAGAACTGCTATTTCATGAAATTTTTCAGAGATGTACATGGACTGTGTCAGAAAATGTTAGGGTATGTTGGCAGATGGTTGTTGTGTGGTGTAGTGAGGGTGAAGGAACTTCAGGAAAAGGTAGTCCGAAAGCCTGAGAGACTCCTAAGTTAAATGCTTTGTAAAACTGCTCCTTTTGGGGCTCCCATGTTGTTACTCATTGGTGCTATCTTCATGGCAATTTAAGCTCAGATGCTGGAAGGGAGACTGAAAATGTATTTATGTTCATTTATCATTAGGCTTATAAACCAGTAACTTTTCTATGATGCTTTGGATACTTGCATTTCTTGTTGGTATCTTAATATTAGGAAATTAAAGTAAAGACCAGCCTCACTGGAAAAAATTAAGGAGTCAGAAAGTTAAATTCAGGGACTTTTAGCGGCTTGGGATCAGAGAAAGCACATGATGAAAAAGTTTGAAAGGGCTCCAATTTAAAAGAAGATAGCCACTCTGTTAAACATGATGCACTCAATTTGCAAAAGAGTGAAGTATACATCCCTCATCACATCATGATCTCAAAATAACCTCATGGGAGCTGCAGCATAGAATGCATGTGCATACATGTATAAATATAACATATATATGCGTGCATACATACCTACATATGTATACCTATATATATATATTTACTATATAAATATAGTAAATATAAAAAAATTTAAGGCTTTTTGTACATGCCCAGGAGTAGTAAAGGATCTCTGCCACCCATGAGAATCTACCAATATCTGCAGGACAAAAATGGCATTGTTATGCTTCTCAGTGGAGCTAGATTGCTGCTAGAACTCCAGACAAAGGGTTTTGTGCATTAAATTGTACTTCCTACAGTATCAGAAAACTGTGTGAGCATCTTCTTCCCTTGTATCCACTCGCCACTGGATTTTGGTGATTCCTGTCCGTGGTGTGAATCTCATTTGAAAGTACTTCTCAGACCTCTGAGAGACTGAGAGGAAGTCTTTTCCATCTGCTCTATAAGTTTCTTTTCCTATTCATTACCTTCCTGATTTGAAAAGAGGTAGGAGGGAAACAAGCAAATATTTTTCAGTTTCATGTATGAGGATGCTGAGGCAAACTTGATTTTCAGCAAATGTTTAGTTCTTGAATATTTTGATTCCATAAAGCCCAAATTATATTAATATTTTGTCATTTTAGGTTCCTTTACAGAAGTACTGCGCATCATGGATCTATTTATGTTATGGAGTAAATGTTTATGTTAAGAGAAAAAGAATTAAGGAGAAATTAATCTTTCTGTAATCACTTAGTACCTTTCCTCTTTTCATAAAAGAAAGGAAATTGAAAAATGATCTTAATAAAAACAATCATATCTGTGAACACAGTCATAAATTATGCCACAAAACACAGACACATTTAAGCTGAAAATTACTTAAGAAGTAATATAAAAGTAATTTTGTACTCAGATCTAAATCAAATGAAATTTTCAAAATGTTAAAGAGAAGAGCAGATGTTGGTTTTCATAGTTATTGAAAAAGAGTTCTGTTGTTGTAGCGCAATCGTCTCTGACTGACTTTTTAAAATTATTTGCTTTGTTATGTTTCATTAAAAGCTCTTATAATGAAATTATTTTCTGCAACAATCTGGTATCATAGTAGCCTTTAAGGACAGAAGTGTCCAGATTGTGATAAAAACCTGCACATATCAAATGTCAAAGCAAGACTTAATAGAACTACAATAATGTAAAAGGAAGCAGAGCTAAAACAGTGCAAAAGAATTTTCTTTCTCTTTTGCTAATCAGAAGAAGGAATTTCTTTGAATCCATGAAAAAAATATAGCAAACTACACTGGAATAGAATCTAGCAGAATTTGCATTCAATACTTTATAATGTCCCTGTAATTTGTTCAAATTTACTACCATGATTAGCGATACCTTCATTACTGAATTCTATGAGGGCAAAGATGCAGACACCTACTGTGCAGATATGTTTTATCACATAAATCACATTTAAATAGGCTGAATGGATGTAAATTGCCTGTTTTGGTACCACCATCATATATAAGGTTTGTAAAACAACCCAAGCAATGCAGAGTCAGCAGCATAGCTTTTACAGCATTAATAGTAAATGATATCTTTTAAGAATGTTTAAACACAGAGGACCTGCAGTCTGTCTGGAAAGTGAATGAGCACAAGCTCTAGGAAGTACCTGAGGTGACTCACCTGCAGCTTGGAAGACTAGAAACTGCATTCAAAATATTCTTACCAGTGACAGGGTGAGGAAATGTCATCTCCCAGGTGTCTGCTTACCACAGGGTTCACGTCTTGACAAGTCGAGTTTTTCTTTCACTCAGGAGATATGAACTGGAGGCCGGTTCAGATCTGAAAGCAGTGGCCTTTTGTTCTCAGCATTGTCACTGTTTAGAAATGGCCCTGCAGTGAGTAAGAGGTGCCAGGAGCACTAGGGCTGAGTCCCACTCACCAAAGTTCTCCAGCTGCGGTGCAGCTGGTGGCTGGATAGTTTTCACAACACTGATATTGCAGAATAAAAGATTTATTTGTTTTCTCAGGTACAGATAAGCAAAAAGATTCTTACATGCCCTACCACTGGACTAGACAGGCTAGGAAGAGCAGGGAAAGTCCTTTGTGAGTAGGTTTGTGAGTAATTAAGATCACTGAAATGGCTTAGGTTGGCTTGTGCACATGCCAAGTGCACAGTCAGATCCAGCAAAAAAAAAAAAAAAAAGAATAGTGGGGAAGCTGTGGCATGATCCTGAGGAGCAGCGAGCAGTAAAACCAGATAATAAATTGTGTAGCTCCTTCTTCTGCACAGAATTTCAAAGTTTTCTTGCATTTTATAAAAGTATGAAAGCCTGTTCACAGAATTGCAAATATACCTGTTGCCATTACCTGGAAAAAGACACATTAGGATACCTTGCCAGCGCAGTGAATTTTTTCACCTAGAAAATTGAGTGTCAGCACCGAAGGCAAAACAGCTCCAATGGTCACTGCCTGCCCACGGAGGCAGAGGTGGGCAGATGTGAGTCCCCTTCCTGCCTCCCACTGTCCAGACCCCCATTCTGATTCATCCCATAATCTCATAAACATTACAGGGTCTTGTGAGAGTGAGTAATGGTGCTAATCATGACCAAAGCAGCACACCATGAACAGCGAGGGCCTTATCTAATCTATGTGGAAGTGCAAGGGGGAAAAAAAGAAAAGTTCCAATGTAGCCTGGCATTCCACCAGAAACCTTAAGTTCTTTGTGAGTTGGCAGTTTCGGTCATTTTGTGCAACGTGGTAGATGAAATCATGTACAAACCCTCATCTGATTTTCTTTCTCTCTCTTGTATTATTTAAAAAGAGGAATCCTCTAATTTCCAGGCAGTAGGGCTAAAAGTGCCTGTTGAAGCTTTTATCAGGATGATAACATAATTAGTACAGTGGTGAAAAATCCTTCCCAACTAAAAGGGGAAGAAAGACTGCAAAATTACACAGACCAATCTGGGATTTTTTGTCAGCAAATCCTTGGGGTTGATTTTCTGGTCCTGCCAATCAGTGTAACATGCTGCAAATTTAATCTAGCTGAAAACATGGGAAGAGTAACTGCTAAACACCTTCAAAAACACTTAGCAACTATGCCATTGGGAAAAATGAATTAAGGCAAGACAAATAAAGCCAGGCTATCCAAAAGTTGTGAAATACCCTGAGAAATGGAGAAATAACCAAAGATATTTTATTTGGAATTAATCTCAATACTGATCCAAACTGCTCATATTTGTCAACTCTATAATGACAGTATTTTGCCTCCTAACAGAGATATTTTCTCTATTTTATGTAATTGAAAAAGCACATTAAATCCTGGAGAAGTTACTTGGGCTTAGGGAGTGAATTATTATGAAAGAATGAAGAGAAGCAGTGAAAATGTGTGCTGGTCAAGTTAATTATTCTGAACCTTGTACAGTTGTTCAGTCCAGTGCCAAGTGGTATGGATTCTGCAGAATTACTATGGTCACACTGAATGGATCAGGTATAAAAGCCAGTGTACCTGTTCTGTGTCCTATTTCTTACTATCTTCCAATAAAACCACGTCTATTTGGTCTATTTGTCCAGGAATATATTTTCTGTGCTTATCTCAGTTTTCTTTCCAAACTTGCTTAGCCTCACAACTTCATTATAGTTTCCATTATTTCTAAGTTCTCCAGAAATAGGATGCAAAATGCTCTTTGAGGATATATCAGCAGAGTAACTACAGGGTTTAAAAGGAATAAGCCCTTTCTTCCTTGGTTCTATTCTACTTGGTTCTTTTCTACTTGGTTCAACAGTGCTGCTGTGTAGCCTGCAGTTCCCAGGAGTGGGCAATGCTAGGAGAGGACGACAGTCATGGCACCGCCTTCACACAAGGCTGGGAAAGAGCAGCAGCCCTGGGTTTTGAGAGCTGACTTTGAGCTACTAGTGCAGGCACTGAGTACTAGTTTTATGCACAAATATAGTGCATTTGTAGGCTTGGACATTACATGAATCTAATTTTTTATTCATATGATGCCCTCTGAACCACATTTATGTTCAATTACAATAGTACATGGTAATGTTTTTACATAATTTGAAATTAATGGAATATATGAACACAGTGATAGGAAGGTGCAGAGCTCTCCTCAGTCCCATGCAGCCAGTTGCACTTGGGAATTTTTAAACAGGTGTTTTGATTTTGAGACAAATTAGGAGATCCTGTCCCCCCAGGACAAAAGGGTAAGCAAATCAAGGACTATTACACTCCCAGTTACGTTTCAAAGTGAAAACCTTTCTTGTCCTTACCTTAATATCATTCCAGAGCTGGTGACTTTTTAAAAAAACACACATGCATACTATGTAAAAAGTAAGTAATCACTGAAAATATTATCCCTTTATTTTTCCAGAAAAACACCCTTAAAAATCTATCACAGCACAGGATATGTGATGTAGATGTGGTTGTGTTTGCTTTTGGGAAAAGAGAATGAACTAGATAACCTTTCGTTCTCTCAACTCCCTTTTCTTTCTTCAAAAATATGATTTAAAGGTTCTATGGCAGCAAAGGTGTCACAGTCCTTGGCAATGGCATGACATACGCCCTGCAAGGTGCTGCATGCCTTCTGTTTCCAGTTAGTCAAAAAAGAGAAAGGAGATGTGGGTTTTGTCCCACTGTGGTCTCTGTCCCTTCAATACCAGTTTTACTTTGTCTTTTTCTTCACTCCTGAGCAGGCAATGAATAATCCCTGGGCATTCACTACAACACCTTCACTACAGAGGTCTCCTCAAAAATGATTGCAAGTTGGTGAGCACAAAATAGAACTCACATATCAATAGCATTTGAAATTATAGTTCCAACAGTACAGTCTGGCATTTTTCCTAGCTTTAAGCTACTTTTGTACTATTTTATACTATTTTATACCCCTGTGGGCATGCTGAGTAACACCACTGATCCCAACCAGTTTGACGCCTTATGAGTCAGTTCTCTCTGTGTAATGGCAGTCAGATATCTCACTGTAGCCAGAGGCAAGATATCTCACTGTAGCCAGAGGCACTTGTGTTTATCAACGGGCACCCTGGTTCAACAGACTCCAAGAGGCAAAGCTCTACAGCTTCCACCACT
Organism: Ammospiza caudacuta; assembly: GCF_027887145.1. Taxonomy (NCBI): domain Eukaryota; kingdom Metazoa; phylum Chordata; class Aves; order Passeriformes; family Passerellidae; genus Ammospiza; species Ammospiza caudacuta. Next base: position 18,254,688 of record NC_080632.1, read on the forward strand.
TCCTTCAGTAATGAACAATTACAGTTGATAATTTGGCTTTTCGGAAATTAGGTGATTTGAAGAGGAGGGATTTAAAGGTGTTCTCAGGCAGTAAAATATGTGTAGCTTCTTTTTTTCTTCTGCATTAATAAATTATTTTAAAATTCAAAAGAGGACTATTAAGTAGTAAATGGAAGCATTACTTTTACATACTTTGTTCCCAGAGGATAGGTGTTTTTCCAAGCACAGTGCTGAACTTTCCTGGGGTGAGTCAGTATAGAAAGAAAACAGGCTGGAGATAGGTTGGTTCAAAGATACGAAGTATTAAATATTCATCAAGAACCCCGTCAGGAACCATATACCAGAGTGGCCAAGAGAATGGAAATGCATATTCAGTGAATAGAGCTTAGCTAAACAGTTATAATTGTCTGATATCCTCTCCATCATCAAGCTGATGGATCAGCTGTCTGAGTTTATCTTTATCACTGGACAAAAAAAAACAAACCAAAACTTTAAAAGGCTATTTCAATCTAATTTGCAAAAGAGATTTAAATGTTGAACTACTGTATTGCCATTGAAATATCATCTGTACAGAAAATAAAGCATGTGAAGGCCATTTATCCTCACTGAATGGATTCTCTAAGTAACTACCTTTAATGATATTTTAGCAGCAAAAAGTGCAGCTATATTTGAAGAAGAGCCAGTGCTCTAATTAGAAAGCTTCATACTGAAAAATTAGCACCCTTTATCAGAGAGACCACTAAAGTCATTAGCTGGTTACCTAAAATGTAATGTGACTTTCAAGATGATAATATTTCACAGACTTTCAAGTGATATTATTTTATTTGGATTTATTCCCAATATATGTTTTTCACTTAAATTGTGTGAGAGTTTGTTTTACATAAATAAGGGCTTCCCTCTCTAGAAGAGAGCAAGCCAATGCATGCTAAATAAATACATGAATGGGTCTACAAGATGCTAAACTTACATTAGCCATACTAACAATCTTTGAATTTTGATATTGAATCTAATTCATGGGAGAAAAAAATCAACAACAAAAAACCCAAACAAAGAAGTATGTGGAATTTATTTTATAGTCTCAGGACAATTCAATTCCACAGATATAAAAATATGGCTTAGTAACATTGAAAGCAGTGAAAAAGATTCAAAACAGTATCCATTTTCACTGAAAATTTGAATGTTATTTGAAAATAACATTTTTTGTCCATTTTTTGCCTTTTTTTTTTTTTTTGCTAATGTAATTGACCATGTCACCTGTGCCCTCAAACATTCATAAGACATCAACTTAAGTAATTTAAATACATATTAAAATCTATTAGAATATTTATTTTAAGATACTCAATCCCACAGATTTTGCCATAGGTATCAGCAATGAAAGAAGACCTGGTGCACTGAATATTCCATCTTCCTCTAATCCTTGCTGAAATAAGTTGTTCCCAATAAGAAGTAGATTCTGCTTTTGCGGGTATCATTGGAGAAGTAAATAAAGAGTTTTGAAGCCAGAATGATATTTAGCAAATAATACCAGTAAATTGGAGCAGAATGTAGCCCTGTAGGTTTTTCTGATCCTGTTTTAAATGAGGGAAGTGATGATGTTTTTACTGCTTCCCTAAGGAAACCCCTTTGCAGTTTAACAGACCTGAATGCAAAGGTTACTTTTATTTCTGATATTTATTTTATTTTTATTTCCTCAGTTTCTTCCTGTGCTCCCACTCATTTCCTACTGAGTTACACAATGCATGCTACACACATGTATAGATAACTAAAATCTCTGTCTGCTGCCACTAATGTTCAGAGGCCAAACATGGCTGCTGAAATTGCCCTGTCATCTTAGTTCATGTAACAGACTCAATCCAACTTTTCTGGCATACATCACACCATGCCTTTCATTTTTCCAGCATACTTCATTATGGTTCTGCACCTTAATGCATGTGTTCATGTGTTTATGTGCACTGCTCTTTTAATGTCTCCTCATGGACAAGTTTCAGTCCATTTTCCCTGAGTTTCATTTTACTCAATTATTGACATGCCAAATGAGGAATTCCATGCAGCCTTCCTATTCCCCCCCCCCAAATGGGATGTCTCTCATAGGCATAATTTTAATATATATGTGGAAATCACACATAGTTTCTTTAAAAAACCCCAAAGCTTGTTCGTGGCAATGATTTAATATTGGCAGCTCAGCCAGGGAGTAGGATTGCTGTTCATCTTTTGAGTAGGACAAGGAAGTGCAGCAGCATCTGTGTTGTGCCTCTCAAACAGAGCATCTCCAAGCACATCACACACAAGAAACACAACTGTGAAAATTTAAGTGCTGCAGATGCAAGGTAGTTGGAAGGTGTGCTAAGACAGAGGCTTTTAGGAGAAAGGAAAGAAGGATCATGGAGACATGACACATGTTTCCCAACTCTTTTCCATGAGTGTTATGGTGCAAAAAGCACATTCCTGAAGAAGCTGCAGCAGGAGGATTATGGGGACTGGAGTTCTCTGTTATCTATAGATCTGCTTTACTCTAATGAATGATTCTTTATTCATCTATAAGCAGGCAGTGCTCAGATTTGAACATAAAGCAAATGCACTGCCAGACAGGCAAATATGGGGGTAGTTTTTAGGTTTGTCTTTTATTTAGTGAAATATGATGGACAATTAAGTGACAGTAAATCTGTTTATTCTGCCTGTTTTTTGAGGCGTTTTTTCCCCCTGAAGGACCAGGGCAATCCTGTCTGGTTTCTGGCTTTTGGGAAGGCACTCCAAGCTGTGGTTCTGCTCTAGAAGCACCCCAGGGGTATCTTCACTGGCACAAAATGTGAATATGCTCAGCTGCTTCTTACCAGTACAAACTTTTCAAAGCAAAATGGGGAATGGGGGAAGGAATGAATTATTTAGGATATTAGGGCATTCACGTTTTCTTTACTAATATTTGGTTAAACTGTGGTAGATTCTTTTTCATCCATCCTTTTGGGACTTCTGATTAGGACATGCCAGTATCTGTTTTTCTTATCTTTTTTTTAACCATTGAATATTGTTATCAGGATAATGCTCACACCGTTTTTTGTAACTCATGGTGTTTACATCTGCTCCTCTGGTAAGGCCAGCTTTAAAGTGCTGTGACACATTTAGTGTTGACATATGGTCATATGTCAACTGATTTTTGCCCTTGAAATTGGAAGTGATGGCTGTGCTCATGTCTCCATCCAACAGGCATTAAGGAAGCTGGAAGGACATCACCTAATGTTGTCCTTTGACTATTGGTGATGAGGATCACAGTATGGACATTAAAGTTAAATGAGGTATGTAGGGGAAAAAGTGATGCTTTTCAGCACACTTATGATCTGCCCTGGTTTTCTTAGCTGAAACTTTGCAAGAAGCCTCCTAGCACAGAGGGACCTGTGGTATTTTGTGGCTGGTCTCCTGGCTATACTAGGGGAAGGCACACAATATAAGGTGGGAACATGCTGTGGGTTAGATGTAGCCATGTGGAGTCATCAGACTGAATGACATTACTCTTTCTCAGTGCTGAGCTCAAGTCCTAGTCAAAGTAATCTTTATAATTCATAATTGCCTGAATAGAGAATCAGGGAATATTTAGTTACGAGGCAACCAGAATGCATGTGCCCTATAAATGAGATACTGTTAAGTGGACCTGTTTTGTCCAAGGCTGTTTGCAAGAGATTCCCAACAGCTGTGCATTCTGGACTACTGTTATAGGTAAAAATATCCTTCTTAAAGCAGATAAGGTCATGCCAGCAGAACGAAGGGCTGGTCTTTGATACAGAGAAGCCTGTGACCCATACTGACACAATTTAGCAGTTAATCAGGAAGTTCCATTTACGTCAAGCAATCTGAATCCACTTCATAATCAGACTCCCTTAGATAGAGCACACTGTGAGAAACATCAGAAAAAAAAAAACTGGGATTTTTTTTAATAAGGAGGGATGGTGTCAGAAGCTAAAGGCAGCAGCGCTTTGAAATCAATAACAATCAATCCTGTAACTATCTGGAAGTCAGTGACACCTGACAGAATAGTCAAGATGTCAAATTCTGGAGAGGTGAGTTCACAGATGTTATAGCAGCAGCCTTTAAAAATATTTATCTGTGAGATTCATCATATCAGAAGTGCATAAAAAAGGCAAGATGTAATGAAATCTTGGTGGGTAAACTGAAATGTGAGTGATTATGGAATAAAATAAATCTGACTTTTGTAATGATGCATGAGTGAAGATTTAAATAGATAATGTCTGAAAAGAGTAGACCAAGAGTGATTATAGCAGAAGCCTAAATTGAAATTTATAGGGTTTTTAAAAATCTACAATTCATGTAAGAATTCGTTATATGAAGTGCGGGAACATGTAACATGATCATTTGAGAAAGACACAGCTGATATTTATCAATGGAAAGAAGAGAAGAATTACCAAGGGTGTATTTATTTTCCTAAAAACAATATTTATTAAAATATAATATTTATTTATATTTTAGTTTTTATTTTTAAGTTTTGCTACTAAGATAGTGCTTCAATCCATAGATGTATAACAGTGATTTATGGTATTGCATTAATGACAGTTCTCAGAAATTAGATTACTTCATCTGTGATACACAAGTGTCCCTTCAAAAAGAAGTTAGAAGCAGATCATGCCTGATTTTTGTGGTAACTTCATATCTTGCAGTGAGAATCAGATTGTTAAAAAGCCTTTCTTACAAGGAAATAAAGACATGAGGTAACCAATCTACCATTCCCTTTTAACATATTCCAGTCAAAATTAAAAGTTATTCCACAAAAACTTTTCCATTGCAGATTTGCTTGGCTTTTTAAATGGAAAATCCCATTTTCCTAAGAAACTGAACATCCACCATGAAAAAATTCACCTAGTTAAAAATACAGAATCCTTTTGAAAACTGTAATTGTAATACTGAATACAAACCCTGCCTGCTGTTCCCTGGCCCTCATATCAAAATGTAAGGATCAATATTTCTAGCTCCTATTTCTGCTTTTTCTCATCTGTTCTCTCAGTCACTTGAGGTAAGTTACTGACCCTCTCCAGTTCTCATTTGCAAAAATTTATGTAATGGATTCAATATTCTTAAAAGGTGTGCTGGTGCTAACCTGTGTAAAATGCTGAGATTCTAAAATGAGAGGTTCTTTCTAAATGAGACTGTGGATAAAGCACTATGTTTAAAGAAGATGTTACACATTAATGATCTTCCCTTAGGATTTTGTTCTCTGCAGTCTCCAAATATTGGATAAGACATCTCCTGCTAGACTGAATCTTGAGGAGCAATGTTTGTAATTTTCCTCTTCCAAGAACAGTAATCCCTCACCAAAACTGCTGGTTCCCTTCTCCAATTGGCCAGCTCTCTAAACAATTAGGGAAAATCTAAATATTTTATGGTTTATTTGATTATTTCAGACACAGCATTGACAAAGGCCTTGACTGAAGATCCTCTAAAGGATCAGATTTTTCAACAAAGGATACCAAAATAGATTTATATGATTTGTGTAAGATTATGTTGCCCTGGATCCAAGAGCAAATTTGCCACCTTTCTCTAATTATTCTGTCTTTAAAAATTACAATTTCTGGAACAAAGTGTCCTCACTATTACAGCAATCAGGCCAAATGTATGAGCCTGCCTGGATTGCCCTGCATCCACGTTCTGTGTAACATAACATAAAAGGATTCCTGAAATGAGAGCTTATGCTGAGCTTGCACTCCAGGGGCTGGTTTGATTGTTAGGCTTGGCTGGACTCTGTTGTCAAGTATCACCTGCCACAGCCTTTTCACAGATGCAGTCTGGTTAATATTCCGTGCAAACATGCTCTGTCTGCATTCATCAAGGCAATATGGATCTCCTTATTGTCACCAAAATCAGAGACTGTCTATCTAGTGCTGATGAAAATTTCTCTGGGTGGTGTTAAATGAAGAACCAGTGCCAAAATGGCACTATATACATGGAGAAAGCATTGATTATGTTGCATGATAACAGAAGAGTAGAGAGGAACATCAGTACAGTGTCAGTTGCCTACAAAAAAACAGACCAGAGGTGCTTCACACACTGGGCAAGCTGTTGAAAAGAGGAACACAACATATAACTATTAGGGCAAAGCCAGTTGTAAAAAGACCTGAATTCCTAATAATCAATCACATTCAAAAATAAAATACGTCACTTAGCTGCATTTCAAATTACATAACCAGTTGCCCATGATTATAGCTGGTGTCTACATCAACAAGATTCATGTCTTCCAGTTTCCAAATAATTTTATTTTAAAAGTTGGTTTGTATTGTTACAGACATATATATTCAGTATTGTTGCATGCAGGTATTCACAACCTCCACTAGAGAATAACTATTCATTTGAAGTTTCTGTACTATGGAGAAGTGAACAAACTAAAGAAATAGCTTCTTTGAGCAGAATAAATTGTAAAATTAATAAAAAAATATACTCATTACTTATTTACTTGTATGCAAATTTCTGAGAATCTCAGGTTATATCTGGATTAATTATATTCTATGATACCTCTGTGAAGTAGATGCAATGAGAAAAAAAAGGCAAAACAAAAATTAAATTGTGCCTGTTCTTAAATCTTTTAAAGACTAGTTTCTGGCTCATGATATTGAAATGTCATTTATTTGTTGACACTGTTCCCACATTGAAATGAGCAGAGTAAAGGCTTCCAAAATAGGTGATATTTTGTTATTAGTGAACAGACTATCAAAAGCAAACTCAGGGGTTATCAAAATAACTGAGCAATGGATAAACAGTTGGAAAAAAATCAAGTCCCAGATTCTTATTCCTTTTAATGCAAGTTTGATTCATTTTCTTCTGTAGCTGTTCTCCAGAATACCTGAGTCCAGAAAAGGAACTCAAACAAAAGTAAGAGTACCTCCTTCAGGAGCTGAGTCTGTGGATTTCCTAGAGGATGTATCAAATGGCAGCCGTTCGGGAAAGCAAAGCACATGGATTAGCTGTCTGCTTTGATCAAGCACTACACAGATCTGAGTAGCGAGGCACAATATCAGAGAATAAATCATAGAATACTTCAGATTGAAAAAGACCCTTAAGATCATTGAGTCTAACCATAAACTTAGCTGTTCACTGCTAAATCAAGCTACCCACTAAGACATGTCCTTAAGGGCCATATTTATATCTCTTAAATAACTCCAGGGACTCCTCTAGAGCAAGGCTGTTACAATATTTGGAAACCCTTACAGTAATGAAGTTTTTTTCTAATATCCAAACTTGAACTTTCCTGGTGCAATTTGAGGCTGTTTCCTCTTGTGCTACTCTTGTTATTTGGGAGCAGAAAGCAATCCCGCTTCCAAACAGCCTCCTTTCATGGAGTCTTAAAGGTCTTTTCTCAGTGGCTGCCCATGACTTACTCTCTAGAGACCAGTGTTTTGGAAGGTGTATGAAGTATCAGTTTAGATGGGTTGGAGAGGAAGCATTTCAATAACCTCTACACTGTGGTATTTTTCACATATTGAGGGTAGTTATCAACACAGCTGCTGGGCGAGAGGCTGGACATGACCCAGCCATGGGCACTCCCAGCCCAGAGAGCCAAACGTGTCCTGGGCTGCATCCAGAGCAGCGTGGGCAGCAGGGCAGGGAGGGGATTCTGCCCCTCTGCTCCGCTCTGGGGAGAGCCCACCTGGAACCTGCATCCAGCTCTGGGGTCACATCTCCTCTCACCTCTCCTGTGACAAAGGGCTGAGAGAGTTGGGGTTGTCCAACCTAGAGAAGAGAGGGCTCCAAAGAGACCTTATTGACACCTCTCAGTATTTAAAGAGAGTGTACAAGAAAGACTAGGACAGGTCCTGTTAAACTTTTTAACAGGTCCTGTTATGGTAAGAAATTAGTTTTACATGAAAAGAAGATAGATTCATACTAGATATAAGGAAGACTAATTTTTTTAGGATGAGCACATTTAAACCCTAAAACAAGTTTTCCAGAGGGGTGGCAGATGCCCCATCCTTGGAAATATTCAAAACCAGGTTGGATAGGACTCTAAACAACCTGATCTAGTAGAAGATATCTATGATCACTACAAGGGATGATGGTGTTTAAAGATCCCTTCCAATTCAAACTACTCAATGTTTCTATAGCATCCTCATCAAAATCTATTACAAATGAGTATGCATTTTGAAAGAGAACATGAAGCCAAGTTCTGTCATGATCCTCATCTGTTTAATTTAAATTCTAAAATATGTTATTTGTACAACAGATTTATTCTTCTGCATAATTTAATAGAATTCTGGGGGAAAAGTAGTCAGAACACTGGGAGGAATGAAAGAACTCCATGTTGTCTTTCCTGGGACATGCGTTCCCTCTCATTTTATAGGATGGACAAAAAAATATTTTCAATTTTTTTAAAGCTGCCTTTAAAGATCACAGGAATTAAGAAAACTTCAGTGAGTCATAGACATTTTCAAAGGTCTCCCAGCTCAGTATTTCCTAAAAAAATAAATAGAAAATGAATTGACTCTTTAAAATAACAGAAGCAATCAAAAGGAAAGTGAACTTCAGTATTCACAACCTAATTTGCATTCTCTTTTCATTCTGGCAACTCTTGTAGTTAACAGATAGTGCAAAGTCAAATACACCTTTTGATTATAGGAAAAAAAAAGAAAAAACACTAGGTGATTCAGGAAATGTGTTCTCTTAAGCGTAAGATATTAGGATTGGTTCACTTATACTGCTAGCTTGTAACCAAATATAAGCAAGCTAGAGGAAACATTGCGTACTTAATTCTCTTACAAGATTCTAAAAATGCATTCCATTAGCCCCAGTTCAGGAAGCATCTCTGTTCCAAAAATCATGCTGAATCCTAAATATGGTCGTCAGTGTTATTGACTTCATCACTTAACTCCAACCTCTCCATTAAATTCCAATGAGTCAGGTACCAGTGACATTGTATAATTCATCAGCATCAAACAGATATTTAGATGTCCACTTCCTTACTTTCTGAGCTCTGCATCAAATACCATGAATATTGGAGGTTGTCAGCCATTTCAGTGCTCACCAGGGCACCCACAGTAGCAGCTCTCCACAACTCCTTCCACAAGCAAAATCCAAAATAAAATAAACATTAAAAGGACAATACTTATAGTCAAACCATTGACTAAATGATCTTTCTGTTTTTTCTGATGGTGCCCTGCATTTTATTGGCGACCAGATGGTTTTGCTGTTTTTGGGCAGCAGAATGCCAATTAGTTTTGATAGCACCAATTATTAACTCTTATGATAGAGATTCTTCTGCATGACTACCTCGTTTGCCACCTCTTTCATACTGAGGCCTTTATTTTCCACAGCAGATAAGCCTAGCATCTTTTTCAGAATAATAATTGCCATAGTTATCATGTAAACCTTATTTTTTAATTTATTCTCTCCTTGTTTACGTTTTAACAGTTACATTTAACAACCATGTGGGCAATTCATAGCCGCAGGCAGGCTGCCTTTTCTGGTCTACAACTGAGGAAAAGTGCAGTGCATGTAAATATAGATTTCATCTATGAAGGCAAGTCATGGCTTAGTTTTCAGGTTTTGGATTTGTTACAAGTCCCTATCTACGAGTAAGAGTTCATCAGGCAAAGGGGTGTATCATTCCACAGGGAAGCTAAAACCTTAGATTTTCTCAGGGATAAAGTAAGATACCCAAAATTGTAAACTGACCATCAACCCTCACCAGTCCTCCTTTCTTGCATTTTCTTAAAAGCACAGGTCGTCTGTGTTTCACTTCAAAGTGGAAAGTATTTCTCACACAATATTATAGAGAGATCGCAAAGCTTCTCTCATATGCATGAGTCAAAAGAAATATAAAAAAGCATTAATCGCTTCATAATCAGCTAGTACTAAGAAATAAAATTACCTTCCATATATATTCCTGTTTTCAAGCAGTTTTTCATGCATGAAGTGTAAGGTTGCTTGAATCTCCTTTCACTTGTACTCCATGTTATCAGAAGGCTGCAGTTGAAGCTTTCAGTGTCTGCTTTGAGCAAGTTGCCATAGGGGTTGGGTTTTTTTATAATTTTATTTATAAATCAGGTCACACTGTTAATTGGATAGTTCTGTTTTGATACTCAAGAACAATATCGTCCAGGATTTTTCTCTCTCTCTATGCTGTTATTTTGGTTTGCCATAAATTTGCCTTCAGAACAGATTTTGCCATATCACTATTTATGTATTATAAATGACCCTGGAATAATTCATGTTGCTGTGGTCATCTCATGCTTGATTGAGTTTGAGGAAAGAAATAAAACTCTCTGATTTCTTAAAAGTTAACTGTTCCAGCTTGATAATTCCAGCTAAGAATTGTTTCTTTATTTATCAGCTGTTTTTCAGGAGAGCATCATGATGCTCACAAGTTTTTACACACTTTTGATTTTTTCTTTTTTCTTTTTTTAATTGATTCAGAATGTTTCTGTGGTGAAAAAAAAAGACATCAAATTTGCCCCTTCAAGAGGTTAAAAAATTAATCCTTTTCAGGGTTAGAACATCATAAGGAATTTGTGGGATTTTGTCCTTGACATAGAATATTCCTATAGGTCACTAGTAGTAAGATTTCTGAATTTATATCGAAAGTCTACATTCATAGATAAAATTATTTGTCTCCAGATTTTTTTTTCATTCTGCCAGGATGAGATCTTTATGGAAAATCCTGTGGAACAGTTTTTTCCTTGTATTGTTGTTTTCTTGCTTTGTTTTTTATAAAATAGGTATGCACAGGGTTTTACAGTGTTACTTGTTGCTCTACAATTAAGGAATGGACACATGGAAAGAATATCTTATGCTCTATGTGGTACTTGTAAAATCCTAGATAAAAGAACTGCTTTATTCTGGTACAATGTCTTGTATATAACACTTTTGGATCTCTAGTTACCATAACAACAAATTGAAAAGCAAGACTAAGTTAATTTCATAATACCATTTTTGACAGTTCATTCCTTCATCTAAAGATTTTATTCTTCACTCTGAAGAGGCTTGCATTATATTGCATTTGTTGAAACATTATTATAGAAATTATGCAGAGTGTAATGTAAGCAATGGGGCGAGCAGGCAGACAGGATTCCGACTGTTAAATGAAAACAGATTTTTTTCCTTATGGAACTGTATTTGTCCCACAGACAAAACTAATCCAGCAGTCTCATCTCTCACTCTTGTACATCAGCTCTTGTTTCAATCACTTGTTTGTTGTGCATCTGTTACTGTGGCAATGCATTAGCCAAAGGATCAGCGTCTTTACTTTTCCTTCTGGTCCATAAGAGTATAGAGAGATGGCAAATGCTGTGATTATTCTGCCACTAGACACAACCAGTAAAAATCCTACAATGGAAATAATTTGCCATTCAAAACAGGAGTTGATAGAAAATTGCTACATCTTAGACTGATTTTCTAATGGACCTAGGAATGATCTGATACTAGTGAATTTACACATCTCAAAGAAGTTTCTTTCACTTGAATCAGAATAATCTATGAATTGGTTGAATAACATATTTGAAAGATCCCACAAAGTACTAGATGTCTGCAAAGAAATTCAGCGCCCATGCCTTTGCATTTTGCCATGCAAAATAGTCTTTATGTTCCGTATGTGCCCTGAGGGGTGAAGATAACAACGGAGGCCAATGCACTGCTCCTCCTCTGCTCTTTCCATGCTGGGCAACCAGCAGCACTGAGCTCACTAGCCACTGATCAGGGTCACACCACAGCGCTATAACATCTCCATATTCTCAATTGCTAACACTGTATTTAATTCTGCTTATATTCCACTCCTGGAGACCTTTTTATTTCTCCTGTCCACAATGTAGACTACTGAGAGCATGCTAAGTCATTAATAAGTTGCAAAGGGTAACATTCTCATGAAATTCTAAATAATTTTAAGCCAATTTGCAGAACTCAGCTCAGGTTGAGCAAAATAGAACATGATGAGAACTGAAGTTTAATTTGTAGAAATTAAACTACACTTTTAGATCTTACAATAATATTTAATGTAAAAAATTGTAGTAATTTCACTTTCTTGTAAATACTAATTGTCATTCAGCTGTATAATAAATGATTTTTAGGCAATGAATCAAAAAAAGTAGTAATAATAAAAGTGCACAGCAACTTTGATCCTGTTTTGCTTAAACTCTGCACAGTGTATTATCTCTCTGCCTATTATTTCTTCCTCTTCCCTATCTTCTTTTCACATCTTTTTGCCCTGAGCACTCTAACTTCTCTGTGTTGTCATTTTGGTTCTATTTTTGTTCATTGAATTGCAGATTATCTGAGGGCGTTAAAGAGTTATGATTCTTTTACTAGAGAGAAATACAATTTGAGCCACTTTGCAATAATTTGTTTTGCTGCAGTATAATTTCCCTGTCATGACATTTTTATTGTAAAGCCATCAATGCATTCTGTAAGTTACCACATATTATCTCACTCAATATCATCTATAAAATTCTGAAGTAATCATTACAAATTAATTCTGTGTTAACTGAGAAGACTGCTGTGCACAGTGCTTCAGCAGATACACCAGGGCAGACAGACGGATGTTCACAGAGCCAGGCTCATCCTTGTCACCCATTTGTCTCCTTGGGCAGTACCTGCAGTGCTCAGGGTGGCACGACGCAGGCGCTGCATGTTGGACATGTGACACCAACAGCAGGGCAAGAGCTGTGTCCTCCCCATTGCCTGCACCTTGGGCATTTCTATGAGGGTGAAGGTCCATTTCCTGGCTCTTTTTCAGGAGTTATGAGCCATGACTGTGCCTTTCTGGGAGTGTCTGTTGTTCACAATGTTTTCATCCTCATAAATAAAAGGGGGCATGGAGGGGCTTATGTGGCAGTACTTACCCTTGTTAATAGCTTATTTTTTAAAAAAATTAATTGCAGTGGACCTTTATAGGTTTTGTTTCTTATTTTTCTAATTTTCTAAATAATAATAATATAATTATTATTAATTATAACAATTATTATTACTATTATTATTTTTGCTACTGCTGCTGCTGCTACACTACAGCAACTCAAGTACATCAGAAGGAATATGGAACCAACACTACAGGAACCTGTAGAGAGGTTTTATGTGGAACTAACAGTAATCAAGTTGGAAAAAGGACAATTTAGCTTTATTATTGGATTGGCCATCCAGAGGTCCTTTAAGAATGGGACTTCTACATCTTCTCCTTCAAAATTCTGTAGATAAATACAAAAAGATAGCTCAAAAGGAAAACATGAGACTTTTATTTGAAGAAACAAGGTGATGTAGGGCACAATGAAAGGGTCAGAGCACCAGAAGGACACAATCAATGAAAAGAGATTGTTACAGAACAGTGGGAACTTCAAAGGGCCCACAGATCCAAATATGGTTATAAAAATATAAAAGCAAAAATAGTTGCAAGAGAAAACAGCACAATCATTTTAAGCATCAATTGCTTCAAGTAAGATTCTTAGATGTATTTTGTTGTGCAAATGAGATACTCTGGAGGAGATTGTTTTGAACAGCAGTTCAGAGGGGTTTTGTACTCTGATTTTACATTTTTGCATTTCCCACAGGTTTGGTGCTTGTGGAGAAGCACATGGAGCTGTGCAATGCTGTGGGCTTACACTGGGGCTTTATGCTCACCACCAGAGCTACCCAGCATCACCATTCCCACCTTGGTCACACCTTTGTCAGCCCCTGCAGCCCTACTGAGCTACCATGAGTCCAGCAGTGTTAAAGGACAAACCTGGATTCCCCATTCCTGTTTGTCAGAAGCTGCTGTTTCATCACTGCTGCGTGATAAATGAGCAGTCTACTTTTTGCTCAGAAAGGTCTGGGATTATTTTTCTTTTTGCAAAATTTGTTCTGGAAGCAGAATGGGAGGGAAGTTAGATGTTAAAAATCTCATTTAGCATTGAACTCTGCTAATGCTTTCGTCAGAAACGAGGAGATTTCAAAATGTCAAAACATTTTTACTCAGAAAACATGCAAGTAAAATGTTTTGACATTTTCAAAATTAAATGCTTCATTAAACAAATGGTGAAATGAAACATTTTGAGAAACAAACCCTTCTGACTTTTTATTTACCACCACCCTTTTAGAAGCTGTCTTTTTTAGAACAATAAGCTCTGAAGGAGATTGAATAATTCAGAACTGACACAAAATGCTTTTTAGTTTGACATAAGCTGCTACTTTAATGTTTTTGATCTATTGAAATTGAAAACCTTACAAAATTTCCCCAGGACCCTTTTAGTTTGCCAGGTTTCTGCTTATTTGTGCAGACAACCACTGATGTGAAATGCATTATAGCTCTAGTTTCAAGCTTTCACTTTTCTGCTGGTCCTTATTTTTCCTATTTCTTAGTCCTCTCTGTTCCCCAGAATAAATGTTTCTTATTTAAAAACTCCTGAAACTTCTTTTTAGCTGAATACTCCCCAGTCACTGTGCTGGCCCATTTGCTCACAGTCTTGGCAGAGAGATGAGGCTTTGGTTGTAGACTGCAGTGCACACCAGGGCAGTAGTTACACAAGAAGGAAAGGCTTTCAGACTTTGAAAATATCTGCAGTTCCAGTAGACTACAGGGGACATCTTACTTTTTTTCTTTTTCTTTTTTTAAAAATCAAATCTATGCAAATTATTTTTAAAAATATCTTGTTGCTTGTATTTTTTCATCTTTCATTAGCTAACCTGTCCAGCTGCAGACTAATCATGATCCAAGTTTCTGATCCATGAACACAGAGCCTATGCTTCCCAGTTTTCTTAGATGATGATAAGTAAATTTCTTTCTGCCTGAGAAAAAAATCTATTAAGAATTAATTATTTTTTCTATCCTAATGAAGAGTCAGCAGGAATATAAACCACTTTTAATGACTTTTTAAAACATCTGGCATCATACTTCTTGTGGTTAAAACATGTGCTGGATACCATTTAGTCCCCTTAGTTATTGAAGAAAAAAATTCAACCCCAAGAATTACGTTCCATCATTCAGAGGGAAGCACTGTGACGGGGACCATGACCACTTTCATTCCAGACTTTCTGTACATATGAACAAGATGACCCCACCTTCCACACTTGTCAGATAAACAATAGCTGTTATCAGCTGTTATCAGCTATTGTTTGTCTGACAAGTGTGGAAGTTGGGGTCGTCTTGTGAGTCTTCCACAAACTCACTGTGGAAGACTCACATGAACAAAGAAACAGACACAAGATACTGAACTTAAAAGAGAAAAAAACCCCACTTTACAATGAAAACTATATGTTTTTTAAAGGCTTGAACAAAATAAAGACATTTTTCACAGAATGATCTGGCTTCTATCTACTATGTTCTTTTAGAGACCAGTGATGCAACTTCATTTTGTTCTTCTGAAGATGCTGAAAAGCCATTTCTGGGAACATATTTCAAAACATAGATAAAATTCTGTTACCACCAGGAAGTTAAGGGCAGGGGCTTCTTAGTTCTTATTTATTCTCAATTAATTTTGGACAGGGACATTTAATTTGAGCATTGGTCATAATTTTGATGTATTGGTGACTTACTGCGTCACAGTGCTTGAAGCTGAAGTATTCTCTAAATGTACTTTAAATTTACTTTAGTAAATTTAAGTACTTTAATTGTACTTTAAATTCTAAATGGAAGGTTGCAACTGTTTTGCTGATTGGGCAAAGGGTTTCTTTTCAGTTCTGTGAATTTCTGGAAGGCTTGAGGAGCAGCTTTTGGGTATGATTTCCAGAAATGCCCCAAACAAGTTATTTTTCTATCTTTGCACACCAAATTTCACACCAATTTAGAAATACATAATGGTTGTCTTTCACCTTTGTCCATTACAAAGCTGGAGGTCTGCCCTTGTGTATGACTTAAGAGGCAAAGCCAGCAGAACTGAGCCACAGCTGGCAATTTTAACCTGACCTCACAGACACGCCACACACACCTCACCACTCACCACAACGCAGTTTACAGGGTGATTAAGTTATGTCCAAAATGTTGAATGAGGCAAGAACACACGCAAGTGTTTGGATTGCAGAATGCACCTTGTGTGCACCTCTGGAGGTCAGAGGTGGCTGCACACACAGCAGCTGGCACCGTGCTGTTTCATGTGGCTGCTGCAGGATGATGGCTGCACAAAGTGACCCGGCATACAAGCAGATGAAAATGGCTTGCACTGTCCTTCCTCCTCCCTTTTGTAGGGCATAGGCCTGGACGTGGATGTGCTTTGCTGGGAGTCACCCACTCCAGGCATAGGAGCTGCAGTCTTTCCTGGAGCAGCAACCTGAGCAAGGTGGAGGTGGCAGATGTCAGCTGAAGCAAAAGCTGCTGGAAGGTCGTGTCACAAGACCACTGCCACCTGGAATCTATCACAAGGAATGGGTTTTTCTGGGAGAGAATCTATCATTGGCAAAGGACATGAATCTATTACAGGTGATGATATCTACACAATGTAAATTTTTATAAAAGTCCAAATCCCTAGCTATCAAGAACAGAAAGCTAAAGAACTAAAGTAGCTCTACATTTTTTCCATCCAGATAATTATTCATTGTAAGCAAACACATTTTCTCCTTCCTGACAGTTGATAGCAGCTTTCAATGATTTCATAGGCAGCATAATCCTGATTCAGATGTGATAGTTCACCAATATTTACTTTTTGAATGGCACCATTTTATCCATTTCTTTACTATTAATTATTTTTCTCAATAGTAAGTTTAAAATCACCCATCACAGACTTACTGCCTGATAATTCTGCAAAAAGTGGACAAAAAAGTTGTTTTGCACCAGAGTGACTCTAAATCAATAGATGAGCAAGTTATTTACTCTTCTGATATGTATGCTATAGGCTGCCCATTTACCTGTATTGATGACTTTTAGATGATGAAGGCTGCTTTTAATAAGTATTGAAATTTCAATTTCAGTAGTCATTGGTGCTCCCCAGATGTAATTCTCCCAATACATGAGTAGTATATCCTCATTTTTAGCAGGTATTTTCCCTTTATTTTTACTTGTTTATCTAGAGAATCCGAGCAAGGAGTAAAATGAAAGAGAAAAAATCAATAGTCCAGTGTATGTCAATGAAAAAATGAAATATCAGTCTGAATAGTACATAGATACTGACATGGATTTCTGAAGTCAAAAAGTCACTTTCAAAAGTATAGTTTAAAGACTGCTTCCAAACATATAAATCAACTCAATTGCAGAGAAGCTGTAAAATACCTAAGAGCTCAATATCTTTAGGTGACTTAAGCACTTAAAAGCCTACATGTCATTGGCTTTTAGAAAGTCAGTGGTTTCTAAACACCTAAATAGTTTCTATATTTGAAATTTGGGCTAAAAATATCACATATAAAATTCAAAGAATTTCACCTATTGCCACACCAGAACAACAACTTTTTGGAGAGTTGGATGCCCCATAACCACAGGTTTTAAGAGTTTTGTGAAACCTCTGGGGTTTTTTGGGGGCTTTTTTTGTTGTTTTGGGGAATTTTTTTGTAATTGGTAACAATTTTACAAAATCTTTTTGAAATTTTTCTTAAATCTTTCTAAAATCCTCGTCTGAATTCAGAATAATTCAAAAAGCATTAATGCTGCCTTCTCCCTCCTGCCCTCTCCTTGCACAATAGCTGCAGAAGACAGGGCCATTGGAGAGAATCTAAATATTTATCTTTACTTCTATGTATCACCTGTCCTAGTAGTGAGAAAATGGAAATATCCCATAACATTGATTCAAATGTTATTTTGTGGGGCCTTTTAAACAAAACAAGAAAACCCCCACAAAAATACCAAAACCACAATAAAAGCCACATGCACACACATACCAGGGGTTGAATAGAGCTGATTTTTACATTACCTTTTACTTCAAATTGTTAAACTCTATTTAGTTTCTAATCTTATTCAAGATCATGACTTCTTCAAGCCTTTTATTATGGAAGGCCAAGCACCCCATGAAAAGAACAGGCACAAAAAGTGTTCAAAACCATCTATAATTCTGCATCTGGCCCTCACTGACAAAATATCATAAGGGGAAAAAAGAAAGAGAGAAAAGGCTTCATGAATTAGACATGTTAGGAGTTTTACCAGTTCTACCAATCAAAAGTAGAAATTGCATGCTTCAATTATTCATGTGGGCTTCACAGTTATCATAATGATGATAATAATAATGATATTGATATAATAATAATAATAATAATAATAATAATAATAATAATAATAATAATAATAATAATAGTAATAATAATAGTAGTAGTAGTAGTAGTAGTAGTAGTAAAAATCTGGAATTAAAAAATATGCCTGGAGCAGATAACTGTTACCTAATTCGTTGTGCTGTATGGCTGTGGACAGTCATCTTCCTGACAACACTGCTGAATGAGGATTACCTAAAGTTTTCCTCTGATTTTGAAAACCACATGTCAAATAAATGAATGCAAGTGCCTCTTTCTTGATGTCCCAACATTTCATGTGGCCACAGTGCAAAAGCTCTCAGATAGCAGGGATACAACAGTAATTCAACAGAAAACATTGTCCCAGGCATGTGTGTGGGGCTTTTATGGGAATTGAACATTTGCAAACAAGTATGTGCAGACACAGGAATGGCTAATGTGGACTATCACCTCCAAGGACATTCTGGTGCATTTTTTCTGACCACTAGATGACTGTAACCATTATGCAGTTCTCATAAATTGAGCAGAAATAACAGAAAGTCTTAAACTGAATTTTAACTGTGTAGCCTACAGGTATGTAGAGAATCAAGTATCACAAAGAATCATGGAGAATACAAATTGATACTTGGAAAAAAGTCATTCAGTATAAATAAAAAAAGCTTGTATTACTTGCATCAAATATTTATTATCCCTTTTCATGAGATTAAAGACAAAAAGATTAAGAAATAGAGTCAAAAATGAAAAGGAAGAAACAAGAAAAAAGATAGGGAGTATTTATTGCAAGAATTTTTTCACATAATCTAGTCGTCCAGATTAATATATTTTAAAAGAAAGAAAGTTTTAGGACTGAGAAAAAAAATCAAACTTAAAAAAAATATATATTGAAGGTGACTGGGTAAGAAGGTTATTCTTGAAATCACATTAAAAAAAGGCTTTGTTCCACATTTGTATTCCACATTTCTTCCTGTTTCTTCCTACCATATTCAAAGACTTCTCCGGCACCAATCTCTTGCACCAGGAGAAAATTTTCTGCTGGAAAGTTGCATTTCTGCAACAAAAGACTGGTGCTTCAGTTAACCAGCAAAACCAAATTACCCGTAGGCATTGATCCATATTTTTGCATCATTATTTTCAGTTGTAGGTGCTAACTTCCTCTTTTTCTTAAGCAGAGTTAAATCCATGTCCCAAGCAGCAAGGTATTACATTTTTTTTGCAAACTAAGTATCCAGGTGGTGCCTGCTATGAGCTAATCAAGATTCCCTGCGGAGCTCTGTTCTCCTTATACGGAGACATGACCTGGGAGCAAATGTTGTAATTTTGTTTTGCTTTCTTTTCAGGCAATATCAGGCAATGAGAAGGAGGGGCAACCTGTGGAGGAGCAGTCAGTGGGTGAGCACGACCCCTCTAACTGTGCTGGATTGCTAGTTGTTGATGCAGATTGAGTGGAACATGAACTACAATCATTAGGGGTGACAGCACTCTCTGGTATGTCAGAAGTGACACTGGCACCAACACTCTCTGAAGGGCTGGAGGAAGCAGCCATGCTTTCATCCCTGAAAAAACAGATCAGGATTTTAATTGGTTAGATAGCTACTGTAAAATTTAACAAAGCATCTTCCAAAAAACTGATCAATGCATTTCTTTATAAGTTTATTATAGTCTGACTTTAAAAAGTTTATTATAGTCTGACTTAAAATGAAGGATGGATGGTTTATGTACCAGAGAGTAACCTAAAGTTTGGAAAGACAGCCATCTTCTTGATAGTCTCCTGTGTCTAAGTGACAGTTCATTACCCCCGTGAAATCTGCCTGGCCTCCTCCTAACCAGGAGATTGCATCCTCCCAACCACAAAAATAGTCATACCCAATTATCCAGTAGATCAACAGCAATATGTGGTCATATTGCTGCAAGCAGTTGACCTACTGGACAGGAAAAAGGGGACTGGCCTGGTGCACCTGTCATCCAGCTGCTTGCTCATGCTGCCTATCATAGCTCCTCTGCATGCTGTACTGGGAAAAGCTGGATGTGGTGCCTGTCCTTGGAATGACTCTTCTGAATGGTTCCCCTCTTGTTATGAGGAGCAGGAGGGAGAGATGCTCTTCCCTTCTTCCCCTGTCTTTTAAACAGAGCTCATCTTCTAAAGTTCTACAGTAGGAGCTAAATTAGTGAACATGATGTATCAGTCAAACTGGGGGAGTGCCTTGAGAAGTTAGTAAAGAAAACAGCAAAGTTTAAAAAAATTATTTGAATTTAGGTGCTAGCTTTATTATTATTTTGGGAAATAAGTCAGAATAATTAAAAATTGCTTAATTAGAATATGTTTATTTTTTTGTTTAATAATTTGCTTTTCTTTTGGGCTTCCACAGTTACTGGATAAAGTGTTGCAGCATATCTATTTTCTCTGTGGCATTACGAGTACAGATTGTGCATATGAACAACTGAGGCTGATTTACCAAATCTATACATTCTTATGTTGTAAAAATTATGTTATCAATGCAAGATGTTTTCCTTGGAGCCATTCCTGTTACCAAAAATAAAATAAACAAATAAAATATTAAAAATAGTTAAAAATCAGTAAATAGTAACAGTATTTATGAAGATTGATAAAAGGAAAGATGCAATTTGTTAAAATAGGTCTATGGGTCTGCTAAAATTCCCTGTGTGCCTCAAATTGCTACTTTAGCAACTTGTGAGGTATGAAAACAATACATCCGATATTAAATACTTAGTGTTGCGATACAGACTGTGCAAGCTGATGCTTTTCCAAATTGAATGACTTATTTGTGTGGTATTGAAGGTTAGCAACAGGAAATGCTATGTGATTAAGTTCCCATGACTACAGCTCAGCCTTTATGTGGATGCATGCATTTGGGGCATCATTTAATGATGCAACCTCTGAAACAAGCAGATGGGGACTGTGACACAAAAGGTTCACAGCTGTTGAGCTGGGACCTGTGAGCAACTGTTCCCTCTGCAGAACAGACACCTCATGGCTGTTATATTCACCTTCTGAACAAAGACACAGTGCCAGCTGAATACGGAAAAACTCACAAGACCCAAGAAACTC
The DNA here is from genome assembly GCF_027887145.1 of Ammospiza caudacuta. Classification (NCBI taxonomy): domain Eukaryota; kingdom Metazoa; phylum Chordata; class Aves; order Passeriformes; family Passerellidae; genus Ammospiza; species Ammospiza caudacuta. The sequence continues at coordinate 18,275,848 of NC_080632.1, forward strand.
TTTATTTGCTGCAAGGAGCCTTGAACAAAGCAGCTGACTTGTGAAGAAGGATTATACTATTAGGATAGCTATTAGGCCTTAACATGAGCCCAGGGAGGTTACAAATCAGACAAGCTTATTAAGAAAAGTGATTATAGAGGTGTTGCTGCTGGGAGTTAGAAATGCTATGGATTTAGCACAAGGCACTAAGCTCAGTGTATGTTTGTTTTTCTCACTAAGGTTATTTGTTTGGCCCAAAGAGACAGTTAAAATTATATGCCATGAGTTTGCAAAGAGAGATACACAGATATTTGAGCAAAGATAGAGCATTCCGGTTCTATAATATTCTTAGAGTGTACATCAGGTACACCACCAACATATGATTTTGGTATTGCTGTTTTTTTTCCTGAGGTTTTAGTTTAGATCCTCCCATACAAGTCTGGTGTTGGCTAGAACATGATCTTTGTCTTCGACTTTTGATGCAAAGTAACACTGATCATTTTCTAATGAGGTGAAGAAAATGGTAGAGAGATGGGCAATGAAGGCTATGAAAGCCTGTTCTTTAAGGTTTGAAGCAATGATTATTGAAGTTGTGTGTGTAGGCATAAGACCATCTTGTAATCATTAAAAACAAAAACACCCAAACAAGCAACAATAAAAACCAAAACCACCTAGAAGGTTTTTTTTTTAACTGGCCTTAAAGATGACTAGAAGATAAAATGACAGTGAATTATGTTATTCCCTGGAATCATCTGAGACCTCTTGGCATTTAGAAAGAGGAATTTAGGAGTCAAGAGGAAAAGACTAAGACATTTATAAGGAGTAACAGTGAAGGTAAAAAGGAATTTGGCAATGAGACAGCAGTAGACAGACTTCTAGAAGGACATTGCATTGATTCCCTGTTTTATTTTCTCACTACTGATTTTCACAAGTTTTGATGAGATTGTTTTGGTTTGCATCCATTCAAGCATCAACAGAATCAGATATCTAGAGCCCTGATGGAGAAAAGAGCCTTAGGGGAGCAATGCTGACCTAGTTTCTGACCAGAGGGTAGTATTACACTAAAATAAGCTTTTTCTGCTAAGATTCTTTGGTTTAAGTGCTTCGAAATTGATGCCATATAAATTTCTCTTTGTTAAAAATTTATTAACTTAGTGCGATTACTTCTTTCCAGAAAAAGCTATTTCTATAAATTAGAATATCTATTTGTAATACATTTTGATGTAAAAAATAGGACATAAAAATTCCCTTAGTGTTATGTTGGCTCATTGGCTCTAGTATTACTTCTCTGCTTTCTATCTTTTATAAGCTTAGTAAGTGAGTTACTATTAGAAATTAGCATTATGATTTGAGCTTGTACTGCTTTACTCTGGAAAGCTGCTACCTCTGCGTTTATTGATAAAACAAATAATTTTATTGAAAAAATAAGTGCTGCTACAAAATTTCTTTGTGTGAAGAGCTGTGGTATTCACTGAACTTGGCTAATGATACTGCGTGAGCAGCACACATCACAGTTTAGCTGGACTGTAGGCAGCTCTTTTCATCACAATTAATATCATCACCGAGTCAACATTTCTGATTTTGTCTTAACAATAGGAAAAGTAAATCAGGAGGTTTGATGGACTGGTTCTAAACAGAGTCCTCTGAATTTTGAAGAGGTAGTCATGTTATCAAGATTTCAACATGGTGTTTTGCGTGCTTTGTGCAATATCTAGCTTCAGTGGCATCTCCAAAATTTTTTGATCTTGCGGAAATCCTGGAAGCTTGAAGTGCCAGTGGAGATGTTTCCTGTTCTGATACATTGTGGTGCCAGTCTTGATGCTGTCCTGAGTAATGAGCAGGGTTTGACTCAAAACCCCAAACCAAACCTGAATGAAGACTTAAAAATCTTGGCATGCATAGCCTAAGCAAGGCTTCCACTGGAATAATTTGCTTAGACTCTATGTCTATTTAGAAAGTTGCAGTAAAAAGAGTTTGCATTAATTTTCTCCAGGTTAGGGTCAAGAGCAGTTGTTGTGGCCAAGCATGCTCAAAAATAAGAAATCCTACCAATTGAATAAATAAAGGTCAATATTCCAAACTAGGTTAAAACTTGTGGATATATGAATTTTAATGATCTCATTCTCTAAAAGTTCAACTAAAGGTGCTCCTTCAAATGCTTTTCTGAAGAAGATAATTGATGAAAGTCAAGAACTTTTTAGCATATGTCATAAGCTGCAATTTTAAATTAAATATTGTGCTATTGCAGGCTCCAAAAGTAACACAAGGTCACAAGGAATATTGGACGTAGCACAGGAACCTAAGACAGCAGATGCATCACAGCCTAGGCATCCTTGAGAGACTTCCTGGAGGGTACAGACTCTTTGATGAGTCTGGGAAGATCTCCATGTTCTATATATTGTACACTTTTCAGTAACTGAGTCACTTCTCCTCTACTTCATACTCAGGCTCCATATGTTTATCCTTGCACCTTTTTTGTCTAAAATGAAGACAATTATAATTGCATTACTCTAATTTATTTTGAATTAAATATATTACTTATGAACCACTTCTACCTGACACAGATAAAAAAAAATTAGGTATCCAAGTCAACACGCCTGCTTTCCATGGTAACAATTTTCAGTAATTTTATTAAAGATCCTGTCTCAGGGACTGTTACATATAATGTTAGTATAATATGACTGACTCAGAAATAGGAAAACGTCCAAATTCAGGAGTATTTTTTGAAACCTCTGACTGAATCTGTGGGGGAAAATGGGATTTTAAATGAATATTATCTATGTAACAAAAAATTCTTACCAATATATGTACTTTACATTACATAAATGGACAAAATCATTTTAATACTATTTTAATGATTTAATATGATTTTCTTGAAGAGGAAAACCTTCCATTGGCAAACTAATTCCTAAAATGGCACACAGATCTACAGTGTTCCATGTATAAGGGCAAGATATCACTGAGGTGAATGGAGAACTTTATGTGAATGCCAAATGTCAGATTTCTGAAAAAAGTGTTTTGATGTGATATGAAAATCTTCAAATGATCTCATGTGGACAGCTCAAAAGGTATAAATACTGACTAAAGTACAACCCAAAACATCTGAATAGTCATTGCCAAATGGGAGCATGGTGCTTGTAACCAAAGAAGTTGAATTGATGTAAGATGATGATCTCATTGCATTTGAAATAGTTCATATCAAAGAAGCCAGGGAAAACTTAAGAAGACACAATATTAAGGATCAGCTTGACACATTCCTTTCCAAATTTGGATTTAAAAGGGTTTCCTTTGCACAAGTTGAATTTTGTAGCCATGGAAAAAGCACTCCAGTATTTCCACTGTAAAACACAAACTTTGGTTCACCATAGGCAGTGATAGAAAACCACTCTCAATAATTATTGTCTAGAAAATAGACAATAATTTTTTATTCCTGTTTGACATTAGTAACAGAGCAAGGATGAAATATTGTTCTATACTCTAGATGAAACATGAACAAATATATACAGAAGAAATAAAAATGCAGTTTACTTAGTCTGTCATTTCATTATAGAGATTTTTGGTTGGGTAGTTGGTTTTTGTTGTTTTGTTTTGGTGGATTTTTTTTTATAGAGTGTGGTTTGGTTTGCCCTTTTTTTGATTGTTATTTTTCGGGGGGGGTTGGGGGTTTTTGTGTTTGTTCGTTTGTTTGTTTGGTTTTTTGTTTGTAAAATAAAAATTTTAGTGGAGAAAAACAGAGTCTAAACAGAATGATAAAGCGTTCCTTTGCAGAAATTTCTTATTCAGTATGATGACTGAAGGGCATGATGCTTTCCTAAGGGACTTAAGTTCCAGAAGTGCACTTATGGGAACCATATGAGATTTAATGAGACCAAGTTCAAGGTGCTGTACCTAAATCACAGTAAACTTCAGTGTCAGCACAGGCTGGGGGATGAATGGATGGAGAGCAGCCTGTGAGAAGAATTTGGGGGTGCTGTGGGTGAGAGGCTGGGCATGACCCAGCCATGGGCACTCCCAGCCCAGAGAGCCAAACGTGCCCTGGGCTGCATCCAGAGCAGCGTGGGCAGCAGAGCAGGGAGGGGATTCTGCCCCTCTGCTCCGCTCTGGGGAGAGCCCACCTGGAACCTGCATCCAGCTCTGGGCTCCCAGCACAGGGAGGACATGGAACTGCTGGAGTGAGTCCAGAGGAGAGGTACAAAAGTGATGAGAGGTCTGGAGCACCTCTCCCATAATGAAAGGCTGAGAGAGTTGGGATTTTCCAGCCTGGAGTAAAGAAGGCTCCAAAGAGACCCTTTGGCTATCTTCCAGTACCTAAAAAATGCTTTAAGACAAATAAAGTGGGCAGCCTTTTTAACAGGACAGGACAACAGATAACAGTTTTATACTGAATGAGTCCAGATTCAGACTAGATATCAGAAACATTTTTATGATTACATTGGTGAAATCCTGCAATAGGCTGTCCAGAGAAGTCATAGATGCCCCATCCCTGGAAACATTCAAGATCAGGTTGGATGTGGCTCTGAGCCACCTGATCCATTTGAAGATGTCCCTGCTTATGACAGGGGATTTGGACTAAATGCCCTTTAAAGGTCCCTTCCAACCCCAATCATCCCATGAGTCTATTATATGCTCGTTTTGAAGTTAGTTTGCTCTGAGCACCACTGTTTTCCTCCCTACATATTTACTATAGGCTTATATCCCTGAGTACCACTGCTGATGACAGCAGTTAAGATGCTAAATCTGTTGTTTTACTAGGTAATTTTATTACCTGCATGAAAATTCTGCAAACATTTCCCCCATCTTTTTACAAAGCCAGCATTAAATCCAGTGTCTGTGGTAAAATTCTAAAATTGATGCTATTCTTTCCAAGGCGTACGGAAAGAACCTGCAACTGTCAAACTCCTCTCAGAAATATCTGTAACAAAACAGTTGTATGCCACACTTGACTAGGGACTTTTTCTGGCCATGACAACATGAGTTGTTTGTGGAGGACAAGAAAAAAGGAAGCTTATGTTCTCCCTCAGGTTATGGTGACTTGAGTACAAGCTGTAGCTTTGAACAGATGCATCAGTTAATATAAATGCCCAGTACTAGGACTTTCAACATGCATCAAATTTCTTCCTTTTATTGAAGGAATGGGATACACATTCTGCTATTTCTATATATTCCTTTACTTTTATAAGGGATTCACCTGTTCCAGGAAAGCAGATATTGGCTTTCTATGGTTGTTAGATAGCTTGTCTTGCCTGAAACACCATCTTGCCCAGATATATTCCCTCGTTGTAGAATTATCAAACAAAACAAACAGAAAAACCTACAGTTACTTAACACAGAGTAACTCAGAAGAACAAAAAACCAACCTAATACTTTCTAGCTTGTGAGTATGTCCTATTTCTTCCTTGCGGTTTCATACATAGAGGAGGTTTTATGTTTGGCCAACCAATAATTTCCAAATTCTGTTCTTAGACATAAATGAAAAATGGAGTGTAGCTTTTCTATCAGAACATAAAGAAAACAATTAAAATGTATCTAGGTGATGCTAGCTCTCTTTGATGGCTAAATTTTTGAATTGTCTTTCACTACAAATAAATAATCTGTGGTCCCTTTCATTATGCAGAAATAAGGGAGCAGGAACTCTTCAGTCAGGCTATTCCAAAGACGCAGCTGCTCTGGGTTCTGTCTCTATTGGCCCTGAGTAGCAATAAGGATGAAAACAACTGCTAGTAGCAAAGTAAACTATTGGGTGGAATAGGCACTTGTGGTTATTCTCATTACTTTTAAGGTGACTGCAGAGTCTCTTTGCCTTAGAATTTAACAGATACCAAACTTAAAATGTGATTTTAATCTAAGACATTGAGGGGCTGGTGCCAGCAATGCTTACTGATGACCAACACAGGCAAGTGCTGCTGAGATTTCCAGATCATTTCCCATGATCACTGATGGCAGAGCTGTGGTTTAAGTCTAGTCTCCCTAGACTCCCCATGGCTGATTCCTTATCACCCATCTTCGTAAAAATTGAACAAAACTAACTAGGTTAAGTGTTTTATTATTTAATGAGTAAATGTGTATTTGTGACTGAAAGAGGTAGATATCTGAACCACACATAGTAAGCTTCATTCATTGTAAGCTTCCCCTGTAATGATCCTTACTGACTGCAAGACACATTAACAGCTGACACTATTGCAAGTCACAGCAAATAAATATGTATTTATACTGTGGATTTGTCTCATATATTGCTTCCCCAGTTGAACTAACAAGAAGAACTTAAATGAGCAAAAAAGAGACAAAGCAGGTTCATTTTGTCTGTGTTAAGCAGCAGCTTCTATTTAGTATTGCCAAACTCCAAAATATCCACCTGATTTGTTTACTTGAAAGCTAAATGAAAGCTTAATTCAGAAATACAAAGAGAGATAGAAAAAGAAGGCTGAAGGAGATTTCAGTAGGACTAAATCACAGAAAAATTGACGGTGTATAGAATAATTGCTCCTACCACTGCATAGAAACATCTTTCACAGGTTTAAAATGTCCCACTGCATCCTTAAACTAAATTTGAATGTAACTTTTTAAGATTATGAAATGCTTTGTTACCCCATCTTTTGGTTTTAGTAACTAGGATCAAAATCTGAAATATGAAAATGGGGTAAAGTTACAGAATATATGACAGAAAAATTTTAATTTTAGTGAACATCCAGATTCAAAGATACTTTTAAAATTCAGGCTTGTGCTTGTTTAAAAGAAGAAACATTTGCTTAAACTCTTACCTCAGACTTTGCAATCCATGACCACTCAGGTTTCAGAATTATTTATCCCCAGCAGCTCACATGCAATTTAATTATATTAGTGCAAGACATAGGTGTGATTCATATGACTCATTCATTTCCTTTGTAGACAAGGTGCAATGAGGTGCAGAACTGCTTAGCAGGAGGTACATATTGCAGCAGAATTTATGGTTATTTTGGGTGTTGGCTAGTGCTTCCCTCAGATTGGAAGGAATTCATAGCTCCTCCATGTAACTGTGATTTCTTCCTAAAAAACATAAAATAGGGGAAAATATTAAATTGAAAATAGTGTAGCGCAACAGCAAGGTTGGGATATACCTTTCTGTCTGCATTTTCCACACTTCCAATCAGCATCTTAGAACCTGACTTCGACAGTCTTCCCCCTTTTTGTCTACAGGCCCTAGGTGTGGGCATTTCTTCTCTCTGCAGTTTTACAGCAGCTCCATGTTCCAGCTACTCCAGAGCAAATGCAAGCAGCACATTTTTAAGCTAATATAGAGAGCACATTTTATAAGCTGTAACCACGGTAAGTCTGAATATTGAATTTTAAACTATTTAGTTTATAGACTGATAAATTATGCATGTATTAACTCAGTTAACTCTATTAACGTCTTAACACAAAACTAATGGAACAATTGAATTATTGATAAGCCACTTTGACATAATGAAATGATAGCTAGGAGCAATGCAACTTTGGTATACAAATTTGTAGCTCTGAAACTTGATTTTCAGTCTGCAAGGTGTCTCTGCATATGAAAGGGTCCTTAAACATGTGCTTAGCTTTGAGAAAGTCTTAAGCACATGCTGAGGTAACTTCCAAAGCGGAGACAATCGTGGTCAGTGCAGTAAGGGAGAAAAAAGGCTCCTGTAGGAATAGCACTCGTGATTCAATAGGCAGCACTCTTATTGACTGAATGATTCAGCTTAGTGCAAAGTATTGAAGGGCTCATTTTTCAGCTGAGATATAAACTAGGGTTTTCAGATGACTCCTGATGTTTACAACTCAATAAAATTTGAAGGTATTGCTACTGAGAAAATTGTGTATCAGCTGGACATCCATGCTGTGCTTTTTCGGTTTATACTGTTCCAGCCAGTTCTACAATGTAGTGGGAACAATTGCATGGCCCTGAAGATGTTTCAGCTGTGGATGAAACAGGTCCCAAGCACAGACAGTGATTTAGTAAAGGCCAGAAAGTAGCCCCAGTAACAACTTTGCATGAAAATATAGTGGTTTGGAGAGAAAGCTGCCTGCAAACTGGGTGTGGTGCAGAGGACAAGCCTTCACGCTGTTCCATTTGCTGTCTGAGACACAGCTCACCAGGAGAGGAGTTTTGTAAGGCAGCTGAATTCAGCACCATGCTCCACACCATTGCTCAGTGTAGGACATTCCAGAGAATAGCTGCAAGCAGCCTTTCCAGGGAAATGCAAAAGCAGCTGCTCAGTGAACTGCATTATATTTCACAAGAATATCCCATATTTTTCAGGAAAATATTATTAAACTTGCATTCTAAAAATGCTGATTCAACTTTAAATTAAATGAATTCAAGTTCTCTGCACAATTGGTGCAATCCCTGTTTAAATTTATTTATGGTATTTAATACCAGGTGTAATCACACAATTTTTCCTTCAAGTCATGTCCTTATCCTGTAGGGCAATTCAGGATCCTCCAGATTTCTCTGAATACCAGCCCAAAATCCAAATTATTTTCTGGTTTATGAGTTTCTTCTTAGGTATTTCCTACCATTTAAGTTCAGTATGATGCCTCATTTACATCCCCCATACAGAAACAGATGTTTTCAAGGACATTTTCCTTGTATTTCTATTGCATCAGTGCTAATGTTGTAGCCTTTATGCTGAATCTCATTATAAGAGGTTGTCTGCAGGACAAGATCATTTTTCCATCATGACCCCTTAGAAAAGTTATTGAGTTTGGTTCTTTCAGTGTTTTAAATCATTTTTGCAGTTGACAGTGCATGCAGCTATGGGGGAGGAGGGGAAAATGAAAGCAAAAAAAAAATGCAGATAGTGAATCTGGAAGCAAAAAGCCAGATTCTCCGCTGCTTTCTACTTTACACAGTCATTTTACTGGTGCTGACCAGTGCAGATTCAGAAGATGGTAGTATCTGGTATGATCACTTTGAAAACCCTGCTCAGAAGAGGGGACTTTGAATAAAAGTCAGTGTAAGTCACTGAGGATGCAGCCTTACAGCTGCGTCAGGCAGTCATTGCAGAGCCATTAAACACATGGTGCTCCCCTTCTGTCTTTGCTTGCCACTGCACTGCTGTTAGAGAGGGAATCTGGATCACGGACCTGGGCTGCACTAGCACTCTTCCAATTTGGTACTGCATAGTGGCCTTGGCTTTCTAAACACTGGGAAGCAGCAGAGCAGACTAAGCTGGAAAGAGAATTGTGGTGGTTGTGCAGGTGCCATCCATTAGATGGACTGGAAAGTACTATAAAATTACATCTCAGCCTACTCTGGTTGGGTCATCTGCCAGTCAATATTCTGAAAATACCACTCTTCATTACACCTAATTTTCTGTGCTGAAAATTACACACTTGAGCTGATGCCAGAAGTCAAGAGCTCGTGTCCTTGAAAGTTATGAGCACATATTTGGAGCCATTTAAGGCTAGAGAAGAGGCAAAGTCCTTCTATCCTTTCCTGCAGAAAGCCACAGTGTCTGTGCTCCCTGCCTCTATTATAAGAGTTGCTAGGTTGCCTTTCTCCCTATCTCAATTTCTCATTTCAACCTTTCAGTCTTTTGCTTCCCTTTCCCCTCCTAGGATACGTACATTCTTCAAATGAGGAGCGCCTTCACTCACTTTTACCTGTAATGATGAAGTCCTCAGTCAGCAACATCCTATTATTATTGCAGGTTGAATTTCTTTCTAACTAAATGTGATACAAAGTTTCCTGTCTAGGAATGTCTTCTGCTCCTATTTCCCTCGCCAACATTTTTATTATCGCAGGTGTTGATTGGCAGTGGAAACTCAGCCTTACTGACATACTGTTCTCAAATTAATGCTGTTATTAATGAAAAGTAGTGACTGTGGTTACTGTTTACACAACAGAAACAGGATGTGACAAAGTCTTTGCTAGACAAAAGAAGAGTCAGGGTAAAATGAAGGCAGAAAATTGAATTGCACATCTACTTCATGCTAAGCTCTTGAGTATCTCACTGAACTGCTGCTGCTGCACAAGTACTTGGACTGAAAAATACTACCTTCAGTCCAGTGCACAAAACATGATAGTGTCGGCTGGGAATTAAAACAAAAGAGCTACAGTCAGCACTCCTTGGTTTTGGGTAGGATGAGGGAAACATTACAAACCTTTCTTGCAACATGAAGGTCATGATATAGAAAAGAAATTTATTATAATGCCCATTGTAACCTTGGAAATATTTTTCAATATGAACATTGCAGCTCTTTATTGTGCATTTACATTTGTCTCTGTCTGTCAGAATCCAATGAAATTTATTTGTGCCTCTGAACATATAATTTCCAAATACAATCTGATTCTGAAAGATCTTAAAAAAATCTGAGGAAAGAGATGCTAGTACAACCCAGTCAAATGAGTACTGAACTAAAAGCAAGCATATCCGGTACAATTGATTTCCAGGGAAAATAAATAGGAAAACAAATGTGATATGTATCAAAAGACATACTAAACTAGATAAATATTAATGCCTGGGAAAAGACTACATATTTCACTGTCATTTACCAAAAAAAGTATATATCATTCATCTTAATGAATTAAGTTACAGTAAATTAATGATGATTCCCAAACTCGATAACCATCACATAAAAGGATATTGTCAAGCAGTATTCTGTATTAGAATTAAGAGAACTTGTCACAATGAAATATGAATGATGCATGCACTGAAGAATGGTGAATAAGGTTACAGGAAAGTCAGATGCAAAGTGAAATTTCTGAAAAGACTGTGTTAGACTGAATTCTTAAAGTACACACATTAATAAGAAGTTTTGTTTCCAGTACTGACAGGAAAAATGCTCTCTAAGGATGAGATTTTCAGAGGAGTTCAGCAGCAAGTTTATGAAGTAATTTTGACAACATCCACTGTTAAAGTGAATTGATGGGCACTGGAAGTTTGAAGTTATATCTGGTCTCTTCCCTATCAGCTCACTCTTACAATAAAATAAACTTTACCTTCCCCAGTAAAAAAGAAACAAGCAAACAAAGAAAATACAAAACAAAATCCATACAGAAGACTCTGATTAATTTGCTTTTGCAGAAGGACAGTTGTCAAAAATGCTTTGTATAGCTGTTTGGTATTTCAAGTCCGCTTTAGTAAGTCACCACTAAGTTCAGTAAGACATAAGGTCAAGTTATTCAGAGTTCAGAACTAAATGTTCTTTGAATCTGATTTACTGAGTCTCCTTGGCACTGCAGGCTCTTGAGGAAGAATACCTACTGTACAGACTCTTCAAAGACAAGCATATAGCTCTGACCTTATACTAAAGGGTTCTCTTTGACCAGCAGTCACTTCTGCAGCAGCTAACCATTTTTATAAATCCAGTCCCCAGGGTTTTTTTTCTCACATGAATTTATTTTTTCATTGACTGAATTATTTTATCTTTGTACTATTTTCTTCTTTATCAACAGCTCGCATAAAGTAACAAATATTTTGCATTTCTGCTCAAAAAATACAAGGATGATAACAATATCTACCCAAAACCACCACCATTTTTTTGCTTCAGAGTTAGGCTGGAGGCACATGAGCATAAGGCCATCTGTTTATTCATGAAACAGTTCAGTTCAAGTGCCAGGCCCACCAGGAATTGTTGGACTGAAGAGCAAAAGAGCAGGAGTCACTTAACAGATTTAAATACTTGTAAAGTTACAACTGGCATGATTCACTTTTTTTTCTTTTCCCTCTTTTCTCAGGATGGAGAGTATTTCAGACCTCCAGGACTCTTTCTATCTGTCTAGATTCTGCACTCCAATTTATAGTTGCAGTAATTTAAATACTCACATAATTCCCTCCTGCTGTCTGCTGGCTTTGAGGAACTTTTTGTCATGGAGGAATAGTAAGAGCATGGACCTCACCTGATGATTTTGTCCTCCTCAGTCACTCGGGGTTCACCAATTGTGACAGTGGTTACAAGGGTCTTCAGGGTGAGAGAGAGGTGAGAATGTTGACCTCGTGTTCAGAAGGCTTGATTTATTATTTTATGATATATATTACATTACGACTATACTAAAAAGAAATAGAAGGAAACGTTCTCAGAAGGCTAAGAATTGAAAAGAATGAATCAACAAAGTTCTGTGTCTCAGCAGAAAGTGAGAACAGCTCTGCTGTGAGTGGTCAGTAAATCCATACATCCACAGGAGACCAATCATGGATGCACCTGTTGCATTCCACAGCAGCAGATAACCATTGTTTACATTTACAGGCCACAGCTTCTCAGAAGGGAGAAAAATCCCAAGAAAGGATTTTTCACAAAAGATGTCTGTGACACCTCACCTGTTAGGTAAACACATAAAAACCTAAACATTTCACTGGGAAATCCCAAAGGTAAGTATTTTGTGTCCGCCACAGTAATGTTTCTAACAAAAGGTCTTGTGTTACAAGTTAACTATTTATTGATAGTGATCAGCAAGATGTTTTGACAGATTTAGATTCAGAACAACATCATTGCCTGGTGCACAGTGGAGGACCTTCAGATCTAGCAAAAGGCAATGGAGAGGGAACATCTGGCAAGACAGACTCTGACCTGAAAAACAGAAGCAAACTTTTCACAACAGCCAGTAAGGAAGAATAAATCTGGAGGTCCTCATATCATTTCCAGGGTGTTACTCTTCTGATCTTAAAAGCCTTCTTTAAGAGCAGGAGACCAGCTCTCTAATCTCTGACTTCTCTTGCCTTTTCTGCTTCTGTCCTTTCTCATCTCTGCCATGAGCTACTCCACCACAATATGGAAATTGCAAAGTTATAACAGAGTTTGATGAAAGAATTTGTCCATTACTGATGCCCTTTGTTTTTTGCCTTTTTACTTTAATATGCTCCCTGTATTCCTCACACATACATTTGTAGCTCTGCAGCCTATTGTACTAGTGGCTGGTTTTCCCAGTACTTTTCCATGGCCCTTCCCGAGGCAGAAAGACAAAAGGACTTGCAGAGCTCCAAGCCCTGGGAGGTGCAGGGCCCCTCTGCTCTCTTGGTTCCTCCTGGGAACCAAGGCCTACAACAACTCTTTGGGACACATTTCATGGACAAAGCCCAGCTAGTGCTGAGTGGGGGACTCCAGAGAAGGGGCTTGACCTGGGGAGGGGAATTACATCAACATTTGTCCTCCTAATTGGTGCTTTTTTATCAATTATGCTAATTTCCTAAAACCTACAAAAATGTACTCATCCTTTGGAGGGTGGGCTTTTGTGGACATCTTTGCATAACTGCCCCTGAAGGCCTTCAAATAAAGATCCACTCTTATATTACGTCCTTACTAAAATGATCTTGAGTTTCATTTCCAGGTTGGGAAAAAGGCAACATTACAAAGTTGCTGAAATTTACTTTATCCTTCTTTCTTCTTTATCCTTATTTCTTTTTTAGTAGTGTAACAGAATTTAGGAAGTCTTTGGGCTGATATTTTGAAAGGAATTTATTGAAACAATATTCTTCTTTTGCTCCTCCTTTTAGGTCAAAGTGAGTATTGTGGATCCAATAGCAACCTCATTTCTTCACAAAGGAAAAAGATACCAAGAGATTTTCTTGGATAGGCACCTTTCAAAAAACAAAAAAAAAAAGAAAAAGAAAAAAGGTATTTCCAGGTTTTTCCAATTTTTAAAAACATGTCATCATTTCTGTGAACATGCTTTGACAATTCAAGCACATTTTCACTCCTTGTTGGTACAACAATTTCTCACTGGAAATAACATTAAATCATATGAGATGCAAATCTACACCTATTCAGATGTCACAGCAAAGGATTTAATTTGCATTTCTCTGTCTTGCAATTCTTAATTATGATGTGCAGTTCAAGACCCACTTCTATCACTTAATATTTGGTCCCTAAATGTACATGGATGAACCTGGAAGTGTTTTCTGACTGCAGAAGTGGTTGTGACATTGTGTTCTGACCTCTTCACATCCACTGAAGATGTTTGCACCTGTGAGAGGGAAGAGGATTTGCTTTCCCAGAAGAAAAGAGCCTGCAAACTCACTGCTGAGCTCCCAGCACTGCTCCTGAGCTCGCCCCACAGCTGCAGGGTGGTGCAGCTCCTCCGTCTGTGAACCAAACACTGCCAAGGAGTGATTTTCTGCATTTTCCTGGGAAAGTCATCCACCTCTTGGAGGGCAGAAGTCTTTTTTCTTATCTGTAGGCCAAACGTGTGTTGTTTGATAGGAAACCCAAGAGAACCATCAGTGTGCCCTTAATCTAAACTGTGATATGAGAAACAGCTTTAAAATCTGAACTCTGAAACACACTCCTACTGCAGCTTTTGCCCTTGATTAGATTAGAGCAAACAACAAGTCCCTCCTCTTTTGTAACACGCCTAAAGAGTTTCAGCAGCTACAGAAGAGATACCAAAGCTTAACATAATATTTTGTTCTGACCCAGGTCTCCTGACACTGATGCTTCTAGCACTTCCCTGGTATCACCTGGATATTCTTTCACACCCAAGGCAATTTTTTTCAAGCTCCCAAAATGATGTACAGTTCTGTCTCCTTCTTGTTTTCTGAAACCCAAGGCAGTGAGTACAGAAAGATAACACAGTCCTTGAAAAAGTCAAACATAAATATTTTATGAAAAAATGGGGCTTACATGCACTGCCCAAATAAACTATTTTTTTTTAAAGTTTATTTTGGTTTTGGCTGGGTTTTGAAGGAGCTTCGGAGGTTATTTTGGTTTTGCAGAGCTGTCTTTGCTATTTTACAACCAGCATTTTTGACCTATGCCAGTAAATATCTCTTAGAAGAACTTAAACAGGGAAAAAATAACAAAAATGTCATAGCATATTTATAAAGTTGAATAAATGCATGATGATAGGTAATCCTAGCTGTTATCACTGTGAGAGACTGAGTGAGATTCCCATCCTGACAAAGATTGACACTGAATAAACTAAGATATTAAACAAAAATTTCCAGACAGCAGGGGAAAGAAGCACTGTTGTATGAAATTAAAATACTGAAAAGAAGGGCCAGAACCATTTTATACTGTCTTTCCAGATGAAAAATGGGATAGAAAACTTTGGAAATTGCTGATAATTAAGGAAAATTAATGTTGCTACATATACAGTCATGATCATCTTTAACCTTGCCTGTAGGAGAGGGAGCTCTCTAAAAATGTCTTCCACAAACTCTTGACAGATCAAATCCCTCATAATGAATCCATTGCTTTTATCTTCACAATATAAAAGGGACAATACATTAAGACATTCTAGAAAATGATGCCACAGAGTAAAATAATATCCTTACTGGGAAAATAAAATCTAGCATTATTTTCCACTTGTCCTGGTTTTGGTTAGGATAGAGTTAATTTTCTTCCTAGTAGCAGGTACAGTCCTGTGTTTTGGATTCAGTATGAGGATAATGCTGGTAACACACCAATATTTTAGTTGTTGACAAGCAGTGCTTACTCTAAATGAAGGACTGCTTAGTGTTCCATGCCCTGCCAACAAACAGGCACAAGAAGCTGAGGAGCAGCTGACCTGAACAGGCCAAAGGGAGATTCTGCATTATGCCCTGTATGTATAGACTGAGGGGAATTGGCAGGAGCTGTGGATTTCTGCTTGGAGACAGCTGAGCATTGGCCAGTGAATAGAGAGCAATTGTATTGTGCATCACTCATTGTAGCTGACGCCTCATGGAGCAGATTGAGCAATCCCAGTAATGCTTTTTTCCTCAAGCTTTGGCACACCATCCCACTCCTGTCTCTGGCCAGCCTGGTATTGTCCTTTTCCCCATTCTTTTCCTTTCTGCCTTTTGATGTAGCCCAGGATAAAGTTTCCTTTCTGGGCTGTGAGTGCACATTGCTGGATCAGCCTCTCATCCACCCGCAGCCCCACGTCCCCCTCACAGGGCTGCTCTCGCTCTGTTCATCCCCAGCCTGTGCTGATATTGGGGGTTGCCCTGACCCAAGTGCAGCATTCTCTGGATGCCATCCTGTCCTTCAAGAGTGTGAATAGCAGCATTCAGCTTGGGGTTGTCAGAATATTTCCAGAGGGTGCTCTCAATCCCTTCATCTGTGTTATTAATGAAGACATTAAAAAACACTGTTCCCACTCTGGACCCCAAGGTACTTGCCACAGATGTCCATCGAATGTGAGCTGTTGACCACTGAGCTGTGGGGTATTTTTGTTAAATTTCAGCAAATGGTGTGTCCCACATCAACTAATAAAATAAATTAAAAAAAAATCCAAGAAGGGTCAAATATGTGTCAGCAGAATCAAGAATTCTTCTGCAAAGATAAGGGTTGCCCTTGCATCTGTCTGAAGATGTGGCCTGATCTTCCTGACAATGCACAATTATAAAAACAATCCCTTGAATTTGCTCTTTGTAGGTCTTTATCAGCTTCTAAAACTATAATCCTTCACAGAGACTTCATTTGAACAGCAGCCCAGATGCATTCAAATAATTCTGATTCAAACACAATAAAAGAAATGCAAGCATTTTGCTCTAAACACAAATGCTTAGTCAGTTACACTCAACCCTCAGCTTTTCATTCTCGGGTATGCAAACAACCCTTAAATTCCTCATAAGTTTGCTCTGAAGAGTCTTCCAGCAGCCACAAAATGCTCAGATACCACTTCATAAACAGAAATTATTTAGAATCATAACAAATTTCAAAAAAGCAAGCAAAATAGAATTAAGGAATTATAAGTAAGCAGAAATATATGTACTAAAGAGGAATCAAGCACTTCCTCCTCTACCATTTACAAAATTTTGAGATATTACAATATGACTAGAAACCCAAAAAACTCCACACTCACAACTCTTCTTGGCATTTTCAGTATGTTCCATTTCCAGAATATCATTCAAAGACTGGATTTTTTACTTAATCCCCATGGTTTTCTAAAAAAACCAAACCAAACCAAAAAACCGACCCAAAAACACCCCCAACATTTGCTGAAAGTTATAAGACTGCAATATTTACAAGTGACAAAATCCCAATATACAGGAATATTCATCTGTGTATATCATTATTAAAGAGGTTTGCTGTATTTATTGCATACCTATACAATTTTTAATGCAAATTTTCCCCAATAACAGAATATTCAAACTGGGCAATTGTTACAGTGCTCTTATTACAGTGAGAGAATTACTGTCTGAGAAAGGACAGCAGAAGGAAAAAAAAACATGCATTCCAGACAAAAAGCAGACCATTTTCAAACACTGGGAAGAGGAATCTACTGTCTAGTACCAAAGTTAAGCTTTTATTTCCCAAGAGAAAAAAATGTAAAGACGTAATTATCAGTAGAAGTATCAGATAAGCTGATAGCTTTACTAGTTTAGCAGATACTTCATTCCATTTGTGTGCCTGTATACACACAAATTTACAGGATGAATCATCAGTTGGGGAAAGGATACATCAATATTTACCATCACATTTCTTTGCATTTCTTTTTAACCCTTCATCTTAATGAAAAGTTAGTTATCCAAATGCCAGACTTTCATAACACATACTGTGGCCCATTTAAATATTATATTATCTTCAGCAAGGAAAATATGACCACTAGTGATCCTGATTGTCCCTTTGTTTCCCCTGACAAACTTCACTGGTACCTGTGGCATAATATCAGACATGGAAAGGAGTCATACTCCTGTGTAGAAATTTACACATGATTGTGTACATTTATAATGTTAAGTTAAATTAGGAAAAGTACACAATGAGAGGAGAGGTCCAACCTAGCCAGCAGAGCAAGAGCCTGAGAAGAGAGAAAGCACATTAATTTCAGGAATAGTGTGTGGAGATAATGGCAACCCAAACTCTAGTTTTACACTGTTATAAAGCAAGTACCTGTTTTACAGTACTTTGCAGCCAAATAGTACAAACACACATTGTTTAGTAAATGCAGGACAGGAAATTTTCTTTCTTACAAGATGGCCAAATTAATACTGCAAATATTCTGTAGAAGATATATAATAGTCCCCTGGTCTCTCACAGAAGGGTAGCTACAGCTTCTTGCTTTGCTGCCTTGTTGCATCAATCCATCATAAAAGAAATGAAAACAGATTAGTTACCCATCTTTCAGTTCACACAGTTTTGCATTTAAGAGCTATGCTAAAAATTAACAAGCTACTGGTGTTCAGGTCAGGTCTTCCAATGATGTAAATGAGATTTGTTCATTTTACTTTAAAAGAAATTCAATTGTATCAGTCAGGTACAGAAAAGAACAGGCAAATCGCCCCCACCCTCCAAAACTGTATGGTTTCTTTAAAGATGTATTCACTGATAGAGAATGGCTGGAAAATTAATAGGTATTTAGAACATTTTCATCTGAATATTTCATGATTTAAACCCCGTTGACTCTTTATGGTAGTCACCAAACCAGACACAGCTGAAGAGGTAGGTGGAGGGATAATCTATTACATTCTTTTTCTGATTCTGAAAAATGTTAAAGGGAGTAAAAAAAAATAAAAGCAGCTTAAATATCAGTGTATAGGAACAGCGTAAGCACAGCAAGCTCACTATCAGTAATCTATCTCATCCTCAAAGTACTCATTCATTTCTGACACCCAACTTAATTGCAAGTAAGAAATAAACTATTAGACCAAAAAAATTGAAAGCTTGAAGCTCAGTCCTGCTTTACATGAGTTGTGTGGATCAGTTTGTCCTTGGTGGGATGCCTTACAAATAGATCCTTTTGAAAAAGAGAACTTTGGTCCTGTTGCTTTGACAAGGAAGACAATGTGGCAGCAAGACAGGGAAATGGTGAGCTATTTAGTATACAAAATATGATTAAAAGCTAATTCTCAAAACTCTGAGTTAAAAGGAATCTGATTGCTTATTTGCTAATGGAAAATAATTTTTTTGAAAAGACAGTGTAAATCTTGACATGAAATTCAGATTTTACTGAGAAACATACATGTGTATTTTCTTTCTCTCCAATAACTCAATGAATGTATTTTGTTCTGTAGTCAGACAACAGTTTTCTGAGCAAGCCATGCTGACTCACATAGAAAATTACCTTCTAGCCTTGATAAAAGGGTTCTAGTGAAATCTTATTATTTCTGACTTATCCTAGAATGATTTTTGGAAGTTAGGCACCCACTCTTCTGTTAAAATGCTTAGAGTCATTTTAAAAGATTCACCAAGAGAACATGAAGTCATCCTGAAGATATGGCAAGGCATTAGCTGTTACCCTAAAAGCTGCTCTTAATTGGCCACACCTTAATTTATTCATTTGGATTTATTAAATGAATCTATTAAAATTTGTCACATGTACCTTGAAAATTGTTTGAACACATTTTGACAAAATATCTTCCGCTTAATTCTGGAATTCTGAAAACTACTTAGATTGTCACATTTCACCCAGTAGAAGGAATGAAGGAGAATTATAATGCATGTCAAAATCTCTGGACTTAGAAGTATTAGGAACTGAGTAGTATGGTTTCAACATCAGATTTGGTCCTAATTTCATCACTGACGGCCATAGGAAAGAAGATAAGCTCTTTGATCCCATCGCAGTTTCAGAACCAGAATTGAAGGAAATGTTAAGTTGCACATTCTGGAAATTGAGATATATTCCAGGAAGAGTGAGATAGAAAATGTAAATCCTAGAAGCTCTTATTCTGTGTGGCCTTGGGGCCCCAGAGGTGGAATGCTTCAGTCAAGATGTCTACCAGAAAGATGCATTTGAATCATGCTAATCAATCAGGAAGGAATTTGGAAAAAGAAAACAATTTCACAAACAAACCAGAAAAACTTTAATAACTCCTGTGAATATTTATGCTTCTCTTTTTCATTCTAATTTTCAACTCAATATGTTAGTATTGTGCTATCTTGGATTTAGCAAGTCTGAAGTTTTGGGAGGATTAAGACGGACACTTTTGCATAGATCAATCTAATTGCCTTTATCAACCAAATTAGGGAATCAGAATTAATTTTTATGAATACCGTTTAGGATAAAAACCATTTTAGGTAATGAATATATTTATTTTTGTCTATTATGCATTATTAACTGAAAATATCATTAGAATTCTAAAAGTCAGAGCAAAATATTTCCAAGTGAAAGATGAAGCAAAGGAGGTATTGTCATTCCACCTCTTAAGGCATCAGTTTTCTGTAAATTCCATTGCACTGGAAGAAGGCAGGAGATTAAAATACACATGAAACTCTTGGCCTGGTGAACATGGTCTTTCAGATGCTTGCAGTAGGGTGAATTTCATACAATTTAACAATCAGAAAGGACGTTTTCAGTATGGACTTTAAAAAAGGAAGCTCCTCCCGCTCTGTTTTCCTTTTCACCCTGTGAAAAAGGGTATCTCAAGACTTACAGAAAGGCAGTGAAAATAAAAATCTTCTTCATTATTATCCCTCTTTTAAAGTATTGCATGTACTGATTGGTTATTTAGCATATAGGATTTCACAGAAGGAATTTATATCACTGGAAAAATCACACCTTAAATTACTCAGCCTTAAAGCGTACATTTTTCTCCACCGGTAGGATACCTAATTTGGAACTCACAGAAGTTTCTTCATCAAAAGTTTGTAAGATCTGTTTGGATAAAAGTCTGTTAGCAGTCACATCTAATTCTACTTGATGGAGACAGTGCTGATGCCCCAGATTTCTCTTCTCTTTTCTTTTTTCTTTTCTTTTCTTTTCTTTTCTTTTCTTTTCTTTTCTTTTCTTTTCTTTTCTTTTCTTTTCTTTTCTTTTCTTTTCTTTTCTTTTCCTTTCCCTTTCCCTTTTCCTTTCCTTTCCCTTTCCCTTTCCCTTTCCCTTTCCCTTTCCTTTCCTTTCCTTTCCTTTCCTTTCCTTTCCTTTCCTTTCCTTTCCTTTCCTTTCCTTTCCTTTTCCTTTCCTTTCCTTTCCTTTCCTTTCCTTTCCTTTCCTTTCCTTTCCTTTCCTTTCCTTTCCTTTCCTTTCCTTTCCTTTCCTTTCCTTTCCTTTCCTTTCCTTTCCTTTCCTTTCCTTTCCTTTCCTTTCCTTTCCTTTCCTTTCCTTTCCTTTCCTTTCCTTTCCTTTCCTTTCCTTTCCTTTCCTTTCCTTTCCTTTCCTTTCCTTTCCTTTCCTTTCCTTTCCTTTCCTTTTCCTTTTTTTTCCCATAGCAACTCAGTGACCCCTAATCTTATCAATTAGTGACTTAGCTTATTTAAAACACATGCAAGTCTCTCAAATTTCTTTATCTTATGAAGTACAGTTATGAGAATTTGAGAAAAAGTATACAAGTAGTCATCTATACACAGAACAGATATAAAATTTGCCTGGAGTAACACTTGTGTCACGAAAATAAGGCTAAAATGCAAAAATCAGTGTGTTATGGACCACCAAAACATTTTCCCTTTTCTTCTCTTTCTAAAGTTTGTGAAACATAAATTAGTAAGGAAAGACTCCTTAAGAGACGCAAAATCTGGACTGACAGATGTAAAATTAAAAGTATTTTAGGGCAGTGGCATGACTTAGAATCATTTCTACATGACATAAAAATAATCAATTTCTCAAATCATAGATTGGTTTGGGTTGAAAAAAAACCAAAACAGTGAAATGAATGTTTCAAATAAAATTTAAAAATATTCAGATACATTTAAAAGGGCACTCAATTTTTCTGACCATTTCTTTCAGGAAAGGTACAAGGAGTTACCCCCTTTTCAGAATGATAAAATAAAAATATATATTTTACCTGAGGATTTATTTCTCAAAAAAATAAAAAAGCTAACTACTCAAGAGCCATCCTTGATTTGTTTTCTTCTTCTTTGGGTGAATTATAAGCTAAGCCCATTGCCAGCTTGGCCAGTCAGCTGAGTTTTTCCTTTCTCTGTTATAGGGTTCCTGCTAGCCTCAATAGTTGACTAATATGCAGAGTCACAGTCAAACCTGGGAGCAGCTGACATCACTGAAGACCAATTTTTAGGTATCTGAAACAGCTGTCTAAATGTGAGCAAAACAGAGTCCAAGCATCACACAAGTAACTTAAGATCATGTCAGCTTGCAATCCACACCTCCTGACTAGTCTAGATCTTTAGATTTAATTGAAAGAAAAATTTTAATTTCCCCAACATAAGTCCATTAATGAAGCTGTCCTGAATCTCCCTGACCAAACTGGATCCTAGAATTCATTCTGTGCAACCTTGGTCAGTGAGAAATGCAACTTAAAGCAAACTCTCTGATGAGCTCTAAATGTTCTGTCTGTGATATTTCCTCTACATTTCAGAAATTATACATGGGGATGTCTAGAAAGACCCAGAAATGAAATTTAGGAGTCATCTAAATGTGTAAATAGGCTACACTGCACAATGAACTACCCAGCTGAGGGCTGACTCAAAAATACAGCACATGGCTGAATGATTCCTTAATTTCTGATACTTTTTAACACACAATGATGTTATTTAAAACTTTTTTTCCATTCAAAGACATCTGGAGACATAGTAAGCCAAGAAAAAATAAAAACCAAAAATTGGAGACTGGCCCTAACTGTCAGGTTTAAACATGGATGGACAAAAAGGATAATTTTCATAATATGTGTGCCTTTTCATATTAAGTTTTGGTATAGACTTCCATTAGATTTGATGTGTACTTTTAGTCTAAAGGGAAAAATATGGAATTTTAAATTCAGTTTATTTATTTATTTGGAATTTTAAGCTCAGATCAAGATTTTCTAAACAAAAAATGGAATGGAAATGACAAAGGAGAACATGAAGGGGGAAATCGTGTTCAGCACATGAAAAAAAAAAAGAAACAATTAAAATAATCTGAGTGCTACTGCATAAGGCAATATTATGCAGCTCTGCTATAGCCTTCTCAGGAACCTGGAAACAATTGGCAAGCTCACATATATCGTTCTTTTCTCTTCCACATGTGAGTTTGCCTTCTCTAGCAAACTGGCAGGGTCACATGTTTATAAAAATTCCAAAACTATTGGCACAAATGCAGCTGCTTTTCCTTTATTAACAGACATTTTCAAAACTACCCTATTTTGCCTGCCACCAATAGGTTTAATTTGCTTATTTTCTTTGGTCAGAGATACATCAAATAACATTGTTCTGTTACTCCTGCTCTCTCAAAACTGAAATACAAAATTAAAGAGCTGCATAACTGGCATTTCTGATGCTTGTTTGATTTTAAAAGACTGTATTTTCAGAACCAGTGATGATGAGTAGTGGTCATTAACACATTTTAGTTATTTCTCTCTTGACATGAATCACAAAAATTTTTCTAATTTCTTTGCATGTTTTCAGTGAAGAAACACTTAATACTAAGCTGAGAATAAGGGGTTCACCCATATTTCTTTGGCATCACAAATTATTTCTCCTTCCTTGCCCAGTGCTGAGGATGTAACAGAAACATATGAATTGATTTTTAAGTATTTTGATTTGGATATGCTACTGTCTCTGAAGCACACTGGTATGTAACTTAATTGTTTTGTACATAACATCAGCCTCCCTCCATTTATATTCCCATGAAGTATATAGCCTCCCATTGCCAATCTGATTTAATTTTGACTGCTTGGAGGCCTTTTAGATAAAGGACACCATTCCATGGTGAAATTAGGAGCATTCTTTTCTTTTGACTTCATTCTCCTCATTCTCTCTCCTAAAGCCATAGGAGCAAGAGAAGGAACAGAGTAAAGAAACAGAAATTCATACACATCTAGGTGCAATTCTCTCCACTAAGCAATAAGGTTTTATACTCTGCTGGAGAACCTACTATTCTTAATCCATCTGGAAAGAGGTCTATTCACAATATTTCACAATCTAAGCACTTTTCTAACAAATCTATTAATTATGCACTCAAAAAAATTATTTTCTGCCTCTGGAGAATTGCTACTGGACTTTTCCTTGTGCCAGCATCCTTCCTCTTTCCTTCCCCTTTATAAGTAATTCCTATATCAAATTAATATAATTTTTTAAATAGAATTCTCTTATCTCACTCCACAAATTCTTGGGGAAAGGGATCTAAAAAGATAAGTTAACAATTGCCCTATTAAATGGAAATACAAATCTTTTATCACCACACTCTTTCTCCTCCTCCTTACTTATATTATTGCGTAACTCTAACTTTCACTGGCCTTTGTTTTGTCTTACTTAAACATACAGAATTAAGCAAATTCTGCAGCAATTAAAATCCAAATATAATCACTGGCTGTTTTAAAATCGTGACATATAATCGTGACATAAAATCGTGACCCATTTGGCATGGCAGGATGATTCAGGTCAATGTCAGCCTCAGGAGGTCTTCACCTACACCTCAGCCCAGAGCAGGCTCAGCCGTGGAGTCAGATCATGTTGCTCAGGCCTTTACCCCATTTAGTGAATTCATGCTGATCACCTTCTTGTTTTCCATGTGGGTAGAGATGGCCTCCAGAATGAAGTCCACCCTCTCCTTTCAGAGAATGAGCTGAAGTTCCCGGGGTCCTCCTTATTGCCCTTTTTGAAGACGTGGTGACATTTTCTTTCTCTCCTGAGGCACCTCTCCAGGTCACCACGACCTTTAAAAGATGATCATAAACGGCTTCACGGCGGTGTCTGCCAGATCTCTCAGCACTCACGGATACATCCTGCCAGGGCCCAGGGACGTATGGATGTCAAGTTTACTTAGGTGTTCTCAGAGACTGTATTTATAATCTTTTCTCCAGGTTTTGCTGGCATTTCTACTCAATTTTTCCAGCAGCGCTGTGCTCACTGCTAAAGGGCAGTAGTTACCTAAAGAAGACAGAGAATATAGAGAGGTGCTGTGAAACACTGGGGAACTAACTGAGGCTCAGCCTGCTCACCCACTTCAGTGCTCCTGTGCTATAAGCTCCCGGATGTTTCCATCAACACTGTGTGTCTGCATCCTTTCTGTTCTTCTCCCACTCTACTTGAGTAGCACTGGAGCATTTCTTTCCCTGACAATTTCTAACATGCTAGGGAGCACGGTTTGCAAACATAAAGACATTTAAACAGATTGCAAAAGCTTTCTAAGCAGCTGACAGACGTTTTTTCACACAAAGAAACAGGGAAACTGTTTCTTCAAGTCCTTCAGAGGACTTGTGAGGGAAAACTGTTTACGGAAAAAAAAGATTTTTTTTCCTGCATACTCCTTATCTCTCAATGTGAAATATTCATGAATCCTGCAGGTAGCATACAATGCATTAGATACAACCACAAACTCTAAGACAGTGAAAATTGCTGAAAAGTGGCTTGTTGTTATACAATGACCCTGAACAAGCCCATGAAATCTAAATTTCAAAGCAACGTCTTGTACTCCAATATCCTCCCTGTGTGGACAAGAGGGAGTCAAGTCCTAATTAGTAATATTATGTCTATCTCAACACAGCACAGTTGTCAGCAACAAAAATTCCCATAGTTCCCAATCATATTTTAGTCATACCTATTGCTTGTTCTACAGCTAGCACATTTAATATAAAAATTCAAATACTGCACAAAGTAAATCCCAGAGAGTAACTAACATACACATCTAGCTTCCTAACAGATTAGGTCCCGTAAGGTCAAGATCACCAAGTTATTTTTTTCCTGAAACACCTCCCTGAAAATTTCCACCTACAGTTTGTTTAAACTGGGCAGACTTCAAATTCACTGGGAAGGATGTCCTCAGACAGGTCGCTAAGGATGGAATATCACACAGGAGGGCTTTATGAGAAATGTGTACTGTGTTCACCAGGAGACACAATCCTAAGAAGTGGTTGCCAACAGTAGATAGAACAGTGTGAAAGGAAAAGGAAAAGTTACCTAATTACCAAACTTCCTTTTACACTTCAGGGAAAAAAAAAGTTAGTTGTATATGATAGTTATCACTTTTAGCAGAGAAACACTGTTTCCTATGAGACTGAGATACTGAGTGAAAGCATTGAGGTTAGAGCATAAACTTAATGAAAAAGACCAGGATCAATGCATATTAATTCTTTATTTGAAGATAAACAATAATTCTGTAGGAAATAATCATTGATGAAACAAGTCACTGGCATCATGTTTGCTTCTGCTTGAAATTTTTTTATACAGGTCTTATTGGTTTTTCATTACTATTGAGGTGTATTTAGTTAAGTTTCATAACTGTAGGAAAATTCCTGCATTTTCCACATGAAGTGAAACTTGCCTTCCGGCAAGAAGGAAGCAGAAGGATTCTGTACCTTTCAAGTCTCTTCAGCTTCTTAGATCAATTATTTAAGTGGGATTTAAGCAGCGCTCTGGCCTCATGCCACTTCACCCAAATGTTAACTTTACCAACATCTGGTGGCCTCCATTACAATCGAAGCAGCCCCACCCTGCTAAGTAAACCCACCACAGGAACAGGTACTTCAGAAATTATTTTGTCCAATCCTGTTTTATAATGATTCATGCTGTGTCTCCTTCTCAAAAAAGGAAGATAGAGATATTTTCTGGTAAGTTTAAAAATATGCACTTGTACCAGCTTGAAGATTTTCGACAATAAAGTATTTTTTTTTTCTAAACCAGATTTTAAAGTGATCTATCAAAATTGGCAGTACTACTACAAGCAGAGGATATTTCTTGAAACATACAGAATTATTAGGCAATTCACCTAATTTGAATAGATTTGTCTTTCACATCTCTAAATCGTGCAATAACCACTATTCAATCACTAGTAATGCTGAGCCCACAAGAAAGTGACTTGTAAATCTCTTAAACATCGATAGATAGTCTCTGAATTAATTTGTATGGACTTCCTAATCCTTACACAGCATGTGTGCTCTCCTAACAAACACTGTCTCAACAAATACAAGACCCATAAATCTTAACAACTAATGGCACTGTAACTGAATGAACCAGACTACTCCTCAGACTTAGGAGGAGCAGCTCAGGTCACCTGGTCTGTTCAGCCTGGAGAAGACTCAGGAGAGACCTCACTGCAGTTACAACTTCCTCATGAGGGGAAGAGGATGGGCAGGCACTGATCTCTTCTGTCTGCAGACCAGTGACAGGACTTGAAGAAACAGCATCAAGCTGAGTTGAGAGAGGTTCAGGTTGGATATATGGAAAAAGTTCTTGCCTGGTGTGTCATTGGGGACTGGAAGAGGCTCCCCAGGGAAGTGGTCATGGCACCAGCCTGACAGAGTTCAAGAAGGGTTTGTATAATGCTCTCAGGCCCATGGTGTGACTCTTGGGATGTCCTCTGCAGGCCCAGGAGCTGGACTTGGATGACCCTGATGGCCTCTGACAATTCAGTACATATTATATGACCTTCTATGACTGAGTACACTTCAGACTCAATCAGCTGGGATATCAATGCACTGGGAGAAAGCCATTCCTTGGCATCACTTCCTATTTGAATTCTATTAATGCAATATCCCTGAACCCCTAATCATTCTACAGTAACTCAAATGGCTGCTCACCTTGAAGGAAAATTCCACATAACTTAAAACTCTCCTCAAGAAAATAAACTGCTGCAAAAATATTTTTCTTGCTGTTTTTCCTCTATCAGGACTTCTACATAATTCAAAACAAAGTACTAGGCCTAGGATCTCAGTGACACAGCATTGTGAGACCTGAGAATGTATTTATCAGCATGAAAGCAAATGTTGACACTCCAGTTTATATTTATCCAGCTGGAGGGCAACCCTGACCAAGGTAAAAGGAAAGCTCAGCATCTTGAAAACTACCCACAGCTCTCTATTGCAACCATGGGTAAATCATGTCCTTTTCCACAAATGCATTGTACATTTTGTAGAAAGATGGTTAAGGCAACAGAAGTCAGCTCTTTTTTTTTTTTTTTAATCTTAACTTGAGACATTCAAAAAGACACCTCCTGCAGGGTTCAACAAGCCTGGGGTCCCTACTGCAGCTGTTCCCAGCTTTCCACACCCAGCTGCTCTTATTTACATGGCTTCTCAGAAATTCCTTAGCAACCGTTTTCACAAAATACATAAAAGCTCCATTATTTTTGAGACATCTCCTGCTCTGTTAGTTTTGATGTTGATCTACAGGTTAAATGTTATTTGGATAGAAGAAGGAAGTAGAAAATGGGAAAAAAACTGTACTCAGTGTAACTTCTTACAGAAAAGAAGAAATGAGGCCAAACCCAAAACCTCATCAAAATAAACTGCTAATCTATACAGACATAAGAGGAAAGAAAGAGAAAGAAATTCAACTCCTCATTAAATAAATTTTTCTAGGCATATTTTTAGACATCCAAGATGTGACAAATATAGAAAGCAGAAGTGAACAGACATGAAATAAATTTAAATAAAAGAAAACAGTAAATATAGAAGGCTGAAAAAAAATATTTAACTTAAACAAAATAATATAATTAATCCCTACAGCAGATGTATGTATTTATTTTAATATCTTCCATACACTTCAAAATGTTAATTCAACATAATATAGTTTATACAAAATTAAAGAGTAATGAAATTACTTAACAGGTTTTTATTCTTGCACAATAAGCACTAAGTGTAGGAATAGAAAACCATTCCAGAGGCTGGGCCAGTGTTGCAGCTGTAGAAGATGAGATATTAGCACCACAAACCAGGCACAGTGATAGCACTAAAGCCACAATGCACATTTCCCTCTGGAACAGATTTAACTTAGAGGCATAAAAGGCGCACAAAAACCAGCAGCAAGGGACACACTTTAAAAGTGCTGTAACTGCCTTGAACAACAGCTCTAGTGTGGAGATAGTATGATTTTACCACACTTTTAATTAAGATCAGTAATATATTTAGGGCATCTTTTTTTAATGAGGAACGAAGCTTCTTGTGATAACAGTAATACAACGATGGCCTAACTTATACAAAAAAGGTCATGAAACAAACTGGTCCTACAGAGAAAACCAAGTCAGTGATGTCTCTAGAAAAAATTACTTTTACTGTGTGGTTAAGATCTTAGATGAATGAGCTTACATGATTGATGTTTATCTTAAATTCATCTAAGTGAAGAGAATATAATCATCCATATTATTAGACACCTGAAAACTTCTACTCTAAGTGGGATTTCAGGAAGGTGTCATCAGTCAGAGGTTATCCAAAAAACAGTCAGAGGTTATCCAAAAAACAATAGAATCGTAAACAAAACTGTTCAACACTTTCAGAATTAATACAGATTTATAAGATTTTGCACATCATCTTCACATGTTTGTCATTAGTATTGAAAATGTACCACATTTCCTAAATCTGGATCTGTCTATAGCCTGCTGTCACATATGAGTAAAAACATATGCATGCTTCACGTCTTCAGTGTATTATCCAGAAAAGAATATTTGGGGGAATCTTTCGTTTTAACGCTGTATTGGTTGTCAAAGGAAACAAAAATAATTTTAATAAGTATTTTACACTCATTTCATTGCATCGATTCCTCTCCCTCTCTCATAGACATAAAGGCATAGACACATACCACTTGGAAAAAATTCTCTTTTTTTTTAATGGTTCCAATCTAATTTAACTCAAAATTTGAGGAATATCCCAGCTCTGCAATAATGAGTCTGCAGCAGAAGAAAAAGGAAGTCCTTTTGCTGCGATGAACTATTATAGTTTTAACTTCATCATGAATTTCCTCTATGAAAGAGCTAGTACCCAAAACCATGAGGTGGCTGTTGATGTCAAATACACACAAGAGAATTTTTAAAAAAGTTAGGAATTTTCAGACTATAAAACTTCTCAGTTAAACTCAATCTAAACTGAAAATAAACACTAGTACTAATCCAGATGAGGAAATTCATTATTTGAAGCAGACAAAAATTTGTTTTGAATTACCCTGTATGCATTACACTCGTTAAAATTATCACGTGAAGATGACTGCATATTGCTGGGAAACTGTCAGTTACTTAACTCTTCTGGGCACAAAAGACTCCTTTGTGGTGTCTTTTTCTGTACAAATAGGAAAATGCTTTTGTTTACTCTCAAGTAAAAACCTTAAGCAGTACATGAAAGAAGGAGAATATAAATAAAACCTATAAATAGGTGCTATTTGTGAAAATAATGCGTTGTTGATTAATTACTAAAAATAGCAAGTTGTGAAAATATCTCTTGGGCACTTGAGGACCATTAAGAAACCAACTGGAACTGTGCGTTGCATTGATTCTCACTTTTGAAAACATTTATTTTCTCTATTCTCATCTCTTTAGCAGTACAGTAAGGTCAGAGGAAAATGTTCGGAGAACTCAGCTGAGATGACTTAGCATTTATTTCTAGCATTGAGGCATCTCATTAAATAAGAACATCCAGCTTATAACACAATGTGGCTGAGTATTCCACTTGCTGTGTTCAGAAGTGCACATTCACTCACAAACCTTAGAGGTATCAAATTCAGCACAACCTGGGAAAGAATCGTGGAACAGCCAGTGTTGGAAGGGACCTCAAAGATCATCTCTTTCCAACTCCTCTGCCATAGGCAGGGCCACCTTCCACTTGACTAGGTTTCTCAGAGCTGCATCCAAATTGGCCTTCCAGGGATTGGGCATCCACAACTTCTCTGGACAGCCTGTTCCTGTGTGTCCCCACCCTCACGGCAAACAAATTTTTTCCTAATATCTAATATTTTACTTTGAAGTCATTTCCTCTTGTCCTGTCACTTGATGTTCTTGTAAATATTCTCCTTCCACTTTTCTTGTAGGCTCCCTTCAGGTCCTGAAGGGATATCTCCAGGTTTCTTAAGTAAAACCATTTATATAGTGTCCTCATTATGAGGGCTGTTGAATTCTCACTCTTGTGATGCCTCAGGTTCATATCCCTGTATATCACAAGGAACAGTCATTATTAATTAAAAGTACAGTTTTACTTAAAATGTTAAAAGAAAATTGACAGAAAAACTGTATGCATGGGAAAAGTCCTGTGCGCATACAGAAATCAGGATTTGAACACTGGATTTGAACTGCAGAATTTTCATATTATAAATTCTTTAAAAAGTAAACAAATAGAAGATATTGTTGGAGATTTCAGTGCTAATTATGACAAGCATGAATCCAATGTTATTACATACAAGAAAATCCCTAGAAAATGGGTACTTAGTTACTATTCAGCACACCTAGCTGAGTGACCTATTCATGACATTCACTATCATCCCTGGTCTTGCATTAGGGATACATTTACCCCCAAGTTTAGACAAAAAAGGATCTTTTTTTCTGTCTGCTTTTGAAATAATGTAGCAAATGTAGAGAAATATCATGTTAAAAATAAGAAAGACATCCTTGCCTGAAGAAAAAACTTTCAATGATAGGCATCTCTTTCACTTCTTGGTGCATTTTTCCAACTCTCCAGGCTTTGTCCTTCAGCCCATCTATGAAACAGTTAAAACTTCAGGCGACAAGGGAACAGTCAGTTTTCATACAGAGATGTTTCACTGTGAATGGCACAGCAATATATCAGAATCATTTTTTTTCATAGTGGGCATGTACTGCTCTGTCTTTATAGAGACATTTTTTTAATTTGGAACATAAATTAAATTAAATATTTATGCCAGAGCTGTCAAAAGAAAGATAAATAGGGCTGGCAAACAATTCTCTTAATGAAGTTCAATCACTGTAATGCACACTGTTGTCAAAGGGTAAGTGCAAGTTAATTTTTTCTTTAAAAGTTTTTCTCTGTTTTTCCTGACAGTCATGTCAGAAAAAAATGATAGTTTGAAAGGTAATTTATTCAGAGCATAATCCTGTGCTCAGCTAGAGTGAATATATCTTTTCCCTTTGGCAACATCAGCAGCTGCTGAGTTCTTGAGGCTATTTATTTATGTTTACTAGTTGGTTTGGAGGAAGGTAGTTTCATTAATATATATTTTTAAGCACAAACAGATTCACCTATACAAAGGACATATATAATTTTTTATTATTTATTCAACTGCAGACATCCAAAGGAAATGGACAATAACCTAAGCATAACCAACTATGGTACCTCAATATCCTATTTATCTTACCCAGGTACAAAACTTGCTTGATCATCAGTAGGTAGAACAAAAAACTATGCATTCGGAAACTCAGATTTTCAACTATAGAGAAACACTCTAAGAATTTTAAGAATCTGCTTTTTAGCACAGTTAGTGTCATTTCTGTCTCGCACACTGCCAGCTTCTCTTACTCTCAACACCATTTTAATACCTGCTAAGAGAGATTGGGAACAATTGGCAGGACCAAAGCTAAATGGCCTCATTCCATTTCTTGGAAGTATGTAGAAAAATGGCTGAAATACCTGAACTCCTGGGTCAGTGACAAATTCCTGAAAAGCAGCTTACAGTAGTGCCACAAAATGTAATTTTAATGTTACTTCTTAAGTCAAGTCCTCCTTATCCTTATCAACTCAGTTTAATGACTGTTTCCAAATCTTTTCTCAATGAACACATGTGCCATGTGAATAAGGGTGGATTGTATGGTTAAGAGCAAAGGACTGATCTAGCTTAAAATAAAAAATTGCATAACTACATTCCAACTACACACCTTTCTGGTCTTTGTTTCCTTGATAACCCCCAGTTACCTCTTCTTTGTGCCTTGATTTTCCCATTTTTAAACAATATCCATGTCTTTTTTAACACAGTTTGATCAATAATATTGTTCAAAGAACTAGTAGCCTACATTCACTTCTCAAGGTCTTCAAACTCCAGTAAAAATGTTGAAAGAGAAGTAAAAAGTACTGATCTACATTCCAGTCTTATTGTGAATCTCCGAGTACCTTTTAGTCCACTCTGTGCAATACTTTATACATAACTAAATCTCTCATGTATGCACAGTGTGATTTTAGCTGGCTCTTAATAAAAGAAACCCTGAGCTGATAACATGGGAAATAAAAAAAGATACATTAAAACTATGAAGATACATTAAAACTATGAAGCCAATCACCAACTGGTCTAAATTATCATCACTGAATTCCTTCTGCTGGAAGTCCATCTTTTCAACCTGCTGTATTGTCTGATTCCGTCAAAATACAATGCCAGTCAGTTATAATTTACACTGAATAGTATTTTCCACAGACAAAAATCCTGATTCCTACACCTCAAATATTAACTAAAATCTTGAAAACAGTCCATTATTTTAATGACCAGACACGTATATTGCAGCATGAATTGTTGTCAATTATTCTTCATAGAATATCGAATACTACTTTCAAGGGTCAATATAAAGTTTGTAGAATACAACATATTTGCCTTACCAAAAGAAAAAGAAATTTTCACAGAAAATTCAATTCAATAAAGGGAAAATTCCATATTTAGCCTTTTTTTTCAGCAACAGTCAGAAACCTCTGAAATCTGCTGAAGAACAGAAAGAAGAAATGCCTTAGGCAAATATTAGAGAAAACATACAGGTAAGTAGAATGAAGACCATGCACATATTGTTGCCTGCCTCTCAATTTTTCCTTTGTGGTGATGTTCATGAAATCTGCAACCTATAAAAACTTGTCACTTTTCAATGCAAAAAACACCCTTTGGGCTGAGGATTAGTGGAGTTTCTTGCTAAGCATACCAAAAGGGTGTTAGGTTTTGGGTGAATTACTTCCTTGTGTTGGATTGTTTAAAGCTGATTTAGAAATTAAATCACATATTTCACAACTTTCTTGAAAATCCGAGGTATCATATCATTCTTAATAAGGTTTTTTATAAATGTGTATGTGTGTATATATATATACACATATACACACACACACACACACACACACACATTTACTTATTTAGATTCCCATAGTCTGCATATCTTGCTTTCCATGCTCAGAAATAACTACAAAAAGGGAGGATATTAGTGAAGTCAGTGCAATGTAAGAACAGGGAAAGCATCTGAATGTGAAATTTTGAGAAAGTACCTGCACTTTTATATATATACATATCCCACTGCCTGAGAACACATCTACTAATGATTCAATAAGTTTCAATGCTCTCCTCATTTGACATCACATTTGATGTAATAAATTGAAGTTTTACTCAGCTTTGATGTCTATTACCTTCACTGGCAGCATTGGAAAAGCTTGAAGAGATTTTAAGTGTCATTTAGAAATTCAGTAGAATATGAAATAGTATTTGGGGGGGGGGGGTTCCCCCTTCTGGGGTATTGCTTTCCCTGCCAAGGCAGTGAGATCTGCTTATCTAATTTGATTCATGACTCATGCATCTGCAATTCCAGTAGCAACACTAGAACTAGTGTGCAACTTCAGCTTTTCTTCCCTCCTTTGAATAATATGTATCACACAGAAATTTAAATTGGCTTTTTTGGTCATCCATATATCTTCAGACATACTTGAGATGGATCAACACCTGTTTTTCATCAGACACATGGCAATTTTGAAAAATGGGCTAAAAGAGACAGATGCAAATATCAGCTTTGTGAAATAAGCATTGTGAGTCCCAGATCTGAGACCTAATGTTTCCCCAGACCAGCCTGAATATAGTTTTATGTTTCTCTGGTAAACATGCTTAGCCAAGTCATACAGAACTGAATAACCACTCACCAGAAAGGCCAGTCCTAAGCAAATACTTTAGGGCCTGCTTTAGGATATCCAGCTGCACAGCCACTTATAGATTGTAATAAAATGGGAAGCAGGTTATTCAGTAGAAACACTGCCAGTAGTTTCTGCCACAACCCTGTTTTCCTTTACTGGGACAAAACAGAGTCAGTGAGTCCTTTGCATGCTCAGAGAACTTGCCCACCTGTGTTCTGGACAAAACAAAGCACGAGCTTGGGAATTAACCAAAAATTACTCGCAGGACATGGACGTAAACAAGATTTATTTATAAGTGTCCTGAAAGGAGCTGTATG
This sequence comes from Ammospiza caudacuta, assembly GCF_027887145.1. NCBI lineage: Eukaryota > Metazoa > Chordata > Aves > Passeriformes > Passerellidae > Ammospiza > Ammospiza caudacuta. The sequence goes on from NC_080632.1 coordinate 18,310,409, forward strand.
TCTTGGACTGATGTAAGGATACTGCCACCTTGTCTGGAAAGAGAACGTGGCAGTATTTGTGTGTCAAATGCACATTCACCTATATCTTCACTGGTCTGTATCTACTGATCTGTTTTTAAGGAAAGAAAAGTATTCAAAACTGCTGGTGGAAGCAGTGTCTGGCCTTTCTTCTAGTAAATAGGTGCCACACTTACAAAAAGGAAACAGGGGGGAGAGAGTCCAGAGGACAAAAAGGTCTTTAAAAATATGTTCTCAGAGCAGAGAATAGAAGAACCAGCCCTGAAAATGGAGATGAGTAATAAAGAGTTTTATCTTCTTGAGCTTTTCAGACATTGAAGAGGACAAGATTTAGTCCACCACAGAATTAAGATAACAATAAGTTGGAAGAAACTCTCCTTGATTTTCTTCTTGCTGAATAGAAAATCTTTGTCACTCTATTGTCACCACACTTGCTCTAGAAAGCATGTCACAAGCCTGAAAGTAGATTTCCATTTCAAAACAGATATCCAAGCCCTTATAAGCATCACCTGATTTGTGATCAGGTCTGGTACACAGACCCTTAAAATGAGGCCAGGTAAACTGCACACCTCTACTCCAAAAGTCAGGAAGAGGAGATTAGGAAGAGAATAAAATAGACCATATTATGACCTTGACAGAGATTATTTGAATTTGCAATGGTGGTAGAATCTGACCCAAAATAGCTTAACATCAGTTATACAGAATCATTATAGGAAACTTTATTTTTTAATACTAACATTTGATTAAAGGAGTAATTCTTGAACAAAATATTCAACCCTGTCAGAAGGCAAGAAGTGATAGAAAATTAAAGGCATAAAAATGGCTTACCAAGGATTTTTCATATAGCTATACATTAAAGTAGAAGGTAACAAGACAGCTTAGAAGGATATGTTAAAAAGCCATGTCAGCTGCATACCAGAGAATGAGAAAAAGTGTTGACAGCATGAAAATGGAGAGAGAAAAAAGATGATGTAGCAGGGGCAAAGCATATTTGTTTGGGTTTGAGTTTTTTTATTTGGGTTTCTTTAAAAAAACCGACTTATTATTATACTGATAACCTAATTTAAATGTTAATGTTTGAGTACATATCTCCTCATGAAAGATATAGTTCATTTTAATTAGAGCAAAAATCATACATAAATGGAAAATCAGCACTTAAATCAGTAAATCGGTTGTTAGTAACACACAGTCATTGTACAAAGCATGAGAGAAATGATTTGTTTAATCGTCAAGATACACTTTATTTGCAAATCAGTATTTGATGTTATCAGAACATGTAAGTTTTTCCATAGTTGATTTTATCAACAGTGGTCATACACATTCAAACTGGAAAAATGTCTACCCTCCATATCAGTATTATTAATTAACAATACAAAAGCATATAAGTGTTTCTAGAAAAAGCCATTTTTATCTTATGAAGTTAAACTGTCATACTTTTTTCAATATCCACCCCTCTGTTTTCTTACCTAAAGACATTTTTCTTAGGCTTGTAGATCTCTGTATTGATTTTTAATAATTAAAGTTTATATCATAATAAAAGTTCAATGTATCATTATATACCTTAAGAAATTATTAATTAATAAAATTCTATATATTCTTTGCTACTCTTTAAATTAAATTTGTATCTCTCTTCTCCAAATTCTCTAACACTGACCATGACATGACCTTGACAGTTGTCATGCGAGACTCAAGTCTTATATACAAGTATCTGAATCACACCCACTAAAAAAAAGGGGAGGGGGAAGTCCATTAATGAAATATCAGGGTAAGTAGAGGTAAATTAAAAGACTAACTGATCTTGTTTTAATTGCATAACAGAATATTATTTGGAAGTTAATGATTCTCTGCTGAAATAAATCTCAAAACCTACAGTTTTGTCTATATGGGTATTTCAGTTCTTAGTTCCAATTGTGGTGGTTCCCTACTCACCTTCAGTGGGAGTGTAGAGGTGATTGCTGACATCCTGAGGCCTCTCTGAACAGCTGATCTTTAGCCTCAGCAATAATGAGAGTGAGATAGTCAGCAGAGCCCTGGCTCAATGTGCACACAAACTTCTTCACAGGTCAGGCCTGTGTCTTGACTGCGTCTTCTCACTAGATATAATCTCAATAGTTGTCATTAAGAGCCAGGAGAACATAAACTAATTGTAAATTTAAACTTTCATATAAGTCTGATTATTTGCTACCAATTATTAAAGAACTTAATGAGGTTTTTCTTGAAAGACAGTAAGTCTAAAATCACCTCAAAAATACCAGCTCAACATTAAATCTATGCAAAAATTGTCAAGTCAATCATATCCTAACAGAAACAGCAACCTTTTCTTTCTCCTTTTAAGAATGGCTTTGAGTTGTGATGTTCTGCAACCTTTAATTCATTACCATTTACAAAGAGAATGAAAAAATTTTTAAAAAAACGGTTAGGTATTAAAAAACATCCCTTTGTTGAGGACTACAGGCATTAGATTTAGAATATTTTGAAATTTTATCATTTAAAATAGGTGCTAAGATGTATCTGTCTTATTGCTTAAATACCCAAGGATGCATAACTAACACTTCTTTTGATAAAAAATACTATTTACAGTACTAATATACATTCCAGAAGGTTGGCAACTCAGTACACAAGTTTGATACCTGCCTTATTTTGATATTATTCAAATTCTCTCATCTCCAAACCTAGAGGTTATTCTTAATAAGTACAAACATTATCACGTGAGGTTAAGGTTTAACTGCTTTATCAGGCAGCAGTTTCACTGAAGTCCATACAGGAGCTGTATGATTAGGAGTTCACAATCAGAATCTCTCAGTCACTGTTAGTGAGCAGCTGTTAAGTTAGTCACACAAAACTAGTTTGCAGTTCACAGTGGGCATATGCCAATAGCACAAAAATCACCAAAATGGGCAAGTATGGCTTGTTTGGTTTGCCAAATGGCTTGTTTGATGGCCACCTGAGAAGCCATTGGTAGGACAGCTATTTGAGAAACATACAATCTATAGTGATGCAATAAATGCTAAGTAAATTACAACAATCACAACTTTCCTATTTTTATGACAAAGAGCACTAGGAAAGAAGAAAATCTTTTGCAGAACTGTGATTGTCAAGAGGAGAATAGAGCTGCCTTGACAACTGTGGCATGAAGTTTGTGTTCATTACATTTCTGTCAGAATCCCAGCTCTAAATGTAAAAATTATATGGCAATTTTCTTTTCCCTTTCTCAACAAATATATGTGCTTATCCTGAAACTCAGTAAATAGAGCAATTTTAATCTGCATGTATAGACTGCAAGAGTGCAGTGCAGAGACTAAAACTGATGAACGTTAAGTAAACAAAAGATTCTGGTTAGAAGGTATGCATGCACCAGATAAGGAATTAATGATCTGAGGAAATATTGCATTGTTCTATTAAGGCTTTGAAACATGTTTTTTATTACTCTCAACTCTGCAGACATCTCAGTATGATGTGTGATGATTTTGAATCAAGGGATGATTCAGATTTTATTTGTTAATGAAATAGCTCACTGTGCTAGGCACAAGTGCTATGCCTGGCTGCCCAGAGCAGTGCCCAAACAGGTAATGCAACTCAGTAGTCCAGAATCCAAACTTAATAGCCTTCCCTAGAAAAATCAATTAACAAGTAGCTCTTTCATGACCATTTCATCTACAACCACACCAGTGTTTCCTAAGACTATGATCAAATACCCAATTTTCGACATTAGTTGTTATTTATTGCTAAATTTTCTGTCTTATAAAGGGGAAAATTTATGAATTTTACACTGAAAAAATATAGTATATGTGATTTACTTTTAAAATTTAAGGAATTACATAAGAATATTAATTTGAAAGCAGAATAATTTTATAACTATTATCAACCTCAGTGCTATGTACTAAATCTCATTCACTATAGAGTAAAAAATATGACCTCTAAGCACATGACACAAATAATCAAATGGGACATTTACCTTCTAACTCTATAATATATTTAACATAATGGCAGTGACTCATATGAGTGATAGGAAAGAAAATGTGCTGGTAATCAGTAATTTAGAATTGCAGGAGGATTTCCAAGTTTATGAAGTCCTCCTGCAGGAGGAGATTATGAATAGTAAGGACGGTCATGTTATTGAATCATGTAAGGTTTCCTATTCCTAACTGCTTTTCCCACCTGTGTTCTGTCTCTCTCCAGGTTCGATCACATTTTAAAATGGGTGTTATTGTGACTGATCCACCTCACTTGCCAACATCCCACCTTCTGCTGTGGAATATCTTTACCTGCTCCACCAACAAATCACAGCTAGGGACATCTTGATGCACAGATCACAGCTAGTGGCCACTTTATTTCCAAAGTCCACCCCAAAAGCTACTGAACCAAATTGCAATTTTTGCAGTTAAGGTGAATGATAGGCCTGAGTTGTGACAAAGCAGGATGAGAATAGAGATAATTGTTTGTACTTATGTGATTGTTTGCACTAATAGACCTACAAAAAGAACTTCCCTTTACGCAATGGCATGAACAACATGACATTTATAGTACAGAAAAACAACTACTCAGAAGTTGCAAGAATTTAATTTGTCTTCAATTCCACCTAAATAGTGTCTAAAGATAATTATGAGATAGAAGCTGGTGTTAATAAAAACATCCAAATTCTAAAGCGAATTATGAAACACAGAAAGAAGTATTAAAAGCATCAAAAATATTTACAGGCCAGTATTATAAGGCAGGAGCATAAAAGGTCAAGGAAAACTGCAAAAAATCTTTAAAAATACCAAGGCCAACCTTCAGATTTAACTGCAACAATTGAAGAAGGATGGTGAAAACATAACTGGAAAGGAAAATAGATTATAATATACAACTTGGAAAAGAAATGCCAAATGCCAGGAAAAAAAATATTTTCATAGGATATAACGACCAAAGAAAAGGAGGGGAAAATATTATATGGAAAGGTCATTACAAACATTTTCATCATATACAAAACATTTTCAAAGGTCTTTTAATCCCTCAGAAGACACAGGCCCTTATTATGATAAGTAGGTATTTTCATTAAAGATATCATTAATTACACATTGAATAACAGATTCTCTGTAATACAATTTTGCTAAAAACAGACTCATACCAGCTGTAGGTATTGTGTAGGAGGAACAATTGAAAAGATGAAGCTATTTTCTCAAGCATTTTTGAGTGCGATCTTTTAGTTTTGCAGTCTTTTCTCTACAAAGCTTTTATGTGGAGCACTCTCTTTCCCACTCCCACTGGCATGATGCTCAGGGTTTCACTTCATTATGGAAGGCAAACCCCTCCCTTTTCTAAATTCTACTGCATTCCTCCCATGGTACTTGCTGTAGCATCCCCTCTGAAACAGCAGTAAAGACCGTGCTAAGGCCAGATTAGTCCAGAAACATCAGTTAATTGTGCTCCAAATATGTCTGCAACATAGGAATTGCAACCCATGTCTTGCAAAGTAGAATAAATTCCATGTTTATTTATTTACAGTATTTGTATTTACTCCTATACAGAATTATGAAGACAGGCTGTCCTATAAAGATCAGGTAAAAGAATTGAGGCTGCTTAGTCTGGAGAAAAGAAGGATTTTCTCTTTTTTTACACCTTCCAGTACCTAGAGTGGGCTATAAGAAAGCTGGAGAGGTGTTTTTTGCAAGGGTATGTAGCGATAGGACAAGAGGAATGGCTTCAAACTGACAAAGCAGTACATGTCGACTGCTTTAAGGAAGAAATTCTTCACTGTATGAGTGGTGAGGCACTGGCACAGGTTGCACAGGGAAGTTGTGGATGCCCCATCCCTGGACTGTTCAAGGCCAGGCTATTTACAGCTCTCAGAAACCTGACCTAGTGCAAGGTGGCCCTGCCCATGCCTGGCCAGGGGTTGGAACTGGGTGATCTTTAAGACCATTTCCAGCCCAAGCCCATCTTTGATTCTATGATCTTGAGAGGCTGAAACCTATCTTTGAGGTGTAATTCAACTTAAAAGTTCAAGAGGCACATCCAGAAACTTATGTACCAAACCTAAAATAGAAACTGCCTTTTATAAAGGCAATGAAATTTAGTCAATTTCTTTCCTGTTCCCTTCAAAAGTAATGGGTATCTCACTCAAATAACCAAAACATCAGAAATGCAAGAAACCCTATGTCACTCAACATTCCATCCTATTTTCCTTCTGGTCAGACATCTCACAAAAAATCACACAAAATTGGAAGAACATCATAATTTGGGGTAAAAAAAATAGGATAACGTAACACTTCACTGCATGTGTATTTATTTAAGAGTGCCAAAACAGGTAATTTTCTTTTAAATTAGTGAAAACTGTTATGCATGGGAAATGTTTAATTACCTTATCATATTTTTTCTGAGAACAGGAGTTTACAATTGTGGCTTGAAATCTATATAGGTATTGCAATTGGAGCTTCTGAGGCTCAGAGTTCTGGCAAAGAAACTCACAAACTGCCCTTCTCTGAACAGGTGAATCATAACTGATAGGAAATTGGCAGTATTCCACCCCAGCCAGCAGCCAAGCCCCAGCTAACTCAGTCCCCCACCAGTGGGACTGGGGAGAGAATCAGAAGAGTAAAAGCCAGAAAACTCATGGGTTGAGATAAAAAGTTTCATAGGAAAAGCAAAAGCCAGATGTGTAGACAAAGCAAAACAAGGAGTTTGTTCACTGTTTCCCAAAACAAGGAATTAATTCACTGTTTCCCAAGGGCAGGCAGGTGTTCAGCCATCTCCAGGAGACCAAGGTCCTATCAGCTATAACAGGGACCTGGGCAGACAAACATCTTCACTCCCAATGTGCACCTCTTCCTTCTTCTGCCCCCCACTTTGTGTCCTGAGCATGGTGTCACATGGTCTGGAATATCCCTTTGGTCTGTTGGGGTCCCCTGCTCCAGCTGTGCCTCCTCTCTGGCCACCATACACCCCCAAGCTCCCTACCACCATAGCAGGACAAACAGCAGAAAAGGCCTTGGCTGTGTGTGAGCCCTGCTCAACAATAACAAAAACATCCCTACATTATCAGCCCTGTGTCCAGCACAAATCCAAAACACAGCCCTACAGTAGTCACTGTGAAAAAAATTAACTTTATCCCAGCCAAAACCAGCACAGAAACACAGCCAATTTTTCATAAGTTGTTCTGCATGACCCAGAAAATAAATCTTTTCACATATTTTTTCATGTCTTTCTGGTGGCTCTTTACAAGATTCAAGTGTTCAACTTCTTTTCCCTACTCCAGATTTTATGCTTAACTCAACAACTATTCCCCTAACAATTCAAAGCCTATAAAAGAGGTAGATGATAAATGGAAAAGAAATTAGGGACTTAATAAGGTATGCCATTCTCTTTTCAACATTTTTTATCATTTCACAGTGTCTGATTTCTCATTAACAGTCAAATACAGGTTATAGAAGACTATATGTCACAGATGAGGAAAGTGTTTCAGCTCTCTGGAAAAAAAATTTAGGCATTCAGAGGTGAAACTGAAAATTAAATTATGTAGTTTTCAAATGTGAATGAAAAAAGAGAAATTTAGGGATGAAAAAATATATTCTACTGCAGACTCCAAGGAGGTTGTTTTTAAATTGTCATTTTGTGAAAGCAAACTGCTGTCACTAAAAAAGTAATAGAAAAAAATAGGATGTAAAATCAAATAGTGGAGAAAAGAGAAATGCTGAGAGAATCACAGAAACCTATTACATAGAAATACTTTGAAAGAGGGGAGCGGCAAATTAGGAGGGCAACTAAGGGAAAAGGTGAATACTTCTCATTCATACACTTATCTACTTGAACATGCAGAAAATTAAAAGTATAGAATGAGCTCTCCAGGTTTCTGCTTTTAGAAAAAGCTATCAGGTTCCAAAGAGCTTTGTCACTGCCAGCAAGATTATAATATTCCATCTAACCCTGCTGTCCTTCTCAGATGGGCCAGGACAGAGTGAGGAAGGGGACAAAAGGACCCACACACAACTGAGGCAGGAGCACTGGGGCTCTGCCCACCCGGCAGCAATGCCAGTGGAGCTGGGAGAAACTCCATGAAGAGGCTGAGCAAGGTCAGACAGACGAGAGATACAGAGGAGATTTTTTTCCCCACGAGGGCAGTGGGAACAGGGCTGACTTCTTCCTGGTAAGGTTTCCAGTCCCCACAGGATAAAGTCCTGAGCCCAGGCCTTACCTCATGGCTAAGCTTGCTCCAGGCAGTTGCTAGGCTGGAACTTCCCAAAGTCCTGAGTATCCAGTGGCACTGTGCAGAGGGCCCACACTAGCAGGGAGCAGGACTGAGAAACATGCACTTTGTGCTTCATAAGGAAACAGCTAAGGGACTCTCAACTCAATTATTTCCAAAACCAAAGCTCTGTGACTGAAGATGACAGAGAAAGAGCAGTTCAGTTTTTCAGCAATTCTTTGTGACCATGGTGCAGACTTGAAAAATCAGAAATTAAAGTGAAAATTACCAGCTGGAAATTAAGTTGCATGTATGTGGGGAGGAAGTACATCCAAAGCAAGGAACAACATTTCTCTCAGCAATCAAGAAGATGAACAAATGTTGGAGCATCATCATGAATCTGGATTAGCCAGACATAGGTGAACTTGGAATTGGAATTTTTCCTCTTTGTAGCTCCACTAATAATCAGTACTCAGTAATATTATGGGATCACCAGTTTTGGAGTCTCAGAATTAAAAATGTGTTAGATAAGTGGATGAAGTTCTCTTAAAGCTGAAACAGAATTCAGCAAATGGTTTAAGCCAAAGAGAATGTGGGGATAAGCAGAACACTGGTAGGAGGATTGAAAATGTGCTCAAGTGACCTTACAGCTGGAAATAGCCCTTCATAAACCTGTGTGAAAAGCAAACTGGTGATTCTCTAGACAGAGAGAGTTTAGCTGTGTCTGTGTCTCCGCTTGTGTGCCCCTTTCTGACTGCTGCTTTGGGGGTCCCCCAGTTATAAGGTAACAGAAATAAGTTTGCTCTTTGTGTTTTAACCGGGGGTTTGTGGTTCTCCCAGCTGTCTGCCCGAGCCAACTCAGAGTCACTAGAGAAGAAAAGCTCTATTGTTCATACTGCACGTCAAACCCAATCTCTGATCTGAGTTTGTTCTGGCACAGACCTGCTCAACGACATTCACTAGTTGCTGAAATGAGGGCTGATACTCTGAATAAATGATTCAGGATAATGAGGTGGGAATCACTTCTAGATCTTCTCTGGCTTTACAAAGAAGAACCTCAAAGTGTCTTAGGAGTAATCTAATGTAGGTTTAAACTGATTATTAAAATATAATTGGTCCTTTAAGGCCCCCAAGGACAGAGAAAACCCCTGCCCCTGACACTGTAAGACAGATACTAGTGCAGAATGCACTAGAGATGTATTTTACTGTGACAGATTGGTTTTACTATTGTAAACAAAATCTTTTTAATACATTTTATGTTTTGTGTTCATTGGTTTAATACCTGCCTTTCTAAAGACAGCTTATCCCCTGTGGTATTCAAAAGGCTAGGTCCTTATAAGGTAGGCTAAAATGTCTTTTAAAATGTCCCTAGCTACTCCATTTATTTAGGTAGTGTTTTTTTCTTTCTTAACTCAGAATGAGCATGTTTTTTTTAAGACGCTGTTTATTTTTTTTGCCAAACCAAATTTTACTTGTTTCTATTCTTCAAGAAATGAAACTTTTCCTATTAATCCAAATGAACTGGTTTTGGGGGTGGGTTCTGGGTTGTTTTTTGGTTGTGGTTTAATCTTTTTTTCCTGTTGCTGTTTATAGAATTACCTTTTACAGATGGTTATCACAGGAGAGTTTTCAATGGTGCAATATCTGGAAAGCTTATGACTGCTAACACAGTTTAAAAGATTTTTACTGACCATTTTATTGAGGTAATTGAAGTTGATAGCAAAGTCTATTGTTGGTATTATATTAGTGGAAATGGTGGAAGCTAGCACAAAGTTTCATTTCTTTCTTGTATGGTTTATAGCTGATGTTATTACTGATGTTTAGATGCACTTAAAGGTCCTCATCACTGTGAATCTGTGTTTTGAAGCAGCTTCTTAGACTGAACTCATTTTCAGAACTTGTATTTTGGTTGTTGTTTTGTTTGTGGGGGTTTTTATATAGGGGAGGGGTTGGGGGTTTGGGGTGTTGGTTTTTTTTTTGGTTGGTTGGTTTGGTTTTGGTTTTGGTTTTTTTTGTTCAAATGCTGTTTTGTTTTATATAATGGTCATAGGTACCTTTAGGCTGTAGTCTGGAGACTATATTATGGAGACTTCAGCTTCTGTGCAGAAATTTGACCAGAATAGTTTCCTCTTTTGTCTTCTCAATTTTCAAGATGTTTTTTGATGTATTTTTTCATGACTAGGACTTCTGAATTTTGAATTTTTGACCACAGTTAAATGCTAAATATATTATTTTTAGGGATTATTTATTATAAAAGCTTTGTATCAAATGAGTCTTTGAAATCCAGGTACTTTTTCAATTTCTGACAAGAAGGCAATCTCTTTTATTTTTTATTATCTTAAGACGTAAGGAGAAGATTAGTCCCAGAATACCCAATATAAGTAGTATTAGCTATCAAGTAACTCCACAGATGCTAGAATTTTGTTATGTCACTCAAGCAGGCAAGTTCAGATGCCTTATCCAAAGCAGGCAAGTTTAAATGCCTTATTCAAAACAACAAATATTTGAGGGGCACATTCTCTAATATTTAATTTTAAAACAATTTTGTTGAAAAAAGGGAGATAGGAAAGACAAGGAGGTATTTTTACTCCATGTGAGTTTTTCTGCTGAGATTGTAATAATATTGCCTAAAAACAGAGCTTAAATCTGGGATTTAAGGCTTTGAAGCCCCATGAGGCTGGCTTGCACTCCCTGAATTCAACAAATTATACTAATATATAATTCCATATCTGCAACTAACTCAATAGTCTCATTTTTTGTAATATGCCCCAATTGGCTAAACTTATGTTACATTGACCATTACCACCTAAACTTAAGCATAAAATAAGGCAAACTGAATACTTATTTCCTAAAGAACTGATTAAAGATTACTTGATTAAAGAACACTGTCATGTTTACTACACTTTTTGTTGATAAAAAGGCTGACACTGTGTACCTGTGTGTGAAAGGAAAGAATGTTGCATGATAATTTTGGGAGGGTTTAAACATGTGTGTACATTTCCAGCAGCAAGTTATACTTTACTGTGGGAAGGAATTCCTCTTTCACTGTCTCAAAATCTGTGATATGGAAAATATTTATTTCTTTTTTTGTTTTAAATTTTCATTAAAAAGGCATTTATGCTCCCAGCAGTAGTAATAAAAAAGAGAAAGAACCAAAGGTAAGACTTATTTGCAGTGTCCTTTTCTGCTCTTTGCCTGTGGAAAGGGTACATTGCATAGCAATGCACATGCTAAATGACAAACTGTTCAGCAAATAAACACTGCCCTCTGTGGGGAAAAAAGGTCCCTCATACGCTGCAACTTTCTGCAAGTTTTCCAAAGTGATACCATACCTAGTGTGAAAATATTAGCTGTGGTATTCTTGAAGGAGAAAATGAAGTCTTTTAGTCTTTGGCCTCACCTAATACAATGTCCCAATCTGTCTCTAAAACCATACTGCAATGTTTATTACAGGTAATATCCAGAAGCAAAAGATAAAAGGATAAAGGACTTTCTTTGATTTAAAAGGAATAGTCTAAGCACTACAGCTCCAGCAATATAACTCTCTTATTTCCAGACACAGCAAAATGGAAATTTTCTGAATGTTAACTGTTCCTGAATCTCAGCAAGACAGGGATTTTATGATAATTTTTTGTCTTCCCTTTTATCCCATGTACCCAAACAAGAAATTTCTATACTGGTCTACGCTGCAATATTTTGGTGGCAGCTCTGATACACTCTTCTTACCAAGAAAAGTACAACAGAAAAACAAAAATATAGCAAGAGACAGCAGGAACCAGCAAGCTAACTCCTTAGATCTCTAGAAGCCACAGGATATATTAAGCAACAACCAGAGAATCTGAAATCACCAATCACTCTGTCTTATAAAGTAGTTTCATTACGCATTGTTTTTCAGTAGAAGGAAGGAAATCATACACTTTTGCCACCCACATTCCACAACAAGACACACACTTACAGGCTCAGGTTGAATCAAGGAAAAATATTTCTTACCACCCTGTAACACGCGCTTTGGTTTGCAGAAGGCAGGGTCGTGGCCTTGTTGTCTCCACGATTCAAGCCACCTGAAGCAAATAGGGGCAATAGGTCAGAAGAGCATGCACAGGTCCTGAAATGTCTCAGAGGGAATGACATGTATTAATGCCATATGGCACCACTGCCTTGCTCACTAGGGAATGTCATTCAGCAGAGTTTAACCCTTTGGGGAAGAATAAAAGGGTGAAATTTGGCATTGCTCATCAGCAAAGGGGTTCCCATAGAGAAATTAGTAAGGAGCTTAAACTAAATTAACAAATTACATTATCAGACTGCAGGAAAAAAGTTGCCCTATCACCTGGCTTGCTGCAATTGAACTAGAATCTAGCACACAGTGTAATTTCCTTCTCAATTCAAACAAATTTTAGTTTTCTAATTTATGTCTGAAAGGGTAAGAAATCTATAAATTTAATGAGAAATATAGGTCCACTGCAATCAGTAGTGTCCTCTTGCCTTTTTTATGTCAAAGTTTGTAACTCAATTGAGAAAGTAGTTTCTTTCTTCATGCATCCCCTCAGTTGATTACACTAAAAAAAACTCCTATCTCATGATTAGAAGCTAACCTAACGGAAGATTTCTCTTTTAATATCCTTGGCAACTGTTCCTCTGGTCCTAGCTAAAGTCATGCAGAAAGGCTGTGACATGGTATTTGTAGTTGTTTGCTTTCTTAAGCTCAACTGTTAGTGACAGTGTTGATCAGCAGACAGCCGAAGATGTGAAATAGTTGCCAAGGGCAGCTCCTGTGAGTTACATGGTGTTATTCAGTAAGTGCATAAACAGTTTCAATACAGGTTTTCTGCTTCTAAGGCAAATACTGCACAAAAATCTAGTCTAGAAGGGGCATACAGTGTTCAACAATAAAAATACCAGCCTGTGTACTCACATGGACTTTAAATCCAAAAATATCTTGGCTAATCTCCTCACTTTTACTGAGCTGCATAGCTAATAAATCCTTATCATGCATCTCTAATCTAGGGAAAAATATTACTTTATGAATTTTATAGTGTCTTCCAGAAGATGTGAAATTGCTAAAGATTCCGTAAAACATTAAATGGGTTGTTTCTTATTTTTTGACTATGGATGTAAAACTGTTCATTACAGAGGTTTATAAAGCCTTTCAGGAGGTTCTTTGAGTTTGCTATCAATACTTATTAGCCCTGAGAGCTGCCCCCTGTCTTTACTACTTTGTAAAGTGAATGAAGCAGAAAAGGGGGCAACTTCACATAGAGAAATTTTAAACTCCTGTTGCCATGGTAACACTGCTGCATGTTAGGAAGCTTTTCTGATTATTTTGGCTTTCTTTTCTATCCCTGCCTTTGCTCAGTAGATCTTTAGTGCTCACATGTTTAATTCACCTGACAAAAGCTTTATTCTTTTTGGGTTTTTTTGGTTTTTTTTCTTTTTTTTTTAATTGGTCGTGGTGTTTTTGTTACTGTTACTATTAATATGAATAGTAGTGCCAGAATGTTTCCTTGTGCCAGTGGGGACATTCGCAGTGTAAGAAAATGCTTCATGCAACTTTCTTCCCCCTCTTGGACAGGAGCAACAGGGTCCGAACAGTTTTTAATCCTCTTCCTTTAATGCATTTTCGTGGCTTTTCCTCTTGACTTCCTATGACTCACTCCCCTTCCTATGACTCACACATAAGAAAGATCTGGACAACAAAAAGGGCCAGAAGTATCTGCAGAGTCACAGGCCAGTGCTTGCTGGGGGAGAGTTCAGGGCTGAGAGTCAGGTATTGTAAATCCTGTGTTAGGGCCGTTTCTACAGGTAATCCTGACACATCCCCTTTCACTTTCTGTCTCAATTTCCTCCTGGGTCAGCCAGAAGTGAGAGAAGCTGGTCTAAGCAAGCACAGTGACCAGTACCTCTTCATGTTTAGCAATTACAACCATCCCATGGGATAATATGCACATCTTTAACCTGAACCCAGCAAAAACTTAGGACTTCTTGAATGTAACAATTCACAATCTATTCAGAGATCTTTAGCACTCAGAACCATAACCTAAGAACCCCAAATTTTAAATTTTTAAAGTATGAACATTTAAAATATCTCAGGTTTTAGGAATTATTTTTTTCCACAAAGTGAGTAGAGTTGTACTCACATTGTAATATCTGTCTCTGTAATCTCTCTGTGCTTCATTTCCCCCATCTTTAAAACAGAAATTGTCCTTCTTTTTCATCTCTGACTTGTGTGTTGAGGTGTCTAGGCAGGCAGTGTCAGAAGAAAGAGAGCAAGACAAGGCTAATGAGGAGAAAGAATTTTCTTATTTAACAAATTGAAGTGGTTTGAAGACAGCAGACATGCAACTAAACATTTAAGCCTTCATTAAAACCCTTTACAAAATTATTATCATTTCCTATGAATGTATATAACTTCTGTTCTTTCCCTTTTTGGCACAATTCTCATTATTGAAATATTTCCAAAATGTAAAATAGCATACATGTACTGTGATTGTTGTGGTATATTTTGAATGTATTTTCATTCTTCTATTCATGGTTTGTTTATTAATAACCATGGAAATAAAAGTCTCCAATGCCTAATAGAAGTCCTAACCATAAACATCCCCCCCCCCCAAAAAAAACATTTTCATAGAGAAGTAAACACCAGGATTTCAAATGCATTAAAGCATTGGAGAGAAAATGTGAGCTTCTACTTAGAGCTCCAGTATTTAGTAGAGGTAACTGCCTGTAAGTTTAGCAGTGTAATGTTTCCTGCCATGAAAAAAAGGGAAGAGGGTAGCTGTGTTTCTGCTGATAATGTCATTTGAACTCTCAGAGATTTATGGATCATATTGCTTGTCATTACTCCAAGAGCTATAGACAGATATTACTTTTTTATCTTAAATTTAAATGAATAAATAAAAGTACTGATTGATATAAATGCCACTATATTATATTTTAGTGTATTTTTCTAATATAGGATGCATTCTATTTTCTTCTTAAACTGAAACAGAGACTTCAGAAACCTCTCAAAAATGACTTGACAGTCTCAGGATTATCTAAGTTATTCAGGGACATCAGCAAATACAGTAGTGATCAGCCTGCACTGCATATGACTGTCTTCCCTACTATTGCAGGCCCAGTCACTATATTCAAATTCAACATCAGTTAGAAACAATTTTGGGTCCTTTCTGTGTATTCTACAAGAGAACAGCCCCAGAAATCCCAAAAAGATCAGTGCTGCCATCTTCTGTATCATTTGTTTCTTCAAAGAGACAGCTGCTGGAAAGGTTCCTTACAGTAACAGGGCAACCTGGTCCTGAGCACAGTGAAGAACAAAAGAGAGTTCACATTCTGTTTGATTTGTTAACTCCCAAATCACACACACACACACGCACATACACACACACAACGATAACTCACAAGGAAGAAAAGATGGGGACACTCTAATTGATGGTTAAACCTCCCTTTACCTCATGTTTAATTTACACTTTTTATGACTGTAATCTCTGGCCAGAGCAAATCAATGCTCTAATCACTTTCTGCTCATTAATATAATTCCAGAACTATCAAAGATCCCTGGTAACAGCACTGTTGCTTTTTTTTGTTTGTTTTGTTTGTTTGTTTGAGTTTTTGGAAGGGAGCGTTGCTTTTTGGTCTTGCAGATGGAAGCAACATTTCTCAGTCTGTGATATTGAAACTCCACTTCTGGACAGACCAACTGCGAGTTTGCAAGCGGTACTGCAATTACGTGACAAAACACACTGATCATATAAACCCTAAACTTACCTGACAGAAAGTCAAGTCAGAAGAAGGACTAGAAGGAATGTTTTTCACACTCCAGAGTTTAAACTGTTCAGACTGATCAGTGAAGAATCATCCTCTTCATATATAGAATTGTGATATGTTGCTTTGAGATCTCAAGCTCCTTGAGTCTAGCCCTGCAGTGATGAATTTTCACTAGAAAAATGCAGACTTAGTATTTGGTAGAAATTTTTTAAAAATGAAAAGGCTATGCCTCTTAGCTTTATAGGTTATATACTCAGGCTAGAGTACTCATTGAGTTGTACAAGAGGTTGCCTATAAATGTCTTTTTTACAGAATGTCATGTAATAAATTAACTTCAGTTTACAAAACTATTCTCATCTTCCTGCACTATATTTTCAATGTCCATATGGTAAACCAAAATTTCATAACTATCCATTAATTAACAGGTATTCTACAAGAATAGTTCAACTGCAAAAGTGCTTCAGTGCTTCCTGCTTCCTTTGCTTAAATGATTATGCTTCTCTCTCTCCTGTACTTGAACTTCAATTTGCATCATTTTTTATTCTGATGGATATTTTTCTCTTGCCTACAGGCTGGAAAATAACTTTCTTAATTATTCTGGGTGACCTCGATGCAGAATTTTATTACCAAATTACTAGATTTTCTAAATTATTACTAAATTACTACCTTGATTGCTAAATACTCTTGTTCCATAAGAACGTGGAGGAACACCTTAAATTGACTTATTGTTTATAGTCATTAATTTTATAATAGCAGTTTCAAAAGAATAAACTCACAGAAGGAATATATTTACAAAGGTCAATAATCTTCCTAAACAGTTGCCCTACTTTGCACACTGAAGTACTCAAAATATTTCCACAGATCATGCTAAAGCCCTGTTTAACCAGTTGTCAAGGACTTTACTACCCTGAGAACAAGTTTCACAACAGTGTTTAAGAGTTGCCTCAAATCATCAGCTATGGTATTAGAGAAGAGCTGGTACTGTCAGCAGTGTATCCTGACACCTCACTGATATTTAAGAGAATTTTAGTGCCACATTTTCAAAAGTGCTTGAAGATATGTAGGTAAGCATAGTATGGGATTTTCACTAGATGAAAAGACATGTCTTTGAAATCAAGGGGCATGACACTCCCACATTCTGCTGTGCTGCAAACCTCTCTAGACACTTCCTTGCTAATGTGACAATGCATTTAAATTCTAGCTCCCTGACAATTGAAGATGAGCCATTATTCTCAATTTTTGATCTTTCAGCTTCACATAAATTGTAAAAATTAGTCAGCATTATGTCTTCCTTGCCTTATCTGCGTATCTGTGTTGGCAGGCAAAAGCCAAATGTGATGCTTCAGTATAAAGTACGTACCCTTTTTCTTATTGCAGGGCCAAGGAGCTCTGTCATTTGGGAGTATTTCTATGCTTTTACCACCAGACAGAGTAGGAAACAGTTCATGCTTTGAAAATAATGAAATTGGGCAAACAACATGATAATGCTTTAATTCCAAATCTGAAGTAGGGTTTTCATTTCATAGAGAAGGAAAGGAGAGGCCACAGTATATTTGTAAGGTGATAGCAGAGATCTGGGACTAATATATCAGTTTCTCCAAAATCTCAGACCAAGCTTTGGCCATAAACAAGGGACAGAGAATATCCAAGGAACAGTCTGCTTTTCCACACTACACATATCTTAGAAATTTACTCTATTTTTAAATCTTCTTTGAGATAGGTTCTATCTTTTTACTCAGGTAGTAAGATGAAAGGAGAAAATTACGAATTTGGAAGACTTGAGCAAAATACCCACCTAGATGTCAGGACCCAGTACTCCCTTGGACAGTCTTCAGTGTTAAATTCAATTATTATTATTCTTATCACCTCTAATTCCTAAAGAAGACATCTGAAGAATGTCTTAATGAGATTGTTAGATGTACTTAAGGAGAATCTAGCCAGATATGGCAATTAACTTTTTTTATTCATAGGACTATTCAGCACCACAGAAAAACTGTTAGGAAATAGTTCCTGTTTATTCCTTCAGAGTATTTGGTTAACAAACCAAAAGAACAATTTAAAAGAACATTTAAGAGCAGAATGAAAAAATAAGCAATCCATCTATATTTATCTGTAGTGAAATACAGACAGCTTCATAATCACTGAAGCATGCTCACAGACACATAGGATCCATCATCAGCTCAGTGCTTCAAACGTGAGGGCAGATAGAATCTAAACTGTAAAATTCAGCCAGTTGCTAAGACCTTATGAAAACAGACCTGTGGTTTCAGCCTTATAGCAGTCTTCTTCCCTATTACACAGCTGAAGGTACAAAAATACACTCAGCTTGGAGCAGAAAAAGGGTTATGTGCACTGTAAATCAAATAATGTTCCCTCCAGCTGCAGTGTAAAACAGAGATTCCTTTAAAGTAACTGCAAGTTAATGTCCAGGCTTGGCTTATTAAAGAATTTGCAAAACATAACATTAAGAGTAATTTTTTTCTTAACAGGTTTTCAATAATTTAGAAATGTAATCAGTATTGCAGAAAAACAACTGCAATATGCTATTCTATGAGAATCAGTGAGTAAAAATGGCTATAATTAATGAATCTAATGTCACAGTTTGGTGGGGTAGGTATGCTTCTGGGTCTACACCTCACAGATGAGAGAATAATATATATCATACCTGAGGCAGAAGAGCCCCAGAGCTAGAATTTTATTACTTCTCACCTACCTCAAAAGCAAGCCAGCAGAGGAATTTTAACATTTCCAGATGTGACACCTAAGTTTTATTCATTTCTTTTATTCCCAGTTTTAGAAAATTCCATGTTACATTTGTAACACTCATATTAATATATCCTAAGATGAATCTGGATCTAGAGCTATTAAAAATAAATGCTTTAAGTGTGTCTTTTGGGTTTTTTTGAAGAAAATGTCCTGTCATGCAAATTAATGAGGGTTACTGAAACTATTCAGTCCCCATCAAGGATAGTCATCATTTATCTTCCACAGTTCTAAGAATTATTTAAATTTGACCAAAAAAAGCTTTTTTTTTTTTTTTAATTACAAGCATACATTATGTTTTGTTGCATTCCCATGCAAAACTGAATAAAATGGGAGGAGAAAGTACACCACTCAACCATATTAGTATTATAGCACTGAGCTTACCAGTGCACTTAGCACTTCCAAACAAAAACCAAAAATTGCCTTAAAATCAACTGCTGAGGGACAGAAGCATCTTTTACAAATAGCAGGCATGGTCCCAAAATGAGAGGCATGCAAGGTAGACCACATCGGCTGTGGATGTTCAACTGACTTAAGGGAGCCACATCTGACTGCAACTGCTACAGCAGCTGTTACCGGGCTTGCAAGGGCTTTTAAGGGTGAAGAGAGAGACAACAATCTTGACTCCATGATCAGAAGGCTGGATTTATTAATTTATGATATATAATACATTAAGACTATGCCAAAAGGAATAGCAAGAAAAGTTCAGAAGCTACTATGCTAAGAATACAATAGGAATCAATAAACAAGGGAGCTCTCTGTGAATTTGTCCCACGAGAGCTTGGCCCATGATTGACCCTTAATTGTAAACATGGAATATGGGCCAATCACAGGTGCACCTGTTGCATTCCACAGCAGCAGATAACCATTGTTTACATTCTCTTTCTGGGGCCTCAGCCTTCCAGAAGAGGGAAAAATCCTAAAGAAAGGATTTTTCACAAAAGATGTCTGTGACAGCATCTGCAATTCTTTGAAGTTCAGTACCCAACTTTTATTTGTAAAGGCATATCTATTGGTTTAATCTTGAAAGGACAGGTCTTCCTGACAAGATCTAAGGAGAAAAGTCAGTTTATTTCTTTTGCCTGTTCTGCAAGAGTTATTCAATGCTCCAGGAAACTAAAAATGTTAACTTAAACTACAAGTAGAAAGAGAAATAAAGGAAGTTATGTTTCACAAATGAAAATAACCTTTTAGGTTAAGAGTCCTTGTTTCCCAGCCTCTAAGGAAATGTCATCAACAAAGCAAAGCAAGTAATAAAACCTTTGTTATTTTCTAAATACTTGCAACTGTGCCTTCAAAGAGAGCTGAAATATGTTCCCATTAAATTTTAAGAACTCTTCCTTAAGGAAGGACAAGATCTGTAGCTCCTTTAGCTGGAGTTTTGCCAGCTCTTCATGTGATTACAGTACTAAATGCAAGGATAAAATAATTTTAGAGAAATGCAATGCATCAAAGGTTATAGGAAGCACTAAAAAATAAAGTACAAAAACGTTTGTTTATTATTTGCATGCATCTGAAATTAATAGTTATCAACATAAGTCTTCTTTTGGAACTAAATAAAGTTTTAATAAATGTGCATACTTTTATTTTGGAAGATGCATTCATGTAGCAAACCTGCATAAGGTGATAAAATAAGTCTTTGGGTTTGTGAACACTTAAAAATGAAACAATACATGTTTCTTCCAATTAAATGTTGAAGTCTGGTTCAGCACTGATTATTTCTGTCACACACTGGGAAATCATAAAAAATGAAGACGTATTAGTTACAAATGTGTGAGAAAAGGAAAATGAAAAGAGGCATAAATTTTAAAAAAATGTTCACTTGTGTAACCAACTTTAGAAGTGACTTAAAGAATCTCAGTTTTCTTTTTAAGCTTTCACTTCATATTTTTGTTTGAAGAGAATATAAGAAACGTCAAAGTTCCTTCAAAAGGAAATATATCTTTGTAAATTTAGAGTGAGTTAAGTTCTTGCATATGAGTTAGGTTCACATTCATGTTATTGTATTTTATAAATGCAGCTAGAAAAGGCATACAAACAAATATATAAAAGAAACAAGTATCAACTCCCATAGTGCACAGTAATTGCTGTATCACTAAAATTGTAGTAAAATGGCTCAAGTGGCAAGAAGGAGACCAATCATCTCTTTCCTGTAAATATTCAGAAGTTCCAGTTGCTTTAAAAAAAATTAAATGCCTGGAGAAGAGGGAAGAAAGGTAGATTTCAGAACACGGATATGTCAAAAGCATACAAAAGGTCTAAAGATCATGAAAAGTTCAGGAGAACTAAGAAAATCAAGGCTTCAGGATGAAAAAATTACAATAAATATGTTCATTTTCTTTAGGGTAGAAAGGACAGAATTTAATAAAAATGGATGTGTGAATGTGTAGCAGGCTGACTCCAGATGGGTGCCAGGTGCCCACTCAGTTGCTCTATCACTCGCTTTCCTACTGGGACAGGAGAGAGAATAAGATTGAGAAGGGTGAGATAAGGGAGTTTTATTGCAGCAAAAAGAAAGAAACAAGTGGAGATCTGCATACAAGAGCTTAAGAGGAAATAAAACCATCAGTCTCTTCTGCCCATCAGCAGCGATGCTTGGACACTTCCTGGGAAGCAGGGCTTCAGCACATGTAACATTTCCTCTGGAAGGCAAACACTGAAAACTCACAACCTCCCCCCTTCCTCCTCCCTCCCTTAGCTTATATCTCTGAGCTGATGTCATATGGTATGGAATATCTCTTTGGCTAATTTGGGTCAGCTGGCCTGGTTGTGTCCCCTCCCAGGATCTGGCCCATCGCTTTGATGAGGGAAGGGATGTCAGAGGAACAGTGCTGCTCAGCAGTAGCCAAAACACTGGCGTGTTACCAACACCCATGCAGCTGTCAATGCAAAGCACAGCACTGTAAGGGCTGTAAGCTTTACCTCAGTCAGATCCAATACAGATGGTTCAGTAAATATTGAATATAGATGTGCAAAAAATACTCACAAAATCTCTATAATAAAATAAAAATTAATATAGAATCTAGTTACCATTTTAAAAATATATCCAATATCAGGGAGAGAATTAGTTATACAATTCATAGCAGTTATGTAAACTGACTTTTTCTATTCACTTTTTTCATGCAGAGCATTATCTCCATTCTAAAGGTGAGATGTCAAGGTACAGATATTAAAATTACCATAGTTAGCACCAAAGAGCCACCCGAAATTAGTCAAGTGGTTCAGCTTTAAACAAGTGTTTAATTCAACAACAGAGAGCTTGTACATTTCATCTCAAGCATACACATGAAAATATAACTGAAAATTCCTATTCATTGAGGGGCTGAAGCAGGGGAAGTAAAAGACACATGTTGGAATCCCAGGTATGCCATGCTCTGCTGCCTGACTTTTGACTAAGTTTCTAGTGTGGATTTTATTTACTTTGTAGAAAAAAAAAACAACTCCTGATAGCTGATATCTGAAAAAGAAACATCTGTCTCCCAAGTCAGCATCCTCCTGCTGGGTGTCATCTTCTATAAAAGGGGGAGATCATCTATGCCAGGAAGATTTTCTCCTGCCAAATGCCAAATGTTAATCCTACAGAGATGAAGTCAAGTAAAAAGTTTGACCAGACATGAGGCCCAAGTCATTGATTTTTTCTAGAAGAAAGCAAGGAATAGACTCATTAGGATTGTAAGAATGATTTCCAGAATGACAAGGACATGTTTTTCAAAAGACTAACTCATGTAGGAAATGGTCTGCTGTAATTCAAAGACACAGCACAGAAAGGCTCTAAGCTGATAGACAGATAGATAGATAGATAGATAGATAGATAGATAGATAGATAGATAGATACTTTGTTTGTACTTTTGTACTTACAGGCTGATGGCTAACACTTGGATTTTCAAACAAGTGCCTTCCTTATATTAACAGTAAAATTCATGTCTGAAGAGTGGTGGTTAAATTGTGAGAGAGAAAAATATAGGAATGACATACTTTTCCTAGGAGTGTAAAGTTTCCAGTTTGCCATGAAAGCTAATTCACAAATTCAGGTTTTTACAGTACTATTTTTAGATAACTTTTTATAACTAACTCATTCCAACATTTACATATCACACCAGAGCATAGTTATTACAGTAAGTGTGGATAAAAGTGTTCATAGCCTGTGATGCTGGACTACAATTCTTTTTAGCTCCAGACAAACAAGTAAGAAACAATTTGCATGCTGTAAATTAACTATTGCTTCCAGACTTTTGAGAAAACAGATATGCATTTCAGCAGAGTGGTTTCTGCCTGTTACCTTCCCCCCATTTATCTGTTCTCTGCAGCAAAGCAAGGAAAAGCATTGAAAAATCTTGCAGTTAAGTGTCTTTTTTTCTTCCATTCATAGCTTTTTCTTAATTTTTCCTATGATTTATGATACTGTTTCTCTATCTCTCCCCAGAGGAAATTTTGAGGCTTTTGAATGGTGCAGTAGAATGTGCAGCTTTGCTTCACCAATATGGTCTTCGGTGTGTAAGACAACAGGAACTATCATTCACAGAATCACAGAATCACAGAATTTTCAAGACTGGAAGAGACCTATAAGATCATCTAGTCCAGCCGATGTTCTAACTGTTCAACTAGATCATGGCAGCAAGTGCCACATCCAGTCTTTTTTTAAATTCTTCAAGGGATGATGCCTCTACCACCTCACTGGGTAAATGATTCCAGTTTCTGACCACTCTTTCTGTGAAGTATTTCCTTCTTACTTCTAACTTACATCTAGCTTGACGCAGCTTGAGACTGTGTCCTCTTGTTCTATCCGTTGTCGCCCGGAGAAAGAGGCCGACCCCCAGCTCACCACAGCCACCCTTCAGGAAGTTGTAGAGAGTGATGAGGTCACCCCTGAGTCTCCTTTTCTCCAGGCTGAACAACCCCAGCTCCCTCAGTCGCTCTTCGTATGGCTTGTGTTCCAAGCCCCTTATTAGTTTCGTTGCTCTCCTCTGGACACGCTCAAGTAACTCGATGTCCCTCCTAAAGTGAGGGGCCCAGAACTGGATACAATACTCCAAGTGAGGCCTCACCAGTGCCGAGTACAGTGGAAGAATGACCTCTCTGCTCCTGCTGGCCACTCCATTTCTGATACTGGCCAGGATGGCATTGGCCCTCTTGGCTACCTGGGCACACTGCTGGCTCATATTTAATCGACTGTCAACCAGCCCCCCCAGGTCCCTTTCCACCTGGGCACTATCCAGCCACTCCATCCCCAGCTTGTATCGGTACAGGGGATTATTATGGCCGAAGTGCAATACTCGGCACTTGGACTTATTGAAGTTCATCCCATTTGATTCTGTCCATTTGTCCAGCCGTTCCAAGTCTCTCTGGAGAGCCCTACACCCCTCTAGTTGATCTACACTCATACCCAATTTGGTATCATCAGCGAAACTACTAATAAAAGACTCTAAGCCCTCATCCATATCGTCAATAAAAATATTGAACATTCCTAACACTTCTTTGCACACTCAGATTATTGGAAGTCTTCTGGAAACATTGAATTATATCAATTGAATCCCAAAGAAATCTCAGGCCTAGGCCTCTTTCAGGATTACTGTGCAGTTTCCCCTTTTTTAGTCACCTTGGAAGTGCATGATATACTATGTTTGAGCTACACTCCCCAGAAAGAGCCCTGAAGAGGAGATAGGCTAATCCAAAGAAAAGTACAAAGGGATGTACTTGAACTTTTATGAACAGGTTTCACAACAAAACTTGAATTTGAGTCCTCAGCCATGGTGAAAAATCTGAGTAAAACTTTTAGCATGTAAAAGACAGCCTCCCACTCACAGGACACACACACAGGGATATGTAGAAAATGCTTCTTTACTCTTATAAATTACACCTTTGATGTCCAACATCAAAAATGCAACATTCTCCTGTATGGACCAGCTCAGCAAACAAGGCTCCTATGTGCTTGCCTCCATATTACTACTGCTTTTATATGCAGCTTTCTTCCTAAGGGATCCCTTTTCATTCTATTAGCGGTATTGTTGCAGCACATTTTATCAGACAGACTTTCTCGATCTCAGAATCAAAAAGGTAATGAACAGGTTCAGATTAGTAAACACAAAACACTTTAAACCTCTCACTGGCAACCTGGCTACAGATTTTTTTCTGTTGCAGTGAATGGCATGAAATATGTAGAATTTTCTAGAGCTGTAGTAAGAAGGCTTTTATTCCAGCAAGAGGGAATATAACCAGGAGCTGCCTGCTGGCCATACACACTGGGAGGTTCCTATTGTTGTGGGCCACGGCTCCCCTTTCCCTGTACTTCTGACAAGCTGTCATACATCAGCCTTCCCCTGAAATTACCTCTGATGTCTAGCAAAAGTGGAATCATAACTGTCTTTCATCCGGGCACTAAAGCAGTTGGGTAAGGTTTTTGAAGTGCCTGGGACGTGTCACTCTCCATGTATCACCAGCATAATAGCAGGGTAGTTGCAAACAGGTAGGAGAAAAGAGCAGGGGAAAAAAAATACAGAATTCTGATGGAATTCTGTAGCTGCAATCTTGTCTTCTGCAGTGGCATTCAGTTCAGTCTGTGACTTCCTTTTTGAATCTGTCAGGGTAGATCTTGTGACAGGTCAGGAAGAAAAACCCAATGATATTTCCTGTTTCCTTTGAGCCAGGCTGGAACAGTAAGACAGTGTTATAATGCTCCTTTGAAGCAAGAACAGAACCAGCTATTGAGAAAATTATGCTTCTGTACTCAGTTAGAAAACATGAGTCTTGAACACATTGGTTGCATCTTTCTAAAGCCTACGACCTTTGTAGTGCTCATCGCTTCAACAAAGAAGAGAACATTGCAATCAACACATACATGTTAACAGGGGATTTTTTTAAAATATTTGTCTGGTGAAAGTGCATTCTTGTCACTTTGGGCATCAACTACACAAATATCAGTTGTGCTCAGTACTTCCAGCAAATTATGTAGGAACACCTTTTGCACTTACATGTAAGCCGGGACTTATCTTGCAGAAAAATATAACAAAAAAATTGCCTGATTTCCCGTGGCACAGGAGGCCTGGTTTGAAGGAAGAGATAAAAGGCATAAAAGATAAAATGTTGGATTATTTTCTGTTTTCTTCTGAAAATCTGGATGCTTTCCAAATTTTCCAATATCAAAAAAGTATTTCAGTAACACACCTGGGAAAAGTAGAATTATCCTTGGCTAATTAATGTCTTTTTCTGTGTAATACAAGTTGAAATATCTTCCTTTTACATGCCCTTCTTGAAAGAAATCTGTACAAAATAGATGTCTGTAACTCTAAATCAAGACAACATTAATTGTGATTTTACAGTTGCAATTCATATAACTCCAAGACTAGCTGAGCTTCTATTTTGACTCTTGCCATTTAATAAGTCACAGCATTTTTGCATCAATACCTGAATGCACATCTGACAGCAGCAAAGCCCATCCTAAGGTCTCATAAAAATACCAAATGGATTGGTTAATACTAGTATTACAGAAATCCTTGCATGAAATACATCCACATATTGAAAAATACCCCAAACCACAGAAACCCCAGAAAATCATGAATTCTTTAAACTCTTCAGGTTCAGAGATATGGACTGGTAAGGAGACAGGACACCCTGATCAGAGTTGCCATCATGCATCCAACAAGCCAAGAAGGAGTGTCAAGTTAGCAGCTGACAAAAAAGTAGGGAAATTCCCAGGGTATTTAATGAGATATAGCTTCCTACAGAATCCTTGACAGGATTTCACTAAAGTTTTCTCAAACACAAGTTAACTTATGAATATTGGGAATGTTTTGAAAATTATAATCGGAGAAAACCTATTACATTGTGACTTTTTTCACCCAGTTTTCCAGGATGCTCAATTACAGATTGCTCAAACACCCATAGAAAAAAGATCAAAGCCAAAATAAATGAAGGGGTATTTTTCTTTTTAGAAATACCAGAGTCTTACTAGGTCTAAGTGTCAACATTTTGACTATTTTATACCTAAAGTGCATTTCAAGGCATAGAAATCCTTATCCAACCAATATTTCTCAAGATTGCTGGAAGTTGCTTGAATATTTGCTCAAGAGATGTTTCTGGTGAATTGCCCTTTAATTACTTACCTCATGTGAAATGATAGCAATCAGACACCTGGAACATCTCTGAAACTGTGATGAGGTTAGTTGTTTTGCTAGATTTAAAATTTTGTTTCAGAACCCCAGGGAAGCTTTCAGATTGTTAGTGAGAATTTACTTGACTCAGATAAAAATCCCCAAAGTGACCATGACCTAGCTCCAGTAAATGTGCAGATCCATTCTCAGAAATAATTCCTCTGGATAGGAGGTTTTTAGCTGCATTATGTTATGCAGATCATTGTGTACTCACTGACTTGGGAGGAGAAATATGAAGCTTTGCCACTGCAGAGGTCAGCTTTTTGGCTTCTTTTTTTGCTTTCTCCCTCTCAAATTCTTGCAAAAAGAGGATTAGAAGAAGAGCTTAAGGTTGCTGACAAACACTGATCATTTGGAAGGATGATTTCAGCTATGTCCTGGAGCCTCCATGCATTTTTTCTGCAGAAATATTTTGTCACAGCTGTCAAGCTTCCCCTACCTTCCCAAGTAAATCGCCTGAATGATTTGTAGAAACTAGCTGTAACTCCTCACTCAGCAATGCCATATGTGAGGGAAGGTTCTTGAAAAATAGAAAATTAAACTGATGGATTGCTTGATTTGAAAACTGTCAGAGCCGTACTTGGAGTAGCTCTGCTCGAACCAGATGAACTTGGCCTTCTGTTGCTCAGCATACTGATCATTGATGTGGGAGTGTGGGCTAGGGGGTAAAAACACATTGCAGACATCTGATGACAGTCCTGAGCTCAGTCAAAATTGGAGAGGACTGTGATTTTCACATGAACTTCCTAAATTTGCGTATTTGAAGAGAAGAATTTGGCCTACCATGCAAAGAGAAACGCAGGAGATAATAGTATAGTTAGGTAGTTATAATTCAACATAGAGAAGAACAAGCCATTTATGTGATAGGCACTGTAGCTACTAAGACCCAGAGATGATTTGCAGAGGAAGAATCCTGGATTTAGGCAGCTATTACCAGAATAGTGTGGCAAGGTTGTAATGAAGCATCCAACCCTACTCTTTCAATTGCCTGGAACATGAGCTTTCTCAGCCTCTCTTCTGTACCTGTCCTAAAAAAATGTGGTCTGTTTTCATAACAGGAAAATAAAAATTATCAAGGTGTACAGCTTTGATACTTAACAAAAAAAAAATTTAAAAACCCAGCCAACCAAAAAAATTGAACTCAAACCAAACAAAAAACCCATAACAAAACAAACCCAACCAAAAAAAAAAAAGCCCCAAACAAAACAAAACAAAAGAAAAATCCAAACTAAGAAAAATAAAAACCCACAACAGTCAAATATAACCACAACAATAAAAGCTGACCTCATCTCCACGGAACAGAACAGAATTGTTTCTCTGTAAGAGGTTTTTTTTGGTATGCCTAGAAACAAACCCATGGTACATCCCTCCCTCGACTTTCTTAATGCCCTCTCTCACTTGGATGCAATCTGCTTGTCTCAAAACAAGCTACCCAATTCCTCCATGGCCCCACAACCCACCTTTCTCTGTCCTTATTCTCCCCAGGTAAAAGCATCTCATTTGTCTGCCAAAGAGGTTTTGGGTCCCTGCCCCGATGGAGGACTGAGGACAACCCCCACCTGGAGATGAAAGAAGAATTAAATATTACTGAGAGTACTGGTTTCAAGAAAGAAGTATTTAAACTAATGACGCTTATCCCCATTTCCAGCTACCACTATTTCTAGAGCTTCTTGACTCACAGCAAGACCTCCACAAGGCATTTTTCCAACTAGAAGCAGCAGGAAATATCAGTCAGAAAACAGCATGTAAATGCTGTAGTTCCCTATAGTCAATGCTCTCTTTGGATAGCATGTTCATCTTCATAACATCATTTCATATTTATAACAAAGCTGCTTGTCACTCAAATGAATCCAAGCATGCTGCATCCTTCAGTTTAATTTGGTTTCAGGTTAGGCGAATTGCAAAACAACTGTCTGAGGTTTGCTTTTCTCTGTTAGAGGCTGGTAAATGCAAGAAAAAAGTGAATTTCAAAATGTTCAGCAAATCTCAATGCTTAACTTTGTTTAACCTTTTTCTGAATGCAATGTCCCTTATTTGTATAATTAGTAATGTGTGACAATATTTCTCTCCCCATTTTTCCCCCTCTCATATTATCCTTTGGCCTCCACACTAATTCAGGGACATTTTGAAACTGTACTTTTTTCCCCCTTAAACAAGGGTGATGTCTGAGAACACATCATCCAATGCCAAATCAAAGCAGTGAAGTAATATCTCCTGTACAAAATCATTTTCTTGCCTTCTTTTCTGTCCAATTTGCTGCTAGTTCTTTCTTGGTAAATCAGTACATTGAATTCCAAGTTCCACCATTTCACAGTCAGCAAGCTTCTCTAGTTTGGGTTTCAAAAACATAACTAGGACCTTTGAATTACAATATTTCAAAAACACAATGCCCTGAGTATAATGGCAAACAATCATGGCAAACCAATGTCACTATTCTTCCATTGGGCTACAGGTGATTTCTAAGATTTTCTGCTGGCTGAGGGCCTCACGGAGCAAATCTTTCTTGCATGAAGAAGAAGAGGTAAATGCTATCTCAATAGCATTTTCTTCAGCTTTGCCCGCAATCTTCAATAAACACTTCATTGGGCATTTCTTGAAAAGGAAATTGGGACTTGGGAATTGAATAAAAATATATTCCTCCTCTTTGGTGCTTCAGCATCACATGTAACTATACAATCATAGAATCTCTCAAGTTAAAAGCCCCACCCACCAGGACTATCAAGTCCAAATCCCTGCTCCAGCCAGACTACCCAAAACTAAATTACAAGACTATTAGAATCATCCAGGTGACCCTTGAAATTTTATAGCATTGGTGCCCTGACCACATCCCTGGGGAACCCCTCTCCAGTGACAAACCATTTTAGTAAAGAACCCTTTCCTACTGTCAAATCTGAACCACCTTTGAAGCATCTTCATTCAGTTTTGTCATGTCCCATTGCTTTGTGGTATGGGACGTACTTCAGGACACTGTTGGCACTTTTTGAGAAAAGGGGACATAGGGCATACATTCCAGCCCTTTCAACAGCTTTGTCACATCCCTTTGGATGCATTATATTACATTCACATCATCCTTCTTAGATGGTGGGGCCCAGAACTGCATTCAACTCAAAAAGTGAGGTGGCACCAATCCTGCATCCAAACAGAATTATCTCCTCTAATAACTATATGGCAGTGTATGATGCCCCCCAGGATGCAGTTTGCCCTCTTGGCTGCCTGGACCCACTGCTGGCTCACAGAGAGCCTGCCACTGACTGACAATCGAAGGTCCTGCTCTGTAGGGCTCATCTCCAGACACTCCTGTCCCAGTTCATACTTGTATCCAAGTTACTCTATCTTAGGTGCAGAATCACATAATCACAGAATATACTGAGGGGAAGGGACCCATCAGGATTATTAAATCCAACTCCTCCTTCTATGCAGTATACCCCAAGAATCACATCATATCCTGAGAGCATTGTCCAAACTGTTACAATGCCCAACCACCCCTGGGTCAAAAACTTTTTCTTGATATTCAACCTAAGCCTCCCCAACTCAGCTTCATGCCATCTCCTTGGGTCCTGTCACAGGTCACTACTGAGAAGAGATCAGTGCCTGCCCCTCCTCTTCCCTTCATGAGGAATTTGTACACTGCAGTGAGGTCTCCTCTCAGTCTCCTCTTCTCCAGACTGAACAGACCAAGTGACCTCACCCACTCTTCATCAGCTTCACCTCAATGCCCTTCATCACCTTCATCGCCCTCCTTTGGACACTCTCTAAGAGCTCAATGTCTTTCTTACATTGTGGCTCCAGCACTCAAGGTGGGGCTGCCCCAGAGCAGAGCAGGACAATCCCCTCCCTTGCCTGGCTGTGATGCTGTGCCTGATGCACCCCAGGACACAGGTGGGCCTCCAGGCTGCCAGGGCACTGCTGGCTCACATTCAGCTTGCCACAGACAGGACCCTAAGTTTCTTCCTGTGGTGCTGCTCTCCATCATCTCATTCCCTAGCATATACAGACAACCAGGGTTGTTCCTATCCCAGGTGCAGAATCTGGCACTTTTATTTATTAAATTTCATGCCACTGATGATTGCCAATGCTCCAGTCTATCCCTATCCATCTGCTAGGCCTGTTATAGAGGCCTAGCACATGGACTCGAGAGAGTCAACAGCACATTCCAGATTAGTATCATCATTGCTACTGAGGTGTTCAGCTCCTGCATCCTGATCATTGATAAAAATATTGAATAGAACAGGTCCTAGGAGTAAGCCCTGAGGAACACCACTGCTGACAGGTCAGCAACCGCTGATGGTCTCCACTCCAACACTTTCTTTCAATCAGTTCTTCATCCAGCTAATGGCAGAACTTGTCATTTTGTATCTGGACAGTTTGTCCAGAAGGATGCTGTGATAGGCAGCATCAAAAGCCTTACCAAAATCTAGAAAAACTACAACCACCATCTTCATCCATGTGGCAGGCGACCTTGTTGTAGAAGGATGTCAAAATTGGTAAACAGAACTTTTGCCTAGTGAACCTGAATTAACTGTGCCTGATTCTTGCATTGTTCTCTCAGTAGTACCCAGCATGATTCCTAATTTTTCCAGGAACCAAGGATAGACTGACAGGGCTGTAGTCCCCAACGTATTATAGAGCAGCTGTTTGCTGAACATTTTGTCCAGAAGATTACCATGGAAAACAGAATCAAAAAGCTCCCAAAATTCACAAAAATCCCCACATCTACTAAGTTATTTTGGTCAGCTAGATGGCTGTCCTGTCTTGAAAGGGAATCAAGCTACTTAAGAAGGATTTTCCCCTTGTGAACTCATCCTGGGTATGAACAATGTTGTCTCTCAATCACTTTTCATTAATTTCCAGAGAAAACCTTCTCCATAATTTTATCAGATACTGAGGTGGAACTGGTAGGCCTGTTACTAACAGGGGGTTCTTTCTTACCCTTCTTGAAAACTGGGACAGCACACATTAATTTACTATCTACAAGGATCTCTCCAGACTACCAGCCTGTTGAAAAATAATAGAGACAGGCCCCATGATGGCATCTCTTTCAATACCCTGGGATGAATCCCTTTGGGCTCCAGGAGTCTGGTGCACATCCAAATAAAGCAGCAAGTCTCAAGCATATTCTGGGTTAGCTGTGAGTTTGTCATCCTCCCTGAGATCCAGAGTCTTCCAGCACAGGGCTAGGGTCCCCGGCCCCATCACAAAGGAGAGGAACATATTATCTATGTCTTTGCCTTGTCTAAACCCTGATTTGTGAACAGACTTAATGAAGTACAATTTTATCTCTCTGATCCTCCTTTTGCTATTTATGTAATTTTAAAAGGCTTTTTTCTCAACCTTCACAGTGCTAGCCAGCAGTGATGACTGAAGCTGAAGCTATACCTTACAGAAGCCATATGAACTGGTGCATTGTCTTGATGGGACAAGACCTGAATCTGTGGAGGTAATAAATTCTCTGCCTGCTGCAAAGGATAGGAACAGATCAGAGCAGAGATCTTCAATGGGATGGAGGTGTGATCCCCAGATTCATTCTGACCATCTTCATAGCTACAAACCTTGCATTTAATTTAAATCCTTGAAGTCTCTGGAAAACAGGCATTTTCACAAAAAAAAAAAAAAAATCCAATGACATTAAGATTTTCAAGAAGCAGAATTTCACAAAAAAAAAAAATAGAAACAATTAATTTACTTATATTCAGGATCCCTTTGGGCTAGTAAGATCAATAGTAAGATCAATAGTGATTAATAGATAAGATCAATAGTAAGACTAATAAGATCAATAATGATTGCTCCTTAAATAGACCTTAAGAAGTTTTCTCTGAAATTAACTTCCTCTGGTGACCCACACAAAATATCATTGCATTGCAATTCATGATCCAATTCCTGTGACTTAAAACTGATGAGAAATAAAAAGGAAAAACCAAATGTGTGTTACATAGCTGTTTCTTTTCCAGAATTCAGACTATTCATTTTATTAATAACTAAATTACAAACAAAAATGAGAAAAAACATTAAAAATTATGAGGAAAACTGTCGCAGTCAAGGCGGTCACAACATAAAGCAGAGACCACAAGCAGTCTCAGTTGGTAACACTTGGCAACAGTTTATTAATGAAAATGGCTGATCTTTTATACACTTTCCAGTTGTTTACCCTTCCTCTACCTTAGCTATTGGCCACAATAATTCAATACCATGCCATTGGTGAAAAGTTACTCTGACTCCACCTAACTTTCTAAAAATGCTTCATCCAGCTGCAGAATGCTCTTATCTTCCTTCTCTCGATCTCCTTGGTTACAGCCTTGGAGAAAGCTCCTTATCAGCTTCTTCTTCTTCTTACTTCTCACTCCTTTAGCTAACAGGCCCGCTGCTAGCCCCTTCCACAGAAAACATTAAAGATACAATTATTTTAACTAAGTCTTCCTTGTATTCAGTACTCTATTTTGCAAATTTGTATAAGGCATTCATCACTAAAAAAAAAGCTTTATATGTAATGAACAGCATACACAGTAAAATGTAATTTCATACATTAAGGCTACAATAATGTAGGGGACAGTTTCACACAAATTCTGAATTTACCTAAAGTAACTTCATTACTTTACCTATAATTACTATTAAACTGACTTTTAGCCACAACGTAATTCATATACACAAAAAAGAGGCATTTTTTCACATATCAACTTTAGAAATAATTATACTTATTCCTCAGATAAATTTTCATTTATATCCTATAAATGCCAAAATAGTCTAACTCCATCCTAAACTTCACATAAAAACCTAAATAAAAAAAAAAGTATGTAAGAAATTATCTGTTATGTTTCAAGTTGGATAGGGCACAAAGAGGTGATATTTTAATTTTCAAACGGTTCTACTTCAGTGTCTACCATCCTTCCTGAAACTGGCCCGCAGACAAATGAAGATTTTTATGAAGTCTAGGACTTATATAATGTTTATTTTCACCTATTGACACAGGTGGTATCAGATTGTTGAGATCATCAGAGCACTTCCAAGTGGGGACATTCTACTGCCATCAGCTGTGACAGCACTGACTCCAAGAGCCACCAGGTTTCTCCACATGCAGCAACCCCACAACAGATATTCTGTTTGTTTGGAGCCTGCTGTTTACGTTGCAGACTTCATTGTTCCCTCTTTGCTTCCTGCTGGCTCTAACATGAGCCAATGACATCTGCTACAGAAATACTTTAGAAGACTTGCATGAATATGATAAGGGTTTGTGAACATATGGCAGTCTTTGTATTCCAGTTCCACTTTCTTTCACTTCAGCCATAGTTCTAGGGTTTTATGTTTTTTCATGTTTTGCTTGCACTTCTACAGCAAAAATAACATGTGCTCAAAAGCATAATGTTTGCAAATTTGCAAAGATGCACACTGGGAAATTTGACAAAATTATGATGGTGTTCCTGCTCATGGTAGAGATATATTTGCATTGTCAGGACTTGCTAGTGAAGATCACTTATTAAGTTAAATTCAAAACTCTGCTTGGTAAATAAGATAGATGGACAGTCCTCAATATAATCCTCTCACTCACAGAAGCCACTGCCCACCAGCATCCCTTGGACCATTCATTCAAAAGGGCATCTGAGCAAAAAGTCTGCACATCAACCAGCTGTCAAGACTCTTGTAGCCTGCAGAAAGTAAATGGCACTTTTAAGGCATGTTTCATCCCACTCAAGGTTCACAGTAGGTCAGATTACTCTTGTAGGAGCATTTTTTATACATCAACTGTAAAGCAAGTTGGGACAGTAACTAAGACTACAAGAATGGTTTTCCTTCATAGATCAAGGTTTATTACAGTGTCACTCAATTAGTGACCAATAATGGATTTAACTGTAGGGAACAGCTCAGGGAAACAGTGTTGGCTGTTAAGAGAAGGTCTGTTTTTATCATAAAATGAAGTATGTTTTTAAGGACAAAAACAAGACCTGACAGAGTAGACAGGATTGGATGATGAAAACATCTTCATCTTAAGATGTAACAGCACACATGCCCACACATTTTAATACGTTTCCTTTTTTCTAATAATCCATATTGTCCATACTTAACATACCATATCTAGTTTGTTGTTTCTTGTCTGGTACACAGAAGAGCCCACAAATTTAGAAAATCATATTTGATCTTCTAAACCATGAGCAACCTTACAGTATTTCCTTCAAAACTTAATGTTTTGAAGCCATCCTGAGTTAAAAAAAAAAAAAAAAAAAAAAAAAGAAAGAAAAAAAAAAAGAAACAGGCTGATGAAATGCACCAGTCCTGGTTTTGGCAGAGACAGAGTTAATTTTTTTCCTAGTAGTAGGTATGGTGCCATGTTTTGGATTCAGTGTGAGAATAATGTTGATAACACACTTCGCTGTTGCTGAGCAGTGCTTACACTGAGTCAAGGACTGTCCAGTGTCTCCTGCTCTGCCGGTGAGCAGGTACATAAGAAGGTGGTAGGGAGAACAGCCAGGACATGGGACCTGAACTGGCCAAAGGGATATTACACACCATAGAACATCATGCCCACTGTATAAACTGGGGAGAGCTGGCCAGGAGGGACTGATTGTTGCTTGGTCAGCAGGTGGTGATCAATTGTACTTTGCACTACTTTGTTTTATTAGACTTTATTCCTGTCATTTTTTTATTATCTCTCTCTTCATTATTTAGGGGCTTAATGGGTTTTTTGAGTTTTTTTAACTATTTCAGTTACTAAATTGTTCTTAACTCAAAGATTTACTTTTTTCTAATTCTCCTTCCCATTCCACTGTGGGGGGAAAGAGTGAGCAGCTGCATAGTACTGAATTGCCAGGTGGGGTTAAACAATGGCAATGTTGTCTTAGACAACACAGGCTTTGCATCACAAATGCCAAAGTATCAGAAACAACTGCATTAAATGATGTAATAGGACAAAAACACTCAGAAGTTTTTGCACAGAAACGTAACACTTTCCAACCCCAGGCAGAATTACATTTCTAATCTAAAACAAGAAATCTTTGTTTAAAATAAATATAAATTTCAGTATCTTCTTTAAGGCTTCATTTACAAAAGTGAAAGTAACTAGAATTGCTTACTCAAAGGAAAAAAAAATAAATGATGGGCATAAAATAAAAGATCAATCTTGAGAAAGCGAACATCATTTTTAATTAACTCCACAAACGACATAGAATAAAAAATTTACTAGAATGAAAAAAGCAAGTAAAATAAACTGAGTAGAAATATATCAGAATATTAAATGGAAATATTTTGAACGAAAGAACAACCCCTCTTAATTTGAAGACTATGAACAGAAATGCTTTTGAATTCTCCCTTGTCCATCAACCTTTACTTCAGTTCCTCAGTGCACAGTGTAGGAAGCACCAACTGTCTATGTTGTTCTTTCTGCGTTAGATGAACTTAGACCATACAAAAAAAATGCAAAATTGGTAGCCATTAGCAATTGGTATTCTGATGGCCCAACTGCAGAAATGGCTGTCATGTCATCTTCTTACTGAAGCAGTAGAGTAGGACTGCTGCTCCCTTTATCAACTTCTCCAGAGGCAATTTATCATGACACT
Organism: Ammospiza caudacuta; assembly: GCF_027887145.1. Taxonomy (NCBI): domain Eukaryota; kingdom Metazoa; phylum Chordata; class Aves; order Passeriformes; family Passerellidae; genus Ammospiza; species Ammospiza caudacuta. Next base: position 18,346,804 of record NC_080632.1, read on the forward strand.
CAAAGGATTATGGACCTACCCAGGTTTGGGTAGGTTTGGCTTTGTAGCTTCATCTGATGCCTACATGCAAATTATGGAATGAACGGGATTAGCTTCTCGCGAAAGTGTCAAGAGAGACAGGTGACAGCTGAAGGCAGAGGGATGACAGCTCTAAAACACCAAAGACTGTCTGACACACACAATGCTGTTTGATTCCAGCACAACTTACAGCCAGTGCTGCATGGACAGCCTGTAGAACAGGAAGATGGAAAACCCTCCACATTTTGTAAGGTGAAGATAATAAACAGAAAGAGCTGACATCTAAATTTACTACAATTTCTTTCTCACATATACTGCAACTACAATACAACTCTACTAACTAAAGAACTCAAGACTTAAGAGGTCACAGTGATAGAGAGTGTTTTGTGGAGAAAAGAAGAAACCTCACAACTTTATAAAAGTTGTAAAGCCCGGTATGCCTTTATTACGATGCGCACTGGACGCAAGCCTCCACAAAAGGCATGCGTACCCCTGAACACCTCAGGTCTCCTTTTATCCCCCTTCCAAATGCATATGCATACAGTTTCACAATAGGTTCATACATATTCATTCCGTGTGACATTTATCACCAGTTCACCTTTATCAAAGGAATTCCAAGGTCGGGGGCAAATTGACTTTGTGGTCATTTCTGGTTTTCTTTCTCTGTCGTCTTGCTGTCTCCGGCATCCGTTTTTTCCTTCAGCTTTGGCCTCACAGACTTTTCACCTCTCCTAGACACTTCACCTAATTCAGAATGGAGCCCTACTCTGTCTAATTCCCCCCTTTCCTAGGAAATAAGTAAATTCTTTTACTTAATGAAAACCCTCACGACAATAAGTGTCTTTTAATGCTTCACCATGTACGTTTGACAAAGAGGTTAGTACAGCTATTTGTTGTAGCATTCTCCAGTCCCAAATTAACAATATAATAGATAATCCTGAGCTTATCCCAACTAATATTAATAAAACTACAATGGGGTGGCACAACTTATTAAAGATTCCATTTGCAGTTGGTGACCACCCAAAGATCACATTCCACCAGTGATGATCCATATTTTGTTTTATTCTTTTTAGAACTCTGGTTATCTCCTTTGTATCATGTTGGACAGTAATTAAGGTTTTCTTTCCACTTTCTTGGATTTCCTTTAAGATCTCCAATAGGTCATGGTGCTTAATTAATTGTTCTACTAATGTAGGGTTCATCCCAATAGGAGTAGGTGGTAGTCTGTGATACATCGTGTAGTTAGCTTTAATCAGCTGGTGGAATGTCACTGGGGCCAAGTACGAAAAATCACACCCGATAATCTTAACAAAATTACAAATGCAGAAATTAGAATGATTTCTACTAGACAGAATAACACCATTGCTATCAATTTTTTACAGCAGCACAGGCAGCTCTCAGACATATACACCCTTTTCCAGTATATACGAGCACAGTTTTCTGGTCAGTGACTGGATGAATTTCAAAGTGACAAATACTCTGTTCAGTGTCCAAACACACATCCTGAGCATTAATAGTATTGCTTTCACAAATCCTAGGGCAACAATGGGATGGATAACATAAACAGTGGCATTACGTATGGTAAGCACAAAGGCAGTTGCCACATTAGAAACAGGATCATAGGTGAAATTCACCATAGTCCACCAGGATTGAAGCTTCCTTTCAAAATCAATTGCATTATCCCACACAATCTTCCGAATTTCAGCTGGAAAATTACCTTCACCCCCTTCCCGTATGATCATAACTGTGCTTGTATACAACTGAAAGCTAAAGACACATTATCTTGAACTGTACTAAGTGCTTCTACTATTAACTTGTGGTCTTGGTCCCCGGCCTTTTCATACATCCTTACTTTGGCAGTACTTTGAAATCTGTCACTGGCTAGTTTCCAATGCCAATAGAGATTACTATAAAGGCTGCTTCAATTTTGTTAGGCTACCTGCTGCAGTGGCCAGTTTACTCATCAGTATTTCTGAATCAATTCCATTTAAAACTACTAATCCTGTCCCTAATATGCCAGTTAGATGTTTGTTATGGGGAACAGGAACTGCTTTCTGTCCATGACCATCCCTCCCTGCCAGAGGGATGTGCTGGGCTCACACTGCAAATTCAGACACATTTCACAAGTGTATCTGACAGAGGTTTAGGTCATATTTGAGGCAGATGTTTGCTCTGAAATGTAGAGACCTCAGGGAATCTAACCTCTCCCTCCTCCCCCAAAGCACCTGATTTCCCAGATGAGTGGCAAGCAGGAATGTCTCTCCTGGTCTACAAAACTTCACCCACCTTGCCCCTAGCTAAGATCAAGCTGTAGACTGTGTTCAGGGCAGAAGATAACAGTATTTGTCAAACAGATGAGAATAAAACTGGCTGGAACATATGGGATTTGGGTAGAAAGATTTCAGGTCCAAGCCTCAAGTAAATAATGAAGGGGAAATCTGAGAGAAGAGCCTAAATTCATTGCAGTGCCTCAGAAGAAACTGGGATCAGGTTTCTGCTACTTGAAACACTCAGCACAAAAGTGATGCTCAAAATCCTGCAGCCTGCTGCTGAGCTCCGAGGGGGGGTCTCTCTCTACCTCTTTTAAGCAGAATCCAACTGCCTCAGACTAGGACAATCACTGATGTCCACTTTGAATTTCAAATGAAAGTCTGATAGCAACTCAAGCTCAGAGGCAGGTCACTTCTACAGGCTGTATCAAGGTGAAATTACACCAACAGTCTGATTCACTTCAGTAATCACAGACTTCCTGGTGTTCATATATACCAGGGGAGGTTCAGACACTAATTACATCTGGTCTCTCATAAGCTGTCCTATTGGTGACCTGGCACCCTACTTTCTTCTCCTCTGATTCCTTGAAGTGTCCACCGTTCCTGTTCCTGCTATTCTTGCTCTTCATATACCTGATTCTCGTGGATTACTACAGTAGATACATTTAAATCTTTTATCTCAGAAGGTTTTCTCATGGATCTAGTATACTGATTAAACGCCTGGGAACAAGGCCATTCAGCATGCTTTGGATAGAGGTACTCTCTAGTTCTAAAACTTCAGTTAAAATTACATACAAAACAATTCTGTAAACTAAAATATGAACTATTCCCGACCGCAATATACTCATTTTGCCCGAGTAAGTTTTAGTCTCAGTTCATTGTCTCCTGGCGTCACTCCTGAAGGGGCTTCTGGGCCTTCTTCACCCCAGAGCGATGGATTCAGGCATTCTGCTCCCTGATTTTGATTGCAGTGAAGGTGGTGATAAGTACTTGCAGTGGTGTCTCCCACTGTGGTTCCAAAGTCTTCTCTGTAAGAGATTTAACATATACATCATCCCCAGGCTATCTAACTCCCTGCCCCGAGTTCCAGCCACATGTTTCTCAATTTCTCTGAGCTGTTTGCTTAAAGTCACTATGTAGGTGGACATTCTGGACATTCCCTTTGTATTCTATATGGTCTTCTATAAGGCATTCTAAAAGGATTCAGGATTCCTTTAGCTCAAGGTTTAGTTCGAATTTGCAATAGTGCTAGTGGAAGAGCTTGGGCTAGGGTAGATTAACTTCTTGCCCCAGTGTTACAATCTGCTGCTTGACCAAATTATTCATTTTCTCTGCCTGGCTACGTGATTGGGGCAGTATGAAGTGTGAAGTTCTTAATCTATGCCCAGGTGGCCACTAATCTGTTGCACTGCTTTGGAAATGAAATATGATTCTTTATCTGAGGACATCGTGGCTGGAACTCTAAAGCGTGGTATTATTTCTTGTAAAACTAATCTGGTCACCTCTTGAGCTCTGACAGTTCTGGTGGGGAATGTTTCTGGCCACCCTGAAAATGTATCTATTAATACCAGTAAATACTGGTATCCCCCCACTTTCCTTGGGAGTTCTGAAAAGTTAATTTGCCACTGCTGTACAGGCTCATGGCCTCTCCCAGTCTGACCGAGTTTCGGCCGGGGGTATTTTGGGGTTAGTCTGGAGGCAAGGATCACATTGACAGCTCACCTGAGTGATAGTGGCATATAAATTCTTAACAACGATACAACAATTCTTTCAATCAGATGTGTGTTCTAGAAAGCCTGTGGAAATTACTACTTCAAAGTCAACACTTCATTTCAATGCACTCTGTATCACTCGCAGCCTTGGTCATTTTGAGAAAGGAGCCACACTCTATAAAAGGCTTTTAAGTAGTTAGTCCCTAGTGTGTTTTCTAGTGCCCTTCCTTCACTAGTGACCACGAAAATGGGAAGGGATTACTAGCTCTCTTTCAATGGTAGCCCACCCCTTGCAGTTGTATGTCTCTTTTGATTAGTATTATTGTATTATGGCTTACCTTCGAGGAAAATCTGTACCTCACCCTTTGCTGCTTTCTTTGCCTCTCCATCCGCCAGCTCATTCCTTTCCTCCAATTTTAAGCTCACTCTCTGGTGTGCCGTAATAGGCTTTTTCAGGTAGCTGAACTGCTTCCAACAGCTGGATTGTCTCTTCTTTCCCTGTGAGGTCAGCAGTCCCCTCTCCTTCCAGATGGCTCCATGTGCATGTATGACTCTGAATGCATACCTCGAGTCTGTGTAGATGGTTATTCTCCTCCCTTTTGCCCTTTCCAGGGCACGGGTCAGGGCAATTATCTCAGCCTTCTGCGCAGAGGTCCCTGTTGGTAAGGGTCCAGACTCGATTACCTCTCTGTAGGTGGTCACTGCATACTCAGCATGTCGCTTCCCATTGGCAATGTAGCTGCTCCCGTCAGTGAACCAGGTCTCTGCATCGTCTAGAGGAGTGTCCTTTAAGTCTGGGCAGTTGGAGTAGGTAGCTTCAATGGTCTCTAGGCAATCATGGTGCACTGCTTCTCCTTGATTTCCGCTGAGAAAGGAAGCTGGGTTGACAATATTAGTCACCACTATCTCTACATCATCTTGCTCTACCATGATGGTCTGGTATTTCAGAAACCTCTGCGGTGAGAGCCAATGGCCACCCTTTACTTCCAGTACTGTGGAGACTGTGCAGGACACTAGCACAGTCATTTTTTTGTCCCAGGGTAAACTTGCATGCCTCTTGAATATTCAGCACAACTGCTGCTACAGCTCTGAGGCAACCTGGCCAGCCCTTCACTGTTGCATCTAGTTGCTTAGGGAAGTAAGCAACTACCCTTTCAGTATGGACCCAAGTCCTGAGCCAATATTCCCAGGGCAATTCCTTGTGTGGAAAAATAGTAAGAATGGTTTACTTACATCTGGAAGTTTCAGAGCTGGAGCAGACATGAGGGTACTCTCTAGCTGGTGAAAGGCCCGTGTGGCGTCTTTTGTCCACTGGAGATCTCTGTTTCCATTGGCAATAAGAGCATAGAGGGGTCTGGCGAGCAGTCCATAATTATAAACCCACAGTTGGCACTACCCTGCTATGCCTAAGAAGGTTCTGAGTTCCTTCGTTGTCTGGGATTTCAAGGTTTGGCATATGGCTTCCCTGCCTTAAAGTCTGCTGCTCCACACTCACTTCTTACCCCAGGTAGATTACCTTCTGTTTCACTACCTGTGCCTTTTTCTTTGAGACTCTTCATCCTTGGAGTCCTAGGAAATTCAAAAGGCTTACCATCCAGGCTTCCCTCACTTCCCTCGTCTGAGTGGCTACTAGAAGATCGTCCACGTATTGCAACAGCCTCCTTTCCTCTTGTGGAGCTTCCCGGGACTCTGGGTCTTTGCAAGCTGTTCTCCAATCGGAGTGGGGAATTTTGAAGCCTTCAGGCACATGGACTATGTGAGCTTGTGTTTGAATGCAAAAATTTTCTGGCTGGCTTCGTGGATAGGGAGGCAAAAGAAGGCATCTCTTAGGCCTAAAACAGTGAACCAGGTTAGCTCAGGTGTTAAACAAGTTAGTAAAGTCTATGGATTTGCTACCACAGGATATAAATTCTGTGTTATCTTATTAACAGCCCTTAATCCAGTACTATCGGTTATTGGGCTGATTCCTTCCTTATCTTCCTTTTGAGGGTACTACTCAGTTCACACTGGTTGTGTTCTTTCATTAAGCTTGATTACCATGGGGGAGCATCTTTCACTCTCCCTGGCACAGCAGAGGCCCATACCCTTGAAAACACTTATTTACTTATTCTAATATCTCCTTCCTAATGTCTTTCTTAATTTCAGTGTCTGTTAATGTTAAGCCTAACATCTTTATATTATTTGCCTCCAGAGTAACCTTTCTCATTTGAGAATGTTTAGCAAATTGAGTGAATTGTACAAAAGCTTTTAGGTACACATAGTACACATGTTACTTTAAAGGTTTGCAAAAGTATGCCTTCTCAGACTGGCCAGTTGTTCAGTTGTTCCCCACACTACAACATAAACATTCTCCACAGGTACTAAAGCTTTATTTAAAACTGAATATATGGCCCTTGTGTTGACAAAAATTCTTCCCTTTTCGAAAGGTCATCTTTATCCTTCCTCCCTTACCTTGGGAGCAGCCTTTAACAAATCATATGTACTCATTTTGCGAACTGTGATTGCTTTGCATTTCAGCATGATAATATTTGTTTGACTTCATACATTGCTATCTTATGCTGTATGCTGAACAAAACGTTTGATTTGCTTTCTCTTTGCCTTGTTCTCCTTTTCAAGGGCCAAGACCAGAGGGCGGTCTGATCTCACAGTCTCTTTGCCATTCTGGGTGATTTCTTAAAACAAAAAGACATTTCAGCATACAAAAACCCCATCCCATTTATCTTCCTATTTTAAAACAGAACTAACTGCAATGAAGTATTATAAATCTTTTTATTTTCTGAGCTGCTCCTACTGGCAGCCTTCTCCCAGTGAGCCCCTCCCAAAAGGGGCTAATTAAGGAATCTCTTTGCTCTGGTCAGTTCTCATTATCTCTCTCTCCTTGCCCTATCTCGCTTCCACTGAAACCTCTTTTCACAGACCTTCACGGTAGTTTCTCAGTTTTCCTCCTACACACACACAGCTCCAAGTGGCAGGTATCAGATGTGATTCCCACACACAAGCTCTAAGACCTTAGGCTCTGAATCCGCTTGATCAGAAACCTCTAATTTACGCTCGGGGCATGTGCCCTGACACTTATTAGAACAGCAAAACAGCAATACCAGCGTTTCTCATGAACACCGCACTGCAATGATACCTGCACATCCAGCTTTTGCCCACAGGTCATTCCTGTGTCCCTGGGTAGACAGGGCAGCCAGGGCTGTCCCTGTGCCCAGGGGACAGCCACTGTCACCTCACACAGCGTGCTAGCCTCTTGATGCACCAAAGGCTCCCCGAAATTGCCCACAAAGGCAGGCTATTCTGTTTGTTACAGAGAACTTTAAATCCCTACAGCAGACTATTCTCAGTCCAGACTTGCTATGGTACCAGCTGAAGTCTCATTAACTAATTTATCTCTTCTATCTAAACTCTGTTTTACAAAATTAAGCACTGTGTCTACTTACACTTGTTTTACTGCTTTGCAAAAAGGCTGTGCTTGTCACAGCCAAAACTCTAATATGCCCACAGACACAGACACACATGCACCCCCCCTTTTATCTCAAATTCACTAGAGCCAAGGCTTGAATTGCTGTGAAGGGGAGAATTCTTGGAACTCCTTTAACTTGCTTTATCGTAGTTAAGCATAAATCACCATACTATAGTTCTCCTGTGTAAAATGCTACTCTTGTTGCAAACAAAATCTTAAAATCTCAACAAACTCCACTATACAATCTGAGAATCAAATTACCACAATGCAGTGGAAGAAAATCACCACACAAAATCACTGGGAAAGGGCATATCTCTCAAAATGCTCACTTTTCTCAACACAACATAGCATACCATAATTCAGCATTTACTCACATCAGTTTTTCTTGGACACAATCAAAATAACAGCACAAAGTCTAGAGATCAAGTACAAACATCCAGGGCAAAGGAACTCTCTGAGCTCATACTCACGGTCAAAATGCACCAAATTTACACAAATCACTACATTTAAACACAAAAAATACCATCACTATCGTTCCTCCACTCGCTTCTCCGCAGGGCACTTCTGTCCCTGCCCCCACAGCCTGCTGCAGCCGGCACCTCAGGCCTCACTTGGCTGCTTCAAACATGGGTAGTACTGACCCCCCCCCACACTGTAGGGCACTGTAGATTTACTCTCTTTTATACACCATACACTTATACACTTGCACGATTAGAAACACAGTACACTGACCACACAATAATGCATTAACCATACAGCAACACAGTGTCCGGACATCACACACACACACAAACAAAACACACACGGGCTCAGCAGTTCTGCTCTATCAGAACAATGAACCCCCAATACACACATACACGGGTTCACCCGACCCACCCCCAGGGTCACTAGCACTTCCACTCTATCAGAACGATGAACCCCATCTCTAATACAGCTGCTCTATCAGCTGAACCCAGATGTCTCTGGGTGGTTTACTCCTCTGCTCTCCTTTCCCTCCCCCGGGGCCCCTCAGTACATACCGTATCTTCCTCTGCAGGCCAGCAGGTCATTGTCTGTCTCCACAGGTGGCAAGCGAGACGAGCGGAGCCCCACCAGGAAAAAAAATCCCAGGCGCGCCTTGGAGGTCCATCTATCCCCCCTGCCCCTGCGGGGACAGAGAACTCCTGGCTGGCTCACCAAAATGTTTTGCGGAGAAAAGAAGAAACCTCACAACTTTATAAAAGTTGTAAAGCCCGGTATGCCTTTATTACGACGCGCACTGGACACAAGCCTCCCCAAAAGGCATGCGTACCCCTGAACACCTCAGGTCTCCTTTTATCCCCCTTCCAAATGCATATGCATACAGTTTCACAATAGGTTCATACATATTCATTCCACTTGACATTTATCGCCAGTTCTCCTTTATCAAAGGAATTCCTAGGTCGGGGGCAAATTGACTTTGTGGTCATTTCTGTTTTTCTTTCTCTGTCGTCTTGCTGTCTCCGGCATCCGACTTTTCCTTCAGCTTTGGCCTCACAGACTTTTCACCTCTCCTAGACACTTCACCTAATTCAGAATGGATCTTTACTCTGTCTCAGAGAGTTTAGAAAAGGATTAAAATTTCTTAAGCAATAGTATTAATCATAAACTTTTGGCAAAGGTTTTATAGCACAAGATCTCTGTGACTGGAGAAATAGTACCATATTATAATAATGTCTTTGACTTTAGGACTACGCTTAAAGGCACATTTAAGGGAGAAAAATTAGTAGTCATCAGGTTTAAACTGTAGATAAAAATCTTCATTGAAGTTAAATTTAATCAAAGGTAAAGCTTGTAAAAACTTTTAGACTTCTGAGAGATACTTTGTTTCTGACTGTAACTGAAGATAGAGACTCATCATTCAAAATCACATATAAGATGAATACATCAAATAATAGGATATCCCTTTACAATTAAAAAAAAATAAACCAAACCAACAAAAAATACATAGCAAAAATCACAATAGTCTATGGAAAACAGTAATGGTCAGATGTAGAAATTTGACCAAATAGTAATTTGTTTACAGAGAATTGTAAAAGATGGCAAGTGCATCAGTCTGGGGGATGCGCAACAAAAATCTTCAGCCATCCTTATGCTGTTCCCACAGCCAGGCTTCTGGCATCTTGGTGACAGCTTATGAACTGGCACTGGGAAGAAGGCTGACATGATTTCCTCCCCACTGCACAGGACTTTCAGGTCATGTCAGGCTCTCCAAGCACCTATGCCTTTTCTCATACATCACAGATGCATACATCTCTACGGTACCAATATAACCAGTGCTGGTGACAGAGACAGGAATGCAACAAGAACACACCAAGGTCATGCAGCAACAGCCTAAGTTTATTGTTGGGCAGCTCCTGTTATAGGGGCCTCAAATGTCCCACACTTATCTATATGATTGGATAGAAGCCTTAACCCCACCTGTTGCAGCAGATCTCTTGCTAGGGGTGAAAATGAGCCAAGACAGAGACTCTCATTTAACAATGTGAAAAGGGTCCCAGTTTATTCTTCTTTACAGCTTAGCCATTCTGACTCTGGCTGCAGCAAGCTTCTACTGTTGTCCTCTCTGGCAGACTCTGACTGCTGGCTATTTCCTGCTAGAATATGACTGCATATATTTCCTTGCTGCCTCTGACTGCAGGCTTTTACCTAGCTTGACTAGGACTGCAGGCCAGTCTCTAACCCCATCAGACCCACACTGACTTCACTGCAGATCTTTTGCAGCAGCAACTCTCTTCCTTGTTTCATTCTTTGTGTCTCTGGATCATTCATTCTTCCCCAGGGCTCATCTACCTCCTCCAGGTCTTCTTCCTCAAGATTCTCTCTAACCAGCCAATCCACACTTATCTTTATTAGTCACAGCTGTGACCCATTAAGGGCAAGGCTGTTCTTCTTTGGTAATTAGTACAGCTATGACTTACCAGGGATGAGTTCACTTGTAATCCTTTCTACCCCCTCCCCCATGAACCCCCTCCCCCCAGCCAACTCCCAAGGGCAATTGCACCATAGAGTTCATTCCTCCTGTGGAAAAATATAACACTCCCCCCTGGACCTCTGTCTCACTGATCCCTACATTTCACAATCTACCCTGGTTTCTCCTTTCCTTTTTTCCTCATTGGTTACCCCTGGGGCTGCCCCCTCTCCCCTAGAGATCAATCACCTTTGCCCTGCCCTTAGCTCTGACTCCCATCCCTCCTTAAGCCATCCAGAGCACATGCTCTCTCTCTTTTGCCTGGGTTTCCTTCAGCCTCCATGTGATAAACATCTGCTGGAACATACCCTCAAAGAGCCTTCTGCCTCTCTTGCTGAGCCAGCTGTGGCTAGTGCTTTGTGTGATCTGTGTTGCCTGAATGTTAACCCAACCTGCATTTCTACAGGAGAGGTTTGCTGGGAACAGGTAATAGGCAGCAGTACCCACCATCCAACTCTTGCAGTTTTAATCCCTTCCCCTACACCTACACCACACTGGCCAATTATAGGGGTGCATTCTTGGTTCAAAGGGATTGGCTGAGGTCCCGTGTTTAAGATTGAAACTGACCTATCCTCAACATGCTCAAGGCTCGTTTACGTGAATTTTCTAATGAGCTAGGCTGGTCGAGTTGGTGTCTGTTATGCTAAATTATCTGTGCAGCCATAGACCAGCTATAGCTATCACAGTTTCCCCTTTTGTGTTTAAAAAATATGAAGTGTTCTTTGTCATCCTTCTGCAGGTGCCTTGTAGACAGAATGACAAGGCAGCATGATGACTCAGATGTTTTCACCCGGCTCCACAAGCCTAGCTTCTCCCAGCTAGTGATGTATTCCATATATCATTGAAGTTGTAACATTCATTCCCAGGAGCTGTCAGGTGGGATTACCAACAATACAAGTTTTCAAATTGTCATGCCACAGTTCATTACTTACAACTTAATGCTATAGACAGGAAACACTTCAACAAAAATGTTGAAACATTTCAACATTTCCCAAAGAACCGTGGGAAAACCAACCAACAGGGGAAACAAGAGATTTTAACCCAGGTCTGTGACTCACATCCACAAATAGATAAATCCTTAAGTCCTTATCTTTTAAATATATAAAATTCTTCTAATAGTGTCTAGTGATTTAGAGTATAGATAGCACCAGGCACTCCTCCTGTTTCTGTTTAAAATGAATATATTTTAAATTGCCATGTACTGGATACAGGTGGTGTAACACATCCCAGAGCTGCAGGAGTCATTTTGTGTTTAGTGAAATATATAACTGCTTTTGAAAGCACTGTTAACCAAATAAATTTAAAATTACTAAAGGAAACATTTCCTGTCCTAGTTAGGTTTTACAGGTCACATCTTGGTATATTATTAAAAAATACACATCCTTTGTTTGTAATGTCCTTAAAATATTTGATTCTTGAGCCTGTTGAGTAAATTCATAAGTGAATTGTCCCTCCAAGGGTCCCATACTTGGTTTAAGGCTTTCGGATTTCTCTTGTGAAGGCTTCTTCACTTAGTCATGATCTTTTACTATTTGATGGATATGTATAAAGTTAACAACACCATTCAGTTGCATTTGTAGAATTTGTTTGTATAATTGTAACACCAAAAGTACAAAACCGGTTGGGTTGTCTGTCTCCACAAACACAGACAGCCTGCAGCACCACAGACCAGAGTCATCAAAATTGGATCCTTTTCTTACCTAAGGACAACATACAAAGTTGTTTTAGAGGTTGGACAGAATTGAGTTACTTACTATAGCCAGTATTGTACTGAATCATCTAGTGTAAGAGCTCACACACTGCAGGTTGTCTAGAAGTTAGAGGAATTTATATTATTTTTAACAAAAACCCTCTCATTTTCAGAGGAGGTGAACACAGTGCTGGCTTAATTAAATACGGAGAATAAGATCTGGTAGAGAAGCTAGGAAGCAAAGAACTATTAAGGAGAGTGAAAGAGAAATAGACTGGTGGAGGAACATCTTTGTTCTGATTTAGGGCACATTTGGGAGGAAACTTCTCTCTAGAAAGCTGATTCAAGGGGTCCCTACCCCTACTGGTTCAGGAAAATATATCCTTGAAGAAAAGTGGAAAAAACCTGTTTATTTAACAAGCAAAGTATTCACAAGCATTAAAAAAAATTAATAATATTAAAAAATAAAACCTTTTGCTGTTCTGAAGAGATGGCCTATTCAGAGATACAGTCCTTTTTGTGTGGTGTTACTAGGTCTCTTATCAGTCCCTCCTGTGCTGGAAATGCTGCATCCCAGGCTGTGGTGGGCCACAGGTGTGTGCTCCCAGTATTTTTCTGCATCTTTTCTCAGTCCAGAGCAGGGCTGATGAGTTCCAAGAAAAATAAAAGCCACAGTCCAGGGAACTTCTCTGCCTCAGCTAGCTAAAAATACCCTAACTAAAATCAAAGGGCAACTCTCTCCCACTGTTCGTGCTGCAGAAAACACAGTCTGAGAAAAAAATACAGGAGAGTCAGTGTCATTTCTCAAAACAAACTCCACGCTTCTTCTGCCTCATTTTGCTCTCAGAACCAGTCTTAAAGTCTATTTTTCTCTCACTCTCCCTTTTATTCCTTTGACTCCTACCCTCTCTACCAGATATTATTGTCCATATTCAATTAAGCCAGTGCTGTGTTCACCTCATCTGAAAATGACAAGGTTTATGTTAAAAATAATATAAATTCCTCTGATTTCTAGCAACCTGCAGTGTATCGGCTCTTACAGTAGATGACTATAGGTCTTAAAGGTGCAGAACTTAATATCCAGCATAAACAGAACAGATGACTAGGGAGACAACAATCATAAAGTCACCCTAGGACAACCCTTCGTACCCTAAGAGAAGCTTGGCAGGAGTCAGAAGTCCCCCATCCATTTACCACCAGGCAGAAGGAGATCTAGTAGATGGGGAGCAGTGGAAAGAGGCATTTGCTCAGAGATGTAAAATAATCCCTTCCTGACCCCCATCACCTGTTCAGATGCCCTTTAAAAAATGTACAAGGCACTGGATCTAGAGGGACTGGCAGATGACACTAGAGACAACAATCTGTCTAGAGGGTCTCACAGTTGCCCTCCATCTGTCAGACAGATCACAACCTCATTAAGATTAAAGGAAGGCTAGTTGTAGTATGTGACTCCCTTCTGAGGGGAACTGAGGGCCCTCAATTTCAACCAGACCCATTCCAGGGAATTCTGCCTCCTCCATGGGTCCTGAGTGTGGACTATCACCAGGAGACTCACTGAACTAAATCATCCCTCCAATTATTACCCACTACTGGTTATCAAGGCTGGCAGTGATCAGGCTGACAAGAAGGGTAATTAAAATGGGCTTCAAGGCTCTGGGTTGGTCAATGATGGGGCAAGAGCACAGGTAGTGTTCAGCTCAATGCCTTCAGTGCTGGGATGAATGATGAAATGAACAGGAAAACCCATGTTATCAATAAGGGGATAAAGGACTGGTACCATCAGCAGAATTTTGGGTTTTCCCCTGAGGTACTTCCCACTGGCGAGGCCATGCCTTTAGGTCTGCATCCAGCTCTGGGCCTCAGGTATGACACTGAGGTGCTGGAATGAGCTCACAGTAGGGCAACAAAGCTGGTGAGGGGTCTGAAGCAGAAATCCTGTGAGGAGCAGCTGAGGGAGATGGAGTTGTTTAGCTTGGGAAAAGGAGTCTTAGAGGAGTCCCCTTTTCACTCTCTACACCTCCCTGAAAGGAGGGTGTAGCCCGGTGGGGGTTGGTCTCTTCCCTAGGCAGCCCGTGACAGGAGAAGAGGCCACAGTCATAACCTACACCATGGGAGGTTTAGGTTGAGCATTAGGAAGAATTTCTTCACGGAAAGAGTGATTTGATACAGGGGTGGACTGCACAGGGAGGTGCTGGAGTCCTTGTTCCCAGGGGTGTTTAAGAAAAGACTGGACATGGCCCTCAGTGCCATGGTCTGACTGACAAGTTGATGTTAGGTTATGGGTTGAACTGAATGACCTTAAAGGTCTTTTCCAACCAAGCTGATTCTGGGATTCTGTGATATAAAGACAAATAAATTAGGCCATAAAAGGTAAGCAAGAGAGACCCTTCCAACTAGTTACTATGCCATTTGCTTGGGGAATTTTGCTTTTTGGTCTTGTTGCAGAGTAACTAGATCACTTTCAGTCCTTACAGAAAACAGAGGAAACCGAATATACATTTTCATGTTATCAGATGATAAATGGCCTACACTTAGTAAGCTAACACATGAGCCAGCAGTGTGTCCTGGTGGCCAAGAAGGCCAATGCCATCCTGGCCTGTATCAGAAACAGTGTGGCAGCAGGAGCAGGGAGGCTATCCTTCCCCTGTACTTGGCACTGGTGAGGCCACACCTTGAGTACTGTGTCCAGTTCTGGGCCCCTCAGTTTGGGAAGAACTTTGAGACACCTGAGCATGTGCAAAGGAGGGCAACAAGGCTGATGAAGTGTGGCTGTTGGGGGTACAACTGATATCAAAGAAGGCTTCAAGCATCTGTCCTTTACTGGCCTTCAGTACAACCTTGTATACCCTTCATCTTACATGCATTGCACCTGTGTGCCCTGTGTATACTCTTTTGTGATTGCTCAGTGCACCTTGGCACTCCATGTCTCATTACCTTCAACACTGCTCACCTGTCCTGCACAGCTGTAGCCCTGTAGGGATGAGGCTTGGCCATACCCCCACTCCCAGTTAACACAAACTGTGTGTCTACAATTCCCCCTTTTTTTCCTTTGAAATAAATGTTGTCAACTTATTGCAGGGGTTCCATACTATTGTCTCCTTATCACAAAAGTTTCATACCTTCTTGGTGTTTCTCGTGGGGATCTCCTCAGAGCACTGACTCTTTCTTCTTCACAAAGGAGCCAACTGATTCCAGTTCCCTTCTCAACCAGCCACACCACTTTTTTATAGCACTCTTCTCATTGGTCACAGTTGTGGCCTGTTAAAGTCAGGCCTATTCCTAATCTTTGATCATTGGCCCAGCTGCAACTCCTTAAGGGTAAGATTACTTTCTACATAATCTTTATTTTCTTATATTCTATCCTCCTACAAATAAATGCCATATCTACAATTCCTTTACAGGGCCCTCACAGAAGAAATAGCAAACATGGTACAAGCCACCATTTCTGGAATGCATCCTTGATTCCTCCCCCAAACCAGCATACATATCATCAAAGTTTTTGTCCTTATGGGATATCAAGAAGCACCAAAGTCCTTATACTTATGCTTATGGAATAAACCCTCATACCTATGCCTACAAAATATTAACAAAGATTAATAGCTTCAATTCACAATCACAGCACATGTTTCACCAGCAATTAAACACACCATACTGAACTATGGAGGTACTCTGTCCCTAGCTCTCACTGCTGCTTTAATAAATTCCCTTGCTCTTTTTACAGTTTTTGTTGCATTACTTGGTCACTGCAAGCCTCTCTTGCAATTCTTCTGCTCTCACTTGTCCTGCTCTGTTTTTCATTTTTTTAAAGTCTCATAGAGCAACCTCCAGGTGGTAGCCAAATCTGCAGCTGCCTTGTTCCCTTTTGACACTACGTACTATAGTCTTTCCCTGTTGGAATCCATAAAGATAGAGGGTTTTTAGGAAACGGTTAAAAAAGTATAGGCCTCAGACTGAAGTTTTGTTAGCATTGCAAATACAGCAGAAAAGTTTCCCAAGCAGTAGAGCATACGTGACAAATAACAATAGGCCTCTGTAGAATTGGCTTTTGGATGGCAACAAGGTTATTTAATGTATATCTTTAGAAGGTTAACATGAATAGAGCTCTGTTCTTTGTCTCTTATGAACCAGTCTTTGTTTTAACTACCATTATGTGTGTTTTATAAGATTGGATAGAATGTTTGGATAGAATGCTTGTCCATATGTGTTGTTCTATGTATGATTGGCTGAAATCTAGGCTGAGATGGTTTTATGTCATTCTGTAATATTCCACCCCCCTGGCATTCCCTGTGGATCAGCAAGCTGTTAACATCCTGTCTCCGTTGTCTAACAATGTCCTGAGACTGATGTGCTGAAAATAAAAAAAAAAAAGGCTCTTCACTGGCCTGGTTTGTCCAGTGTTGTCCTTATCCTGACGTTCTGCCACGGCAAGTGGGTTCCTTTTTAAAACATGGGTTCCTGACCCTTGCATTCCCCAACTTCTTTCTATGCTCTACCACTAAAAGCAGTATTTGCATCAGTATCAAATTCTTGCAACTTTGCCCATAGCAAAACACTATGAAGGGCGTAGTCAGTAGTCTTAATGCCTTTTCTTTTCAACAAAGCTTTCCATGTAGATAAAACAATCTGTTCTTCACTTGATAAATTATTTCCCATTGTGTCTCCAGCAGCCCACCTTACTAATCTTCCATTCCAAACTTGTATACCCTTCATGTTATATGCCTTGCACCTGTGTGCCCTGCGTACTCTTTTGTGATTGCTCTGTGCACCTTGGCACTCCATGTCTCATTACCTTCAACATTGCTCACCTGTCCTGCACAGCTGTAGCCCTATAGGGATGAGGCTTGGCCATAGCCCCACTCCCAGTTAACACAAACTGTGTGTCTACAGTGTGGGGCTGGGAACATGCATCCTATGACAAATGGCTGAAGGAGCTGGGGTTGTTTAGCCGGGAAAAAAGGAGACTCAGGGGTGACCTTATCATTCTCCAGAACTCCTTGAAAGGTGGCTGTAGCCAGGTGGGGGTTGGTCTCTTTCACCAGGTAGCACTGACAGAACCAGAGAACAGAGTCTTAGGCTGCACCAAGGAAAATATAGGCTGGATATTAGGAAAAAGTTTTGTCACCCTTACAGAAAGAGTGATAAAGTACTGGAATGGTTTGTCTAGGGAGGTGGTGGAGTCACCATCCCCAGATGTGTTTAAAAAAGGACTGGATGTGGCACTCGGTGCCATGTTTTAGTTGAGGTATTAGGGCTGGGTTGGACTCAATGATCTTTAAGGTCTCTTCCAACCGTGTGATTCTGTGTGATACCAGGGACCACCAGAGGGTCCCCCCAGGACAAAAGAATGTTTGTGTAAAGCGGAAGCGAAATATGCTAATGATTTTGGGGAAATGATTATCATATTTATGTTTAGTCTGGGACAATCAATGAATATGTATGCAAAATTCAATATATAAACCGAAACTTTCCTGTACTCAGGATGCACATCTTAGGGAGGATCTATCCCCCTGTGGATCCAGCTGAATAGAGAATGTCTGCTTCTTAATGTTATGTTGATGTTAGGGAGTTTTTTTATTTTACTGAATTCTTATATTCAAGGCCTTTAAAAATATGAAACATATTGATCTAAGTCTACAGACCTAATTCACAGCATGACAAGTACAGGATGCTGTCAGTAGGATATGAAGGGAACACGAGAGTTGTTTTGTTTTGACTTTGGGGACTCAAAATCTTCCTGCTTGTATTCAGTTACAGATAACAAAAAAAAACAACAAAAAAAGAACCATTCCACCTCATTAAATTTGGTGTTTATATGACTGTTGTTTATACTTCTTACCTAACTGCAGTGTAATGTTATGGGAATAATGATCCTATTCAAGGACAGAATTTAACTTTAGGCAGGTGGATAAATATTGCAATAGAAGATAGTCAGCTATCCTAGAGCATAAACTGTATTCACAGGAGGGAGAGAGATCTGAGGCAAAAAGAAAAATACCCATAAAGAGAGAATTTACTACCTGTCCAATCAAAGGCAACAGGAAAACTTTCCAATAACAAGAGTAAAATCTAAATAGTTTTGAGATCATGGGACTGTAAGACTCAGAAATTTTCACAGAGAAAACATCAACCCACTACATTCAGATTTCAGTGTCAGGCCCTCTTACACTCACACATTCACCATATAATTTTACTGTCTCTTGATCCACTTACTTCATCTAGATTTCTGTTTATTATTATGAAGGTGTTATTTTCTGCTACTCCTGGATGAGGTGCTCACGAGCCCAAATTTATATTGTACTGTGTCTGTGAGTTAGTACGATTAATAGAAAATTATCCTGAATGAAAGGAACATACAACTCAGTGAATTGCTTCATAGTACAGTACACTGACATTTAGAACCAGTTATTTCTTTCCATTGAAATAGCACAGAAATAAATGACCAATTTTCATTACAAAGAAAACAAACAAACCAGAGCTTAATTCATAGCCTTGTGAATAATAGTACAGAGTATATAATTCACCTGCCCTTGTAAGCACCACTCCATTAGTCCACTCGTTTAGGTGTGATGTATATCTGGCATGTGGCATTCTTGTCACCTGGGGGGAAAAAATAGGTAAATAAAATGACACATAGGAAGAAAGGTTGAAATAGTCTTCTTTGATCAACAGAACAGTTGGCAAGGACCAAAAAACAATTTCTATGTTCTTTATTTCTTGTTATATTAATCCTAAAAGATTTATGAGAACATCACATTACTCTAGAAAGTATGTTTTCTATGCATTGTTTATTAATGGACAGAAAACATAGTAAAAGTAAAATCTAAAAAGTAAAATCTATTTTAACCACCTAGAGTGTCCTAATCCACTACAAAACCACAACTTAGGAAATACTTCATTGAAAGATATAACTTTTTTGATGAAGTGTTATTTGATATTTCCATTCTCATTTATGTATTCTGATGTAGGTCTTAATTAAACCTGAAACAGGGGTTCTTCAGTAAGATTTTGTGTTCAAATTCTACTCCCACTGTGCTTGCCTTTGCTGACTTGCTTTCTTCCATTTATAATACCTCATCCATTAGCGTTTTCCACATGGGCCTCAAAATAAATTCTGCTCTAAAGTGTTGATACAAGTTTTCTGATATCCAATGGCACTTGTAAAATATTTGTTAATTAAAATCAGAATATCAGAAGCTCTGCACAAGTTGTTTGTGTTTGCAGCTGTTAGAAAAACAAACCCTGAACACTCCAGGTCATTACTGTGAGAAATGATAACTCACTTTTAAAAAATTTAGTAGGTTTATTAAAACCTTATCCAAAAATACAAAGGAGGACTGAATAGAGCTGGGAGCAAAGGATTCTATCACCACGTGCTCATCCACAGAATGGATGTCCCACCCTTTAAACCTTTAGCCCTTCCCAAAATGTTGTCAGTCAACTCCTCCTTCGCTGTGTAGTGGCAGAGATCACTTTCTTACATCGTGATTGTTGTTCAGGTGTCACCACAGTACTGAGCCAACTCTCCCAAATGCCCCGACTACCCAGGCCAGCCCGTGATAACAATGAAAGGGGGAGGGGAAACATAACTATACGTCTACGAAACTTCTCTTAACATATACATAATATTTGCCTTTTAATTGTGGGAGCCAACCATCTCATTACTCATCCATAACATTACTAAGTTAGATCTGCTAGTAGGAACATACTCAGACTTAACTATTGCCAATTTTTTTTCCCATGTAGTTTTGTACATGCAGTAACTGCTGAATAAAAAGCACACTAGGAAGAAATTAAAGAACTGATCAGAAACAGCGAGTAAAAACAAGAGAAGTTTTAGTCCCATTGAAATAAGTATTTGGCACAGATATGAGGGTGTAATATAAAAGAAACGAAAATATATTAAGCAAACAAAATATATGTATGAGACATGCAGAAATCTTCAAAGTAATATTTAAAAAATAAAATTCATTACTTCATTAAATGCAATTCCATGTTTAAAGAAACAGATGTTAGTAAAAATCTGTGATATTTATTTTCTTTCTATATAGTAGGAAATTGTTTGTTTGTTTGTGTCTTCACTAAAATTTTGTTTTACCTTCAAGACTGGTGTCTCAGACAGATCATTGTCCTATTAAATTTCCACGTATTTCACACTGGTACATGGGTCTGTCTGAATTTTATCTTAGCGACTGCCTCATCAGTCAGTATCGAGACTGTGATGTCTACTTTGCCAAGCAAATAATATCTGCTTCTAACCTGCTGTATTTTACAAATGGCAGGTCAGTGTTCACAACAGCATTGACTCAAGTTTTACTTTCACTGATCCAGAAGAAAAAAGAATGACGAAGGACATAGAGCGTACGTACTAAACTGTACACCTGCTTGCAAGTTTGCAGCCACGATAGCGAAGCATGCAAGGAAGGAGCCAATGCAATTAAATGTCTTTCTGAGACTGGCATTTTGCCCAATAGAAATTAGACAGGAGCAGTGACTTAACTGTGTATTGGAATAAATAATGAAGTGAAAAACTCACTGTATCATATTGCTTATTCTCCAAAACAGAAATGTCATATATAACATTTTTTTTCATTATTTCTCCCCCTCTTCTTATGCCTTTTAGCTATCCAGAATTTGTTTGGGTTCTCTTTTTTTCCCTTTCCTATCACATGATGTCTTTTAAGATTTTCTGATAATCATTACCTTAGATACAAATTAAAGCTTCAGAAATAAAGCATAATGATATTATGGAACACGTCTTGAAGTAAGGATCATTCTGATGGAGATGCAGCCATTGAAGGTGAGATTCACTCATCCTGGGAAACCTGGGAATCTTTTTTTACCCTGAAGAGGCCATTTTCAAGCTGTTATTACTCAATTTCAGGTACTTTAAAGAGAAACAAAAAGAAAAGGCTTGTGGCTCCCTGCTTCCTTTAGCAGGATTCACCATGGTTATGCTTTTTCTACCGCATGAGAAATCAGATGTTCTACAACTGTGCAGAAGTCTTCATGTATACAAACAGCCAAATTCACAAGGCAATTTCTCAGAAGATCAGTTTCCCTAAATGCAAATGGAGATAATACATTACTGCTCCACAAGAACCAAACACACAAACAAAATAACAAAACCAAACAAAACCAAAAAAACCCAAAAATCACACAAAAATCAAAACCTCGCAAACAAACAAAAATCCACTAACATTCCAACCCACAATAAAATGTTCAATTGACAGATCCAGCAAAAATGCAGCAAAATTATCACCATAAATTAGATTGTCACAAACCATGAACACACTTTCTTATCACCTAAATGTTTATTTCCCCAAGAGAACTCTGATTTTTTGTAATGCTTTTTCTGCCATTAACCATAAGATTTTGCTTTTAATATTAAGTCATTAATAATTTGCATTTTCTGTGGACAGATTAAGCTATTTCTGTTCTTACGAATTCTTGGCAATATATTTTTCTGCTGTTTCCAGACATGCAGCTTCTGCAAGTTGAACCAACACTATGAATAACCAATTTCCAAACTCTTTGCACTGTAGGAATGCTAATTTCTTTCTGTACAGAACAGATCGTTTTAGCAGGCACAAAAACTTCAATATAAACTTTATAATTGCTTCCAAAATACTGGTTATCTTTCCATGTCACCTCATGCAGAATGCAAAGACAATAGGAAAACCATTACCAGAAGACAATAGTGAGCAATAGAAAACAATGAACCATAAGATGCCATAAAATTTACTTATCATGTTCCTGCATTAAGTGAATTTGTATAATCAAGAGCTGTAAAATAAAGCATGCTTGGACCCATCACCACATGAAATCATCATCATTAGGTTTTTATCCAGCTTCTCAAACAGTTGTAAAAGCTTTTTTTTTTTTTTTTTAAAGAGGAGGTATTTATTACTTCAAGAAGCCACAAAACACTGTTTCAAAACCCATACAAATATATTCTGTTTATTTCTTTGTTCTGGAAAATTCTTAGCTGAAAGTATATTAAACCAGCTTGTCAATCTTTCTTCTCATATTGCCTCTGACAAAAATTAGAACCTGTGACCACTAACAAGAAACTACACCTTTCAAAAGGACAGCTACAAGGAAAAAAATCCAGCTTTTAAATCTTTTCTAGTTATCTAAAAGATCTTATAACCTTGGTCTTCCACCAGAAAATAGAAAAAGCAAACAAAAATACCTATTCAATATTGCAAATCCTTATGGACTAAACACATAGAATATATATTTAGACTGTCTCTTAACATCTCTGTGTTTTATTGCAACTTCTCATGTATGCTTGTAGCTACCTCGAATTCCACTGTGTACTTCCTGCATGTGAAAACCCCCATATTTGGGGAAACATAAAAGAAGGGAAAAAGACACAACTTCAATTCCACTGCTAGGAAATCAGCACATATTTACACTTAAACAGAAAAGCCTTAGTGCACAATGTTTGGGTAGAATTCCAGTGTAACACCGAAACTATGGAGGTGTAACAGGAGCAAATTCCTTACATATATCTGACATTGGATGCATTTCCCAGCCCTGCTGGCTCTGCTGCCCAAAGGTGGCCTCTTAGCACCCATGTCCATGATCAGTTGTTACGACACTGCAACATGCCTCACTCCCAAGAGAAACTTCACCTCTATACTGAGAGTGCTTCTGTCCCATCATTCTTGTGTCCAGTCAGTTCAATCCCTTCTGCAGGTGAACCTTCTGGCCCTCCATGCCCAAGTCATTCCCTGGTCACAAATTATCAAATGCTGAGAAGCTACAATTTGTATTTCCTTTTGACCAGGTGCTACCTAGTCCAGGAAACAAATCATGATGCGCTGAATTATATTGCACATATTTCCTTGTATATGTGGAAGGTGCAAGAGAAGACAAGGGAGCAGAAGAAAAGGAGACAAGATGCCAATATTCTGGATACTTTCCTTCAAGTGGTAAAGTGATTTTATGTTCTGAAGGAATGGACTTGTATGTTTGTTCACAGCATCACAATGCTTCATGTTGTGGCTTAGAAAACTTCAGTATCTGGTCACCAAACTCATTCAGTCTCTTCCCCTCTCCAGTTTTGTTGCATAAAGAAACCAAATGTACTTTTGATCTCCCTTTAAAAAAGGATTTAAGTGTCTCCAGGGGCATTATTCTTTCTCTCAGTTAACCAGATCAAATTTATTCAAAACATATGCTCAATTTATCATGGTTATATTACAAATCAGTATTTTCCTCTATTATTATCTAAGCACTTAATATTTTACACAAAATTCATGTCAATGTTCACAGGCTTGGAATAATTAGTGATACATCTTTCCTCATATATTGTTTGGGCAAGCTGAGTTAAACAAGCCACACTATGTCCAATACGATGGTCATCATAATGTAGCTAAAAATAAGAAAAGGTGTACCAAAATTAGAGGAAATGTACAAGATATAAATGAACAAGAAACAACACAAATTTTCTCGTTGTTGGGAGCAAGTGAAATATATATTCATTGGGATATATACACATACACTGAATACACTACTTAGAGTCAAAAATATGTTAGAGGGCAAATTGTTGCAAGACTTCAGCTTACAGTTTGATAAGAAACTGATCAGATGCATTTTCAATGGAAACTTGGGGGAAAAACATCATCTTCAAGTCCTCTGCAACAGCTGAGCTTTAATTACAGGTGCAGAAGAACAAAACTGTAAAACAATTTGATAAAGACTACTATTTCCAAATTGTCTTAAGTTATGTTTCCTCAACTGAATCTTCTGTGATGTTTTGAAATCCCAGCTGGAAACCAAACAGAAAGTTACAAGTAAACTATACCTCTACTATGCTTTGCTTTTGGACTACAATAGATACTGAACTATAGTAATATGTGATATCACCAGGGGTGTTGTAGTGTGTTCTGTTAATTTATTTAACTACTCCCCTATTTTCTGTATCACTCCCCCATTTTCTGTAATGGTTCTGCCCTCACCAGTTCTTCCCGCCATGGTATTGTTTGTCATTTGGTTACCTTGCTTACTCCTGCCACAGTTTATGTCAATACTCTCTGTTATATAATTTCCCCTCCCCTGTGTTTCCTTATATGTGAATTTGTTCTTCTCCCTGGGCCCAGTCAATCACTCCCCACTCCTCCCAAGCTTCCAGAATCTTCTTCTACCTGGCAGTTATGATTGGCTGTGGCTCCGGGGCACCTCCCTTATAATGTAACTATTGGTTTCTCCCCAGTGCCTATTATGTTAAGTCCACTCCCCCACCTTCCCCTATTGGTCCTTTGTAAACCCCTCCCTGAGATCCCTCCTCCCTTTATAACCCTGTTGCACCCTTTGTTTGAGGTCACTCACTGGCAGACACGTTGGGTTCAACATCTGGATGTTTGTCACTCCCTGGTTGACACGTTGGGTTCTACAATAAATCTGACAAGTCCCCAGTGAGTGTCCGGACTCTTTACTCTTGTCGGCCAGCAGCGATTCCGTCCACTGTGAGCACAGCCCGAAGCCTTCTGACGCCGAGGGGTGATCACACATTTGCAGCTGGGTGTTGGCCGCCCTCCTGCCAGCCGGACACCTGACCTTGTGGCCACGCCCACACTGCACAGGGGTTCTTAATGGAAAAAGAGAAGTAGTTCAAACTAAACATCAGTTATAGCTCATCCTATCAGTACAGATTTCCCACCAATTCGTAATTCACAGTAAATAAGCTTCTTTCTTGAGGAAAGTTTAAGTCATCTGAAAAATACAATTAGAATAGCCAACTTAAATATCCAAGTTTGAAAAGCTCTCAATCTTCCCCTATGAAAACTGATATTATGTCAAAATAACACAAAAACCAAAAATTTTAAGCATCTCCAGCACAAAGTCATGTCTTGCAATAAAGAACTTGCAATGAAAAACTTGCAATGAAGAATTCATACTTGCATGTGTCCTGGTTTAGGACAAATTAGGGGAAATCTCCAAAAGGGAGCCCCCCAAAACAAAACAAACCTCCAACCACCTCTCCCCCAATACCGGGTTCGGGAAGGAATTTCTCGGAGGAGCAAAGTGGAAAACAAAACCTATTTATTTACAAGTAACAAAAGAACACTCCCCAACACAAGAAAAGAAAAGAAAACCGACTGTGTTGTGAGGGCGTCAAGCTTCTGTTGCAAGCTCCAGGTGTCCTGTACGTCTCAGGTCTGGTCCGGAGCCGGTCCAGTATCTTCAGGGGAGGGTAAGAAAGAGGGAGCAAAAGAAAAGGAAAAAAAACAGCGCAAAAAGCAGAAAGCAAGCAAGCAAAGCGGCTAGCCAAGCCAAGCAGCCAAAAAGCCCAAAAGCAAAAAAAGGCCTGGTCAAACACTCCCCCCTCTCTTCCCTGCCCCGCCGCAGCAAGACGGCCGGGGGGGGGAAGAGAGAAAAGGCACAGCTGCCAGACACAACACACAATATTGGGATAAAGGCTGTCAACCCACGACAGCATGCAAACTAATCTTTCATTTTTATAAGTCATTAACACAAGAAACATAAGGAATACTACTTTTAAAAGTTAAAATGGTGATTTTATAAAAGTGAGCACCACAAAGTATAAGTGACTGAAGATAAGGCTTTTGTACCAGGAGACTCACATTCACGTTCCCAAAGCACTGATTATCTTTTCTGATAAGAAAACAACTACAATAGAATACCCAGTGAACTCTGCAACTAATGGAGAACTCAGTGGGGAAATCTTACATACTTCTTCAGAAAAAAAAATATTTCAAAAGTTTCTATATGGTGTTTTAAGGCTCTTGAGTTCAGATGCAAGTTGGACCTTCTCTTCAAGTCTTAAGGTCAGTTAGTCCTCATTTAAGGACTGCTGTTGGAGTCACACATCAAAGGACTCATTGCAAATTAGTTTTTCACCATGATTTTATGCAGAACATAAAGGCAGAAGGCCATAAACTCCAAACTGCAAACCTTGCAGCTCTCCCTTAGAAGAAGAAAAAATCTATTCAGGACGTGTCCTTTTGTTTTCTCAGATCTGTGGCAAGTTGCACATATTTTTCTCTGTCTCTCTTTCTTTATCAAAGTAGAGATCTCCAAATCAGCTTCTGAACATTTTTCTGAGAAAAGGAATTGTATGTAGGATACACTGAGATGCCAAAACAAATGAAACTGAGTTTTAGTATGACCACAAAATCACTGTGGAGCAAAAGCAAAAATAGGCCACACCATGCTTGTCAGTTTAAGTTTAAACATTTTTATGCAATGGATGCTGAACATAAAAAGATAGGTAAAAGTCCCAGTTAAGTCAGTCTTTAGGATGTTGAGGAAAAGCTCATAATTGAATATTTAGAATGGGGATTTTTCATTACAAAATAAAAAGCACATGAGTTATTGAAATCTAATTGTACTTCACCAATTGAATTTTTTAAAAAATCTAGTTGCTCGCTTTTAGTAGATTACACAGCTAAAAGGCACAATTCTACCCAACCTTGAACCAAAAGAGAGTCAGGAAACAGGCATAATGCACTGATTTTACATTTCTACATCTTTAAAAGTAATTAACACTTTTATACCAGGTTAATTGTTTTAAAGGTATCCTAATTGTGGAAAACTATTTTCTTGATTATACCTTCTATGTAATGTTTGTTATGGGTCTGACTTGCTGATTTGCCCTAAGTTGAAAGCCATTCCTCTCTAAGTGATGCTGCAAATTGAATGAATACACTACAGATGGCCAGAAATAAGAGGCTGATTCATCTGCCAGAAAGAGGACACTGCTTTAATAATAGACTGAATAAATGATATCCACAAACTTCAAAAAAGTGTTTATCCAAGGAGAAGCTTGGCATAGCCTTGTAAATAACAAGCTTTATTGCCTTGTATTTCTCACCATGTTGCCATATTAAAAGGTGATATAGTAGGAGCCAAAGCCCAAGGTGTTTCCATCTTTTACAAGGACTACATATCAATGTCTTACTGGAAGTAATAAATACATTTATACACATGCTGGAGCTAAGTAATTTAGAACTAGAGTACAGAGTACAGAACAGTTAAGCGGTAACAGCAACATCTACAAATGTATTGTATTCTATTTTGAAAGCAGCATGCTTAACTATTTATGTCTGAGGTGCATTCAAGAAAACGTTCGTTATGAAAACCCTACTTTCCAAAAAATTCAATGGACTTGCAGCACATTGCTGCAAAATTATTTTCTCAAACATTTCCAAAAACTATGCTTACATTTAACAAAATATATTGTTTATCTGTAAACATGTTAAATGTTTACAGATAAACAATATCTATTGTTAAATGTAAACATTATAAATTACTAAACATTATAAATAGTAATGGTCTAGCACTGAGGAACTGAGTCGATTACTGCAGTAACAAGTCAACAGTTAGCAACATAGCCAGTTCTGCAATATGCAATGTAACTGTAACCTTATGACAGCAAGAAAGAATATGATAATAGATCCAACAAGGATAAAATTTTATCAGAAGTCCTAATACTACTGATTTCCAGCACTGCCTTAGGATAGTAATCTAATTTTATGTAAAATAGCTCTCCTTATCAGTGTACTTTTACTGATACTGTAAGAGAAACACAATATTGATGCTGTGAATGTCAACATCTTTGGATGACAAAATACCCATGGACTTACCTGTAACAGCCTACATATATGTCAGCACTCCTTACCTGGTGGAAGACTGCAAGAATATCAGACCCAAACCATCTACCTGACCATGACATTTTTTTGTAAGACCACTCACATATAAATTTTTGTATTAATATAGCACTGAACCACCCATAGACCAAATATTTTTGTCTCAGTTTAGATTTCCTTTCATTCACCACAGAACAGCACAGTTGGAATTAGAGCCATTAAAAGTCAGTTATCTCTGAGTAACTGAAAACATCCGTCCCTGAACACATTGATCTAAATGGAACACCTGAGAATGCTAAGAATCATAAGACCAAAAGGGATGAGATTTATACACCAGTGTCACAGTCGTGAAGTTCCAAGCTTTCTTGGGAGATTCCATACAAGATGATACAAGAAAAATACTGCCTGAACATTATAAAATGCAGAGAGTGAAGGACAATTTCTCTCTAAATCTTGCAGCTCTTCAGAAACAAAAAGGTTTGCTGCTTTTTTTTTCTTTAGATTTCACATCTGACTATCCTAATGCAGACTAACTAGTCTAATGTGCCTTGATTATTCTGAATCTCACAGTGCACAATAAAAATCTGGCTGTAACAGCACAGACAGAATTCTACATGCACGCCTATCAAGGCATAGGCACACATGCAATATGTTAGTACTTTGCATGTTAGTTTAAATGTTTTACTAGAATTTCAGGTAGAAATTTCCATGAGTTTGAGCATCTTAATATATTAAAATACAAGATAGTCAAATATCTTAACCCAGGAGTGCCTTCTTGGCATTGGTATAAAGAAGAACTGTTCATAACTTATTTATACTTCCTGGACTCTATAAAGAGCAGTAATTTTCTCACATTGGTAATAATTTATCAGCACCATCATGGCACCATCGTGGCAGGCCATGTTCACTATTAATGTAGACTTTTCTAGCATTCACAGGATTCTTCTAATTCAGCCTTAACATTCTGCTAGAGAAAGTTCTCTTAGACCCACCATGCAGTGGCCAAGAAGATATTTTTAAAGTATGGTTACATCCAATATGATTGGGGTAGTGCTTGGTAGGAAATGAAGAAATATGAACGAGTCATAAAACTGAACAAATGATTTTTTAGCTAGCAGCTTGGTCCCAAGATAGAAACACTGGATCAGTAAAATCAAACCTGTAGGCAAACAGGTTTCTGCTTCCTTGAAATCTGTCTGCAAAGAAGTAAAGCCTTTCCTTTTATCCCAGCTTTAAAACTCTTACTACTAGAAAAGTTATTACAGAAGAGGACAAAAGAACAAAACCATTTTACTTCTGGGTAAAATGGGTGAAATGCAGTATATGGTTAAGTATTATAACAACTAGTAATATTTTTTATAGCACCCTTCAAAATAGTGCTACATCTATTGAAGATAATGTAGCAGACTATTGTGGAAAACTGGGTTAAAACATCAACAGAGAAAGAATTACATGTATAGTTCTAATTGTCTTTGACTAAAGAAATTTTGAGAAGTCAGAACTGAAAGAGCTTACACATTCTTTTTCTGTCACCAATGGGAAAAACAGCTAGAGGTGCTAAATACAAAAATTTTTAAAAAGTAATCTGGTAAGAAAACTGCAATCATTCTGCTACATGTCAAAGCAGAAAAGAGGAATGTGAGAAAAGCTCCTGAAATATACTATCTCCCTGAATTAACAGGTCCATATAAAAAAACAAAGCAAACAAACAAAAACCTGCCTCAATTCTAAATTTAAAAAAAAAATTGAGGGAAAAAAATTTGAAAGGAAAATGGAAGAGACACCAATGCTAAAGAGACACCAATTTAAGCCAAAGCTTTTAAATCCCAGCTTAAATTAAAGTTTTTATAAAAGAAACTACACCTTTGCCAGCTATTCTCTCTAATGTGAGCTAAAATGCTGTGGATGATCTAAAGAATATATAGCTTAAGAAATATTTTATTTACCTCTGTGCCCCTACATGAACAAACCATCTAGACAGTTGAACTACATACCTCCTTTCAGGAGCATTCATAGTCTCTCCTAAACAGGTAACTTTTTAACTCAGGTCCTGCTGGTGGTAGATTCAACACAAAACAAGATGTCCCTGCATCCAGCATGAAATGGATTCCCTCACTGCAAAATATTTTGAAGACTAAAGCATAAATTGGTTAAAAATTGCTGGATAATTTAATGGAAAGAAATGCCCAGCATGCTCATAAGTATGCAACATCATTTTTGCCTCATTAATGCCCAGAGACATGAATACTCCCAGTAGCTATATGCTTTAACTGTGCTCTCATAGATGTAAAGTTTTGATACAATGAGCAAAAAACATATTCCCACTTCAATGTAGCTTGTTCTCACATATTGAGTTTAAAATGTTTATAGTGACCCAGTGCCTCCTGGGGGCAAAAAGTGTGAGCTCAAAGTTTGGTAACAGTTGTGCTAAGTGTCTTACTTCCTCTTTTAGCTTCAAACACTTAATTTCCTGCTATAATTACTAAAAATATTAAAATTACCTCAATTCCAGCCAATTCACTTAAGAGAGGAAAAAAAGAAGAAGAAAATGGTATGAAAATAACCAATGCAAAAATTACGTTCAAGTAATTTTCATTTGATAACTGTATTTTCTATCATATTATCATTCTTATTTTGTTGACAAGTTTCCTAGATTTTGATCTTGTTTTGCAATGTTACTCTACCAGAAAAAGTTCATATTCTCCTAGCAATTACAGTGGCATAGTGCAGAATCATTTATGGGAGCAACTGCTGGATTGAAAAATGTGCCCTTCCTAGAAAGGTATTTGGCAGTCTGTTTGACTGTGAATCATCGTGTAAGTACTCAGGGCTCCCAGACAACAGATTGAAATCTCCTTTCTTTTCTTCTCTTATCAGAACTCTAACATTTCTTGTTAAGCTGAATCAGCATTTCTGGAATATGTCCATATTTTCAGTGAAGATAATTACAACTCTGGTGTTAGTATTCAAACTGGACTGAAGTCCAGCATCAAAATGTCCTGGTTAAGAACACTACTCCAAAGCTTTTGCATGTGAGAATATGTTGTTATGCTAGCTAGTCTCAAAAAGTCCAATTTAATGATATTTAAGAATACTTCACCTTATTTGTATCCTATATACATATTTCCAGACACGATCAGCTTCCCAGAGGCATATTTCAAACCTTAAAGAAGGGCAACACTACAATAGAGTCTTTTTTTCATTTTTTTCTTCCAAAAGAGAGAAGAATCTGAATTTTCTCGTTGGCATTGTTCTCAGTATAAGCTGCAGGGTCATTAATGGTTTAAACAGAATTTTGTAATGCATATATATTTTATTTCAACAGGACCATAAAAATTGAGATCTTAAACTGTCCAGAAAACTGGAAGATGTAGGAAGAAGATAGAGGTATACTCTCTAGTACTTATTGATGTGCTTCACTACTTGCAACAACTCTAAGGTCAGCACTATTTTTTCTAAACTCCATTAATTTGGATTTAATTATAATAAGCTATGCTCTTAGAGGGGATTTAATTTCTCTTTTGTCAACAAAAAACCAGTTGTGGTTAGCTTTTTACTGAAAAGGAACAAGGTCATAAGAACGTGTGTGTCATGGTCAAAAGAATAACAGATAAAGGTACGATCCTGATCGAGGTACACCTACTTATGTGAAACATGTTATATCTTATATCTCAAACTTGATGAATATTGTAGTTTTAAAAAGCACCCAGGTTAATGATCAAATACTAGATCATAAATCAAATATTAGAAGTACTTTTGACACTTTGGGCTTTCTTACTTTAACAGTCCAGAAAGATTTATTTTTATTTGCATTATTAGACTGTAACATTAAAGTCCCAAGCTAACAACATAATTTCCTTGTAGGACAACAACAGTTTTATTAAGTACACAAAACTGTTACCTGACCCCATCTTTTATTCTTGTTATTTTTATTTGTAAGCATCTCAGCCTATCACAGTCCTAAGTACAGACCTTTAAAAACTTCTCAAATGCCTGTATTGTTTTATTTTCTCTCTAAAAAATATGTTCTGATGCAGACATGTCAGAGTAATAACCATGTTTTAGATCTACATTTACTGCCTAAATGGCAAAGTCCTGGATTTCACCCAGGGCTGCAAAGTTTTTAAATGGAAATCTAAGAGATCAAAGAATGTACTTACAGCTTTTAATTTTCTTTAGATTTTAAAAGGATTCAAGCAAAAAAACCACACACAATTTAAGAAAATATGAAAGCATAATTCTACAATAGAAAGGAAAATATATTTAAGCTATATTTTGATTTATCGGAATATGTGTTGAATAATGTGTTGAATATATTAAAACCATTTTCATCTCACAAAAAGCAGAATTAAACAATTTCAGTTCAGACCGAATGAAAATGTTTTTTAAAGAACAATGGAAAGAACGCCTTTCTTGTAGATAGAAGTAGATAGAGCTTTATGAATTAATTATTAAGTAACTCATTTTTGCACTATAAAGGAATTTGGAAGTGACATAAAACCCTCATGGGCTCTTGTATAGGAAGCCAACAAACTAAAGATTGTCTTCCAAAAAAATCTGCAGAATATAAAGGCTAATTTTTTTTTCCTGCTACTTCTCAGTTTAAGGAATCCAGCATCACTCTGTCAAACAATGAAAAGCTTAAAAGAAAAG
Source organism: Ammospiza caudacuta (assembly GCF_027887145.1). NCBI lineage: Eukaryota > Metazoa > Chordata > Aves > Passeriformes > Passerellidae > Ammospiza > Ammospiza caudacuta. Next base: position 18,379,216 of record NC_080632.1, read on the forward strand.
GTCACTGCATTGTCATTCAGAAGCACGCACAATAAGTAAAATTTGAATAGGAAACTGAGCACAGAATATCAGTCTGAAATATTGAGATAGAAAAGTATTCAAAGAATTTGTTTATGTAGGAACACTGAATGAAAGAACCGATATTTAAGATGACAGCTCTTGAAAATCTAAAGTTGAGCTAAGACAAATATTATGAAAATTAGTAGAAAGTAGAGATGGTGTTGGCATTGTACACATTTTCATTTTCATAGTAAACAATGTCTAAGAAAAATCAGTTTTGGAGCAACAGGTAATTTAGTCTTCCTGGATAAAATCCTAAATATTAACCTAAACAATTTTTTTTCTGGTTTGCATATGAAAAACATTATGCTGTATTGTTTATTTGAAAAAAGATGCTTCAAATTTTTTTCAAGAAGAATAGGACTCCTATCACTAAATAAGCTGTGGGTCTACAGATTGTAACTGAAGCTTGTTTACTATCACACCAAGACACATTATTGTCTGAAGACCTTCATGTCCACATTCAAGGACTTCTTCCTCAGAATTGTTCTGCTGACCACCGCCTTTTCCCCCCAGTATGGAATGTGAAGAAGAAAGAGAGGTAAGGGGAGACAGTAAGCAAGAGGTTTGGTTAAGAGGTCTTTGTAAGATGAAACAAAAGATAATTTAAAGACTTAACCTTATCATATTTCTACAAACAGAAGTACCAGCGAAGTTCAGCTTTGCTGGCAAGTGCCTTTGGCTTTACAGGTTAGACCCACACAATCATACCTCTACTTCAGAGTGCTGCACAGGTAGGCAAAATCTTTACAGGTAATACAAGACAGAAAAAAGTGAAACCTCCCATAAGACAGAAAGTACATAATCAATATGCAATTTTCCATCAAAATGTGGCATCTGATTTCCTTTAGTGACAAGGTAATTCAGGTAGTTGATCAAAGGAAGTGATCTGATGCAATCTTTTTGGATTTCAGTAAAGCCTTTGATACTGCCTCTCCCAGGTTCCTTCTGGCCAAAACGTGCAGCACACAGCTGGATAAAAGTATCATGGGATGGGTGAGCAACTGGCTCAGGGCTCAGGCACAAAGGGTTACAGTGAATGGGGTGACATCTGACTGGTGACATCTCACTAGCAGAGTTCCACAGGGATCCGTCCTCAGCCCTGTGCTCTTCAACATCATAAATTATCTGGACATAGAACTGAAAGGGACACCACTAAGTTTGCTGATGATACAAAACTGATCCCTTAAAGGATGGGAGACCCTTCAGAGAGATCTCAGCAAATTAGGGATCTGGGCAATCACCAACCACATGAACTTCACTAAGGGAAAGTGCCAGAATCTGCTCCTGGGATGCAGAAGCCCTGGATGTACAGACTGGAGAATGAGATGCTAGAAAGCAGTGCCACAGGAAGGGACCTGGGAATCCTGTTCAGTTGAAAGCTGAACATAAGCCAGCAGTGCCCTGGCAGCCAGGAGGGCCACCCATGTCTTGGGACACATCAGACACAGCATCACCAGCAAGGCATGGGAGGGGACAGTCTTGCTCTGAGGTGGCCTCACCACAAGTCCTGAGGGTAGTTTTGGGTGCCAAAATATAAGATACTAGGCTATTAGTATCCAAAGGAGGGCAATGAAGATGGTGAAGGGCCTTAAGGGGAAGCTATGTAAGGAGCAGCTGTCACTTGGTCTGTTCAGCCTGGAGGACACTGAGGGAAGACCTCACTGCAGTTACAAATTCATCAAGAGGGGACGAGGAGGGGCAGGCACTGATCTCTTCTCTGTGGTGACAGTGACAGGATCCAAGGGTTGAAGTTGTGTCAGGACAGGTTTTGACTGGATGTCAGGAAAAGGTTTTTCACCCAGAGGGGTGATTGGGCCCTGGAAAAGGTTCTTCAGGGAAGTGGTCCCAGCATCAAGCCTGACAGAGCTCAAGAAATGTTTGGACAGTACTGTCAGGCACACTGTGTGACTCTTGGGGATGGTGCTGTGCAGGATCAGGTGCTGGACTCAATGATCCTTGTGGGTCCCTTCCACCTTAGACTTCTTTGTGATTCTGAGACTAAAATTTTTAGTAGATTTAGTGCAATACTTCAGGCAACTAAGTTGAAAGAGGAATTCTGTTGTTCTTGCATTCTACACCAGTTTTTCAGAGTAAGAATTCAATATTAGAAAAACACAAAATTGATTTCATAATCTTACTATGTCACAAATATATATTTTCCCCCACCTATTAGACTCACTCATACCATCTTGTTGTTTTCCTAAATGTCCAGACACATTTACTGTTTTGAGGTTTTAAGAATGCTTTTTTTCTGAGTCTGAATTTCTTACATGAAAGGTGGTCCAAATTTCAGCATTTGTTTCAATGAGCACAAAATTCAATTAAATTTAAGAAATTACTCACCTTGTTTTCCAATATTATTCAATGTACCTTGAGCAAGTTCCTTAAGTGCTGGCCCTTAAAAGCTACTTAAGCCTATAACTCCTTCTGAAATCATGCTTGAGACCCATGGGATCAAGCTCTTAACCTGTTAGTCACTCCTATTTAATTTTTAAAAAAATTGCGTAAGGTTATGGAAGAAGTATTAATAGTTACAGAATATGGGAAGATGAATCATATATGACTGTTTAAGAATATAAATTGATATTTTAGAAAATAAAGCACACACTCTGAAAATATTTTTAGGGATGTAACCTGTTTGAAAGCAATGGAACTAAATCACATTAATAAACTGAGACAAAAGCTTACACAATTCCTGCATTAGTCTTGCAGAAGAGACTGTTCTCTTTGACAAACTAAACTTTATTTAATTCCTCAAGTATCAAAGCCTGTGAAATTATACTGGCAGGTAATCTGAAGAGAGGAAAAAAATTATTTGTCACTTGTTATTTTTGCTTATCTTCATTAACATATTAAAGGCAAGCATCCTTTCACAAAATTTTATAATAACAAGCTGTCTTGTCCCTGACACAAACACGAGCCAGAAAAATTGATGATGTTACCAGGAGATCACAGCTGCGCAAGAATGGATCACACCAGGGATGACATAGAACATAATCAACTGCAGTCTGGAGGCAGCCAGCGGGGGAAAAACATATGACAGATCTTGGAATATCTTCCAGAGTCAGAAGTATGGATCAGTCTTCTCCAAGCAGCTAAATCTGTTCATTACCTAGATAATCCCAGAGTTTTGCCAGGCCAACCACTTACTGTATTTTTAGAGTTGGTCTTTTGGAGCTTCTTATGAGAGAGAAAAAAAAAAAAGATAGAGTATGTAAAAGTAAACTAAATTTCATAAAACAGACTTTTTGTTGGTTATAGCAAAACTGGAGACCATAGAGCCATATTTTTAAAGGGAACTCAGTTCTAAACTCTGTTGTAACTCATCTTCTTGAAAAGTCTTAAAAATCAGTGGGAACAAGGTCACCTGATATCTTTACAGAAGCTGTTCCTGTTTTTAGTTAAACTGTTTTTCCACACTACTTTTCTTATTCCTATATTGGTCATTAATTTTCAGTTTACTTTCACTGTTTCTGTTATGGTTAAGATCCTCTTGTCCTAGCCATTCTTGTGTGCTTGTGAATAAACTGTAAAAATACAGTTCTTAAAGGATCACTGATAATGATATTTCCAATGAACATGTATTAAGTGTCTCAAAAGCCACAGAATCACATGACAAATACTTATTTATGCTTTTCCTGATGGATTCCAGTCCTAGCTTTGATCCAGGACATACTTCCAAATGTATGTGCTACTATTTTAAATCAGGAGGCAGTTGCTTACAGGATAGCAGACAGCAGTTACCAGAACAATTAACTCTGGTCATTAAAAAAATTACATACACTTACAATACCACTAGAAGAAAAAAAAACCAAAACAACAAAATAAAGAGCCTATCACAGCCACCATGATATTCTTGTCATGTTAACATTTCGGTTTTGTGTAACTCTTGCATACCCATCTTTCATGGTGCAGGTCACTGTATATTTTAAAAGCTGGGTGGTTTTTTTCATTTTTTTTTCCAGGAGCTAATTGAGCTCTGTTTATGTGAGTGAGCTTGTACCTGACACTGACAACCTGCAGAAAGCAATTTCTCTGATTGCTTGAAAAGACTAAGGAGTCAGACATGACAAACTGCAGCCAAGAATATCTGGCAGTAAGCCTATTAGTGTTGAAAAGATGCACTAATGAATTACTTACATAATATACACTCTTTTCATTTCTGTCATGGAATTCACTGTCCTGAAAAAAAGTTGAAGCTTTATCTTTTTCCCCCAACACAACTTGTCAGAGGTTTCGAAAGTTAAATACATAATTTATTCTATATGAGATACAATTAAATAGTATTCCTACCGCTTCTTGAAGTAGGCTTCCTTTTCATTCCTTAATTTCCTCAGCATGGGACCTCAAACCATTAGATACACTTCATCTCAGCAACTGCTGCACATTTCATGCAGGAGATTGTGAAGGAAGGGGAAAACAGTTCTATTTCCGTCTGTAAGGCACTGCCTTTAGTTTAATTTTTGTCTTTGGATATATATAGCTCTTCAGTGACACAGATGAGACTGGACTTTTATTCAAAGCCACCACAAACTGGCTCAGGATATGAACAAACCAAGCCAAGCTGGTACTACCCAAGAAATTGTATAGTGGGAGGTCTGTGCTAGAAAATGGTTTCATTTTCTTAGAAAAAGCTTTTTACAGTAGCGGATGACAATCTATCAGAACTATGCATACAGAAGAGTATAACCCAAACTGCATCCCAATGGCAGTATGGTGGTTCCATTAGAGAAAAGCTAAGGCATTTCCAAGAAACTCTGTGTCATTCATATTCTAAGGCTAGCGTCTCCTGTGCCTAAATTGTAGGTCTGTAAAGTTCCATGTGCATTAAGGATCAGTTCTGGATTTATGCGAATAAGGAGATCTTAAAGTACTGACTGCACTTATTTGGAACACAACACTATTCTGTACAGTATTTAAATACAGGATCAGTTCCCGTTGAATTAATTCTAGTGCCTTAGAGCTTTGTTGAGGTAAAGCCAAAGAGCACTTCAACTGTCCCCAAAGATTTATGCAAAACATCAGCAAATCTCACAATAGAGAAAGAACTTTAGTTAGATATAAAGTGTTTTCAGATTATTTTGCAAGCTGTAAGACTTTCACCTCTAAAATTGTCAGTCCAGCATTTCAAAGATGTGTTCCAAGATCCTTCACAAAGCTGAAGTAAAGAAGCCTAGATAATGATTACATAACCCACCTGAAATATGTATATCTGCAGGAGAAACAGATGGAAATTTTTGTCTTGTAATGTGAATATGTAACTTTTTGAAATATGAAATATGTAACTTTACTTACCTATTGCTTTTTCTAAAGAGAGAAAGAATGAGTAGAACTTAAGAATTCCTCTTCCATAGGGAATACTGAGAGGGGAAAATACTAGAAAGTCTTACAGAAATTCAAATGAGTTCTCTAGCAACACAGTCTACTATAAATTCTTTGAGGATCCATGTCCATATTTACCCCTCCGTGACACAATCTTTGTAATCTTGAATAATTCACCCATCAGCTTTTCACTCCAAATCTGATAGTTAGCTGGATTCAGTAACCGGACAGAATTTTCTGCTATTGCATAACCAAATTAGTGTGCTATGAACTTTTGAATGTCAGATTAAACCAGCAGCATAGTTTTATTATTTTGTGCTGAAGGGCATTAGAGAGAACTAGAAAGCTGCTGGATACATGGGTACAAAATCAAATGCTGTGCCATCTCTGGAATGCAAAGTAGAACATGTACTGAGACAAATTTGCCCACAGTAAAATCCCAATGGCATCAATTTATGCCCAGGTAAAACAGGAAGAAGATCTGGGACTACATATTCTTATTTTTCCAATTTACCTATATAAAAAAAAAACCTCTAGTAGTTCTGGAGCAAGAGCCTATGAACTGGACTATACAGGACCACAGACTGTGCCTGACCCCATACAGGTCCAGTACAAAGTGTTCCAGCTCATCTACAACTAATGAAAATGCAAGACTTACCACAGCATAATTAGCTGTCAGGTTATTCACCCACCTGCAAGGAAGTCAGTCTGACAAGGGAACAAGCAGCTGTCTCACAGACAGCTGGAGTCACATCACAGCAAGAGATGCACTTTGTCTCCAGGGGCTCTATTTCACAGTCCCATCAGAGATAAGGCAGCCTCAGAGTCATATAGAGAGAATATGCCAGTCTCTGTTAATAGTACATTCAGCTATCACACTTCCATTCATGCATGAACTTCAGGGTTAAGAATAAAGTAGGAGTGTTGTGGTTCAACCCCAGCTGGTAACTAAGTATCATACAGTGACTCAATCACACCCCCCAGGTGGGATGGGTGAGAGAATCAGAGGGGTAAAACTGAGAAAACTCATGGGTTGAGATAAATCAGTTTAAAATGGAAAGCAAAAGCTGCACACAAAAGCAAAGCAAGATGAGGGATTCATTCACTGCTTCTCATGGCCAGGCAGGCATTCATCCATATTCAGGACAGCAGGGCCTCATCGCATGTAACAGGCATTTTAGAAGTCAAATGCTGTAACTTCCAATTACGTCCCCCCTTCCTTATTTTCCCCCTAGCTTTATATGTTGAGCATGATGCCCCATGGCATGTAACATCCCTGGATCAGTTGGGATCAGCTGTCCCAGCTGTCTACTCTCAAAAGCAACAGAGGTTTACTGCTCTGTTGGTATGATGGGAATGACCTTTGGGGAACAACGAGTTGGCCAAGAGAGAAAGAGAGGTAGAAAGAAAAAAGGAAGGCAAAGAAGGTAACCCTTCAAGGAAGTAAGAGTGACAAGCACCTGGGTTGGATGAACCACAAAGACCAGCAAAGGCTGGGGCCTCTGTGGCTGGGGAGCAGCCTTGCTGCCAGGTGCCTGGGGGTCTCAGTGGACAACAAGATGGGGATTCAGGAGTCCATAAGGATTGGTTAGGTTTTAAGAAATTACTCTGAGAATCTCAGGAGCAGGGAATTCACCTGTGTAGGAGGTGAAGAAGGTAGGCCAGATGACCAGCTTTGCTGAAAACGAAAGAGCTCCAGAGGAAAATAAATTTATATGGTCTCTGGAAGAAAGGTTGGGTTTTGCAGTAACATGACAAAGCTGTGGATCACATACATGGGGAGAAGGCACAGAAGGACAAAGCTCAATTAGAATTGTAAGTGGCCAGTGTTTTGTCTGACAACAGGAAAGGTTTTTCGGCAATAGTTTTTCAGCATGGTAATAGTTTTTCAGCTAGAGGACCTCTAAAGAAAATATTGGACAAATGCTTTTTGACAACTGTTATCCGACAAAGAGGGATGAAACTTCATAGAATCATATATTCATAGGTTGGAAGGGACCTTAAAAATCATCTAGTTCCAAGTTTTCTGCCACCTTCTACTAGACCAGGCTGTCAGAGCCTGCCTGGCCTTGAACTCTTCCAGGGGTGGGGCATCCATAGCTTCTTTTCTCTTTTCTCTTTTCTCTTCTCTCTTCTCTCTTCTCTCCCCTCCCCTCCCTGTGAGAAGCAGACAAGGGAGCTAGGGTTAAGTCTGGAGATAAGGAGGCTCAGGGGAGACCTTGTCGCTGAAAGTCTTTTCTCCCAAGTAACAAGTGATAGGACAAGAGTTACATGGCCTTGAGTTGTACCAGAAAAGGTTTAGCTTGGATATTAGGAAAAAGTTTCTTTACCAGAACGATGGTCAAGCATTGGAACATGCTGCCTAGGGAAGTGGTTGAGTCATCACCTCTGATGGTATTTTAAAAACATGTAAATTTGGTACTTAGGGATGTATTTTAGTGGTGGACCTCTCAATGCTAGGTTTGGTTTAATGACCTTAAACATCTTTTGCAACTCAAATAGTTATCTGATTCGTCAATGCCAGAGTGCACTTCGGGAACTGAACAGGGTAGGGATAAACAAAATCAACCATGTCCACTTTTCAAATTGTCCTTGTAGAGCAAAGATATTTGACCAGACTTAAATATATTTTTAACCTTTTATGTCTTCACATTTGTCTTCAACAGACAGCATTTTAAAGAAATATCTGACTTGCCTGCCAATTACTGTAGCAGCAAGCTCCTGAATGGGGAATAATGAGCATTGACTCCATGACTGCAGAAGGCTGATCAATCACTATCCTATCCTATCCTATCCTATCCTATCCTATCCTATCCTATCCTATCCTATCCTATCCTATCCTGTCCTGTCCTGTCCTGTCCTGTCCTGTCCTGTCCTGTCCTGTCCTATCCTATCCTATCCTATCCTATCCACTATACTATACTGAAACTCATCACCCTTGCCAGACAGTCAAAACACATGCAGATCCAATTGGTCAATCAAATCCAAACACCATCACCAGAGTCCAATTAAAAAATCACCCTTTGGTAAACAAATCTCCATAACACATTTCACATGTGCACAACAACAGCTGAAGGTAAGAATTATTTCTCATTCTTTTCTCTGAGCTTTCTCACAGCATGTCACAGCTTCCCAGGAAAATTCTGGGAGAGAGCTATGTCTCTCTCTGTTCAGAGGATATGTGATTACCACACCAAATTAAGAAAATTTTGCCAAACGTCAGGCTCAGGGATAGGTTGAAGCTGGACCCCAAGTGTGAGGGGGAACCTGAAGGTATTCCTTCTGTGGGTCATTTCGTTGATTAAGTCTTGGGTGTTTTGGGTCTGCATTTCTTGTAGCATTGCAGAAAATCCAGCTGTCAATTCCTCCTGTCTATGGAGACAGCAGGCTCCTCACTACCACTTGCCAAAATGCCCAGGCCATGGTACCGTGCTTGTGGTAAGGGGCAGTGGCTTCTGGTTAAAGTGTCCAGTGCCTTTTTGAAGTGACTGAGATTCTGAGACTGCGCGGGAGACCTTCCCTGTGCAAGAAAATGGCACTGTTCCAGGCTCAGATGAAGAAAGAGAACCAATACAGGACACCAGCACACTTGCTGAGCCCAAGGAATATTCAGGTGAGTGCTTGGGCAATGCTGTCTTGGAAGAAGAGCAGCATTTCTGCTGAATACCTGCAGTGCTCTCCATGGACGAACTGCAGGTGCCCAGCGCACAGCCATGGCCTGCAGCCTGGAGGGAAAGGCAGGGGCAGTGCTGCTCCCTGGCACACACTGGGCTCTTCTGCATGAGAATTGTATGGGATCCCTCTTGGTCCCTGATGCTAAGACACCAGAGCCAGAGGAACCCATTTCTGAAGACAATAATCCTTGGGCATCTGAAGCACGCTGTGAGATTATCCCTAGTGCTGAGTACAAACATTGTCTCTCACACTGTCTTTTCTCCTGCCAGGGTCGGCTGCTGGGCAGAAAGCCGAGACTGCTGGATACTGTGACCCGAGCAAGTACTACAGCCTAGGGACAGTAGCAGCGCTAGCTTTGCTTCTGCTTGGGGCAGAGATATAGTCATGTATCAGCTGCTGAAAGGAGACATGTGAGTTTTCTTTTAAGCTATTGGCAATGAAGTGTCTACACCATGCTGGAGTGCTCAGGCTGCTCCTAGCAGGGCTCTGTAGAAGCCACTGCAGTGCAATGTGCTCCAAATTCATATCTTTGAGGAGTCTTCTTGCAAATCTGTTTCTACAGCAGGACTCAGGAAGACAAAGAGGCAACAGGACAGGACTGGAACTTTTCCTGGGAAAGCTGTGATCTGCCTAGAGATGAAGCAGAGTCAATGGAAAGACCAGGAAGTGGCAATGGAGAGAGAGGGGGAAGACTGACTTTCTGATCAGAATCTGATTTTATTCTGGGATACAAATGCTTATATACTATTTCAGGGAGACTTGTAATGTGTTCTACAATGATTATGTTAAAATCCCACACACAAACTTATGTGTATAACAACATCTCTTGCTTGTAGAGTTTAATGGGATTTTCTTTTTCCGGTAAATCCGTTTGATTTAATCTTCTTGCCATATAGGTCTAATTTTGAAAGTTCCGTCTGCTTTTGCCAAGGCATCTCGTTATCAAATCTCTTACATTAACCAGGTCCAAAGTCCACCGTGTGTCCCCTAATATCCCAACATTGGCCTTTTGACCAAAAATACTCTTTTAATGGTCTTATTAATTAATATCTGCACACACTGAAAAGTATCAGAATTAATACAACTATTAGCAAAAATTTTCACATTTATACCTATCTTAAAAAGAAACTTTTAGCTGAAAAACTCTAGCCAATAAAAGACTCTGGTTTGTTCTTTATAAACTAAAAACATTCCTGATGGCAGCCGCATTACTGGATTTAGGATAGCTGCCAGAAGTGTAACTGTACCAAAAGTTTTGATTCTTATACACAGGGTTATAGGAAAAAACATTTTTAGATTGATTCCTTCCTGTGTATTTAAAATTAACACAAAAATCCAACTTCACAGAATCCAGGAATTCTAATTCTTGGGGTTCCACCACGGGTGTTTCAGGAGGGTAAGTGATCCAATATGGTATGATATGATTTGGTTTGCTTTCAAAAAATATTAGTGTAAATATTATATAAAATTCTGGAGGAGCTATATTCCCCCTAATTTTTTGTGTAAATATTAGTGTAAAGTTCTGGAGGAGCTATATTCCCTCCTAATTTTTAGTTTTTTAATAACATGTGTGTTTCTCATAATGAACATGAGGGTAACATAAAAGCATAACAATATGTAATAAAACAATAAACTTATACTAAGTAAAAATAAATCAGATAATAGAGACAATTAGTAGCATGTGAAAAATAAAGAGGTGATTTAAAACAATACATTATCAGTTTCTTAAATATTGTACTATTACTTAGAGCCTGGAGTAATTGGCAAGATTTATTTTTTAAAATGAGGGCTTGGAATATCATTCCCAGATAAGATTTCCAAGTCCACCTTTAAACGAGCTTTAGCTATTTTAAGTCCAAATTTGGTAAGCCAAAGTTACTTGAATATAATTTTGGTGCAGAAATTTTTCTCTACTAGTTAAGGCCAGGACTTGGCCAGGGTCTAGGCTTTTAACTGGAAGAGTCTTTTTAATATATTTTAGAAACCTCTTAGTAATAGTAGTTAGAAAAATAATATATGTCTTATAAATAGCTATACAACAATGGGTGAAGGTTTGTAAAGTAGCTGGCTTTTTCATTTATCATTAGTTAGTCAATGGTACCAGAGACAAATAGCAAATGTATAATGTATTGCTAGTTACAAAAAGTCAGTGAATTCACAAGATAAGATTAACAACATTATCAGGGTTACTAATGTATCACTAGAAACTGTCTAAAGAAATTGAATTTATATTTTCCTAGACATTTATGTATATATGATATTAAAGAAAAATGTAAAAAAGAAAGCATTAAATAACTCATAACTAATAATGGTCAAAATATGGAATTGTTTCTCATTCTTCAGTATGTTATTCACAAAATTGTAGAATTAGCTTTTAATTCTAATAGCTTCTAATAGCTTCTAATAGCTTTTAATTCTAATAGCTTCAAGTCTCCCTGAAATAGTATATAAGCATTTGATTGAGAATTAAATTAGAAAAAGTTAGTGTGCTTGTTGATGAACTTGATGATTACCACGTTCAATCCTGTTACCTTTCCATTAGTCTAGTTAGCATCCACAAGTTCTAATCGTATGTTAATGCATTACCTCTTGCAAGTGTGCCTTTTCCACACAAGTTCTAATTGTATGTTAAATAGCCCTTTTAAGTGTGCCTTTTTCCAGAAGCAGAGACAGCCAGCCCTCACAAACAGCAGTCTTAAGAGTTAACCATGGGTCTGCAGCTAAGCTCCATGACAACAGGAATTTTAATGAGGAACTTTCCCGCCTTTGAAGCAGATGACATCATTCCAGAAATCAGTCCCCTAACAACGAGCAAGCCATTGGCCAGAGAACATGACGTCATGAACACTCTCACCAATCATACTAAACCTTAGAGGCTGGACTATGGGCGGTCCTGGGAGGGACCACAGGAGTTAAAAAACCCAGAGAGAGACTGACAGGGGTCTTTCTCCCTCAGACTAGCCAGGGTGAAGCTGCTATGCTGGGATCATGAGGCCATGTCGAATTAGAGATTTTATAAAACAAAACCAGCGTAAAAGAATCCCTGCTCTCAGGCGCATAGCCTACTCAGCTTGAAGAGTCATTAATCCCTTGGTTCCTGGTTCAGTAATTTCTGTTAAAAATTAATTACAATTTTTTAAATTAATCTTTTTATAATAAATGGCTTTTTTGTTTAAATCCAAGAATTGTTTTCATCCCTAACAAGTATTACTTATAAAAAATAAAATCACAAAAATTGTTATTTCTGTAACAAAATTGTGTTATCTTGTAATTTAAATGAGCCAATTTTGACAAAAATTAAGACTCTATGTCATTTACTTGTATGGCAAGGAATTCTCTTTTATAATTCAAACAGGTGTGGTTCCACAAAATTTAAAATCAACCCAGAGAGTGTGCAGCTCCCTCTCTCATCCCATTGGCAGCGAGTTCCGTCCGCAAGCCAGCTCAGCCCAAGGCCAACAGACACCTCTGCTGAGCTGGTGTCGGCCTCTACCTTCTGCTAGCCGGACGTTGACCTTATTGGCCACATACACCTCGCCGCAAGTTAACATCATTGAGACTGAACAAAAATCAATCTTAAGAAGAATTACTTTTCTTAAACTCTATTATTACAAAAAGGTTACTGAAAATTTGTCATATAACAGTTAAACATCAAGATAAACAGCAAGTAAACAACTGTACAAAATCTTTTGAATAAAATTACCTTGTTAAAACTATGGAGTAAAAAGCAAGTACTTAAGAAAGCTGTCAGTGGAGTTGAGTCCCAAAGAGTCACTACAGATAAAGTTCAAGGTTTGTCTTGAATGTGAGCTAAAGAATCTTGAATTTTAAATTTATCTAATTCCTCTTAGTGAACTATGTAGTTTTGCATGTTACTAGTATGTAAAAAGACACCACCTCTACACAAACACCTTTGTATTTTTCTAATAATAATCCTGTTAAAAAAACACATGTGGAGAGCCTGGTTCAAACATGGCTTAAAGAAAGAGGCCATGAAAGTATACAGCTGATGGAAAAGTAAAAGGCAGCTGTAAAGCAGCAGTTCCCAGGCTTGATTCTGTAAATAATTAGGTTCTCAGGCACATTTTTTTATAAACAGCAGGATTCTCAGTCTTCTCATAACAGGTAAACATTCTGTCCTTGGCTGCTCTGGGAACAGATGGCTGCTCTGGGAACAGATATGAAGGTTTTGAGAACTTTTCATATCACGGTGAGAATACAAATCTTGATTTCAATAAACAAACCACAGGTATTGTAAACATATTGTAAACAAAAGGAGGGGTTAGAGTTTTCTCTGTAGCCTATCGTGAGCTCAAATTTTGCAATATGCATGAACTTAATTAATTAACTGTTATAAAAAGTGACTGATTTGATCAATAAATCAGAGTCGATGCTCATCAATCGGATGGTCATCTTCCTTCACTTCAATAAATGGTGACCTCTCCGACGTGATACTGTGACACCACGGGAAGTGAAGAAACGGGTCGGGTTCTGAAGAAGTAGCAGCCAGGACAGCAGAAGTGTGCAGAAAAAAAAAAAGCGGAGAAGAAGACGCCGAGACACGCCGTGCTATGGGTGATCGTAAAGACGAGCCTGGCCGAAACGTGCGGCCGTGACCTTGAGGAGCTGCAAGAAGCGCGCTTTCGGTTTATAGGTATGGAAAGGCAAGCTACATACAATATTTTTATTGCTTTCTTGCAGAAAAGGCAGATTAAGGGGATAGATTTACAGAAAGAATTACCAGGACTTTTGGCTTATGGTTATGAAAGGGGAATTTTCCTTAACCCCCACACGGTTCACGAGTTGTAGGAATGGTGTTAATTCGGTGATATATTATGGCAGGCTACTTTAGAAGATGATAAAACTGCCAAGAAGTTGGGTAAATTATGGCGTGTCATTAATAACGAATTATTGCAGTTTCAGGCTGAAAAAAAGGCTGCTCACCAGGCTACTGCCGCTCATGATCATAATAAAGATTACGACCAAGATAGGGAATTCGATAAGGAGTCGGGAACTCCTCTGGGCCCCGCAATGAGGACGGTTTTATTACCTGCCTCACCACCCCCCTCAACAAGCCAAGCTGCAAGCCAGGCTACAAGCCAGGCTACACAGAGCGCTTTATTACCCGCTTCGCCGCCCCCCTTAACAAGCCAAGCTGCGCAGAGTGCTTTATTACCCGCTTCGCCACAGGCTACACAGAGCGCTTCTGAGTCTCCCGTATCTGCTGTATCACAGCAGCCATGGCCAAAACGCATAGTCAGTTCCCGAAAAGCAATCAGTCGATCCCTGGGGCGGAAAACGACCTAGCGGGGACTATTGCGAGGGAAAGACGAGATGCGTGGGCTGCCTTGGCAAGAGATGCAATGGAAAAGGGAGATCAGGAGCTTATAAGTGTGGCTAGTGAGCTGGCTTGTCCGGTTATCTTCAGTCCTCAGGACGGGTGGGGGGCCGCCAGGCGACTATTACTGCTATTGATTGGAAATTGTTGTCTCAACTACGAGCTACTGTTAGTCAGTTTGGAGTTAAAAGCGAGCCAGCCAAACAAATGTTAATTATATTTTTGATACTAATATCCTTCTCATTAATGATTGTCGTGGATTAGCTAAATTGATTTTTACCCAACATCAGCAATTGTTATTTAATGCTCATTGGCAAGCGCTTGTTAATGAGTGTGTGGCAGTTCAGAGGCAGCCAGGTGACCCTCTCCATGGCATCACTGTTAATGAGCTTATGGGCCTGGGACCTTTTCTTCGTACTGAGGCACAAGCTCTACTGGACCAGGAGAAGTGCCGGGAGGCTATGAGGTTAGTTAGACTCGCTATAGAAAGGGTGAAAGAACCAGGAGAGGTATATATGGGAATCAAACAAGGCAGAGAGGAATAGTTTGGCTCTTTTATTGATAAATCTGCTTCTGCAATTGAAAGAGCTGGAGTACCCGAATATATGCGTGGGGCCCTACTCAAACAGTGCGCTCTTCAAAATTGTAATTCTGCTACTAGGAGTGTACTTAATACCTTAGGTGCCAATTGGACTATAGAGGAGGCATTAGAGAAGATGGCTCTCATACCTACCAGACAGCAGGCTTTTGTGGTAGATGCGATCAAACAGTTAGGAATAGGCTTGCAAGAACAGGCAAAGTCCTCTCAGAGTCAGGTGTTAGCCACTCTTGCACCTCTCCAAGCGTCAGCTGCATTGGCAACAGCAAATAGAGGAGGCCGCATGAAATGCTACCAATGCGGAGGCATGGGCCACATGCGCTGGGAATGCCAGGCTGTAGGACTCTGGTGCCAGAAATGCCCTTCGGACACGCATAATACGGGCACTTGTAGAGGGAAGTCGGGAAACTTCCCCAGGAGCGCAAATCACAGTGGCCGCGCCCAGACACAAGTCGCCGCTGCAGCAACAACAGCACCCCCTCCTGCCTCCAACCCTCCACAGCAGGGAGCCTTGGCATGGACCTGGCAGCCACAGTAGACATGACGTTGATGACTCCGCACCCGCAAAAAATCCCGACAGGGATCCAAGGACCTATTATCATACAGGATAAAGCGGTGGGTGCTCTGCTCTTCGGAAGATCATCTGCATCTATGTTGGGACTGCTTGTTTTGCCTGGCGTTATTGACGCGGACTATACAGGAGAGATTATGGTGATGGCATACACCCCTTTTCCCCCTCTTCAAATTAATAAGGGACATAGGATTGCTCAGTTGGTACCACTTGAACAAATGACTAAGGGAATACAACCCATAAAAGGTCAAGAGAGGGGAGAAAGTGCTTTTGGCTCTACAGGAGGCCTTACTTTGTTGACTCTAAACCTTTCTGAAAGACCCAAGAAAAGGGTAGAAGTAGAGTTCAAAGGACAAAAAAGGTCATTTTCAGGCCTACTGGATACTGGAGCAGATTCCAGCATCATTAGTCCTAGCTGCTGGCCTCAACATTGGCCTTTGCAGCCAGCAGCCACTGCAGTATCTGAGGTCGGAGGATTTACCCTGGCTAGCCGTTTGCCTCCCCTCCGAGTTCACATAAACAGAAAACAGCTCACAACAATTTTTTCAGTGGTCCAGCTACCACCCACTGTTCAATGCCTCTATAGGGCGGGACATTATGGCCCAGCTAGGGGTGGTCTTGACTAACGAATACCCTTTGGAGTAAAAGCCATTGCTATCCCAATTCCCATTACCTGGATTGTTGACACCCCGGTATGGGTTAAGCAATGGCCTTTGAAAGGGGAAAGTCTTCAACACGCACATCAGCTTGTCTCAGAACAATTCCAACAGGGACACTTGCGCTTGTCTACCAGCCCCTGGAATACTCCAATTTTTGTAATAAAGAAGAAATCTGGAAAATACAGGTTGCTCCACGATTTGCGTGCTGTTAATGATCAGATGGAATCTATGGGCTCATTACAACCTGGATTACCTAAGCTGGCCATGACTCCAATGGATTGGCCTCTGCTGATTATTGACCTAAAGGACTGCTTTTTTACTACTGCCCTCCATCCACAGGATATGCGACGGTTTGCTTTCACATTACCTGAGATCAATAAGGAAGCCCCTGATTAGAGATTTGAGTGGACCGTTCTTCCGCAGGGGATGCACAACAGCCCCACCTTGTGTCAGCTTTATGTCAATGCAGCATTGCAGCCGCTTAGGAAACAATGGCCTAATACAGTGATATATTATTATATGGATGATGTATTATTTGCTCAGCCTATGCCTTTCACACAACAACAAGTCCAGAAAATAAGAACCACACTGGCAATACTCTCTAGTAGTAGCTCCTGAGAAGATCCAAACAACTGCTCCCTGGAAATACCTGGGATGGTCCATGACAGAACAAACCGTCAAACCTCAAAAATTGCAATTGAAAACAAAAATAACCACTTTAAATGATGCTCAAAAATTCCTGGGTGATTTACAGTGGTTAAAACCAATGGTGGGAATACCCAATGAACTGCTCGATGAGTTGCGTCCACTGTTAAAAGGAACTGACCCTACTTATCCGGTGTGTATTACTGACAAACAACAGCGGGTCATTCAGCAAACTGTGGACTGTGTTACGCATGGGCATGTTTATCGAAGGGATCCAGACCTACCCGTAGATTTGGCCATTTGGAATGGCCCACAATATCTTTTGGGAGCACTTACGCAATGCAAACAAGAAACGGGGGAAACACGGATATTAGAATGGATCTCCCCTCCGCTACAGCAAACTAAGACTCTTTTTCAAAAGATTGAAATGTTAGCAGATCTGATAAAGAAGGGCAGAGAAAGGATGTTGCAGGTGGCTGGGGCAGAACCAGCTGCCATCAAGATACCAATGAAAAAGGATACCTTGGGCTGGTATTTGACTAATTCAGAAGATCTGCAGGAAGCTCTCTTAGGTGCATGTTGCCCCATTGAAACAGATCGGCTTCGACCAGCTTTGATTCAATGGATAGGGGACTGGGACTGGATAACTCATCCAAAGCGAGAGAATTCCCCTATATCAGGTGCCATTACTGCATTTACAGATGCTGGCAGGAAATCAAGAACTGCTGCAATAACCTGGCAAGAAAAGGGAGTATGGAAACATCACATTCTGCAAGCGGAAGCAGTGGACAGCTTACAAACCATGGAGCTGTTAGCAGTGGTATGGGCAATGGCACAGCTTAAGGAACCTTTGAATGTTGTTACAGACTCTCTGTATGTAGCAGGAGTTGTAGCAAGAATTGAAGACGCTTCCATAAAAGAGGTGCAAAATCAAAGACTATATGAACTATTATTGCAGTTAAAGAGAGCTACAAGATCCAGGGAACATGCTTATGCTGTAATTCATATTAGAAGTCACAAATGGGATGTTGGTTTAGGAGAAGGGAATGATAGGGCAGATAGATTGGTCACCATTACCCAAAGCACACCTCTGTCAAGTCACCAATTGGCATGAGAAGCCCACTCAATGTTTCACCAAAATGCAAGAGGCTTAAGTAGAGAATTTAAGATAACACAGAAGCAAAAGCCATTGTGAGGGCTTGCCTGACTTGTAGTCACCATAATGGGGGAAGTGGTTTAGGCCTAGGAATAAACCCATGAGGCCTGCAAATAAATGAATTATGGCAAATGGATGTTACACATATCCCTAGTTTTGGCAGGCTAAAATACATACATGTGTCTATCGATACTTATAGCAAATATATATGGGCAACAGCTCAGACAGGAGAAAGAGCTATACAGGTGGAAAGGCATCTGTACAGTTGCTTTGCAGTAATGGGTACACCAAAAAGAATTAAAACGGATAATGGTTCTGCCTGTATTAGTCAAAGGATAGGGAGATTTTTAAGAAGTTTTGGGATTGAACATATTACAGGTATCCCAAATTCCCCAACAGGGCAGGCTATCATCGAAAGGGCACATGGTACCTTGAAGAAGTATTTAGCCAAGCATGAGGAAGTAACTGACCCCCAGGCAAGATTATTAAAAAGTCTATTTGTGATTAATCATTTGTGTGTATTTGGAGACGTAGGGCAACGCCCAGCAGAACTGCACTATAAGCCACAAGAGATTGGTGAGCAGAAAAAGGAAGTATGGGTAAAATACCGAGATCCCAAGACAGGGTTATGGAAGGATCCTGATAAGGTCCTGTTCTGGGGAAGGGGATATCTTTGTATTTCCACCCCTACAGGAGCATTGTGGGTACCTGCCAAGTGGACTAAACCTGTTCTTGATGCAGCGATTGGTGGACCAACTCACGGAAGAGGACAAGGACCGTCTGGAGAAGAAGCTGCTACAACTGAAGGGACACTCGAAAGCGATCGACAGGGCCGTAACACACCGTTGCCGGACAGCCAGGGAACTGATTAACATTGTCGAATCATTATCATCTTTCTACATAAGAGGACCGGCAAAAGAGAACTGCCTTGAATGCCACAGCCCGAATTGTGCTGCTTGGGTTGCGCTGTGTTGTGGGGGTTGTGATAGGACCTTTTGGGTGGATCAGTTGTCGCTTTTACATTTGTGGTGTAAAACCTGTAAATATAGACATACATGGGAACATAATTGGGAGTGGGCACTACGGAGTCAGACAGGGCTAAACACTGCCTCAGCTTTAGATCTTTATGAATCTCACGAGCAGAAAATCTTGGCCTATTACCGGTGGGAGGTACAGTGTATTTTGAAAAGAGTTAAAGCTCAAAGTGCATCATATATAGCCTCTGCAAGGTGTAGAAAACTGGTACCCTTAACACAACATTCCGTTGTAGGGCCTATAAGAGGAGATCCCAATCAGGCATTAGATCACTGCATTAGAAGGTTACAAAGGGGTGGTCTTCAGGTATCGGGAACAGTAAGGTTAAAAACTGATAAGAAAAAGAAGGTAAAAGTAAGAACAGAAAAATGAGGTTCACTTTTGTTATATTGCTTGGTGTAGTGGTGGCTGAAGAATTAAGGGTAACACACTTTAATCAACCTAGAGATAATGTATGGATAACACTTGCTAGACAGATTAACCAGTCATCGCTTTGTCTCAGCCTTGGAGGAGTTACTAATCCATTTCAAACGTGTTTAGTAGGACTTCCAGTATGGTCTTCCAGTATTTTGCAGTTTTATTAATAACCGCACCTTATGCATGCGCAATATGATGAATATTAAATTGCCCGCACAAAGAGGGTATACTGCCAGCCAGAGTGACAGCTATCGCCAATGCCTACTAATTCAATCACTTAATACTCCTTTGCATTCCCCTCCTGAGGAGTTAGATCTTTTTGGAAGTGCAAACGCTAGTATGACCAGCTCTTCCAACGGTGGGTGGTTCAGCTTTGATTCCTCTAATGTTCAAAAGGTAAATCAGCATAGGCGGACATGGGCTACTCTGGATTCATCTCTAAGCCTGGACATAGTGTCCAAGCAACTTTATAACCAATGTAAAGGCTCTAGGATCATGACACCTAAGAAATTACCCACAGGGATATTTCTAATTTGCGGAGATAGAGCCTGGAATGGCATACCAGCCCAGCCGCAGGGTAGACGCTGTTATCTAGGCAAGTTATCATTATTCCACCCCAATATATCTTTGTTAATGCAACTAAGTCATAATACAAGCAGGCAAAGGCGCAGCTTATATAACTTAGACAGTAGTCAAATAGGAGACCCATGGTTCTAGAGTGAACTGAAACAAGTGGTGATTTCAACTATCCTACCAGGAGGTGCTGCAAACAAAGCGATGAATTTAGCGAAACAAATAGGGTGCTGGGCTAAGGGTGAATTAAATAAAACGTCACAGATATTAGACATGTTAACTGCAGATGTACAAAGTGTTAATCACACTGTTTTACAAAATAGAGCTGCCATAGATTTTTTGCTTCTAGCACAAGGCCATGGGTGTGAAGAGTTTGAAGGGATGTGTTGCATGAATTTATCTGATCATTCTGTATCTATTCATACTACGATAAAAGAGCTACAGCAAGGGCTTAACAATCTTAAAGAAGAAGAAGGATTGGGAATTGATGAGTGGCTTAAAAGTTTAGGATTGGGACCATGGTTAAGAAACCTTGTGATATATGCTATAGTGATATTAGGTGTAGTTTAAGTGCTTTTACTTATTTTACCTTGTTTTTGTAGTTGTGTCCAAAATATGGTTGGTAGGATGATAGAGAAAACCTGGCAAACTAACCTCCTTTCTCAAAAAGAAAAAGACGGGGGAAGTGTGGAGAGTCTGGTTCTAGCATGGCTTAAAGAAAGAGGCCACGAAGGTATACAGTTGAGGGATAAGTAAAAGGTAGTTGTAAAGCATTTCCCAGGCTTGATTCTATAAATAATTAGGCTCTCTCAAGCACCACTTTATAAACAATAAGATTCTCAGACAGTCTTCCGATAACAGGCAAAACACTCTGTCCTTGGGCTCTCTGGGAACAGATAGCTGCTCTGGGAACAGATATGGAGGTTTTGGGAACTTTTCATATCACAGTGAGAATGCTGGTCCTGTTTTCAATAAACAAACCACAGGTATTGTAAAACAAAAGGAGGGGTTAGAGTTTTCTCTGTAACCTATTGTGAGCTTGTATTTTGCAATATGCATGAAGTTAATTAACACTGTTATATAAAGTGGCTGATTGATCAATAAATTGGAGTCGATGCTCATCAACTGGATGGTCGTCTCCCTTCACTTCAATAGGTGAACTGGGTAAGGAGGGGGTAAATAGTCAAGGGGATCCCAATTCCTACTAACTTCTTTTTCTCCTTCACTTTTCTCCTCCTCTTTTTCGTTCTTCAATTGAAAAATTTTTGTACTTTCAACTGTGGCCCTTTTCTGCCAGCATAAGCTAGTTGCTCCACATCTGGACTTCGAGTTCTTAGATGCTGACTCAACTGGGAGCACATCCACTGATTGTGTGTTCCATACCAAGACCACTTCCCTTGTAACTTTAACTTGGCCAGACTTCTGTACAATAATGGACCATCTTAATTTGATCTAGGCTTTTTGTGGCCTCCTGAGAATCCCACTTGTCTAACAACCGTCCAAGTGGGCTGTCAAGGGGAATACCTCTCACTTTCTCCTTTCTTCTTAGGGAAACTTCCCTCTTCACTAACACATTTACCCATTTTTAAGCTAATAAACTAAAACTTTAAAGGTGCTCCTACCCAAACAGAAATATACTGACGGGCCACACAAGTTTATAAGCCACTAAAAATTTCTTTGACTTTTTTACTTCACCTATTTTACCTTGAATTAACACTTTTACACAGATCTTTTTATTGGTCTGAACTTGTACTTTTCCCACTACTTTTACAGCTTTCACATATTCACTCTCACACAGGGAATAGAGTATTAGAATAACAGGGTTTACATGCTCTTCTCTCACTCACCCTCTTGCCTGGGCAAACACACTGCAATCACACTTAGGCTGGTCCCTACAGCAGTTCCCTGCATCCACTTGGGCCAAGGGGTCGGACCTCTGGCCAATCCCTTGGGGTCGGTCCTAGTGACCCAACCCCCTGTGTACCCCCCGCCGAGCCTTGCCTCACCACTGAGATTCTGAGCACACTTTGTGGTGTAAAACAGGGTCCCTAGCACTGGGGTCCTCTCCTTAGGCCCCAGGACCTTCCCTGCCTAGCCACCCGCCAAGCCAGACCTACAGTCCAATCTCCAGGCTAGAACCGTCCTGTCCCTAGTGCTGTCTCTCTCCTGACTTTTCTATGCAGATGTAGGAGGGCACAGGAGACTCCATGGGGTTACCTGGGGGTATTCCTTCCCTGTTAACGGGATCAACCCAAACAGGGCCCAACCCCTTTGCCTTCCACCATGTCTGGCTTGGCTATCCCTCCCCTGGCAGAGTAGCCTTGGTGAAAGGGATGACTGGCTATATGTGTGGTGCCTGCCTTGCTCCCCACCCCTGTGCTCTCGGGCCATAGGTTTACAGCCCCCCTCCCTGGGACCATGGCAGTGTACCACCTACAATACATCTGGCCCAGTCCTGGGAAGCAGGTACCTTCTTGGGCTCTTGGTATCGGCAATGTCTAGGGGACACACTGTAAACCCTGGTATGGTCTGCCTGCCCCTCCAGGGATGCACGTGACTTACACGACACCGAAGGCTCTCCATGCACCCAGAGCTGCCTAGGCTGGGTAGCCTAGGGGGAGCCCCCTTTGTCCTCAGGAGGCACCTCACTCACCAGTTTCTTTCACTTCCCCCCGTTCCCAGCAGGCCCCCTCAGAGAGTCCGGAACCGCAGTACTAGGGAGCTCACACTCACTTCAACGGTCCTACATGCCAGCCCTTGTCTCATTCACGGACCACTCACACACCATCTATGCCTGCTGATGCAGTTTCTTACCCTTCCAGTGCTCCTCAACCTTGCTGTCCCAGTCTGATTCCTCTGGTCCAGACAGCCAGCTGTCCTAGAGGCCCAAGAGGGCAGGCAGCTGTCTCATATCTGATCCTCTTCAGGTGTGGCTATCCTGGACGAGTCCCCAGCTGAAATTAAAAAAAGGGCAAGGAGACCTGCTCCTTTTTAACACCTTTATTTATGAAATCAGCTCTGGGTGGGGGCCCAGGGGGTCACGCACACCACCGCTGCTCCCTTCAGGGCGTGGAGGAGGAGGTAAACAGCTTTGCTATGTAGCCGAGCTGGGGCTTCCATCCTGACAAGCGTGCCTAGGAAGACAGCTCTAAATTTATCATCCAAAGTCCTCATCCCAGTCCTGTTCTTGTAAGGTTATGGTGACAACCTGAAATCACACGCAATGGAATAGAGCAACATCTCCCACATAGGACATGTCACTCAGTCTCTTACACCGCAAGTTGGCCTGGTTTTTTAGGGGGTTCTTCTCTTGAATTGTACATTGTGTCTCAATTTACATATTACATATGTGACATCACCTTCTCTATGGCTAAAGACATTCTGGGAAACAGTGGAGGCAACACTTGACGAGAAAAAGAAGCACAGGCAAGGGGCTGCTGGGTAAGGTGACCAACAACATTGACAGTCAACAGAATCAACACATTCAACTGGGTAACCAACATTTAACAACCAACAAACAGGGAAAACCATTGATTTACTGAGTTATCCTATAAACTTGGTCGAAACAGGAGGGATCGCCAAGATAGGGAGCAAGTGGGAAAGAACATGGATTTAGCGGGCAACCAAGGGACTGGCAACTGCACAGAGCAACACGCAAGAAGAAACCCAGGGGCGGTTTTTGCTGCACCCTAATAAATCCAGAGGTGTTTTCCTGCTACAGTGGTCACTCTGATCCAGCAGAAGCAGATGGAGCTGCGGCTCAGGAAGCAGGGCCGGCATAGCCCCACAGCCCCGTGTGTACCCCTCATGGCCCCATGCAAAATGGTGGCAGCAGGGGCAAGGAGGCCACGGGCTGCAGGCAGTGCTGCCTCCCTGCCATGCCACACATCACAGGCGGCTTCAGCAGTGCCACAGGTGGTCTGGGGACACTGGTCCCACAGTTGGTGATGAGCCGCCAAGCAGCACAATGCCGCAGAGTGCATTAAGGGAGAGACTGGGTGTATGGCCAGTTAAGGAACAAAGAAGGGCAGTGTTCATTGGTGCCTCCCCTCGGGCAGGAATGGAGGGCCCAAAATGGCACTCAGACTCAAGGCCAAGGCAGCTGGGCAGCCTGCCTGGGTTCTGGGTAGGAGATGTCACCAAGATACCCTCCAGCCTGGTATGGCCCTCTACTCATTATGTGCCACAGCTTTCAAGGTGGGTAGTGATCTGTGCTTGATTCCAGAGGATGGCATTGGCCGAGTTTATGCAGCTTGTCAGCTGGAGACTGCTTGTGAGCCTTGGAGAGACACCCCAGGGGGGGAAATCTGTCAGTGCCTCCCTCTGTGCTTGCAGCTCTAAGCACCTGGGGCTTCAAGAGTAATCATACCAGAGGTGCTCTGTAAGGCTTTCCAAGAGATTCTGAGCGTAGGGTGCCTGACACACAAAAGTCATGAATATTTCCTTCCCAGAAGAGCTGTTCTGCTAAAAGGCCACCCGTGTTATCTGTTATCTGCAGCAACCAACACATCTGTGTGTGTGCCCCATGGCAGTACCACATGGTGTCTGACGACAAACAAGAGGGAGCACAGCGCCTCTGAATGACTGCTTGAGGGATCTGGGGTGCATGTAGTATTTACTTGTGCCACTTGCAGTGACCCAGACACGGAAATGTTCTCAAGGTGAATACCTGGCCACCCTGGTGTTCCCAGCACAAGTGTGTGGGTTTGACCTTGGGTTACTCTACAGGACACCAGGCCTGATGGTGGCACATGGGCCACATCTGCCTCAGAGGGAAAAAGGATCTTGGCTCAGGAGTTTGTGGGGCTCCTTAAGTGACCTTTAAGTAGGACTGGAAGTGGAAAGGGAATAATCCAGGCTCATCTGGGAGAAGCGTGAGCACTGCACACCCATGTTTGCGTGACAGTGGAGGATGGAAGCAGTGCTGCAATCAAAGGTCTGGAACTGTAGCAGAAGTAATGGGAAAAGCAGGTTTCTTGCCAGGATGCTGTCAGCTAAATAGACTACCAAAGAAAGACACTTGCGTTTGAGTTTTTTGCAGCAGCCTTCATACAGGGCTTCTGATGGGGATTTCTAAAGAATAAGACAGGAGTGCCACTGCATTCCCACGCACAGGTCTGCCTCCCAGAATACATCAACCCTTCTCCATTTTGCTCCTTCCATTCCTATGCAGAATAAGGAAATTCAGTAGAGGGGAGTTCCAGGAATTCACAGGCAATGTAGGCGTACGAGGAGTTCCCAGACACCACTTCGTAGTGTATGTCAACAGGTCACAGAGCCCTGTTCGATGTGACGTTCCAGAGCCCCACTGTGCTCTTCAGTCATTCTGGCTTTTAAAATCCCAGAAGACAACCCTCTGGCCTAAAATCCATGTTATTTTGACATTAAACTAGTTTTAGCTTTTTAAACATAACTGTCTTGAAGTCATCTACAGTGACTGATCAAGTCAGTTGGGTTTTTTTTTAATCTTCTGTTCTGAAAAAGCTTAACAGTATAAATCTGATTATGAGAATAATTTCAAAGTAGGGTGCAAATCCTATTAAATATCAAACAGTAACATATTTTTTTCAGATCACAGAGAACTCAAAATCAAATCCCATCAGGTGGAGATGTGATTTTCTCATCAATACCCATTCCCTCAACCTCTTCCCTCAAAATCACATGAATGAGTTTTAAAAAGGTGTGATCTGATCAGAAGTTAATGCTGCTGGTTTTTTTCTTAATTGTGTGAAGAAAAAGAGAGGTGAATATTTCAGTTGGGATCTCCTCACAAAGCATTCTAACTATTCATTAGAAATTAAATTCTTCTTTCTGGCCTGCTATCCAACACCATCATAAAATTATGAATTTACCATATTGGATTAGGAAAGCTGTGGTAACATCTCAGACCTACTACCAAAATCTCTCAATCATTTCATGGTAATACCAAAAATGTCAGAAATACACTATTAGTCAATGCAAACAGATACAGTCAGTTGTTCTCTTTAGACTTATTTCTTTCCTCAGTTGTATAATTTGACAATAAATACCAAATGCACAAACTCATTTGTCAGCCAGGCAGCATAATAGATTGGGATAATTTGTTGCAAATTTACTATATTTCTGAATAACTTGTCATGTGGACAGTTAGGTCAGTGAACTCCAGGCAAATGCAGCATCAGTACTGATACTACAAGATTAAGGTATTGAACATATGAGCCAACAGTAACAATTACTTCCTGATATTTAGTGGTTCAGTTGCTATAAGCTCCTTTCCATGTAGATGGTACAGTAACTCTACAAATACTGTTTTTAGAGCAATAAACCATACTGCTTCTGTTGCAAAATCCGCTGTTCTTGGCAAGTTAAATCAAAATGCAATTTTTAAGAAGGTATTTGTTTTGAAAGAACCTTATAGGCTTAAAACTGTATTTGTGTTTATTTGCAGACTTCTTATGACAGTGTGAGTCCATACAGTAAAAAATAATTTTTTTGAACTGCAAGAAAGAAAATGAACATGCAATGCTCCTTCTAGCTGTGTAGAGACAATTTTCAAGGCATTAAATAAATCAGTGTTACTAAATGAAAATGTTACTTATATTTATAGCAAACTGTCCACTGTGAAAAAAAAAATAATACTAAAAAGGAAACTAGTAAGTATTCATTTTTAATAACTGGTGGGCAGGTTTTCAAGGTACCCAGACAATTCAAAAGATGCAAAATAGTCCATAGTAGAATTTTAATTGTACTGGAGAGTAGCCACTCAGATGCTTTTACAGCCATGTCTAAATACTGCTACAAATTGTCTGCACATGACTATTATGAGAGGTGTGTATATATATATATATATATACACATATACATATATATATATGTGATTCTAAACTGAAAGACAGCTGTACATTTGACTGAAATTAGTGAGAATTTCCTCTTGCAAAAAACTTTTCCATAATTATCACTAATACTATCCTTAAACCTCTTTTATTAGTTTTTCAATATCCAAAGTTAATTTCCATCAGAGATTCCCAGTCAACACTGTTTCATTGCAGTTGCAGTTTGTGGAGTGTCTGCCCCACTGTAAAACTGTGAGACACTTTGACAGGCATCCTCCAAAATGGAAGAGGATGAAGCAGCTGCTGAGAGGACAAGCAATGATAGTGACCATATTGCTATGGAAGAGAAAGGACTGCAGGTGATTTGGTGTCACTTCTCTGGAGAATATTTAACTCAGCCTCCTGAAACCCTTGTGACTATATATCTATGAGGGGAGAATTACTAAATGAGAACACTGACATCAGATAAAGCCTGGAGTGGAGGGAGAGTAACCACAGCATCAACACCAGCTCTGTTCAGGGGCTGTTAAATAGGCAGACCCATTTCAAGGGGCTGAGAAAGAGGAGTTAATGTAAATTGTAAGAGTTAAGGGTATGAACCAAATTGTGGGAAATAAACTCCACTACCAAAGAATTAAATGGCAATGAATAGTAAAAGAGGTGCAGCATAAAAGAATTACTACTTGGAGCAGAGCAAGCAGCACAGCAGACTAGCAGCAGCAACAGTGTTTGAGATACAGAGCGGCACACTACAAGGATAGTGGAAGTAATAGAGAATAAACCAGAAAATTCAGAGCCACCTTATCCATGACGTGAGGCATAATCAAGACTGCAGCCAGGAACAGTGGACATGAGAGTCAGGAAAGAGAAACCAGTTCACGGCTGGTCCCATGCAGAATTCTGCAGAAGAGTGAGAGAGAAAACAGGCAAGGGAGACCACAGCTCCTTGCTGTAAGCACTATGAAAGATGAGAATGATTGATCACAGTGGGATTAAAACTGAGATAAAATGAGATGAATTGCAACTTTCAAGCCACAAAAAACGCACTGGAAATTCTCTTCTCTTGCTCCAGGATTACAAGAATTAAATGCTTAATAGGTTCAATTCTAGTACTGAATTAACTTAAGAACAACTGCAGTAGAATAGCATGATAGTAGTGCTTCATGCACTTTCACCTACCTTGTTTTCATTGGAATATTTAATAAAGTAGTGCAAACTCCAATTAATGAGTCCAATCAACATCTCATCTCTAGACGAGGCATTTTTATCCTCTCAGTGTCTGTGAAGTCAAAGCCATTTCCGCGGACTGTGTTTCCATGGCACTTGTAGCATCACTAAAAATTACCATGTGCAGTTAATATAGTAGATGATATTGCATAGCTCAGCAGGTAATTTTTACAATTATTGTTTTTTTAGATTCAGCATCATGGGTGAAGTGAAGGCAAGAAACATAATAATGGCAAAAAAAGTAGTCTTTGGAAATAAAAATATCAATAAAAAGCAAATAGCCAATAAAGCCATTTATTCTGAAATAATGAAAAAAAAATGTATCTGTGTGTAGACTTATGCCTGCAAACAGAAACATATCTTCCCTTCCCTTCCCTCACATGCAGCTCTAACACCCAGACCTCTAGATCCTAATTCAATATTATTCCTTTCCATAAACTGTCCCACTGATCTTAGTGACCAGTCAACACAGACTCAGATTAACAGTAAAATAAAGAAAGGAAGAAAAAAAACAAACCAAATAAAAAAACCCTCATGTAGAATAGATGCAGTAAATATGTGATTCTATTTTGAATTATAATATTTTGCATTTTCTAATGTTAAAGTTTGCCTAATCAGTCAAGCTTCAAAAGTTGCATTTAGAAGCTTGCCTAAAAATTTTGCACTCCAGATATGCCTCTTTTATCAAGCAGCTGTAGAAGTTTTATGAAACACATTTTGAAAATTAAATTAAAATTTTAGTGTGACTTTGACACAAGTTGATCCAAATACAGCCTTCAAAACAATCCACTACCCTTCATTTCCATTAATGGGAAGAAGGTAATCCAGGTGCTCCCCTTTAACAAAAATTTTCAGAGTGGTGTGACTAGAAAAATATCACAAGACTCACCATTCTGCCATTGAAATCCTCCAGTATTTACCTGAATTATGCAGTTTATGATGTTCTGTCAACACATGTGTGATCAGGCAGCCAGACAAAACCTGACTCTCTTAACATTTAAAAAAATCCCTGCTCTTTGGAGAAAAAGAGAAATCTTACTCTTTTACATTACCATGTTCTCAGAAGTCATCATATATTCGAAGAGATTATGTTTTAAAAATGTATTATATTAATAGTCCAGTGGGATTACTGTCATTGTGGAGGAAGCCCAATAGACACTCAATAACAAGATACTCCATATTAGTTTATTGAACTTTAATTTACGTTCTTTGTTCTTCCAGAGAGAAAGACTCTATTTCTTTTGGTTTCAAATCCAAATATCTAGAAGTGGACTACTCCTATGATTAAACAAATATTGGGACAGTCTTTTCACCAAAATGCTAAATATGGTCATTCTTACAACTTAATGCAAAGAAAAAGACCAGTGTGATTAAACTGCAGAATTTTGGGCCAGACAAAAGGAAAGTTTTCAAGTAGTTTTTGTGTTGCGTGTGGCACAATTTCAGTTTTGTGGTGAACTAGATGCTTCTGCAATGGCAAAAAGTATTGGATAAAATACTCCTTTTTTGTGTATGTTACCCCTTAATACCATGTTCTCAGTGCAAAAACAATGCAAAATTCCCTTGGAGGATTCCTTTATGGAAATAAACCAGTTTTTGTGTTTATTTCCAAATGCATTTTGGCTCATATTTTAGAATATTTTGTGTAATTTCTTTCTGACTCTGACAAATGTTTCCTTCATTGTTGAAAATAATTCAAGTTAACAAAGGAACCAATGGAGCTTTTGCAAACGCACATATCTCTGTAAAACTGGCTTTAATCACTTATTGATTCATCCAGATTCCTCTACACTGCCTCCCAAAGCAGTTTTAATACTGAAAAGGAAAGAAAAATACCAAAGTTATGGTCTTAATGGCAAATTCATTTGCAGTGATCAACTACCACTTCTACAGTTTTGATGACAAATTACTTATAAAAGGTGATTTTGTCAAGAAGATAAAGTACTCATAGCTATATTTTGACACACAGAAAAAATTGCAGTATGATTGTGGTTTCCATAATGCTTACCCAAGTTTCTGAGCAGACTTATAGATTCCTTTTCTGCACAATCTCCTCCACATACTAGGTCCATTTTCACTTTTTTAGGAATACATTATCTTTATCTTCTTTGCTATCTAACAAAAATGTTTTTGTCAAGCCAAACACTGTCACTACCCACAATGTGTCTCATCCTTGTTTAATACCTAAAAAAGAAAAGCCACTCACCAAAGCAGAGGGCAGCTATATGCATTTAAACATTGAGGAAACAGCAAATTGGGCTGACTTATACATCAGAAACTAAGTTCTTAGCAATTCAGCTATCAGAGTTACACTCATTTACCTGAGAAGTGAGCCTTCCTGAAACATTAAGGAATTAAAGGATTGATCTTCCTTGATTCTGTACTCTGCAGCAAGGAGAGATATATGAACGTAGCATTCTACAGGATCAGACTTCTCAATCAGTCTGTAAACAAAGGCTGTAGGTATGAAGAAAAGGAAAATAATGCACATTGTTTATCTTGAATAGAATGGGCTTTAGGTATAAAAAATTACTATTGCTTGCAGAGTATTTTTAATCTGAAACACCACACAACTTTTCCCTCCATTTAATAAACTCCCTGAAAAATATCTAGTCACTTGCTACACCTTGTTAATTAAAAACTTATGTCTGATGAGTATACATGATCCTGGAAGCTATGGTGAATAAAATTAGATGGATAGAGAAAGGGCAGAGGAGTACCAAGGACAGAATTATGTGATGCATCCATGCAGCACAAAAAGGCACACTGTTTTTTTTATAACTTTATTCATAGGTAGTCAGTTCAAACACTTTCAATACTTTGCACATAAGGAAAGATCAGTCTGCATCCAAACAAGCAAACATATTAGAAAATTATGTTCACTCAGCAAAAACTGCAAAGAAAGGAGGCATGGCAGCAAAAACTTCATGTTTTGTGGAGTTGAATACTGTTAAGAAGTTATCAAGGAAAGGCAGCAGGATGAGGATATAACATGGTGCAACTTTGTTTCTCACTTTATTTCTACCCATTGTGGCTTAGAAAGAGAGCATGACTTTTCTCCGAGTTATGCACTACAGGCTTAAGGAAACTTTACATCAAGTCCCAGTTTCATGACAGGCTTCCTGAGGGAACCTTAACCATTAAATATCTTCACAGTTTATTCCTTAACTAGGAGGATGATTAGTATTTCCATTGTTTACACAATTTAAATACCACGAAGGCATTTCAATTTGTATAGAGCTAATACTTTGTTTGGTGTTACTGAAGCACAGTGATTGATTGGCATCACCCTTTCAGCAGTAAACAAGATGATTTTTGTGGGTGTGTGGGTGCCACCACTTCCCAAATTAGATTTTCTTTAAAAGGTTTGAGAAAGAGTGAGGGAAAGAAGAAAGTAAGAAAGAGAAAGTAAGAAAAAAAAAAAAAAAGGAAGAGAGAAGAAGGAGAAGGAGAAAGAGAAGGAGGAAAACTGTCCTGGTTTCAGCTGGGATAGAATTAATTTCTTCCCAGCAGCTGTTACAGTGCTGTGTTTTGGATTGGAATAAGAGTGGTCTTGGCAACGCAGATGTTTTTGTAGTTTTGGTAAATCACATTTGTCTTAAGTCAAGGATATATTTTTTTTGGCCCATGTTCTTCCAGTGAGAAAGTACACAGAAGAAGCTGGGACAGATATCTAAACCAAAGTGATATTCCACACCATAGAATGTCCAGCCCAGTATATAAAATGGGGGGAAGTTACCCAGAAGCGTGGTTTATTTGGGCCTGGGAAAGGGAGTCTGACATCAGTCACTGGGCAGTGAACAGTTGTGAATCACTTGTTTTCCCCTTCTATTTCATTATTATTATTTACCCCATTGTTGTATTTTACTTTATTTTTAATTATTAAAAAGTTCTTATCTCAACATACAAGTTTTCCTTTGATTCTCCTCTGGATTCCACCATGGTGGGAATAGCGGGAAGGTTCAGTGAACAGCTGCATGGTGCTTAATATTCAAACTTTTTAAAACCACAACACAAACTTTTCTTCTTTTTGGTAGAAATAAATTTTGCACTGAAAGAAAAGCAAGAAATTTACAGGAATTTATGACCAGTATGTCAGGCTAGGATTACTGATCTGCCTTTTTTTTAAATGTAAAGAGGTTGGGATTTTTTGGTACAGAAATAAAATATAACTAAATTATTTCTCTACATGAGAATTGCACTCCTCTGTCCCCCATACACGTAAGCATCTACATGTCATTCCCTTATTCCCCTAAAGCCACAACCACCTGCCTCTGCAGGACTGACCTACCAGTACTGTAAATGATTTAATACAGTTTCTCAAATTACACTTTAAAGATTCTCTAGTGTGGCTTTTACCAATATGACTAGATTAGGACATGATCAGAATTTTCATCAAATGTGTTTGCACTGGTATTTTTTGACAATTTTCATTTTCAAGAGTGATATAAATAGCATAAAATGAAATACAATAAATTAAAATAAATAAAATAATTAAAACATACAATGAAGGAGAAGAATAGGTTATAGACAATAATAAAATGAGCGATTAATAGGGTCAGTAATTCATAATGCTGTGTTTTAGTGGTTTTACTGAGCAGAACAAAAACACCATAATTACATTATCAGTGAGCTAAATATATTTCAGAATCTTTTAGAAGAGATATTCAAACACCAAAACCACATAATACTTCTCATCTTAAAAGACTTCCAAGTACAGATTAAGAAGAAAGATTAGAAGGCTGCAAGACTTGTTATGTGCCCTTCATCAGAATATCCTAGTTCCTCTAAATAATAACCACAACTACCACAGGACAACAAACAGACAAAAAAACACAGGAACCCCCTAAAACCACACCTGTGTAGGAGTGTATCATTGGCGTTGTTAAGAAGCAATTGTAATTTCTAAATTATATCATCCCTATTGCTACCATTATTTCAACATCCTCCCCTGATTCCCCAAGCACATTAAGGGCTATTATGATGCTTGCAATTTAACACTTGTAACAACTGCTTACAGGCATAAGATCTTAGAACACTCTGTGCTTACTCCCACCAGGGCTGCTGGGGATGGGCACAACTTGACCAGAAATAGCTACTTCTTAATGTTAAAAATGGGGGGAAACAAAAAACATACAAAAGAGTATTGTAGAACAGATAAGGCTCATTCTGCAGATGCTTTTGTCACTGTTTAAAGTTCAGGGATCATCCACTGCTGGAGAGAGAACACTGAGCTCATGAGAAAATGGGGAGATCTTATTTGCCAGCAATGATGTTCATTTTAAGTTCCACCCCTGCGTACTGGTGACTTTATCGTATTACTTGGGCTGTGTGCTTGTATCTTACGTCTCTGAAACATCCCAGTTGAAAAACAGTTTTACAAGACACAGTTTCATGAACAGGATTCTAAATGCAACAGATACATACTTATTAGTTAATTTCTAAGCATTTTATCAACTGATGCTTGGATAATTTAAGTACTTGGCTGATTTGATCAAAATTCAAATTTTATTTGAAGAGTTTTAAACCTTTTCCTTGACCTGGTTTTGTTTTGCTTATTATAGCTTTTGTCATTTTCACATTTATTTCATTCCTCAATAAGCTTGCACCTTCTTCTCCTGTGACAGATTCAAAGTGTCACAACAGCAAACTTGACTGTTTCTTGCATAATTTTCCAATAAAAGATAAAATCAATAGCTCTAGTTCCACACTTTGTCATAAGCTCCATAAGCTGCCACCAAAGCATACCAGGAAAGGGAGGGTAACTATTATTGGGTATCTATGTTTTTAGAGACTTGTCCCTTGTCTCAAGGTGTCAGAGCTGTTTTTTGATTACCTCAGCTATGGGGCCAACCAAGCAGCAGTAGCCTGGGCTTTGAGATGGTGAGTTGTTCCTTCACAGCCTACCATTTTTCATCTGAATTGGGTACTGTGATTTCCTTCCACAATGCTCATTTCAGACATAAACATCACAGAGTTTATTCTGGCGCTACTTGATTTTAGGCTTCTATGGGAACAACTTCAGTCTGACTTCAAGCTCCCTTCTCATAGCCTTTTTCTGGAGATAGCTTTGCTGGGGAGTTGGAAGTCAATGGCAATGAAAAGAGTGGTGTCAAAAGTCATTAAAAATGTGTGACTCCATTATCCACACTAATCTCTCCAATGTTAATAGCCTGCATCCTGATGTAACAAAATTGACATCAGTCCTCACTTCTCTCGAAAAGACAGCAGATTCCTGATCACGAGACACTGTAAGTTTTGTACAGGTTTTTGTTTTTTTGGTTTTTTTTTGTTTGCTTGTTGCTTGTTTTTCTTTTGTTGTTGGTGGTGGGGGTTGTGGTGGTGGTTTTTTTTTGTTTGTTTGTTTTTGCTTTTATTTTTTTAATTGCAAAAGCTCCTGAGTACCAACACCTGTTAGCAAGTATATGTTCTCTTTCAGCAGAGCTTCTGGGCTCAATCATCTTCTGGGGAGCTCAGGGGCACTTCTAGATGAGAGTGCAGTGAGGTGCACCCAGCCAGGCTTTCAGAAAGAATACTCTGGTATGACTACCTGAGCCACAGCCACACCCCTACCTCACCTTTCCTACACTCATCTAGCCTGCCCCTAAATCATGATAATGGTAATTCCCTATGTAACACTTCTTCAAGGGGTTTGTGATGGGAGCCCAGCCCCACAGGTTTGAGAGTGGTTCCAAAGAACAGCAAAAGTTTTCGTGACTTAAAGAAGCTGTCCTATTCTACTGCAAACTTTTTAAAAGGCAAGAATCTGAACAACTTAATCCAACAGGGCTGAAACAAAGTATTGGTTTATAAACCATCCCACTGAACGTGCCAAGAAGATACTTGCTCTAAGCATTGCTCCCAGGCAGTGCAGTGGCATGCAGCACTTTGCATCACGCTCTGTGCCTTTCCTGATCAGTTTCATTATCTTACCCTTCAAACCCTGGCTGACAATTGTTTTCTTCCTGCATTCTCTCTGTAGAAGCAACAAACTTCTATGTCCTCTTTGGAAATTCACCTGCTTGCCTCTCAATAAAACCATCTCAGCTGCTCATAGCATCTCTTCCCGGTTTGTCCAACAGCAGCAGTTGCCCTTTCTCTGAAGGAGCTTACCTGAGCTGCTCTTTTTTTAAAGGCACACAGCACGTTGCAAAGCATGAGCAAAAAAAAGAGAAAAATTAGCTACATCAGAGATAGCCAGACAACAGAGACACAGTGTCCTGGTTTAGGACAAATTAGGGGAAATCTCCAAAAGGGAGCCCCCCAAAAACAAAACAAACCTCCAACCACCCCTCCCCCAACACCGGGTTCGGGAAGGAATTTCTCGGAGGAGCAAAGTGGAAAACAAAACCTATTTATTTACAAGTAACAAAAGAACACTCCCCAACACAAGAAAAGAAAAGAAAACAGAAAAAACAGACTGTGTGTTGAGAGGGCGCGGCGCTTCTCTGCAAGCTTCGGGTGTCCTGGACGCCTTCAGGTCACGTCCGGAGCCGGTCCAGTATCTTCAGGGGAGGGTAAGAAAGAGGGAGCAAGAGAAAAGGGAAAAAACAGCACAAAAAAAGCAGAAAGCAAGCAAGCAAAGCGGCTAGCCAAGCCAAGCAGCAAAAGCAAAAAGCAAAAAAGGCCTGGTCAAACACTCCCCCCTCTCTTCCCCGCCCCGCCGCAGCAAGACGGCCGGGGGGGGGGAAGAGAGAAAAGGCACAGCTGCCAGACACAACACACGATATTGGGATAAAGGCTGTCAACCCACGACACTCCACCCCTTATCCCATATCGTGAATATACAATAAAAACTTTCATTTCACTTACTCACACCTTTGACACTTACGCATTCCTCTCATCTTACTTGCTCAGACCTTTGACACTTACAGTTTCCTTCTGTCTCACATTCAACAAACAATGACATTCATATATGAATCTCATCCCACAATCAGGTCTCCCTGAGGTACACACCGTGTTGTTCCATCTTTCTGCATTATCCACCATGTATAACCTGGTCCTTGAGCAAAGACAATCCCACGGATGGGTTTGTCTGTACTCGAGGCAGGGTTGATCCATACTGTCTTTCCCAACAAACCTCTGACATGGGCCACTGGGGCTTTATCCCCATCTACTATATTAAGGAGCTCAGACTGAGCAGGACCCGCTCGGTTGGTGGAACCTCGAGTGTTAACTAACCAGGTAGCCTTTGCCAAATGCTGCTCCCAGTTTTTAAAAGACCCCCCACCCAATGCTTTTAAGGTGGTTTTTAACAATCCATTATACCTTTCCACTTTCCCTGCAGCTGGTGCATGATAGGGGATATGGTATATCCACACGATGCCATGTTCCCTAGCCCAAGTATTAATAAGATTGTTTTTAAAATGAGTTCCATTATCCGACTCAATTCTCTCGGGAGTACCGTGCCTCCAAAGGACCTGCTTTTCAAGGCCCAAGATAGTGTTACGGGCTGTGGCATGAGACACAGGTAGGTTTCCAACCATCCCGTGGTGGCTTCTACCATGGTTAGTACATAGCGCTTGCCCTGGCGGGTTTGAGGCAGTGTGATGTAATCAATCTGCCAGGCCTCCCCGTATTTGTACTTAGACCACCGCCCCCCATACCAGAGGGGCTTCACCCGCTTGGCCTGCTTGATGGCAGCGCACGTCTCACAGTCACGAATAACCTGAGAGATACTGTCCATGGTTAGATCCACCCCTCGGTCTCGTGCCCACTTATAGGTGGCATCTCTACCCTGGTGGCCTGAGGCATCATGGGCCCATCGTGCTAAGAATAACTCTCCCTTATGCTCCCAGTCGAGATCTATCTTCAACTCCCCTATCTTTGCAGCCTGATGTACTTGCTGGTTGTTTTGCTGCTCTTCATTAGCTCTACTTCTGGGGACATGGGCATCTACATGGCGAATCTTCACAGGTAACTTCTCTACCCGAGTAGCGATATCTTTCCACTCTTCCGCAGCCCAAATTGGTTTTCCTCTTCGCTGCCAGTTCGCCTCTTTCCATCTCTTCAGCCATCCCCATAGAGCATTGGCTGCCATCCAGGAATCGGTATACAAATAGAGCCTTGGCCACCTCTCTCTCTCTGCAATACCTAGGGCCAGTTGAATAGCTTTGATTTCAGCAAATTGACTGGATTCACCCTCTCCTTCAGTAGCCTCTGCAACCCGTCGAGTGGGACTCCACACAGCTGCTTTCCACCTCCGTTTCATCCCTATGACACGACAAGAACCATCGGTGAATAGAGCATAGCGTGTTTCTTCTACTGGTAACTGATTGTATGGCGGAGCTTCCTCAACCCGGGTCACTGGCTCTTGTTCCTCATCTGCGACACTAAAGCTTTCACCTTCAGGCCAATTTGTAATTATCTCCAGGATCCCAGGGCGATTTAACTTCCCAATTCGAGCGCGCTGCGTAATGAGGGCAATCCACTTACTCCAAGTAGCACTGGTGGCATGGTGGGTAGAGGGAACCTTTCCTCTGAACATCCATCCCAACACCGGTAGTCGGGGTGCCAAAAAGAGTTGTGCCTCTGTACCAATCACCTCCGAGGCGGCTTGGACTCCTTCATAGGCGGCCAAGATTTCCTTTTCTGTTGGAGTATAGTTATCTTCAGACCCCCTGTAGCTCCGACTCCAAAATTCCAATGGTCGGCCTCGGGTCTCGCCAGGTACCTTCTGCCAAAGGCTCCAGGACAGACCATGGCTCCCGGCTGCAGAGTAGAGCACGTTCTTCACATCTGGTCCCGTCCTGACTGGACCAAGGGCTACAGCATGAGCGATCTCCTGCTTGATTTGGACAAAAGCTTGCTGCTGCTCAGGGCCCCAATGGAAGTCGTTCTTCTTGCGGGTAACCAGATAAAGGGGTCTCACAATCTGACTATACTCAGGGATGTGCATCCTTCAGAAACCTATAGCGCCTAAGAAAGCTTGTGTTTCCTTTTTATCAGTTGGTGGGGACATGGCAGTGATTTTATTAATAACATCCACAGGAATCTGACGCCGTCCATCTTGCCACTTCACCCCCAAGAACTGAATTTCTCGGGCAGGTCCCTTGACTTTGCTCTTCTTAATGGCAAATCCAGCTTCCAAGAGAATATGAATTATCTTCTCTCCTTTCTCGAACACTTCTATTGCCGTGCTCCCCCAAACAATGATATCATCAATATATTGCAGATGTTCTGGAGCCTCACCCTCTTCTAGTGCAGCCTGGATCAGTCCATGACAGATGGTAGGACTGTGTTTCCACCCTTGGGGCAGTCGGTTCCAGGTATACTGCACTCCCCTCCATGTAAAAGCAAACTGAGGCCTGCATTCTGCTGCCAGAGGGATGGAGAAAAACGCGTTAGCAATATCGATGGTCGCATACCACTTTGCTGCCTTAGACTCCAGCTTGTACTGCAGTTCCAGTATGTCCGGTACAGCCGCACTCAGTGGTGGAGTCACTTCATTCAAGGCACGATAGTCCACAGTCAGTCTCCATTCTCCGTCAGATTTTCGCACAGGCCAGATAGGGCTGTTAAAGGGTGAGTGGGTTTTACTGACCACCCCTTGGCTCTCCAGCTCTCGGATCATTTTGTGGATGGGGATCACGGCATCTCGATTCGTCCGGTACTGCCTGCGGTGCACTGTTGAGGTGGCAATTGGCACTCGCTGCTCCTCTACCTTCAAGAGTCCTACTGCAGATGGGTTCTCTGATAGTCCAGACAAGGTGTTCAATTGTTTAATACCCTCTATCTCCACTGCAGCTATTCCAAAAGCCCACCTGAATCCCTTAGGATCTTTGTAATAGCCATTCCGGAGGAAGTCTATGCCCAAAATACACGGAGCCTCTGGACCAGTCACAATCGGGTGTTCCTGCCATTCCTTCCCAGTCAAGCTCACCTCAGCTTCCAACAAAGTCAACTGTTGTGATCCTTCCGTCACTCCAGCAATGGAAACAGGTTCTGTCCCCACGTATTCCGATGGCATTAAGGTACACTGTGATCCAGTGTCAACCAACGCTTCATAGTCTTGTGGCTCTGATGTGCCAGGCCATCTGATCCACACCTTCCAAAAAACCCGGTTCTCCCGTGCCTCTTCCTGGCTGGAGGCAGGGCCCCTCTAAGCCAGACTGTCCTTCTTTCCTTGGGCATATGCCTTAGAAGTTCCTTCAAGGGGATCGGACATGTCATCGTCATCATTATACTTAACATCTCGGCTACGAGCGACCGGAGCTGCTATCCTTTTGGTGATACTTTCTCTTTTCTTCAAATCACGCACCCGTTGTGCCAAAGCAGCGGTGGGTTTTCCATCCCATCTCCTCATGTCTTCTCCAGACTCACGCAGAAAAGCCCATAACTCAGTCCGTGGGGTGTACCTTCTCTCCCCATCAAAGGAGCGCCAGCGTTGGACACCAGGACCTCTAATTTGTACAGCTGAGATTTGAATAAGGTCCTCCTTAATCTCTTCCCGGAGTTTCTTATGATTCTCCTCAATTTTATCCTCTAGTTTCTGCAGTCGGGTTTCCACTGCTGCAATTCTGGCATGAGTTGGGCCATGCACAGCATCTGCATACGCTCGAAGCTTCTTTGCCATATCGAGCACAGTCTCATATGTATCATCCCGCTTCATTGTTGCTAGGGCAGAAGCGTATTCAGGTGGCCCAAGTCGCACGAGTTTCCTCCACATTACAGGTGTGCATGGTACCAGGTCCGGATTTCTAGTTGTTGTGTCATCTGAGAAAATGAGCTCTGCCACCGCCATCTCTCTCAGGCATTGGATCCCCTGTTCTATGGTCTTCCACCGTGTCTGCTGCATATAGAGATCATCCGTACACAGGTATCGTTCTGCTACGCTTCTTAGGACCCGTTCCCAGAGGCTGTGAGGGTTAACCCCCCTCATCATACCTTGATCGATGACAGGATCATGTGACAGGGATCCCAAATGCCTCGCTTCAGTACCATCCAAAATCGTAACCTCCCCTGCAGCATCCCAAAGGCGGACTAACCAACTAATTATAGATTCGTCAGGTTGTCGTCTGTAATCCTTTCTTAGGCCTCTGAGGTCCTTCAGAGAAAAGGAGTCAATATTAGCTCCAGATTCTGTGCCCCTTGATGTGGCCTCTGATTTTGGTGAGGGTCCTTCTCCTGCATCATCATCCTCATCATCCTCCACCTTTCGATCGGTCTTGCCTTTACACTTTCCACCTCTTGTATTAGCTGCAACAGCCATGGTTTGGGGCCTACTGTCTGATGCAGCTGCTAGCCTGGAGCCTGGGATGTTAGCTGCAGCCTGGGTCACTGGGGTAGTAACTAACTTATCACCCTGTTCCCTTTCTGCTATCTGCTGCTCCACAGTATCTAGCAGAGTACGGTAAACAAATGCCAAGGCCCAGCTCACTGCAGTAATCCTTTCTTCCTTAGTGTTACCATGGCACTTCTCCCTCAAATACTTTGCCACCTCGACTGGATTCTGAATTTGATCAGATGGAAAGTCCCAGTCCATAGGATCAGAAAATTCCTTTAAAGTCTGGCCCATGTCCTCCCATTTCCCACTCCAGTCAAGATTTTTCCTGCTTTGTTTTACTCCTAAGTCAGGAGTGTCTCTAACCCCTCTAGAAATCTCAGTCTTCATTTTATACACACTCCAGACAGTATAGAAAAGGCTTAATAAATTAAATGCCAGAAAGATGGTTTCTTTCAAACTCAGGGGAAATTCAGTATTTTCTAATAGAGATGTCAACAATTTGGAGGACAAGAAGGAAGACAAAGGCTGAAAAGCCCCTTCCCCTTCTTCTCCCCAAACAAACTGAGTAAACAACCATAATAACAGTCCATACATTCCTGAAATAAAGTCCAGCATTTTTATCCGACACATCATCATACATAAGACCAGCACAATGACTATTCTGGTTAGTGCCCCCCGCTTACAAAAGCTACTTATTAGGGCCAACATCAGAGCTATTTTTGGATAAGGAAATAACCCCAGGGACCACAAAAGTATAAAAACTTCAAAAACCCCTAGGGACCAGAACGACCGGCAAGCTTCCACTCCAAATGACATTATGAATCACCGATATGCCCACAAAATAGCCAAAACCAAAATATTATTGTTATAGGTTTTTTTTCCACTGTTTTTTGGCCTCCCTTTCCCGGCCAACGCACCAAAAAGTATATTGTCCTGGTTTAGGACAAATTAGGGGAAATCTCCAAAAGGGAGCCCCCCAAAAACAAAACAAACCTCCAACCACCCCTCCCCCAACACCGGGTTCGGGAAGGAATTTCTCGGAGGAGCAAAGTGGAAAACAAAACCTATTTATTTACAAGTAACAAAAGAACACTCCCCAACACAAGAAAAGAAAAGAAAACAGAAAAAACAGACTGTGTGTTGAGAGGGCGCGGCGCTTCTCTGCAAGCTTCGGGTGTCCTGGACGCCTTCAGGTCACGTCCGGAGCCGGTCCAGTATCTTCAGGGGAGGGTAAGAAAGAGGGAGCAAGAGAAAAGGGAAAAAACAGCACAAAAAAAGCAGAAAGCAAGCAAGCAAAGCGGCTAGCCAAGCCAAGCAGCAAAAGCAAAAAGCAAAAAAGGCCTGGTCAAACACTCCCCCCTCTCTTCCCCGCCCCGCCGCAGCAAGATGGCCGGGGGGGGGGAAGAGAGAAAAGGCACAGCTGCCAGACACAACACACGATATTGGGATAAAGGCTGTCAACCCACGACACACAGCCACCTCATCTAACTGAGGTGGGTTGAGCCCAGCAAATCCCAGCAGAATATCTCGTTATTGCATATAAACATCTCAAATACAGGTGTCAAGAGGAACATGACAATCTCTGTTAGTGGTGCCCAGCAGCAGGACAAGAAGCAACAGCCACAACCTAAGCCAGAGAAGTCCAATCTCAACATTAGGAAGACCTTTAGTCTGGGAATGGCAGACCACTGGAACAGGCTGCTCAGGGAAGTCATG
This sequence comes from Ammospiza caudacuta, assembly GCF_027887145.1. Classification (NCBI taxonomy): domain Eukaryota; kingdom Metazoa; phylum Chordata; class Aves; order Passeriformes; family Passerellidae; genus Ammospiza; species Ammospiza caudacuta. The sequence goes on from NC_080632.1 coordinate 18,421,249, forward strand.
GAGTCCCCCTGTCTGGAGACATTCAAAATCCATATGGACACATTATAGTGTAACCTGTTCTAGGTGACCCTATTTTGGTGGGGCTGTTGGACTGGATAATCTCCAGAGATCCCTTCCAAGAGTAACAATGCTCTGATTCTCTGCTTCTGTGAGTACTGGGACAGATGGAAGTTCTCTACAACCTCAACAAGATTGCAGGTGATACCAAGTCAAGGGTGCAACTGTCACACATGAAGATGTCATCCAGAGGAATGGCATACCATCCAGAAGAACATGGACAAGATGGAGAAGTGGGGCCATGTGAATCTCATAACATTCAACTTTGCAAAGGTGCTGCATCCGTGTCAGAGCAATCCCTGCTAACAATATAGGCTGGGAAGGAATAGGTGGAGACCAGCTCTATGAGAAGGATTTGAGGGTGCTGGTGGGCGAGAGGCTGGACATGACCCAGCCATGGGCACTCCCAGCCCAGAGAGCCAAACGTGTCCTGGGCTGCATCCAGAGCAGCGTGGGCAGCAGGGCAGGGAGGGGATTCTGCCCCTCTGCTCCGCTCTGGGGAGAGCCCACCTGGAACCTGCATCCAGCTCTGGCGTCACAGCACAGGAAGGACATTAACCCATTGCAGTGAGTCAAGAAGACATCCACAAAAATGTTGAGACATCTGGAGCATCTCACGACATGCTGAGGGAATTAGAATTGTTCAGCCTGGAGAAGAGAAAGCTCCAGAAAAGACTTATTGAAGACTTTCAAGACTTATAACAAGCTTATAAAGATGGGGACAAACTCTTAATAGAATCTGCAGCAACAAGGCATTTGCCTTACCAAATGTAATGGACCATAACGATAAAGAGACTAAGTTCAGACTAGATATAAGGAAGAAATTCTTGACAATAAGTGTAGTGACACAAAGAAGCAAGATGTCCAGAAAAGTGGTACATGCCTCATCCCTGCTAAGATTTAAGATTAGGTAGAATGGTGTCTCTGAACAATCTGATTAAGCAGAAAATGTCCCTGCTCATTTCATGGGTATTGGACTAGATGACCTTTAATGTTCCTTCCAATGAAAGCCATACTATGATTCTATGTTTGTGTGAAATTAGGCTCCTAATCACTCATCAGAGAGGACAATTTTTTCAATGGCTGCCAAAAAAACAGAGACATCTTCTCTATAGTTCTGACATGAAGCCATATTTTCACTGTGGAAGAGAGCAGTAGCACATGGTAGTCTGTTATTTGGGGCATTTGAGTTGAATGTGCGAAGTTCAAAAGCTGAATTCACTCCACTGTATCAGTGTGCCATACTCCCTTTTGAATATAAAATTAAAATTTGCATAAATAAAATCTAAGAAGGCAAAGTTCCAGCTCCCACCAATGGCAATGTTTGCTCGTGAACCCTTTTGCCTTTAAAGGCTTTCCTTTGCATAATGTAGAAAATAGGTTCTGCTTTACTATTGATGTACTATTTTCTGTTCAAAAAGCTAGAACTTGCACAAAGTCTCTCAAAATTATCATTAAAAAGCAGAGCACTTCAGATGTCTTTGGAGGTTAACAGAGGTTCATTAACAGTTTGGGTAAACTAGAGATATTTTAACTGTAGCAAATAAATTTGCTGATTTTAAAATTAGCTCATATATACTTGATATCGGTGATTAAACAAAGGAAATTTCTTGTCTGATTCTGTAGATTTCCACAGAATAAAGCTATGAAGGAAACCCATACTCTTTCTTGTTAAAAATACATTGATAAATCACACCAAGCTGGAATCACTGGAAGTCTCAGTATTTTTGTGCTGAGTGTCACTTCAGTACCGTTTTGTGAAAGATTGATCTCAGAAAAGGAAAAGATAATAAATGGAAAGGATCTTTTTTAGAAAAGGGCAAGATGAATTTTCTTTAATAGGGAAATGTTAAATCTTTAGTCTTGAATCTGGAGCTCCATCTAGGTGTATTTCCAGAAAAAACCCCAAAGTTTTGTAGCACATTTTATGGGCCATATGCTTAAGACCACCAAGTTCAGGAGAGCTCTTACATTTCTGCCATCAACTTTTTGCTATCCAGGCTTTCAATCTTACCTCCTTCTGTTGTAGGACTTTCTGTTTCATCTAGAGCCAAGTTTTATGACTCCAAGCTTTGTTTCATCATCCCTTTTCACTCAGATGAAGGAACAGGTTCCTGTGTTGCCCTTTCCCTGGGGGCTTACCCACCTGCATCTCTGGGAGCAGCAGCCGAGCACAGAAGAGAGACATCACTGCAGAGAAAAGCCAGCATGGTCTTTGCATGTGCAGCATTGTTCTGCTTTCTCTCTGCTTTCCTGTTGCTGCTTCTGGCTGAAACAAAAAGAGAGCAACTGCACAGCTCAGGCACAGAAGAGCGGACCATTTTGGCCTTGCTTTCCAAGGTAATAAAATGAGAACCAGCCCTAATGAAAAAAACTACTTCTCTAAAGCTTATTAGAGTCCAGAGTAGCCTTTCAAGTAACCCAGACAGACTATGAGACAGCGCATTTACTGCCCAGTGCAGGATGTAATGGACCTACAAATCAATCCGACTACAGACATGAAACTGCTCAGAGAAATTACACAATCTAGAGTAACTGAATCATCACATTTTTCAAATACACAAGTATGCAGAGTGAAAGAAGGGAGCAAAAGAACTGTTAGTTAGAACTTTTTTGTTCCTAAATGAATTTTATTGACTTTGTCAAATTTTATCCTCTTACCATTGCAACTTTTTTGTCATCTCTGTCCTCTATTTGTTAAATGGCGATTATGACACTGATTTACAGTTGATAATTATCTTGGTTTAATGGGTCTAAAGTCTCTTCATTTAGTGTTTGTCATTAAGAGGGTGTGTCTGTACAATGCCTTTGGCTCAAAAGAAGGTTATCACCCTATAAAAATGCCCTCAGCAAAATAAAAAATAAATTCACCTCTCCCCATTCTCTTATGATTCCAGTTTTATAAATTTGGGGTGAATATTTACCTTACAGAAAGAAGAAAGGTTGCTGTTACAAAACCCTAAATCTTGCTGTAGATACAATATAACCTATAAAATGTATTTGCCCACAGTAACCCATTAGTCACCTAGTACAACTTATGACTGAAGCCAAGATTGTTAAGTGAGTTTGCCTGACAATATTGGTGAGTTTGCCTTTTTGCCGCTTGAGATGAAAGTAAGGTCCTTTCTGAGCATTCTTGTCACGGTTATCTGAAAGAATGGAAGAACAATCACAACATTCATCCCCAAAGGGAAGAAGGAGGAATACAGATGCCTGGATGTGTATTTCTCTGTCTGTGTTTGGGCCACCATGTGTATGAGAAGAACGCTATTTATGCATTACAAAAAATCTTTGTCCTTTTTTTTTTTTCTCATAAGACATCACTATTAAATCCAATGTAAATTTATACTGCAAGATGGCACAACTTGGTCTAAAACGAAAGTCAATAAAATAAATAATCTGAGCCAGATAATCACCTCATTCTAAACTCCATACTGCCTGTCCTGTCAGGTCTTTCGACTAACATGGATAAGCTACAGATAAAATCAAACTGGCTACTGCAGGACTGACAACCAACTTCTTCAAGGTTCTGAAAAACAAACCAAGACTCAAAATCATTCCATAAAATTAAGACTTTATACTCACTTCTATCTAATTTCCACGATCTTTACATTTTTTATCACAGTATAGTGCATAGCACTTCTAGCACATCCTAAGAGTATCCAGACTCCTGGCAGTCATTGTGAACTGTGGCTGTCAGATAAAAAAGTAGCCATTAGCACATCACCAGATGTAGGGGTATGGTCTATGTGCTCTTACTGATGCAGCTGCTATAGTGCATAGGCTGCCTAATGGATCAGCTTTTCCTTGTCTTTTTTCCGAGGACTGTTGCCCACAAAGATTCTTGGCACCTGGGGAAATTTCTAGGCCGTAATTGAAAGATGTCTACATCAGGCCAAATCTACTAACCTGTCCACGGTCCAGGACAAGTATTTTGACTTCTTCCTCAAGCTCACTATCAATGAAAACATTTGAAGTGCCTTTCTTCTGAAGTTAGCATTTTCCCACTATGCACAAAATTATACCTAAAAGCAAAGATTAATTACCGTGTTAATAATAACGCATTGTTATTATTAACACAACACAACAGTTAATACAACAGCCTAGTTGTATTGCTGTTATTAATGTTTGCAGAGCCAGGCCAAATATGATTTGTCTTACGCTAGAAATAAACTACACGACTTTGACAGAAATGAAATGACAGTGCCATGTTTAATCAAACTTCCATAACTTTTTTCTCTTGCTCTTATGCAATTTTCCTAGCTTATAGAATCTTCTGGACAGTTTGTTAGCTGAAATATTTTGTTTCAAATCAAGATTTCTGAAGAAAAGTTAAAATCAGGTACTAATAAAGAAAATAGTTATTTACAGAGCAAATAGCTGATTAACATCAGTATCTATGCCTTCCAAGCACCCAAAAAAATTACTACAAATTAGTTCCTTCATCCTGGGTAAATAGAATGTGTTTCAGATGAGAACAGTCTTCTTTTCCTTAGACATTTAGGGAAATTATCTGTGTGTCTTTGAAGTATTTACACAAAAAATGGCATAAACATAGACTGAGATTTTCCTCTGAGCTAATCAGAAAAAAAAAAGAAAAGGTATATAGTAGAAGAAGTCTTGAAAGAAATTCCTTATTGAAAATAAGTAAATGACATAAAACCATGACTACCAGTGAACATATCAAACAGAAAAATGCAACATAATTAATATAGAAAAGTATTTTTGGAGTTCATTAGTTGTATGGCTTCTTCAGGCCACTGCAGGAAATGCAGGACACAGTACAGACACTGAAGACTGTCCCTCCCAGCTGGCAAACCATCACCACCAGCAGCTGTGGGACACTCTCCCACGAGTCAGGAGAGTGTCCAAGGCTCTCACCTTGCTCAGGGATGTGGCTCACAGCAACAACCAGCAGAAGAAATAGGAGAGGCGAATCCGGGTTTGTTGAATTCCGGCATGGAGACAACACCCCCACGAAAGGCAACAGCCAAAGACAGCGTCGAAGGGCTCACAAGGGGAGGAAATGGGGGTGGAGTTGGTCCCCAGGTGACCACGACTGCAAGGGGGAGTGGGGTACAGAAGATTGACATTTAGAATACACCAATGGGAATAACTTTAGGGTGGGGCCCTGGCCTCTGAGCCAATCACTTGATGCCTGGGCTGGAAGTTTCTAGGGAGAAGGGATGGGTCACCGAGTGACAGACAGGGCACCAGGGAGGGATCAGGGAAAGCATGCCTCGGTTTCCAGGGCAGGAAGACAAGGTGATTGACAATACAAGGGAGGGAGGAGAGAACCCGGGCAGAGCCATTGCAGCAGAGAGGGGGAAATGGAGCAGTCCAGCCTACAATTTATACAGTCAAGGCATATAAAACGCAACACAACACAGACACCATCATCTCTAGTTTCTGTAGTCCCAGCCTCTGTGACACAATAAAGACTGTTCACAAAGCTCAGTCATGATGTGCTAACTTACTACTCCTTGATGGATTTACAGAATTTTGTTGTACGCTATGAACAACAACAACACAAACTTCGTCATTTGGACAACTAGAGAAAAATACATGTCTGTTCTGTCCCTTTGATTCGAATTCCACTCAACTTTCTTATTATTTAAAAGAAAAAAAAAAATTACAAGAAAAGACAGGAAAAAATCCTAAATGTATTTCCTTCAGAACTATTTCTAATTCAGAAAGTAGTAAATATTCTTTTATTCCAATACTGTGTTTTTATTAAAGAAAAACAAATGCTTGGCTTTTTTCAAGTTGTTTCTATTGTCAGCATATATACATGCCAGCTAAATAACCTGACACACAGCAAAAAAAGTCTCACCAAGATATATGTTCAGCCAAGCTTGTGCCTGGTTTTGAAATAATTCCATCAAAATTTCGGTCAAAATTTCAGTTAAACAAATTGATCCTGTTTATATATATTTCTCAAAAAATTGCATTTTTACATGGAGTCAGAGATGGCTTGACACATCATCAAGTCCTTGTTCACTGAAAATTTGTCTACAGACCAGACAAATATGGATAAACCAACCAAGCATAATTTATGCCAGCTGCTAATACAAGGTAAAAATGTATGATTAACAGCTGCTTCAAAACAGTTTGCAAGGAAATGAAAACAAGTACACGTTGCTTATATAGAGAACAGAGCACAGCATCATTTCATGACATGCAGCCGACCTGCCATTGTACAGAAAAACTGCTCAAATATGGTATTGTCCAGTGGCAAGTGACAGACCAACACAAAGGTGTTCCTCAGAGTGTCACATTTTTTAGTTCAACAGTATGTCAGGTCAAAGCAATCCTTCTTTACAATGAGGAAATAAATTCATACTTAAAGCTCTAGAATTGACTATAAAGTGTTCAAATTTTAGAAATGAAGATCCATCCAATGACCATGAAAGAACTTCCTTCTGTATTGAGCCCTGAGACAACAGAAATTTTGCCGTATTTTCTCTTTTTCACGATGCAGTGATTATATGCAAATCATTAACCCCTTTGATTTACTTAAATAGACATCATTTAGTGATTAGTTCATGATTTAATCCTGCATCCCATGAAGCCAGTAAAATTACCACAGGCAGTCTTTTTTACCTCTTTTCCAACAATCCTACGAGTCTTGACCTTCAGAATAATGGATATAAGTGTAAGAGGTAGATGATGCATTAATTAAAAAAAAAATTAGAAATATATTGCAAAATTTAATTACAACTTAGCTCATTATTTTTTTGTCTTGGTGCTCATTAAAGCTTTGCCATAGTGTGGGTACATATCACAGAAAACACAGCAATTAAGATGCCTAACATTGCAACATTATGACTCAATGCTGAACTCAGTCAAAGAAAATCAAACTGTGGTATCATTTTATTTCCAGTCATTTCAAAAGCACTCAGACAGTCATTAAAAAGGTAAAAAAAGGAATTTTTTTTTCTGCCATGTTCCTACCAATTCACTGGGCTTATAGGAATATTAAAATTATGAAGGAGATAAGAACTGAGTAGAAGAAAAACAAATTATCTGCTCTGCTAAGTTTTTTAAACTGGCCTGCAGGAGAACCTGATTTTACTTTACTTCAGTTTCTGCTACCACTAGTAAGCAATCCTGATTGTTTTCACATTTACATCAAGGATAAAGTAATATACTTATTAAATAAGTAAAAATTACAAATAAGTAAAATAATAAAGATATAATTATAAAAGTAATTATTTCATTAATATTAAAACTCCTTTATTTAAAAGTATTTTATAAAACAACATTCCTATGTTTCCATAGGGTACCATACACTGGTATCAAAATACATTCTAGTTGTGTATTCATGGCAGAAAAATCTGCTTTTCAAATATTTTCTTAGGCAAACTTCTCTCTGAAATCTGCAGGCTATGCTTATTTGTGTTTTAGGTCAGTTTCACCAGATTTTGGTTACTCCATCTCATGCAATACAAATCAGGGGAAACTTAACCTCATTCTTTTAGACTTAGGGGCATTGGAATGTCATGTTATGGTCAAGAATTAACAAAGTTTTGTGCATTAACTTTTTTTGGGTTATTTGTCTGGACCTGATATAACCTATAAATTCTGGCTTTAAATTAATTTAGGGAAACTATTGTTGGGTGAAAACAAATAAATTAATGTTTAAAAAGTTATATGTTTTTACAACAGATTCCAGTTTGGTATCATGAGCATATCTCACTTCAATATTTTTGGGTAAATAAATTCCACCAAGCAGTTTGTATCACAAGTTGATGAGTGAACATTTTTTCTCTGTTTCTTGAGCTGTGCACCCTGCTTATTGCATATTCTGGGAAGGTTTCGATGCTCTGACGTGACACATCAGCATGTCAGTGCATACACCAAGTATATCTGTGGAAACTCTGACAGACTCTTTCTTAAATATAGCAGATACTACTTACACTGCATTAATGTTCTCTGAGTATCTAAAGTAATTAAAAGAATATAACTAATATACTTGAGATATTTTTCTAAAGAGCCTGAAAAGGCTTTCATAGAACATGGACAGTTTCTCAATTAACCAGGAGAAAATTTTCAATGAAGTAAATTTTCTTCTACAAGGCATCCACAATTTCTGCATAAAATACTGTTACTTAAACTGAAGGAAATCAGTGACCTAAAATCTGATTCTAAAGAGGCAAGGGAAGGCCTGAAATGAGATTCTGTTCATCTGGAAGGGGTGCATTTCTTCAGACCTCTTTGAGCTTAGACCTCAAAACGATATACTGAACTTAACTGTACTTAATGACTTAATTTTATATAATACTAAAGAAGCAAATTCTTGATGCTCCATACATTAACCTTCTATCACCTAAATCCTCAAAAATCTGTATTTAAAGTCTAAGAGAGAGTTCAAGAAAATTATCAATAGAAAACAAGAAAATCTGAGCACATATTTTCCATGGCTTTAGTACTTGAAAGTCTTGAATACTCAGTGTCTTCCACTATCTGCAATTTTTTTCTAAATAGTTTTTTCCATACAGACCAAAAAAGTTAGCCACAGCTTTCAGTTTTTCTATATATTTCCTTCTGGTAGCTGAGTCACCCACACACTAGGTAGTTTTAGTGTCTGTGTGACTCAGCTTCCAAAGTAACTTGATCTCATTCTACCATTCTCCTTTGCTTTACTAATGGCATTTCTAAATTCTGCTTATATTGCAGATTTATGTGCAACTGATGCACTGATGAGCATAGAAATCTTCCTGTCAGCTATTTTAAGAAGGTTTATGGCCTTGAAACAGGAACTAAGAAAAATGTAAAGGGCAGAACATTCCTCTTCTTTGCCTTTCCTAAAGCAGCAACAGAAAATTTCAGCTTTAACATACACACGCTTTTTCCATATACCTAAATCCATCTAAAACATATTTAATTTATTAACAACCTCTTAGGTTTTGGCACAATTTTTTGACACATTTAATAAAATCATGAAAAGATATTTTTAGCCCTAACTGAAAACCCAGTCATCCTTTTGCCAACAGATATCTCCCAGTGCTAATAATTTGGTCACTTACTGATATGTATTTCCAAAACTTGTTACAGCACATCATGTCATGCTGTCTCAAGGCAAGTTAACTTCCCCTTTATCAAAATTTGTTAGAATTGCACAAAGTTCTACATTGGATCACTTTTCCAGGTGAGACTGTAATGTGAAAACTGAAGTGGCTGAGACACCAAAATATATATAATTTCAGCACTTGGCTGCAAAACTCTACAAAGTCAGGGTGGCTGAGGACAAGTACCCAAAATTTTAAATCCATTATGCACAGTAAATTCCAGAATATCAAATAAAGAAAGAACAATAATTTTTGAAGTCATATCAATATTTGAAGTCCACAAAACCAAAAATATTCTGCCATCAAGTGTAGTATTTTGATCTTGTCAACTCCAACTCTCACATGTGTCAAACTTTGTGGCAGTATACAGTAAAAGCTGTAGTCCTGAGGAGGAAGTCAGCTCTCATGAGTATAATTGTGCCATTGCAATCACCTTGGTTGTGAACCCGACTTGTCAGTGTGATAAGTGTATGCTCGGAATGAGCAGTTTTTATTTAGGAAAAAAATCAACCTGGGATTTTGAGCAATGTCATAGTTTAAATTGGAAGGAGTTCTGATGCTTCATAATATGTCAACAACCTTACAGGCTTAACAAAGAAGCCTGTGTGTGGGCAGCTGAGAGTCTTTAGGGCTCTGCTCAAAGAACAACAAAGTATTTTAGAAAGTGCCTCTGGAAAAAAATATAATTCAACTCTGGACTTGAAACAGGATTTACTTTAGCAGGAGATCTGACACTCTGTGTTGTTCAGCTCAGCCTTGTGATTCTCTGACCTTCATGTGAATCCCCATAAGCAGCACCATAAGAATCTAAATAGCTGCTAAATGGATTTGGACTACCAAACAAAAGGAAAAAAAAAAAAGTGGAGATCTCATCTCTGAGGACAGGAGAAATAAAATAATCATCTACAAATGATGTAAGGTTTCTGATAACTTCCTAATGCAACTCTAAGTAGTGACAGAGCATTTTTCAGTGGAAAACTAGATATGGTCATGATTGGAATGTTTCTGTTCATTTCTATTCACCTGTAATTGTGGACTTTGCAAAATCTAAGACAGACAGGCCATTTTAAACTACAAAACCATAATTTTTTTTCTGATTAATCACGTTTATTTAAAAAGCAATTTGAGAGTAAGCCTCTGAATCCTGAATAATTCTGTTCATTTGATATGGCAAACATCAAAACAAGTCTAACATTGTCTCTTGAAAGGACCAACACTTTTGGATATGCCCCATAGGTTACCTATGAATTCGTTGTCATAGCTGTATATCAAACTGTTTTAATTACTGTAGAAAAACTGGTTTAATTTCCGTCTTAAAAGGTTACAATGCAATACTCTTATAGGAAAATTAAAAAAAAAAAAAAGTTAACATTCTGTTAACATTCATTCATCTTCTGACATCTAGTGAATTTGTGAAGAAGACACCAAACCCTAACAGTGTTGAAAAGATCTACTTCAATGGGATTGGAAAGACATCTTGAAGAATAGCTATTCCTAGGAAAGCAAAGAATATAGCTGGCAATGTTAAAATTAATAATTTTTGCAATATCTCTTAGAAATATATTGTAGCTATTATTAGGTAATTTAATTGGTGCCATAACACCTTACCAATACAGATTTTCCCTTGCTGAATATAAGCCATGAATCACATATCTTACCTTTCTTTTTTTATCTTGAACCTTATTAAAATTATTTTAATATTTTGTCTGAAGATACAACTGAGAGAAAAACAAAAACTGTCCATTATTACAAGAATGATGACATCTGCAATGATATAATAGATATTTCATTGTCCCTAAAAGTGTAGTCCCAGTCCCTTCCAGGGATTCAAAATCTTAGTTTTTGTCACTGCAGGTCTTATGGGCTACTTGAAACCTGGGACACAAAGGCCTGAAAGAAAGTTAACACTTCTCCTATTGATTTATGCCAGCTAGGAAAGCTTTCTAACATTGAAAAAGGCATTGTGAAACACTGCTAAACTTGGATTATAACAGATGGGCATTAGGATCTAAGACAAGGACATGAAAAAATAAATATCAAGGCTGAGTTATCTCATATTGTAATTCTCTGATTGTAAATAACATATTTTGCTCAAGCAGATCCTATATTGTTCCACTATTTTCAAAGTCTGAAAATTATTAATTGTAATAAGTCTCTATTACTAAGTACATAAGGTTCTTGCTATTATATGAATTGAAGAAATATTTCTACTGGTAAGATTATTTCAAAGAATCTAAAAGAAAACAAAGCAGTTTATTATTTTACAGAAACACAAAAAGAAAAAGGCATTTTTCTCTATGCATCCAGAGAATAAATTTGGTATTTCATTGTTTCATGTCTGGGTTTAAACCGGCTATGTCTTTTCATGTGTCCAACAGATTTGACTGAAATATGTGTTTTAAAAATCAATTTGAGTCAAAGGCAAATAGGAATGGATAATGAAACACTAAGAAACTAAACCAAAACATGATATTTTTCAGTATGAAATGGTGGAAAAAAACATAATCATGTTTGGCAAACAGATAGACAAATGTGTATAAAATGTTGGGGAAACAGTAAAAAAAATCAGCATAGAAGGAGGAAAGAAGCTGCAAAACACAGAAGACCTCACTGAAGTTTCAGGGGGAATATTTTTAATTTTATTGTCTCCAAAGGTTGATTTTGCCTGTAACATTTATAAAATATTGAAACATAAGAAAGAAATCAATATGGATATGAGTGCTGTGGCTTGTTTTATTTTCCCTCGAAAAAGCTGCCATAAATCTTGGATGAAGCCAAATAAATCTGACAATTTTGGCCTTAATTCTTTCCTATTATTCAAAACATACATGATCCTAATGGAATTAGAACTAAACAGAATGGCTTTTTTCTGTGATCTTCATATCCAATGATCAACGGATTTACACTGGCAAAGTTAAACCAGGTTTTTCCTCCTATTCTAAAGAGCCTGTTTGTGTTTGTGTATGTGCAGGTATATGCATGCATGTGTCCATGTGTGTACCTACTCTCATGCTTGAAAAAATACCTGAAGTTTTAGGAGAAACTTAAAAAAATTCTAATGGAAAACGGAAAGGAAAAGAAAAAAGAAAAAGCTATCAGTATAACTACTTCTTTTTATTTTTTCCTTTGTAAATGACACTGGAGCAGACTCATATTGAAAGCAAATATTATAGCCAGAAGAGATGCAGAAGATTTTATCTGGACAATTTTCTTTTTCACCATTACAACCTTGAAGAGTTTTTGGCAATTGAGGAATATTTTTTGGCACAGTTGTTGCTTTTACATCACAAAACAAATGAAATCACACACAGCATTTCTACAAATGGCTGGATTTGAAACAAAACTGACTAAGGACCCGCATGTAAGAGATGCTGCAGTGGAGTCACATGGAATGTTAAGCACTGTCAACAAGAAAAAATTCTGTGTCTGTTAGCTGATTGCTTATTTTGCCAGGAAAAAGTGTTAAATCCACTGGAGAATTTTCGAAACAACATTTTCTTAACAGAAAAATGTATTCTATATTGCTGTTACATTGTCATTGAAACATATTGATTGCATCAAGATGAAAGGAAAATGTTCAGAATAATTCAAGAAAGAGCATATTGCAGCTCATGTCATTTGAAATTTACATTTTATATTTTATTCCATTGTTCTAATTTGATGTACCTTATTAAACAGCATCATCAGTGTTTTATACTAGAAGTGAAAATATAAGCAAAACAAAAATATATTAAATTAGATATTTCATTGAAATCACACTTATTCTATGCTTTTTTGTAAATTCTGTTATCTTCTTCCATTGTTCTTGGCTTTTAGATCCAATAGATAATGGCAATGATCTTTTATATGCTTGAATTTACTGCAGGAGTAAATTACTCATTTCATTACTAGTTCTAGTGAGAAGAGGGTTCTGAAAATTATTCATTCAATAACTCTATAATTATTTTTAATAATTAATATTGTCCACAAGGGTCTCTAACTGCTCAGAACTCAAGGTCAAGATGAGTGCATTTTAATTGGTTAGAGATGTTACTTAGTGGAATTTTTCCTTCCTGACTATAATGAATATATATCTTAAAATTATGTCCACAGATAAATAATTACATCCCATGAATTCTCTCCTAAAATTTCATCATTATTTTAATTGTAAATCTTACAGATTATTTCTTGAATAAATATCCATGAGAGTTTTAATATTCCTCAAATAAAAGCATGAAATATTTTTTGTGAAATATTGCAGATTTTTTTCTTATTTGTGTCAATGCAATGCTTATTATAATTATTTTTCAACTATTTTATTACAAGCTATTAATTAGAAAAAAAATTAAAATGTACTCCGCTTCATGAGAATTTCTTTAAAGTAAGTATAAAATTGTTAAAAATATTAAAGTATAAAAATACTTTCTTCTAGTCTACACCACAACAATTTTTAAGTTATCTTGGAGGAAAGTGGTTGTAATATTTTTCTATGTGATGTCTATAATCCCTTTGGAATGGAAGCCATTTGTGTCAGCTCTCGTAGCCCATTTGAATTTAGTCCATTCACAGTCATTTATCATGGAATTGTACATGGTTTGGATTGGAACTGACCATAAAGGACACCTTGTTCCAGCTGCCTTGCCATGGGCAGCAACACTGTCCCCTGGACAGGTTTCTCAGACATCCGTCCAGCCTGCCCTGGAACACTTCCCAGGATGGGGCATCAACAACCTCTCCAGGCAACCTTGTCCAGTGCTGCACCACCCTCATAGCAAAGAACTTCTTCCCAATAGTTCATTTAAATCTACCCTCTTTCAGCTTAAGACCATTTTTCTGTGGACTGTCACATTTGATGATGCAGCAAAGCCATCTCCGGCTCTCTTAAAGGCCCCTTTCAGGTACAGGAAAGCTGCTGTCAGGTCTTGCTGGAGCCTTTTCTTCTACAGGCTGAACAGCACCAATTCTCTCAGCCTTTCTTTACACAAGAGATGCTATAGACCTCGGATCATTTTAGTGGCTCTCCTCCGGACTCCCTGGAAGAATGAGTACTCCAAGTAGGGTCCCACAAGAGCTGGGTAGTGCAGTAGAATCCACTCACTAGATCTCCTGGCCACACTTATTTTGATGCAACCCAGGAGACACAGTTGACTTTGTTGGCTACAAGTGCAGATTGTCAAGACATGTTGAGCTTCTTGTCCACCAACACCCCTAAGCCTTTGAAGTGCAGGGCTGCACTTGATTCATTCTGCCCCCAGTCTGTATTTGTGTTTGGGATTGCTCCAACCCAGGTGCAGAACTTGGCCTCATTGAAATTCACAAGGCTCTCACCGGCCCTCGTCTCAAGCCTCTGGATGGCATCCCTTTACTCAGTGTGTCAACTGTACCACACCACTCTTTCTTTTTCTTCTTAATTCCCCCTTCTCAGAATTTTTTAGTAACTTAAAATCAAATGGGTTTACAGTTTGCTAAGTTGAATAGGCTAAGGTAATGCTGTGAGAAGGAAGGGTTTTATGTTGACTGAATGTTGCCCTGAACATTTTGCCGCAGTTCTCAGATTTTCTAAAGTTGTCAGTAAAGTCTATTTTGTTGTTTTGACCTCTTAAGAATATCTTGTTGGTATCTCTCCTGTGAGTCTGACTCGGAGTACATGAACAAACATAAGATCTTTTAAAAGTCTCATCAAGCAAGATGTTGGGGTTTAACAACCTATAAGCTCTCAGTCCATCCCCCAGTGCAGTTCCATGCACTCCAGATGGTTACTGACACAGAAGGCAACACTGCCTCCTCCTCTCCCTTGTCAGTCCTTCCTAAGGATCCTGTATCCTTCCACTTCAACACTGCGGTCATAAGAGCCATCACACCACATATCTGTGATGCCAATAAGGTCAGACCCCTGCAGGCATCCACACATCTCTTAATGTCTCTTATTTATTCTCTATGTTGTGTGGGTTTGCATGGAGACTTTTAAGTTGGGCCCCTGATACAACTAACTTACTGCTGGAATGGCTGAAACTCCTTTTTGTTCCCCTTCATGGGCAGAAACTAATGTACAGACAGTGTCTTCCAAATATGAGAAAGAACTTCTTTTTACTTCTTTTTTTTCCCCCTAACTTTCTGCAAAGAAAAGAAAAAGGCTTTAATTCTTCTCTGATCTTTAAATGAAATGTTCAGACATCTCTGGAAACATAATTCATAAAGAAGGCACAGTAATTCAAACAGTAATCTATGGGCATATATATCATCCTGCAATGGTCCATTAATCATTACCCTTCAAGACAGCCCAAGAGTGATGAAGTTTTTCCAATTGTGTCTACTGCAACTCAGCTATATTCAAGTGCTTTTAATCTGTGCTATTACATCAAAACGTAGTAAGTATATTTTAATCTAGAAATCTTTTATATACCCTTTGCAATGTAATTGGAAAAGAATCATAAGCAAAGGAGAGGTTACTTGAATTCAGCATGTCACATACACAAATGAGCATACACAAACACTGGCATGCACACAGAAGAGTTATCTACAGAATACAAAATTAACATTGCTTCTGAAGGAGAAATTCAATCGGGTCCCTGAGGATAGAACTTCCTATGAAAAAGAAAGAAGGCAGGAGAGAATGATGTGCATTTAAGCTAGGTACAATCCTGAAATATATAGTATCTTGTGTCACTAGCCTGCAGCTGGTTCAATAGATTTCAGTTAGAAAAGGTCAGTGAAAGAGGTGAGAATTTAACTCTGCTTAGACAGACAGATTTTAAAAAACAGTATAGCAGTGAGGATGATAAAACACCTTTCATGTTCAGAGACAAACAAGACAATTTCAAAAATTAAACTATTGTATTTATGTAAACCAAAATAAAACATATCAGACACTCCATATTAATAGAAAATTCTATACTTCTTTGAAACCTGGATTAATCTTAAGAAAAAAAGTATCAGTCCTGACAAAAAGATTTTCCCAAAATTCTTTCAAGGAGTTTAGTATCAAAAAGAGAACCTGTATTAAGGTTTCAGTAGAAGAACACCATCTCTGAATGGAAATTTGATATTATTTTGAAAGTGTCTTATTAGTTGTGATCATGAGCCAGTTGAAATCTACAAGATACACCAATACACAGTTTTCTAGTACAAAAATGGACAAAAGTATTATCTCTCATTATTATGATGAAGAAATCAGAGATGTTGACTGAAGCCTGTTTTTTAGTGCAACCATTTCAATTCAGACACAGGTGTTTCTCACTTTACCCAGCACAGCACAGGCAACTTCTGTTGAGAAGAAGACCCAGCTGAGAATCTCATGACAGGCCCTGCAGGGAAATCTCCTTCGAAATTTGGCCCTAATAAAAAGCAAGCATAAGTTAGGGGCCAGATGCTGTCTGAATGGCGGGGGGTGGATGCATTCCATGGCCGTGCATTCCAACAAAATACTCGTAAGCTGGGTGTACACAGACAGTGAGAAAGTCATTATACCTGAGTGACAAGGGCACCTGTAACACATGAGCTTAGAGGACATTATCATTATCAGGCACTTCCCATCTTTTGGATCACAAACTGGGTGTTAATAGTCCCAAAAGGAAAATCACCATTTCAAGTATGGTCAGAAAGCTGACTGTTTATATTTCACTTTCCACAAGTATTGGACTTCCTGGAAACTGGCCTATTATTTTGTACCTAACAAACATCAAGTTTATGGAAATTATACTGCTACATCAAACTTCCTTCTCTTCTAATGTCTTGAGATCTTACCAAGCCCTACAATTACCTGAAATAAGGCTTCAGAGAAGTGGGAGTCAGACTTTTCTCCCAGGTAGCAAATGATAGAAGAGGAAATGGACTGAAGTTTCATCATGAGAGGCTTAGGTTAGATGTTGGAAAAAAAATATCACTGAAAATGTGTTCAGACAATGGAACAAATTTCCTAGGAAAGGAATTGAGTCACCACCTCTGGAGGTATTTAAAAAATCTATAGATGCAGCACTAAGGGATTTGGTTTAGGAGTGGCATGAAGAATATTGCATTTACAGGTGGTCTAAATTATTTTAATATCTTCTCCAACTTAAGTGATTCCATGATTCTATGATTCTATTCCATCTAATTTGTGACACAGGACAATATTATTTGACAGCCAAATATAGCCTTTTTTTACAAGCATTTATACCCAGAAATCTAAAAGAAGAAGATCTGAAGTGTTCTATGCAATATAATCTGATACTAACCTCAGTTTACTTCCCTTTTAAAATCTTTTAAAATATAACAACTATGATACTCTGGAGTTTGATCTTTTTCCTTTTTAAATTTTATTTCTCTCTCTTAGCTACTGAAATTATTGATCCTTCTACTAAAAATTAAAATTTATTCTCTTTTTTTAATAGCAATGTGATCAAGAGAATTGTCCATTTAAAATAAAATTAGAAATACAGCTTACTAGAACAGACCATGAAATTATAGGCAGTGCTTATTATAGATACAAGAACCACTGATCTTTTAACATACCCCTTCAGGCATACAGCTCCACAGGAATTAGAAGTTAAAGTTTATTGCCTGCACATCAGCTCAATCCAAACACCTGACAGAGGGGTAAGCAACATGAAGAATAGTACTTTATGGGTCGAGAAGTCCTTTCTGAAATCAAGCTTATTCAATCCCTTTCACTTTCTCTGACAATGACAGCAAACTACCAGCATAAGTCAGTCTGAAAATAAACATATTTTTTAATATCTGAAATTACTTAAAGAGAAAGATGATCAAGACATGACATAGAATGAAGAAGTGAAAGAAGGATTATTAGCAGTGGAAAGTAGACTTCAGGCAAGGGAAGCTTGCATCTCTCAGTTTAGTTTGGTCTATCCTTTACTTCATCAGAGAACTCTTGAAGCTCCCATGAGGCATTTCTCCATCCATCTTTAAATTTTGTGCATCCTAAAATTAAAATCGTCAGCTCTTTTCCATCCTGACTAAACCAGAACAGGTTTTTTTCAGACTGAAAACCCTGATGTTTTAAAGAGTGAAAAGAGAATACAGAAAATTAATTCTTTCTATGCAGTCAGTGAAGCCTTGCCCCAGTCAGATTCCCTGACCTTTTCTTTCAGCTAAGCCTGAGCTTGGGTGAACAGGAGAGAGCAGGAGGATGGTGGCTTTAACATGATTCTGAACAATTGTTGCTCCACCAAACCAGACACTTGATGAGTAATCTTAGCCATAAGGCCTTGTCCACCTGCACAGACCCCTCTTCCAATCCCGTGAACAGGCAGCTTCCCACATGGATGGCAACCATGGCTAAGTACCTTGGGGAAAAGGCATTCTCTGCAGTATGGAGGACACAGATCTTTTGCAGACCACAGATTTATGGTTCTCAGGAAAGAAACCCAGTTTTATTTATCAAGTGGTCAATAAATTCTGTACAAGTTGCAGCTTCTGAACAGATTTAAGATCATGGTAGGTTGACCCTGGCTGGGCACCAACTGTCCACCAAAGCAGCTTTATCACCACCCTGTTTGGCTGGTCAGAGGAGAGAAATTACAAAAAAATGTGGATCAAGATAAAGATAGGAAGGCCATTCACCAATTACCATCACAGACAAAACAGACTTGACTCAGAAAAAGATTTCTTTTTAAAACTTCTCCTTAGAACACAAACTCTTACCACCTAGAAGCACAATTATAGGCTTCCTTCACAGTTTCTTCAACCCAAATCCAAGTTTCCTCTGATGCAACAGCCTTTCATGCATATGGCTCACTAGATTACATGTACCTATTCTGGTGGCATAGGGACAGAACAACAAAAAGTCTGAAAGTGTTTGAAATCTGGAGTCATTTAAAGGAGTGATTTGCATCAAAATTAATAACTATGCAAAGTTTTTGGAGCTATGGATTTTGTCACAAACACTGAATTCTTCCATAGCCCTGATCTTTCAAAAGGTAAAAACATCTGAGGTACCACTGTCTTTGTCTTGATAAATGATACATATCATCATGTTCAAAATGGCAGAAATTCATTTACAAGGGGAAAACTGTAGGTTTCACTACTTTTATGTTTGGAGTACAACATTTTAGGGTTAATTTGAGTAGATGGAGCTACAGAGGGTGCTCATAGCCTCTACTCAGACAGAAAGAACTTAACCAGGCATTGTCCCAGTGAAAAAGCCCTAGAGCCATACAGCCACTGGAGCTGGACAAAATATATTGGAGACTGGGTTTTACTTCCACAGCCATGGATCTGCTTTTTGTGAACCAGGAACCTAGAAAAGTTCCGTTTAAGAAAAAAATATATATTTTACCAAAACAAACAACCAAAAGAAACTACAAAGAACACAATGAAAACCAGCCTTTTTAGGCAGAGGGAAGCAGAAGGAGGAAAAAAAGCCCAGGAAACAAGAACAAGAATGCAAACAAACAAAACACACACAGGATATAAGTTTTTCCCACTGAAACCAGTAAAAAATTTGCCAAAAGATGCAAAATATGTCATTTTCATGACACTTCTCCTTCTTTGTAATTTACTGGACAATTTAAGTGGGTAATTTCTCAGTCATTTTCTGTGTTCAAGTTACGTAAATCTTTATTCATTATCATCTTCTCACTTGAATAATCACTCAAATATTCACTCCTGATAGCACAAAGCAAATGCAAAAATGTATCAAAAAGCAAGATACCATAGCAGAATTCTGAAATTGCACTAGAGTATATTGCTATAGTTGACATTGTAAGACAGGCAAAAATCAAGCTTTATTTATAGACTGTAATGACACAAGTAATCACTCAAAACATCCTCATTTTTTATGCATGGCAAGGTTGTAATTCCCAGTTGGTAACAAATGTATTCCATCTCTCAAGTAATTTCTCTGTTATATATATATACACATATATACACACTCACACACACACACACACACACACACACACACACACACACACACGTGTATGCGTATACATATGTGTGTGTGTATGTATATATATATATATATTCAAAAGTATATTCAAAATTTCCTCTCTTAGCTTTCCTCACTTGTTACTTGAATTTCAGTAATTCCTCTTCCACTCACATATGCCTAACTAACCTAGACTATACATATTTTCTAAAACTTTGTATATTGGATCTGTTTCACTGAAGCCCATGACAGTAAAATTTTGGCAATAGGCTATCACACTTGCAAGAGCAATGAACTTCTTTGTCATCACACACACAAATTATTTTGATGTGTTATCCCTGAGTGGGAAAATAGCACAAGAAGGCAAAACAGCCCAAGAGCACAAAGTAGAAACGTGGAAAAGCACCAACAAAACTGCAGTCATGTAATTTATCTTCCCTTTTAACTTCTGCATATGTTTCCATGTAAAAGAAAGAGAATTAGATGGAACATTATTATGATGTCCTACTTGGAGTCACTCCATCAGCAGTGCCCACAAACTGCCCATTCCTGCTCTTCTGCTTCATAATTTATACTCCCTCTGTAAAACCCTGAATGGAAGAACAGTGTTGTAATCAATCATCTCCCACAATTACATCCTTTCTCCTTTACTGTTATTATTTTTTATTTCCTCTAAATTGTTTGTAGACAAGAGTGTAATATAGAAATTTGGGAGTTTTAGATGAAATTATTTACACAGGAATATAAAAAGTATATTAAGAATGCTCTTGTCTCTTGAAAATTTAGTCATGCAGCCAGGTTGAAATTCTTTACAAAGTTTGTCTAGTACAATTCTACAAGAATAAACAGGTCCTCAAGAAACACATTAAACTCTGCAACAACCTTTCAAGCACATAAAGCTCCTTTCCAGCACAGTTTTCTACTTCATGTGTGTCCTCCCAATTACAGATAGATGACAGGGAATCTGAGCCCATATTCTTTAAAAGCTTTGCTCTTAGCAGTTCTTATTTAACTTTACTGAATAAAATACGCTGAATAAAAATATTCTTCCACTGTCTCTCTGACACTTTATTCAAATTAGTCTTTTTGCCCCATCCAGAAGAAAAGGAGATCAGTGATGCATTGGGGTTAGATCAAGAGTCACACTGTCAATTACAAAAAAGCCAAAAACCTTTTCTCCCTAAAATGAGAAAAAGTCATATAGTGCTGAAAGTGTCCCTACTCACAACACTATGTTAAAATTTTCATTTTAAAAAATATAATGTAAATAAGGAATCCATTAAGCAAGTTACCCAAAATTCAAAACTCTAAAAATTCCTAGCAATGTGGTATTAGAAAGCACAAAAATATCTCAAATAACAATGAAAGTATTTTATTATAACTCATTCCTGACTAAAGAATATCCACACATGGCAATTTTATCCTGTTTGAATTTCAGTATGCCCAAAAAATACATGACTCCTCCATGAGCTAGCCACAATTAAAGCTAATGTTAGTTTATTTCAGCTGTTTTGTTTCATTTTTTGAACATAACTATTACTGCTATAAAGTCATGTATCAGAAATTCACCATTCAAATAGAATTAAATTTTTCCTGTTATTCCTGAAATATTTCTTAGATGGGGCAAAAAAACTTCAACAAAAATTATTCAATGAAGAAAACACATAGCTCAAAAAATTCTAGAATAAGGGGGTTTTTACATTGCTGAAAGGAAAATCTCAGTTGATTTTTAAGCCACTTTTCATGATTATTTCATACTCAGGATATGGTGCATAAATGAGGAATATCTTTGGTCAAAAGAAGAGGAAGCGTTTGATTGAAACTAGTGAAAACACCACCACAAAACAAATGCCGAGCAGCTTCAGTGGTGCGAAATGTTGACATGTGATCACTCTGCTCTGACACAGAGGACTTCTTTCCAAAGTTTGTGTTTTGCACAGTAGACATATATTGGAAAAAGGCTCCCAATATTACCAGTTGGATTGTGCCTGGGCCAGTCTGACCCTCGCTGCTGGGCCAAAGGCAGCAACTGCGGTGTATCACCCCAGAGATACCTTGGCTTGCTGGTGGTTGCAGCTGGGCACTGAACAAGTCCAGGCTTGTTGGAACCCCGTTTACCTCAGGAGGAATAGCTTCAGGCGATGGTGAAGAGAAAAAGGAGAGGATTCTGCTGGAGGGTTTAATGTCCAGAGGTTTATTCCATGGTTACAGAGGTCTGAACGTGAGCAACTACTCCAACAGAATAATGACCGCATTCTCTGATCACCTTTTTAAGCTCAGGGACAGGGGGAGGGGAGGTACAGGTGAGCCACCAACCAGGTGACAGGGGCAGGGTCTCAGGGGAAGATGACACCCAGAAAGGCCAATGACCTCTGGGCATAGGGGCATCCTTTGAACTTGACCAACCACAGGACGCCTTGCTGGAATGTTAAGCCTAATTGACAGCCCAGCAGGGGGCGAGGGGGGACGGGGAAGAGAGGTATTGGCACACCTGGGGAAGGAAGTTTATAACACACTGCAACAGACATATAGCGCAGCATTATCTCGTAGCAGATCTTAGCACTACTGTAGTAGAACAGTACTTCTGCCGTGACTTTGATCAGCAGCTGAAGACAAGACATGAGCCTATAGCAGGACAGGCAGAGCAGGGATGCCCTCCCAGTGCACCCTCCCAGCACTACTGATCTATGATTAAGGAAGAGGATCAGAGCTTTTCAAGATGAAGTTTCCCTGAACACACTAGCTTTTTACAGCTACATGCAAGAAAAGAGGTTTCCATAACAAGGGTTAGATACGTGGATAAACATCATGTGTTTTGAATGACTGATCTTCATTTCACGTACAAAGCAGCACAAAAAAAGTTTAAAACACTGGTTCTGCTTATTTTAGTAAAGGTCTCTGAAGGTCACGCAGCATATTTCTTAGATAACTTGCAGCTGCAACCAGTGAATACTTTGCACATTTCACCATTCTCCCTCTAGAAAGAAATATTTTTTTGTAAACCTTACTAAATACTAAGCCAGAATTAAGCTGATAAATTGCCAGATGCAGCCCAACTCTGTACAGATTTTAGAGAAGAAACCGCAAGATTGGAATGAATAAGATTTATTAAGTTTATTATCCACAGCACACAGTCTCATTATTCTAAATCCAGCATGGGGAAAGGAAATGGGCTTCAGTCCTTACAGCCTGTAGGAATATGGAAATAATAGTTGGGGGGAGCACATTTTGTACAGTGGAAAAATTCTCTGCTCACACCGAAGATGTTGATTGATGCTTGCTAAGGAGATTGGCAGGCTCCTTTAACACATCTAATTAGGTCTCTTCTTACAAAGCAGGTTTCATTGTACACCCTGGCTCCTTCCAAATTTGAGGAAACATATCTATTGTAGGAGTTCTGTACCAGGGCAGTACACACTCTATTTTATCCTTCACTATATTAAATCCAAACTTTTCATATAGTTTAATGTAAACTGAGAAAATTTTAAACCATAAAAGTAATTGCAGGTGAGGACCAGAACAGACCATGCACATTTAGCATAAATGTCACTTTATGTGTCTCTTGTCTCACAATCTCAAAAAGAGATTGACTTAAAAATCAGGGCTAAAGCATGAAATAGGTATTTTTTGATTTGAAAAAGTCATTGGAAGTCCATGCTCCTTATCTCAAAAATAACATTACTAGGGCGACAAAGATGGATGCCTGTTAAATTTCACAGAATACAATGAATTTAGGGATATGAGGAAGTGTTTTGAATGACAAGCATATTAAGCATTTCCTAGAGGTGTGGTGCTGGCATCAGAGACTGATAAGCTCCTGCTCATAATGTATTCCATCAGAACTTGAAGGAAAGTGTGTTTTCCAATATAATACAGCAGAGGAATAAAACTGTGGAAATTTGCCTCCAAAGATAGCTCAAAATATACTGAAGTACTCTACCATTTCAAAAAAAGTCTGAGCAGAAGGCTGTAATATGCCACCACTTCTTTCTGGAGGGATAGATGATTTTGTGATTTGGAAGAAGTACACCCTCACCTGGAAACATTATTATTGTTTTGCTGCATTTGAACCAGTCAGTTCTATTTAAAATACAGATTTTTTTCCTTGTCTAGGGTCAGCAACAAGTCAAAGAACCCACAGGCCATGTCCAGTGCTCTCTGGCTGGAGCTACACATTGTTTCACTCAGTCCCTGGCAATGAGGTTGCAACAGGACAAGATACTGTGCAGTCCTCCCATTTTACTCAAAGAGGGATCTGAGTTACCTGTTAATGCAGAAGGTAAGTATCACTGTCATTGTCATTGTTCTGTCACTGTCACTTATTACTATTGTCACAATAAGCCTGTCACTGTTACAGGGTTATTATTCTTCAATTCAAGGAAGGGAAGACACAAACCAGAAAAAAAATGCTTGGTTCCATACTTTAATTCTTATGCTGAAAGTACAAAATGCATTGGTGACTTCTGGCATTTAGCCATAAAGAGTTCACTGGGAAGTAGACTGGGAACCATTCCCTTCAGCTAAAGAATCACATAGTAGTCAGAGAAATATTCTTGGCAGCAGTGACACAGCAGGGACAGAATCATACCTGTAATCCGAACAGTGCAATCCCAGTCTCACAGCAGCTGGCAAGGGTTTGGTGTTAACTTTAATGTTGCCCAGATTTCATCCAGGGGACATTCCCTCCTGCCAAGTCAGTTGTACTCCCTGTGCATACCAACTTCATTTGTTTCTGTTAACAATCCAGTAAAAAGCGGTTGTCTTTGAATATATTAAACACCATGGAGAGAAAAAAGGTTTTATGCCACAAAGCCAATGCTTAAAGGATACAGCTGTTCTATTTGAAAGGAAACGATACAATCTCACATTTCAGTTTTTAGCAAGTACAAATGCAAGAGCAGCAATGCACTAAGTACTGAGAGGAAGAAAGCTCAGAGATTAATAGAATGGAGATGATAATAGCCTCACATTTGAACAGTTTACTTTTCAAAGGCAACACAAGGACAAATTGCTTTGTGCAAAGAGAAAATTAGTTTCCAAATTGCGTGCTTTCTGCAAAGAGTCGAGTTAATTATTCAAAGCAGAGGCCCATGAATTCTCACAATTTAGTCATTATGTTCAGACACATTCAGGCCCAGTGAGCTGCTTCTTATCAACAAGACTTTGATAATTAGCTTAGACATATCAAATAAACTTTCTGGAGAATTCAGTAGTAAGCAGGTATGATATCCTAACAGGGGTTGTATTAGGCATTTCTCTGCACAATAATGTGCTAGCAATCACTATGACATTTTCTGCTCTGAGGGATTTTGGCCTTGCTCATTTTTACAACTTGCTGGGAAACAAATTAGTTCATGACAAAGGTCTAATCCAACACATGACTCTGTTTATCCTGATTTGTACAGTAACAGGTGTCTCAAAATTAATGAGAACTGACATAAACACCAGAGAGGAAAATGCAGTCTTCATCCTGACTGAATAACCATGATCTCTCCTGGTCCTGCTGACTGTGGGAAGGCATTCTTAACTGCTCTGATCCTCACATCACAGATATCATCATGACAGAATGAAAATACTTCTGTTTCCTTTCTCTCAGCAAAGCCAAAATAAATTTTTAAAATACAACTTTCAATTTTAAATACATCTCCAGAAAACAAAGGGCTTGACACTAATAATATTATGTGAATGTTCTTGCTCATATATGAACTATCATATCTTGTACTGGTTACAGGGAGACTTATGCTGCAGACCTGAAAGTGTTATTTATAGATGATCTGCAACATGGAAGTGGCCTCATGCGTGGTTTTGTTTAACTTTTCACAAAATGGAAGCAATAGAATCTGTAAACACATTTGTAGGAGTCACATTCTCTGAACCTGAGAGAAGTGAGAGAAGCAGAGAAAAGAATGATCAAAACAATTCTTATCTTATTTACTGCTCCTGTGTTGTGCCAGATTAGAATGCACTATGGGGATTGCTTACCCAGAGTGATGGTGTTTTGTTTCCTTGGTCTATCACAGCCAAGCACATGTCCTGACAGTCGGTCAGCAGACAGTCAGGAGATTTGGTTCAGTTGAGTGCTTGTGCAGTTTCAGTTTAGATGTAGTGTAATATAGTGTAATATAGTATAGAATAATATAGTATAATAAAGTAATTATTTAGCCTTCTGATATCATGGAGTCAGATGCATCATTTCTTCCTGCACGTTGGGCACCCTGCTTTTACAATACACGTTATGCTTTTGGAGGGTCCAGATAAAGCCAGAAGTATCCCCGGAACAGGAAAATAAATACATAAATAAAATTTAAAAGTTAGAAGGAGAAACATAAAATGAGAGAATTAAAAAAACTCAATAAAGTTCTTGTCTGAGTAATTACAGTTCAAAGAAAATTGCCCTGACTTATTAATGGCAATTTTGAATTGTGATTGTGATATAATAAACCACTTGACTGTAATCCTGGGCCAACAGGATTAGTAAATATTTGTAATGATTTTATTTTGCACTATATAGTAGCTATGACAAGTCTAGATCTTTTTTATTCTAGGTATAAAATCAAATCTTGTTGCATTCTGCTGCATAAGAAAATCACAGAAGAACACATTATGGGATGTTAAGAACTACTAATACAAATATTCTTTGTATACAGTCTGCTGAAAAAAAACCAAACCAGAAACTGTGAACAAGGCCATACAATTAACATGTTTAAACTCTCTGATAAAATTGAGTGAAGTTTGGCCTGAGTTCATAGAATCATAGAATACTAGGTTGGAAGGGACCACAAGGATCATCTGATCCTACCTTTCCTGGCAAAAGCAAGATTTATGCAAGATGGGACAGCACTCTGTGCAGCTGGATTATAAAAGTGCGCAACATGGAATCCACCACTTCCAGGGGATGAGATTGTTACCATGGTTGACTGTTCTCATGATGAAAAATTTTCCACTTGTGTCCAGTTGGAAAGTCCCCAGGAGTAATCTGTACCTCTTGTCCCATTCTGTCTTTTCCTGTGACTCCTGGCAAAAAGGGAGTTTCTATCTTCTTTTTAGCCACTGGCACATGGTGATAAGATTTCCACTCAGCAGTCATTTCTCAAGGCTGAACAAACCATATATCTCAGCCTTTCCTCACTCAGCAGGCTTGCCAGCCCCTGGACCATCTTTATGGCCCTTCTCTGGACCCTCTCCAGCCTCCTCATTTAGGCACTAAAGCCAAGCACAGTATTCCAGGAGTGGCCTGACAAGCACTCAGCAGAGTGGGATGGTGGTGCCTTTGTCTCTGTAGGTGATGCACTTTTTGATGCAGCCCAGCATCGGCTCTCTTTTCCACAGCATGCTCTGCACACCCAGTGTGAGTTTGATGTCTACCAGGACCCTTGGGTCCCTTTCCACAGGGCTGTTCCCCTTCTGGGAAGATCCCAGCCTGTGCTGCACTCCTGGATTATGTTTTCCCTGGTGCAAGACCTTGCATTTGTCTTTGCTGGACTTCATAAGGTTCTTGCCAGCAACTCTTCCAGCCTATCCAGGCCTTCCTGCAGGATAATTTCCCTTCCCAAGAACCCATTTCCCACTCTCTTTGATATCACCACGGGTGTCACCACAGTACACTTGATCCCATTGTCCAGATCACTTAGGAAGATAATCAACAGATTTGGGCCCAACACTGATCCCTGGGACACCTCCCTTGTGAGAGTTGGCCAGCCTGGAACGGAGCCGTGGACCATCTGGGGCCCATGAGCCAGGGCCCCACCCACCCCACAGACCTCTTTTCCAGACCATCATGCATCGGCTTCTCTGGGAGGAAGCTGTGGGAAACTGCATGGCAAGCATTGGAAAAATCCAGATAGAAAATATCCATTGCTTACTCCAAAAACTGAGCAGGATTGAAAGAGGTAAGCTGCAGTTTGGATACTTTGAGAAGCTGACAAGATCTATGGACACAGAAATATTCCCTTTTTTCCTAGAAAAGATTAAGGTAGTTATTCTTATGTGATGACAAAACATCTACTAAATGTCTTATGTGCACTGTTACTGTAAAGTGAGAAAACAAGACTTGGAATTTTCAAGCCCCTCTATGAATGTTTGCTTGTCACTGCATTTTTAGGGAATATTTAATCTCCCCCTGGGTTTAAATTACAGCTTCAAACAGTTCAAGAAATTGTTCAAGGAAGTTCAAAAGAAGTAATGACAAATCAGCTTGTCAAACATAGCACCTCGGAATAATAATTCTGGCACTGATTCAGGCAGAAACACCTCTGTCTCCATCTTTGGGATCCATGCCTTCAATGAGGTTCTGGAATATGCCATTTGTCTTATTCATAAGCATAAGAAAATAGCCTCACTAGAAGTCAAATAAATAATGGTGCCAGTATGAAGGTATACTTGTTGCTCTGTCTAATATACTTCTCATAAAGATTTTCACGTTCGGAAGAATATACATAATTTATGGAAAATTAGTAAGAAATGTAAATTACATTTGAATTTTTCTTATTTTCTTCTAACATTCTTTACAGGGTTGAGGAGATATGAAAAAGACTGATTGTGTTGCAGGAAAATATGGAGAATTAATTCATTCCAACAGCATACAAGTAGTATTTTCACAATTGTTCTATTACTGCTCTAGGGAAAATAGTGATCTCAGAGAGTTTTCCTTTAGCAGGTAAAATCCAGAAAAGTACTTTAGATTTGAATTTGTCTAAAGGTCGTAATAGTGGACAAATGCTGTAAAGAATATAGCCCACCTGATGGATAAAAGTTTTAAAAGTTTTCACAGTACCAGAGGATATGTGGGTGGGAGAAGTGAGTAGACATCAAGGAACTTTTTCCACTAAAATAAATGATTCTCTTTAGTTACAAACAATAAAAATTGCAATGTGCAGCAAATATACTACAGTTCACTGTGTCACCAACATTTTTCAGTGTTCAGATAAGGGATAAAGATTAAATTACTTTTATTTTCAATTGCAGTTTTGTTGCGAAATATAAAATATTTAACCATGAAGGCAGACATTATTCTCCTCCTGTTGTCGGCTGATTAGTTCTTACTATATTAAAGAGAAATTCATTATATTCCTCCATATCACAAGTCCAGCTAGAGGAGATAAATGCCTGATAAAATGTCTCTGAGAACAGTTATAAATTACTCACTTCAAAAGAATAATAATGCAGCTATGCAAAGCTGACTAAATCCTCAATATATTTTGTATAACTTACTTAGAAATATGCAGCAATTTATAGCCAATAATCTTCAGTATTAAGCTGCTGCTTCCCAAATTTTTGCACAGAAACTTACCTCTGAAATACAAACGTTTAATTAGTTTTTAATGGCGATGATTTTTTTCACTAGATCTGTCTCCATTATTTTCTCGAGTTTTTATAGCTAAAAAATAATTCCCTTTCCAAGAGCTTTTTTGTCCTTCTTCCTGTATTTTATTTCTCTCTTTGAAAACACAAGCTTCAGCAAGACCCACTACAGGAGCAGAACTCAGCCATTTCCTCTTGGCACAGATGTTCCAAAATTTGATGGCTCAAGTGCAAGGGAAGAAGCTGGTACTAAGCTGGCCCTCTGGCACATTGTATGAATGTATGAATAAGTGAAAAGCAATGTATTTTGCTTTGGTTTTCAGTAAATAGCTGATGGCAGGGGGTGGGAAACATTGCATAGCAGGAATTCAGGCATTTTATGACTCTATGACTCACATGCTGTTGTGGGAGGAAAAACCAAACAAACACAAAACAAAACAAAACAAAACAAAACAAAACAAAACAAAACAACCCTCTTTGGATAACTTTGAACAGCAGTGGTCTCTGCATTTGCTTCTTATGCTGTGCTGAAAATATCCTTCAAATTAAATAATATTACTACACTGGCTTTTATTATACGTGTTTGCCTCCATTGAGTGTCTAATGACCATGATATCTGTAAAAACTTCACAAAAATGCAATTTTTTTTCTTCTTTAGGCCAGCAACTAATTAAAAATATCTGAAGAAATGTAATTTTTTTCTCTTATTAAATTTGGTCTAAATAGTAAAAATATTTCATTAATGCTATTGAATTTTTCTCTGACATGCAGTCATTCATCATCAGGGAGATACATTGTCATGGCCTTGTGAAGGACCAGGCATAAGCAGGATTTGTCCTGAATATGTTGACTTTTGGGACAGGGAAGGTGTAACTAGAAGAAAGGGTCCCACGGAGGTGGGGCAACACTATTCTTAGCTGGCTTCCTTTAATATTGAGACTAGTGCTCAGTGCGCCTCCATCAACTCCTCCCACGCTGATTCACTTCCTGGAGCACTCAGAAGGGCTGGCTGCACATGCACACACAATACGGCACAGAAGGTCCACAGAAGTTTACATAAAAGGTGTGTGCCAGGTTTTCTATGAAACTAAATGAATTGTCCCCCTTGCTCTCATTTTCCTCTCTCTCTCTCTCTGTCTTATTCTCTTTGTGGTCTCCAGATCTGGACCATCCATGCATCGGGACCAACACAGGATCTAAGGACTGGTCATCTTTTTTCTTCTCTTTCTCTCCTTTATGCCTAATTTTCTCTCCTCTCTTGCCTAAACTTCACAAAGTGAGGCTATTGTATTCTACTCCTTACTCTGTACTGAAGTTTCTTGTGAAGTTTGAGGGCTTGTCAGTGATGTGAAGAATTCAACATCAGGTTGTGACATTGGGCCTAATCTTTATCTTTGTATACATGCACAGGCTTAAAAGAAAGGTTCTTGTCAGCGTCCCACAGATAAAGAAAGTTAAGGGACAATAATGATATAAAGTATGCACTACTGAGCAGGCACTACTCTGACCTTCCCCAGTTTCTCTCCACCAGCCTAATGTTTCTTCCCCAGCATGAGCAGTAGGGGAGGGCTTATGTGATGTTTGCTGCACGTACAGAGGTACTGTAAGAGGAGAGCATAGCTAGATAGGAGTCATACAAAGCAGTGCAGACAAACAGGCACAATATCCCTGGTTAGAGCTGAGGTCTTGGGGATTGGACCTGAGTTGTGATGCCCCTTTATGGAGTTAATGTACGCAAATTTATAGCTGAACTCTCTGAAGTTCATCAGGGACAGGCTATGGACATTTTAGAGGAAAATCAGCTTTGCTTTGGTATTTAAACCCAAACCTTAACAGCTGCAACCAGATCCAGTTGCATGGAACTAATTCAAATTACCAGATGGAAACAAATTTCAGTGACCATGGCGAATTTGTATATTCCCTGTTCACATCCATATTTGGTGACTATGTCTGCCTTTTCATGACTTGGCAACATGGTGAAGTTTCGGAAGGGCCACGTGCTGAATTTGGCCTTTTATGATAATAATCTCTACTAACAAGCATCCTACTTCTCTTCTTTGATTCCTTCCAAAGACAGTGAAAGGGTTCAAAGCCTTACATTATTGAACTTAGGAGACTACTTTGCATACATTTTAAATTTTCATTGCTTATCCATAAGGTGATGGACTTTGGTGGGTCATAACCTGATCACCATTGGAGTAGAATGTTGTTCTCGTCATCTGTTGGCATTGATGCCTAGAGCTAAACAGGTTAGGATGTGTATGGACAAAAAAGCATCCTCTTCAGAAATGTAAGCTCATCACAGAGCTAAAGGTATTAAGCAAAGGATTTGAACTGATTCAAAGCTTTTTTCTTTCTGAATTGTGTCTTAGTGTCTATTTCTCCAGGCAGTATCTACTGTTTATAATTTTATATACTAGTTTTAACAAGGTAAGTTGCAGCAGACCAACAACACAAAAATTATATTTATTATGCTATATTTAGAATCAGTAAAAAGTTGTTAAACAGATGTTGCAACTGTATGGAATAAAAACAGAAGAAATTCTCTGAAACTCTGTATCAGAATAATAGCAATTCATTTGCAGCTTCAGTTGTTCTTACCTGTTTTCAAATTAAAGAAATAAAAGAGCATTTCAAAGGTTATTTTTCTATATTTCAATGCAGCCAGGCTGATGAGGAAGGACAAACACTTGAAAAATGAAGTTGCACAAGGTGCTTGAAAATAGAAATTGTTTCTTATGGTGTTTAATCATGCTTTTAAAAACCACTTCCTCTGGTGACCTAATCACATAAATCATAGTAAAAGGTTAAAGAAAAGTTCAATTGCACCAAATTATATCTGATAGTTTCCCTGACATGGATTACTTTCCATTAAAGAGTGAAGTCATTCCACTAAATAATCATACTCTTTGCATGGCCTCTGGAATGAAAGCTGGTATTTTGTCACACACTTGTATGGATGGACTTCTTGGCTGCTTAAAACTCCACTACATGGAAAAATAACAACAAATCATGTAGCTGCAGTGTTCTGGGAAATAATCACTTAACTCATGACTTACTCCATGCAATGAAAATGTTACATGTGATTATGATTTCTGCAGAAACTCCTTGAAGCTCACTTGATTTACAACAGGAGAAATCAAAGCACAGAATTACAATGTAGAATATGAAGATGGGAGACAGTCCCACTCCCAGACCTGTGCACAGCCCCAAAGTAGGTAGAAAGAGATTTGAACAACATCTTCAAGTTAGTGTTTTAGCATGCAGCTGGCTATTTGGAGTGCTGAAAGGCAGACACTTAGGTAAAATTCCATGCATTTAAAAAGATTTTAAAGTATTAGGTTTAGATTAGTCCAAGTGCAGGGAACAGCAGAGGAGAGGTAAAAATTCCTGGGACATATTTGGTTGATTAACTTGGATCATTTTTTTAAAGTTGAGTCTCTCTCATTTTGTGTTTAGAACTAAAATATTAACCAGTCTTTTATGCTAGTAAAAGTCAGGATTTAATTCACTAGCTGTGCCAAAGAAGTGTCAAAACCAGCATGCCTCTTGATAAGGTGGCAAGTTCCCTTCTCTGTTCAACATTTTCCAGTAGAACTACAGCAAGGCAATTTAATGAATCACAAGTCTTCTTTTTATTTAATGCAGGCGTGCTCATCAAGAACTTGATTTTCAAGTTCCCTCTGTTTATTTTCTCCTTCTTTCTGCTTGGCATCTTCAACATCCTTCTGAAGCATTTTTTACTGAATTCATGCACATTTTTTAAAGTAAAAAGTAGTCAACACTCTCTGGAAGCAGTTGTGCTGTTGTGTCTGCCTGGGGAAATAACTTTGCATGTCCCATTAACTGCCTACAGGTAGACCCACCTTCTAATAAACACCTTAGTACTGCTAGAGGTCCACATAATTTTCCAAGTGGGATTCCCCAGATCCTTTGGCAGATCTTCTGTAAGAGCTTATTTTGGCCATAGAGGTATTACTTCAAGAGCCAAGAGATGATCTCTAGTACGTGAGAGCATGTTGGAAATGGTGGCAGCACCATCATGAAGCTGGTTTCCATGGACATGTTTCCAGCAGCATTTTCCAAACTGCACACATAAGCCATGTTTCCTTGGTTGTGCTAAAGCACACTTGGCACAACCTTAGCCTGCCTGAAAAAGGGAAACTTATAACTCAAGCAGATGCCTGCAAGTTTAGCCAATAAGTCATGAGTAAGTATTTACTCTGTGAGTAAATTAGAGGCTCCCTAATTAATTAGGCTTCCTAATTTAAAGGGGGCCTCCCCACAAGTATTTAACTTGGGGCGCAATCTTAAAACAAGAAAACTACTTTCTTTGTGTTTATTTGTGGAAAAATTTATCCAGCTGCAGTCAGGAGTAAGAAGTTGAATACAGGCTCTTTTCCCAACATTTCTCTACATATTAACTGAATTAAAATATTGTACCTTCTTTTCAGTTAGCTGAGCAGGCTCCAGAACACCTAACTAGATTTTCTGGCACAGAATAAAGAAAAAATGGTCAAGATTTATTTAGAGATCACTGTCAGCTGATAGTTGTTAAAATTAAACTTAGGGCCAACATAATTAAGACAGAACAAAAGACTTTTCCAGTCCTGCTAGCCAAGAATCTTGGATCTCCCAAGCTAAACAGTTGCAAGTCTCTACAAAAAATACCATGGCCACATGCATTGAATCTTAACCCTATTAAAACAATAACTTGACCTGTGAACATTTCAGTGAGACCTGAATTTCTCTGTTGAGTTCAGGTATTTTGAGATTGTATTTGATTCTGGAATTTCCCATACTCACAGCCATTCAGCTGCAGCTAAGCAGAGTAGGCATCACTTGTAAGAGAGGTGACCTTTTCCTCCCTGGGTAATGAGACAGGTTTTCTCAGTGCCAGCCTTCAACAGAAGGTCACTCTGATCAGGTTGACAACTGGTACTGTAAAACAAGTAATAACACAGTCCAACTAGAGCTGTCCTCACATAAGGGTTACAATCCTGATTTTTCTGCCCGCTACTTGCCACAAAAATGTTGAAAGTGTCAGCTCGTATTGAGCAGTCAGGCTTTCATGCAAATGTTGTACATCTAATATATTTGCACAACCCTTGCAGACAAACCTGCACTTACATTTTTCAGAGACATTTGCACTCATTATGCTCCAGTATCATTAGATTCTGAAAATATCATGTTTAAGGTAATGAAGAGAACCCTGCCAAGAACACCATGTCAGGATAATGAAGTAGCATGGTTTTCAAATTGGTGTTTGCTCCCATTACTTGGCTTTGAAAGTAACTACAGAGAGAGCAGAATGGAGACTGCAACTTCCAGGCGCTCTTACAGGAAGCGCACTTTCAAATTCAGGTTTGAAACTGACTAAAGCCAGCTGGGCAGACATCAATCTTCCACACCATGTGCGTTCCTGTGGTTGTCAGTGAAAATCTTCTCATTGCATTCAGACTCCTCTTTTGGAACCAAAAGCTTTTAGGTTTCTGGAACATTAGAGGAGCAAATAGACCTCGAAATTTGGCCAAACACTATCTTTTACAAAAAGCCTCTATCTCTAATTCCTCTACCCCTAATTCAAAGTGAATCAAGGAGATAGTGACAAACACAATATGCACTCTGCACACTTCTCTTAAAACAGTTATAAGGTCAAGAAGAGACAAAATTAACTAACAAATTTCAGAAAAGATTATTCAGAAGGACATTAATGGTAGGTAGCAAGCTACCTACACTCTGTACTATTTTATGCTGCCTGGTATTTTTTTGTTATTGTTTCCCATATAATAAAAGTGTGGTTAAGGCAGTACCTTAAAGATAGGGGAAGTTAAAATTTCTGGCTCTGACACAGGAACACTTTTGACTGCAATTCCTCCTACTTCATTTACATGTGAGTAAATTACTTGGAGTGTTTAGAAATACTTCCCAGCCTCAGAAGAACTGCATGTAGGGCTCCAAGATTCAAAATTCTCGTGCACTCATGCTACATACATGTGGGCACTCAAATAATTCAATCATTCTAGAGGAGAATGTGCATCCTCCATCTGCACACCTCTACTCCCATATCATCGGGCCCTGCATTCTAATCTTTCAATGTACACTGAATTTCAGCCATTTCAGTGGCATCATGAGCCTGTGGAGCAGAAATTTTGCTTTAAATGGGTCATGTTCCATTCAGAAAGAAAGGAAAGGCACCTCTCTGCTCATCTCTCTGTTAAGTTCTTGTTTATCAGTTTTTCCTGAGGAGGTAATTCTCCAAACTTTAACAGCATTGGCAGCAGAATATAATTTTTGACTCTTGGTTCATTTCTATGTTGCCACGGTGGTGAGGGGGATGAACATTTCCAGGTTTCTGTATGACAGGCAGAGAGCCCAGAAGTGATCGTTCCACATGTAAGACCACCTCTGTACATGTAATGTTCTGCCCTGGTTTATGCATTATTATATATCCCATAAAGACCCAGGGTTCTTTGGCTTCATCTTAGCATATTGCAGTCTCAAAGGGACTTTACACTTGTGCACTGATATCAATCAGTCATATATTTGGACATTTAGTAGGTCCAGTGGTGGGACTAAAAGGAGCCTATTGCTTTCAAACCATAGCTGCATTGATCTTTACACTCTGTGTCAAAAACTGTGATGTATTCAGAACGCAAAAACACAAGAGGTAACAAAAGTAGTTTACAAAATCTGGCACAAGAGGAAAAAGGACTTCTTGGGAGGACTGCTTGTGGGTTTAGTTGCTTGAGTATAATACTTTTAAGTTCTGCTAAACTCCATTTTATAATCCAGTGAGAATTTTTGTACTACATCCTTTCTGATGCTGTCTTATCTTTGTTTGGCTTGCAATCCCTTCACCAAAGAATTTTCACTTTTTCTTCTAAGTCATCATGACACCTAACATAATGAATAGATTTTCACTAAGCTGGCAAGATATTTGTTTTAACACTAAGTGACAATTGGCTGCTAGCTTTAATACAGGCTGAGCCTCAAAATAAAAGTGCATCTCTATGTGTTACTTCAGTTCTTCACAGATTTGTAGCAGCATAGAATCTACTTGCAAACACTGGCACCATTTATACCACCTCAGGAAATAAGGCATAAGACAATGTTTTATACTTCTCCCAGTGTGGTCTGACTTGGCAGTTCAGCATGTTGTGTAAGATTTTTAATCCTGTATCTCTGTTGTGGTTACATCTGAAACAGTTTTATCTGTTACACACATCTGTCAGCTCTAACTCTCCTGCTGCAATACAGCTCAGAGGACATCCTCTGTGATGCAGGGGAGCAGGAAAAGATCTATGCATCTTGTAAATCACCACAAGTTCTTCATACATCACTATTACATTGAGAAAATACTCATCTTTAACTCTGTTTGACCATATTGAAGAGAAAGGCCACTTAGCCCTAGTTTGAGGCACCTGATAGATGAAAGGATTGGCCCCTACAGGTTCCACCTTTCTGCAGGACTCAAGGACAGTGTATGCCAGTAAGTGCAGTGGGAGATGAAACAAACTTCAAAAAAAGTCTCATCTAGAACAGGAAATTATTTCTTTCACATCTCCACCTCAAAATGAAACCAACTTAAAAAAAAAAATCTGCAGTCCAGTGAAAAGAACTCTAGATAAATCAATTTGTAGTATAACACAGTAACACCTGAAGCATGTGGGGATAATGTCAAAGCATAAAGGAAATAACACAGCTTGCTTCCACACTATCCAGAAGATTTCAACAAAATGTCTTCTGTTTAGAGACAAACTGTTGCTAGTATTTGAGTATAAGTATGAACATAATTTTTTAATCATTATATGCTGCTTCAGAAACTAACTTTTTCTATGCTATTGAGGGTAATAAAGTTGTAAGTATCTGTTTTTCTTTTTCCCAAATGTTACATTCTGCTACCTTTTAAAAAGAATGAAATAAAAATTATGAGACAACCCTATAAGTTTTAGGTATATAGGTTCACACTAGACTGCAAAGAAGAATGTCTTGCCACACTGGTGCTATTAGTTTAGGAGATGAGAGCTTAGGTGAATGAGACCCACATGTAATAAACACATTTAGGTAGAATTCATTAATTAAAGATGAGGTCTCCTTTCATTCACTTCTGGTGTGAGTTGAACAACCCATGGCATTTCTTTAATAAGAAAAAGATATTCCTTTCCTCTTCAGGTACAAGAAAAAAGTACATGCCGTATTCTCACATAGGCATAAATCAGAACAGCTTCACTAGTATCCAACAGAGTGTAACTATTTATAACTAAGAATACTATGCACCAAAACATAGAACAACCTTGCATGATCACAGAGTTTCCACTTGCCATATTAAAAATGTCAAGTAGTATTTTTCCTATGGAAAACATAACTAATTTTCAACTTGAGGTACTGGAAAATATCTCCTCCAGACTATTTCTTATAAAGGAAGGGACCAATAGGCGAATTTGCACATTTATGGAATCAATGTGTGGCTCAAAGAATTTTACTGATACTTTTTAAACAAAAGTACAAAAATAAAACTGGAACAAAAATATGATTGACTGTATCTTCTAAGCGAATTAAATTAGCTCTGTGGCTTAATTGAGGAAAGTTCACCACCACAAATTCTGCACCCTGAGTCCTAGAGAAGCTTTCTACTTTTGGTATGGTCTCTGCAACTTAAACTTATCTTTACTTCTAAACCCAACTTCTTTAAAGTCTCTTTTTTCCATGGAAAAATGGATTCATTACTAAACCTACTTACCACTTAATTTCTTTATTTATAACAGCATATTGCTCCCTGCCTGCCTTCTCTATAATATTCAGTTTAAGTGTAAACAGATATAGCAGATATTGTAATGAGATGTCGACATTAAATTGAGTGTTATGTTTTTCTGGCTTTGGTAAAATATATTTCAGAAACAAATGTAAGAGACTTTTCTGATTGCCTTCCTATTCCTGCAATGGGGTTGCCCTAGAGCAGGGCAGCAGCTCCTAATACTTCAGTCATTCTATCACTCTTCAATTGAAAAAAATCTACCAACATTGGCAGACTGTTACAAAAATCCAGTGTCAGGGCCCATTAATGTAATTCCACTACTTGAAATACCAATATCATCTCTATTAGGTGGAATATTTTGTATATATGCACATATGTAGGAAAGTAGAAAGGCAGAAGTATAGATACATTGAAAGATGGAGATATATATATATAGATATATATATATATATATATATATATATATTCTTCCAGCACTTCTATTTTACAACAAATCAGCTGTGACTCTTCTGCATTTAACAGTTTAATGCACCTTGTAGATGCATTTCTTATGTAGAGAAAATGTAAATGAAATTAATAGTTTATTATGCCCAGTAGAAAAAGCACCTAAGATCATATATCTCATCTAAGTCACTACTCCAAGCAATGTGCATCTTTAATGTTCAAATCTGAGCAACACTTTGGTGAGGGGATGTGAGCTTTTCAGTTTTCTCTCTCACAACTTGTGTCCTCCAAATACTCTTTCAGTAAAACACCATTATCTTAGAGGGTTTCAGAAGCAAATGTTTTAAGAGACTGCTTCTTAATTTGTAATATTCAAGACATTGTTTTCTCTTATCATTCAGTCAGGCTGACCACATCTTTCCTGCCTTGTCTCTTTTAGTTTGCTAGAAGAGCTGCCACTACTGAGGGAGAGGTTAAATATAGACATCCACTAGACAAGAAAATGAAGATTTCTTGAAATTGATCTGATTTTTGCATTCTTTGGAGTCTCTTTTCTCCTTTCTTTCTCCCTCTCCTCTCCTCTCCTCTCCTCTCCTCTCCTCTCCTCTCCTCTCCTCTCCTCTCCTCTCCTCTCCTCTCCTCTCCTCTCCTCTCCTCTCCTCTCCTCTCCTCTCCTCTCCTCTCCTCTCCTCTCCTCTCCTCTCCTCTCCTCTCCTCTCCTCTCCTCTCCTCTCCTCTCCTCTCCTCTCCTCTCCTCTCCTCTCCTCTCCTCTCCTCTCCTCTCCTCTCCTCTCCTCTCCTCCCTTATTTTAAATTCACCTAGCATTGAAAATTTAAATTAAAAACAAAAGAAATTTTTGGAGGTGCCCATTGTGTCCCTTCAACCAAAATGTGTTTAAAACAAACCTTGGCGTTGAATTCTCAAAAGAGTGAAACATGTCCACTATTCCTACAATTAAAACCAGAACAGAAGTGCTAAAAAGTGAGCACTTAAGCTTCCTTCCTAAATAGCTGGATGATTTGACAAGTGCATCACATCATTCATGTTTGCTTAAACAACTTGGAGTAAAAGCTAAAATTAGCTTTAACTTTATAGACTCTCCTGAAATCTCCAGATAAAATAAATGCAAGCTTTTTGCATCTAGTTAAAAATAGATGCTGCTTTGAACATGTTCATTAAAGCTAATTATTTGCATATGTGTTTAATCTCTATTTATCACGGAAATTTCGGGGACAAGTATATATATATGTATATCCCTTTTTGGAATTATTTTTCTATTCAGAAATTATTAAACTTTAAACTTCATTTTCTTCAACTGTTATTGCAGGTCTCCAAGATTAACTAAAGTATCTACATCTCTCTAAGCATTCTTGCTAAGTGTTTAGACGAAGAGGTTGAAGAAGGTAGATACACACAGGCAATATGAAAGTCAAAATAAATATCTTCACAATTTCTATAAATTATGTGAATGGGGGTTTTTTTCCCCACTTGCACATACTTTTCCCTGTGACATTACAATACACATCTTGAATTAGTGATACAAATGTATTTAGGACCTTCTAAATTTTAAAATTTCCTGATGCTTAATTCACAACAGAAATTTTTTTAAAATTTAGGTTTATAGTTCTGAAACATGGGATTTGGACTTGGGTCAGCATTCTTTTTTCAAGAATAATTAATGAATTATTTTAGAATTTTATTCCAATTTCACTAGAACAGAAATTTGCGTAGAGGGCTTTGACTTCAACCTATGTGTTTTCTTTTTCCACATCTTACTCTGCACTATATCATCCCCAGGGTTTGCAGGCTTATAAATCCAAGTGTTAATTTATATTATTCTTTGCTCCATGCTTGGCTATGCCTATTAGCCTATTATGAAATTAATAGGGTCTCATTATCTGTCATTTCTAATTTTAAGCAGGAAGAAGGACATGACAAGCCATAACATTGATGCATTTTAAAATATGTTAATTGTGTCTTTCTCCTTATTTAGCCTACTTAACTACTTGCCAATACTACTTTACTAAATACAAGTCATGATAGATTACTTCTATACATTAAAAATTATATCTGAATTCCTTTGCAATGCCAGATGTTTTTTACCAATTGAAAAATAGTTTTCATGAGGATTCCTCATGTATCCTCATGATCTCTCTGTAGAGAGATCACCGATCAGAGGTGAAAGTTAATGTACAATTGATGCATGCTACTGACTGCTTTTAGACCTCAAATACTAATGAAAGGTATCTGAACTCAGCAGAGTGGTAACTAGCTTTCTTTCAGTTACAGAAGTTCTCAGCCTGGGTGTAGAGCAGCTGCCAACAGTTCAGTCACACTTTTGTAGCAAGATATCTGCGATAGCTGTAAAATGGCATGGAAGCAAGGGAGTATACTTTTCTCTCCAGCACATCTGGGTAACTCTTACTAATGCTAACACTGACATGCCTGTGCAATGATGACTCTGTATTCCCCTCAGACTGCAAAAGGATGTGTTTACTGTGTATCAGTGTGTATAAGGAAGCATAACAAATATTAAAAATTATGCAGTGATTTACTGCATAATTTTCCATTTTCTGTATGAAAACCTGTAATCCTGGAGGGTCCTACTCCATTTTAGCTTTTGGGAGGACACCAAATGTGGGGGTTTTGGATGTGTAGGGAGTAATAACTCTTTTAACATTGGTATTTCATTAATGGGCTCCAATATCATATGAGCTGACTAAGATATTATCTATGCAATTTTTTAAAAATCCTCTTCCCTTTCAATAGATGAAGCAAAATGGGAGCCTTTCAAGCAATAAGTCAGGAAATGTCTCCCTGACATCAAATGTCAGCAAGAGGGAGGCAAAGAAGAGTGGGGGAGAAAGAAATGGGGAGAGTGCATGCATGTGCAAAAGCTGGTAATTCTCACTGCTACTATGCTCTTTAAAATAAGTGACAATCATTTTATGGGATACGGCTCTTTTGTCTCTATTCCTTGCCATGTTACTGTGTCTCACTCTTCTCTGAGACTGGAAAGAATTACTTATCCAAGGGGTACAGAAAAATTTCACTCCTAAGACCACCAAACCACAATCATTTTTCATGTATTCATGTACATATGAGTCTAGATCACAAGCTGAAGAAGAAGAATAAAAAAGGAAAAAGAAAGAATCAACCAAGATGTAGATGGAAAAGGAGGATATGGGTTGAAAATGTCAAGAGGGGAGGAACTGTGTTTGTTCAAGTTTTTCTCAAAGGAAAACAATATCCCAGACCTAGAAATTCTCTGACTTAAATATTTAGACTCAGATTTTCAATGAAAATATATGGCCTGGCACTCAAATCCTTAAAAGTTGCATATAAGATACTAGATTCTTTGCAAATCTGCTGAAAAATGCCTAGAGTTCAACATTAAATTTAGCAGAAAACAGAGAGAAGAAATGCGTCTGTATAAATTCTACATTCCATGCAAAGGCATACATCCTCACAGCAATGCTATGAAGGAAGAAAAGAATTCCTAAAAAAGCAGACTTGACCATTCTACCCGTGATCTTAGATTAGCAGCCATCCAAGGAGATAGTTTGATTTGAGGCCATGACAGAGCTGATGAATTTACAGCTGCTGGACAGCAGAATATGCAGAGGCATACCCAAGCCCAACCAGGCAGTGCAGGTAACTTATATTTCAAAAGTTGACAGCATCTTTCTGTTGATTGCTAATTTTTATGCCTTAGCATAAAAATTGGAAAAGAAGGTGTGATAGAGTTTCTTATACAGATGAACTGTAATTGAGTGTAAGTTGTGTGTTGACTCCTGTTGACAAGAGTTTAACCATTCATACTCTATGTGGAATTCAAACAGGATTTTTGTCTGGCTGTGTCATGACACTGAACATCCAACACCAGGTGAAGGATGGGGCTTGCATCAGATGGTGCAAGAAGGTCTCTGATGTTTCATGCCTTTGGAAACCTGTGCCTAGATTCCTTCACCACTGGGGACTTTCTTCCATGAGTGGTCCTGCTGGACCCCTCAGATAAGCTTAAATCCACACCTAAAGCTAGCCCCAAGTTGTTGTCAAACCAAAAACATATTAATGTTTTCAGATGTTTTCAGTGTTTGCTTATCCTATAAAGGATAAGCAAAAGAGAAAGTCACAGAACCACAGAATCACAGAATTCACTAGGTTGGAAGAGACCTTGGAGATCAAGTCCAACCTATGGTTAAAGAGGAACTTGTCAGACAGACCACGGCACTGAGTGCCACATCCAGTCTTTTCTTAAACACATCCAGGGACAGTGACTCCACCACTACCCTGGGCAGCCTATTCCTATACCCAACGACTCTTTCTGTAAAGAATTTTTTGCTAATGCCTAGCTTAAACTTCTCCTGGTGCATTTTAAGATTGTGTCCTCTCATCTTGTCACTGGTTGCCTGAGAGAAGGGGCTGACCCCCCACCTGGTGACAATTCCAACCTCCTTTGAGGCAGCCGTAGAGAATGATAAGGTCTCCCCTGAAACTTCTCTTCTCCAAGCTGAACAACCCCAAATCCATCAGCTGGATTCTTTATAGGGCTTTTGTTCCAGACCCTTCACCAGCCTTGTCATCCTTCTCTGGATGCATTCAAGAATCTCAATGTTCTTCCTAAATTGAGGGACCCAGAACTGGTCCCAGTACTTAAGGTGTGGCCTCACCAGTGCTGAGAACAGGGGAAAAAAGTCTTGTGAAAGGGGAAAAATGACTCATGTATGCCTTAGAAATAGAAAAGATGTAGCTTGAGTTCAACTCCATTCGACTTTTCATCCTTTAAACCAAAAAATAGGGTGAATATTCTGAATGTTCTGAATTCAGAATGCCCCACTAGTTACAACTTTTTTCCAGTGAGAAGGGGAAAGATTTGTGTCTTATTTCATTGCAGCCTGGGCTTCATACTCTGATTTTGGTAGGCCCTGGCTAAAGACACTTAGTGTTCTGGTTGCTATTAGTCCATTTTTAAGAAGCAGTAACATATTCTTGTACCAAAGAACAAGCGGTGGCCAGTAGCAGCAGTAACTTTATTTTGAGTACCCCAAAACTGATTCACCTGCAGTCTAGGCCAGGTGTAATGCAGTCAACAGCACTGACCTGTGGAAGACAAAAGTCCTTATCACAGAACATTACAAACCAAAGGAACATGATAAAGATATGAGTACAAGGAAATTTGAATCAGAAGCATTAAGGGATGGAAGG
This sequence comes from Ammospiza caudacuta, assembly GCF_027887145.1. NCBI lineage: Eukaryota > Metazoa > Chordata > Aves > Passeriformes > Passerellidae > Ammospiza > Ammospiza caudacuta. Next base: position 18,464,931 of record NC_080632.1, read on the forward strand.
CAGAAGAGAACACAGAATATAATCTCATCTCTGTGCCATATGACTTATTAATACAAAGAAAGAACATATGACAAATCATCCCTCATCTATTTTCCTTGTACACAATGGATGCCTAATATATTTGGTCATTCATCTGCTGCAGTAAGGAAGCAGTACAAGAATATACAGTCCTGCCAGCAAATTCACTGGCAGGACTAAATTGAGTGTCCTTCTCCAAACTTTAGAAATCTGTGTTATTTTAAAAATAATTTTTAAAAAGGTCTATATTTGCATTTCACAAAGTTTAAACATATGACGGAAAGCAATAGCTTTTCTTTGCTCTGCTACTGGTTTGCAGTGGCACGTTGGTCATACCTTCCATGCATTTTTTACCTTTTTTTTGTCCATAGTGGAAATGACTTTATATATGATAAATGGAATTATATGAGTACTAGTTTTTAAACTTCCTGATCACTGTTTCAATTCTGTTATTCTTTTCTCTCTATCTGATGCTGTAAGTGTGCACCAGCAGCCAGGGTAGAGCCTCATCTCCTCCACTCCCCAACTGCTCACTCTTCAGGAGGCAGCAGGTAACAAAATCCTGTATCCAAAAAGGCAAGGGAATCATAGGGGAAGAATTTTACAGGAAGAGTCATGTTGGGTCTAAGCTGTAAATGAGATTCTCAAATCTTCTTTTTTATAATCCAGAAAGCAGGAAATCGTCCTTTTCTAGTTCTGCAGTTACTGGTGAGGATTATGTGTTCTTATTTTTCATGTGCCAGTTCATGGGAGAAAAAATGGTATTCAGACTGCTTCTGATGAAAAGAAGGCTCAATGTTATTGGGGAACAGTGAGTTACAATGAACACTTCAACTGTGTTAATATAAAAAGTGCCTTGTCATTAATAAGATAACACTTCCTATATGTCACTCTCCAAGGTGAACATCTCTATTTTTTATTCTTGAGTAGGCGGAGCTTACTATTAAGCATGTACATGGGGATTGCCACTGATAGTGGAACCCTGGAAAAAGTTAAAGATGGAATCTAAAATGTTAGGCTTTGTGCTTTCCCAGATCAACTGCACCTGCGTAAGCAGTATGATAAATTATATAATTGTTAGATGTGATGATTGTTTAGTAATTAAATGTAATTATTATATAACCATAAGAAGAATAGTGAGAAACTATGTTGGAAATTCAGAGAGGGGCTAAATTTATGTATACAATAGAACAATATAAGTTTAATAATTAACATGAAAGTTATGTAACGATAGAGTATAAAACATGATCATTTGGGATGTATGGTCGGAGTCAGATTTGGGTTGAATATACCCCGATTCCCAGAGCTCTTAATAAAAAGCACCGCATATAATTCCCCGCGATTATGTGTTTTTGAATGCTAACAGCACCATTTGTTTTCAGGTTTTACATTTTACATAAAAAATGCTAATGTCTGATTGTAGAATCTCTCTCATAGTTACATGCAAAATATCTGAGATATTACGTTACTTCAGGTGTGGTCAAATGGGGAAAAACTATAGCTGTGGAATATTCCCTTTCTTCCTCAGATGCTCTATTGTTGCATGGTTTTAACCATGGTAAAATGTCTTCTCTCTCAGTAAGCACAGAGTCCTGTGATGAGAACGAAAAAGGGAGGGCAGGGGGAAGGTTTGTGCAGCATTTTGTTCAGGGGCAAGCACGTGGCTCCCAATATACTCTGGGGACACAGTCATTCAATTTGTACCATGCAAAGTCCAATCACAAACTCATTAATCAAAAGTGAATGAGCTTCCCATACCCAAGAGGTGAGGCAAGTTGTGTGATTCCTGGAAGTAGCATCGCTGGAATACAAAATCAGAAAGAAGAAATTCAAGCAGCTCCTCTTCACTGATGCTTGCATTGAAACAAGCTGTGAAAGAAAGGGAGAGGGTGAGGAATAGAGATAGGGGATGGGTGAGGAAGAAGAAGAGGGAGAGGGAGAGAACATGCTCTTAACATTGTTTCTGGGTGCGGCTCCAGCACCTCCACTAAGACTTGCAATTGACAAATGCATAGAAATAATTATAGGACAGGCAATATCCCAGCTCTATAAAGCACCTCCTTTACTCTGACGTTGCTTGATCCGTATTACTTGCGTTAGTGTGTCTGCAGGATGTCTTAAAGGGCATCAGGGCGCAACAGGGTGCAAAGACAAATAAAGTCTTCCACAAGCCACTCATCCAGAGATTGCCAAAATCTCCTTTCCGTTTCTAGTAGTTCTCCACTATATATAATGGATCCCAAAGCCCTGGCAGCGGCTGCAGAGGCAGAGAACACAGATTGATGTGTGACTGCATGCACACTGCAGAAGGGTTTGGCTCTATTTACTGCAGCCAGCCAGGGCAGCAGGGCTCCTTCCTCCTCTCCTTTATTTTGTTGTTGCTTTCTCACCCTGGAAAAAAGAGGTAAAACCTAGTGGTTTTCCACTAAAAGAGGCAGAGCATAGGAAGAGTTAAAATAACAAAGCCTTAATGTTTAATCTGCCAGAAACATGAGAAGAGCAATCAAATCTGGGATAAGTAGCTCTGAATGAGGTATGCCTGATTGCTTTAGACCGTGCTGTTTGTCAGCCTTTTAAAATTCAAGTCATTACCAGATGCTGATCTGCTCTAATATTGTGATATTTTATCTGATTACACTTATGTGATTGTGCTATATCTGCTATTTGCCTTCCCATTTTTCCATGTATATTAAATGCAGGTGGTTTTATTATTCAGACAGCTAGAAAATGTTGACTGCTCTGAATATAAATGGGGATATTATATCATTACCTTGCTCTGAAAGCAGAGTGATTCAGTGTGTAAATCATATGCAAGGTATCTAGTGGAGACACAATAAACCATAATGTCTTGAGAGAGAAATCAGTGAGAAAAGGATAAGGAGATAAAAATTTAGGGCATTTTTAAAGAAGGATAATCTTCATAATCCTATTTATTTCTTTCAAACCACCATTTGATAATATAACCTTTATATTCAAAACTTTTTTTAAGTTCATTTAGTATCTCTTGATGAACTTATTGTCACATGGAACATTATCAATAGTGAGGACTGAATAAAAACAAGATCACCAACCAACCAGGCATCTTAGCTGCTTTCAAAAAATGCAGAAGAGGCCCAGACATTTCTGCAATTTCTTGGCTGACCCTTCTTCTAAAAACATGTCTTACTGTGAGTACAGGATTTTGGGATACCTTGGAAAGATAGTCAGGAAGCACTTACAACATACCTGAAAAGCAGATCAGAGTAACAGGGCAATCCAGGAATCCCTTTTTCTTGCAAGCAAGAAAATTCCCTTGCAAATTTCACTAAATTGAAAGCATGATAAATTCCCACTGTGGCGATGCTTAGAAAAGTTACGGGATCATAGAAGGGCTGAGACTAGAGAAACCTCTGAAGAGCTAGCCTAGCTCCCTTGCTGAGCTAGAGTAGGTTGCAGAAGACAGTGTGCAGCTGCATTTTGGAGATCTTCAGGGATGGAGACTCCACAACCACTCTTAGAAACCTGTCCCATTTCTCAAAATCCCACACAGGAAAAAAGCATTCTCTTATGTGTAAATTAATATTCCTGTCTTTCAGTTTGTGCCCATTACATCTTGTCCTGTCACTAGGCACATTGAGTCTGCCTGCATCTTCTTTACCTCTCCATGAAGTATTCATACATCTTGATAAGATCATTCCCAGCCTTCTCTTCTTCAGGCTGAACAGTCCCAGCTCTCTCAGCCTGTCCTCTTAGAAGAGGGGCTCCAGACCTCTGATAATCTTTGTGGTGCTTCTCTGGACTTGTTCCAGTGTGTCCATGCTGCTCGGGGTGAGGGAGCCCAGGACCAGGCACTCCAAGTGTGCTCATCTCTAGATGCTGTTCTCTCCTTTGGCTGTTGTAGCATAATCTGTTGTAATCCTGCTCAACCTCCAACAGCTGTGACAGATGAAGGCAATTGCACAACAAACAAGTAAAAAAGTGAAATAGCTAATGCCTCCCCATCCCTGCCCCCATCAGTTATGCTTGCAGCCTTCAAGGTGACACTAGGGCTGTCAAGTCCCCCAAAAAGGTTGCTGCACAAAACTACCCCAGCACCCCTGTGTTTACAGGAAGGATTTTAGAGTATGACTAGGAGTCCAGAGAGACATGGATTTGGCCAAGTGAACAGTGACTCTAAGTAAATACGATAACTTTATGTAGATGCTGGTGGGGCAGAGTGTACAGAAGGCAGGCAGAGGAAGGCTCTACAATTTACACACATCAGCCATCAACTTTTCTGAAAAATAAAAAGGCAAAAAAATATATAAGGAGGAGAAAGGGCAGCCAATGCAAAAGCCATGGATGAACAGTTCAGAGACACAGAAGCTCAAGAAGAAAAATTAGAAAATAAATAAAAACAAACATAGGAGAGAGAAACATAGCTATTAAAGGTTGATTTAAGCTTGCAGGGTAAAGCATATCTGCAGCAAAAGAAAAGCAAGAGCTAGTGAAAGGTGACAGAATTTTAAGTAAAGGTGGCTTGAAATCCAAACCAAGGAAAGCAGAAGTGCTCTCCACTCTGTAAAATGTACTTTCAGAAAGCAGAAACTGAGAATACTTTGAAAAGAAAAAAAAAATAGACAGACATAGACCACTGAATAGTGGCAAAAGTCAGCCTATTGACATTGATATACAAATCTGGGCACTAAAGGAGCTAACTGCCAAGCTTGAAGAAAAATGTGTGATTTTATCACAAATATCACAGTATGTTATGTTGATAAAGCCTCTGCTACTGCAGACATGTGGGACAGGAAATCCTTGTTTTGAGTTCGTGTTTCCAAAGAAAGCTTTTAGTCCCATTTGCAAAGAGATTAAGGACACTAGCCCAAGCTTAAAAGTGCAGAAAAAATAAAAAGTACTTCAAATTTAGGCAACTATATTTTTAAATGTTACAGAATGTAATTTTCAAGATTTTTGAAATTTTGATATTCATCATGCTTGAGCTCAGTTTCACTACTTTCTCAAATTTCCTGCACAGAAAAGCTAACTACTTTTCCCTGATAAAAAGGCATCTTGCTAATCACCATCTGAGAGATAAATATCTGACAAATGATGGGGTGAGAGGGGGCAGGAAATGGAGGACAAAAATATGAGGGAAGTTCAAAAACTTCAAGAACTAACAGTTGAAATGCAGTGTCAGTTCACAGTATAGAGGTTACTGTAGGTAAAATACTTGCTGAACTGTACAAGGGCACTTTTAGAATGTTTTATTTTCTTCTCTTAGCAGTTCCTTGAAGGAGGAGTGCTGGTTTTACTCAGCCTTCAGAAAGCAACTGCTTGAGCTGGCACAGAGGTTTATTCCCATATCTGCTTGGTTGTTGCACCAGACGGAGGAGTTAAAGATAAAATATGACCAAATGGAACAGCTTTTTCCTGTTATTTGACTTCTAAGATTGGGAAATAAAGGGAACATGGGACTAGATGAACTGTATTTGGATGTTGATACAGCACTTTCATGTTTTCAAGTTTCTGCATTTTTAAGGAAACTTACCTCAAAACTCACACTCAAATTTGTTTGGACAAAGATGATCTTTTACAGAATCTGAGTGGCAAAGTTAGGAGTTAAAGGTAGTGGTGTAAATTTTCAAAGGTACCCAGATACTCATGGAAAAGGAACGCAGTCAGTTCTGGTTCTATTTAAAGTCTTTCTTGTATAGCATTTTAGAGTTTAATAATGTAATGTTTAAATGTAATATTTAATACATGTTTAAATGTAATATTTAATAAATATTACATTTGTGAAAGCTCCAAATTATACTAAATGTAGAGGACCTGTAAACACCAATTGAGCCAGAATGAGGTCAAATCTCTTTTAGGAGATTGGAAAAACAGATTGACAAAATTTACAACAATGCTTTTTATATGTATTTTTGCCAAGTGGTGCACTCAAAGTTGGAGGCTTTTCTGAGGTGCAAATGTGCCACCACAAACACCTAAGAAACCACAACAGTTAATGTAATCCTGAGTGGAATGACATCAGACTTATTGGTCAGAGGGAGACATTTGAAATCTCTGAGTTTCAGATCCCACTCTCAATAATTTTTCCTCTTGGTATAAAAGAAAATGGGAAGAGGAAGCTGACATTTCTCAGATGACTGTGACAAGCACAGAAGAGTATGTCAATTCTTATTCACATTCATATGCAATAATTTGCCTTCCCCTAGAGAAAAGTCAACTCATTTGAGAAAATTATATCAGAAGCAAAACAGCTTGAACAGTTTCTTGTCTTTCTCCCGCATTTGTTTATATGCTAATTCCTGTAATAGCTCTGCTAAAAATACAACTTTGTTTTGATTGTTAAAGTGAAAAGAACATCACTACAAACACAGCCTGCAAAGTTTTTCAGTTCATCCTTCCACCTTACAGAAAAGCCCCTCAGGCACAATGTTGCAAGGCCTGAATGAGCTCTCCATCAAATTATGCACACGTTTTCCAGCTACACATTGTGAATTCTCTAAGTACTGAGTTCCACTGCTGTGGCCAGGAGTGACTCTAGGTTGTATAGTGTCCATTTTTCTTTGATGAGAAAGCTCAGTCAGCTTCTTCAAGAAACCTCTTCAGACTGCTGTGTGAATTTACAAAGAGTTAACCTGGTTAATGCATGTCCAGGAGCGTAGTTTTTCAAAGGCTTCAATGACTTCTGAGTAAATGCATGTCCAGAAGTGTAATTTTCCAAAGGTCTCAATGCCTTCTGAGTAGTGACAAAAGTGACTTTGTGGCTTTTATCACTCAGGCTTTTATCACTCACTCACATCCTAACAAGAAATTACTTCTGGAACTTTATCCATGATGTAGCAACTTGATATGTTACAGAAATGATACATGTAGGAAATGGACTAACAATTCCTGTGCTGAAAAATCTCATTGGAAAAAACAGAAGAATGTACAGTGCCATGATGCACATGTGTATTAGAATCACAGAACTAGAATATGCTGAGTTGGATGGGACCCATTAGGATCATCAGGTCCAGTTCCTGTTCTGGCACAGGACATCCCCAAGAGTCACAGCATGTGTCTGAGAGCATTGTCTAAATGCTTCTCAATCTCTGTCAGCCATGGTGCTGTGACTACTTCCCTGGGGACCCTGTTCCAGTGCCAATCTTCTTCTGGGGGAAGAACTTTTTCGTAATATCCAATCTAAGCCTCCCCTGATACAACTTCAGGCCATTCTCTTTGGTCCTGTCACTGTCACCACAGAGAAGAAATCAGCATCTTCCCCCTTCTCTTCCCCTTATAAAGAAGTAACTGCAATGAGTTCTCCCCTCAGTCTCCTCCAGGCTGAACAGACTAAGTGACCTCAGCCACTCCTCCTATGGCTTCCCCTTCACCATCCTCATTGCCCTCCTTTGGACACTCTCCAATAGCTCAATGTCTTTCTTACGTTGTGGCACCCAAAACTGCCCCAGCACTGGAGGTGAGGCTGCCCCAGAGCAGAGCAGAGCAGGACAATCCCCTCCCTTGCCTGGCTGTGATGCTGTGCCTGATGCACCCCAGCACACAGGTGGCTCTCCTGGCTGCCAGGGCACTGCTGGCTCACGTTCAGCTTGACATTGGCTACATCTCTTTCCATCAAGCTGCTCTTCAGCTTGTTGTTCCCCAGTCCACACACACAACCAGAGTTGCCCAATCCCCGGTTTGGAATATGGCACTCGCCCTTGTTAAGTTTCAGAGCTTTGCAGATGTTGAGACACCATGTCACAGTCTTTTGTTTCAGAGGAAATGTCGGTTTAAGGAGTACAGGAGCTGGGCATTATTCTCCATGTTGTCCCACAGTTGCAGTGACACAATTGTTCAGTAAATTTCCTTGTAATATCTAATCAATCTATCTAATTCAAACCTACTCCCACTTGGAAACCATTGTTTCCCCCTCCCTACTTCTACAGCTCCTGATGAAGATTTCCTCTATGGCTTCCTTGTAGGCCACCCAAGGATACTGGAAGGTTGCTATGAGGTCTCCAGGAAACTTTCTCTTCTTCAGGCTGAACAGTGTTAACTTCCTCAACCTATCTTCACAAGAGAGGCGTTCTGCCTATGTTTTAATGTTTCATTAACTCTTAAAAAATTAAAAGTTAATTGGTGTCGCAGACATTTCTCCACAGAAATCCTTTCTTTCGGATTTCTGTGTCTTCGGGAGGCCAGAGGCCTCCGAAGACAAGGTAAACAATTATTATCAGCTGCTGGGGAATGCAACAGGGGCACCTATTTTGATTGGTGATTGGTTCATGTTTTATGTTTATAATTAAGGGCCAATCACCAGTGCAAGCCAGGGGACTGAGTCCTTGGCCACAGCTTTGTTGTGGATTCTTTTCTATCTATGTCTAGCTAGCCTAGCTGCTCTGCAAAACCTCTCTCCTTATTCTTTTTAGTATAACTATAATGTATTATATCTTATATTAATAAATTCAGCCTTCTGATTCAAGAAACAAGATTCACCGTCTCTCTCTCACCAGCTGCGCCCACTCAGGCGCGGTAATAAATTGGTGTGACATACAATTTTTTATTACTGAAGAAATGCATCCTGCTTTGCTCACATCCTACCATCAAAGCACAATAAGCCAACCTTATTCCTGCCCTTACTTAAAGTTTTTCCATTTACAGATGAAGAAATTAAACTGTCCACAAAATCTCTTGCAATGTCTTGTCTATTATTTCCTCCAACCCCACTACTACACCATAGAGATACTCATATTAAGCAACTACTAAAATAAACAATTTGTTGTGTAATTTATGATTCTCTGTGACCCTCTTGGCAAAAGGCAGGGATTCAGAGGAGAATCCTATTTACTAAAGAGTGTTTAGTTCAGGCATATTCACCAAATGAGTCCACTCAGCTTTCATAAACTATGGCAGTGGCTTTTCATGGAATGAAAACATTTATTTGAGGAAAACATTGGCAGCCACTAAATTCATCAATACTGGCCATGAGTTGTTTCTGATGGCAGTACCATTAGGAGCTGTTGTCAGGGCATAACAACAGCATAACCAATGCTGATGCACAGGCAGAGCAGTCCTTTATTGTGTTCTGGACCTGAACCAATGCTGTGTAGGGCCTTACAGTTTCATAACAACTGGGTGGAAAGACAAATCAGAAGGTTAGATAAATGTTAGAGACAAATAACAGCCTGTACATGGTTAATAATTATTTCCAAGTATAAACACAACAGAAGAGAGCAATAATTAGCTGAAAATGCAGCAAGGTACTTGTAGGCCTAAAACACAGGTGTTTGTGGGAAATGTCATAGGTAATGAGTAATTTCAATATTGTTTGTAGGTCTGGTGCTGAGCTAAAAGCAGAAGCTACAGTCAGAACTTGTTTTAACACCATAGTGACACTAAGAATATATTATAAAGAGTTTTCAGTGTTGTCAGATTCACTCTTCTTTAAAGACCATAGAAAATAGCTAGCAAACCTTTTTCTTTGTATTACAGCCAATGTTGGCTGTTGCTTACCTAGGGTTGTTGGTGTGGCAAGTGAAGAGCTTTGACAAAGAAACTGATTCAAAAAATTAGAGTAGGCATGGTTTCTTGTGTAAAAAAGTTTGAAGATGCCTTCTGGTATTTAAAACTGCCTTTTGTAACACTTAAGCAGCCAAGTAGCAAGATTATTTTATCTAAAAACTCTACTACATTTGAAGTCATGTGTCTTGCCATGCAGACGGTCAGGGTACGGTTTCTAAGAAAGAGCCATGCCTAAGAACAAGTTCTGAACTGTCATCTCCTCTGTAAGCATATGCTTCCAACCACCCCAATTGTCTTTGATGAAATGGGTTTGGGATCAGCTGGGTTCTTCAATATCAAAAACCTGAAAGTAATCAAATTTTTAAAATTGCGGTGTATAAGCATAATTTCTCAATGACTGACAAATGCAGTCTAAATTATCAGTGCACGTTATAATAGCCCTTTGGCAGCGTCCCTCCAAGGCTATTCCATCACACTGCTGTTGGACTATGTGATGGAAAGGTCAGAAAAGCTTTTGGTTGGAAAAGCCCTCTGAGATCATGTAGTCCAACTTTTGAATGACCACCACTTTCTCATCCAGATACCATGGCCCAATAATTTTGTGATCATTTCCAGGGATTGTGATTCCACCACCTCCCTGGGCTGCCCATTCCAATGTTTAACAATCCCTTCTGTGAAGAAATTCCTCCTGGTGTCCAGAATTCCTTCTCATGTCCAGATTCAATACCAACAGTCTTTCTTCTGCAAAAGTATAAGAACCTTGCCTATCATGAGTGATGTTTCTTCCAGAAAAGTGCACTGAATCACCACAATATGCTTTCTTCATAACTGATTCTGCAGATTTTATTTGTAAGTCAATGAGGAGCCCAAGTTTTGTTTAATTGCTCCATTTTTATTAATATTAATTCAATGCATTTTAAAGGCTGCTGTGGCTGGAATTAAAAGGAGGTTGTTACATTATTGAACATTTCTCCTTTAAGCTGACAAAAAGAATCTGTCTCTTAACCTGATGGCTATGAAAGACAGTGAATGAATCACTGCTTGAGGAAACCAATTTATTTAGTCACTGTGTCATGGTTATTTATTACTTATCAGCACATGCTGTTAGTTCAATTAAATACAAAACCCTGAAATTCTCTTTCAGCCTTCACCCCTTCTCAATTTTATAAACACACAACAAACCAGAAAAGAATTACTAGAATCTGCAGTGCAAAGGGTGAACCCTTTAAGTTTATTGTGCTTCTCTTGTTTTAATTAAACTTTGTTTATTAAATTTCTGCAGCTAAAGTATGGGGATTATTAATCTTATTCAGTAGCTAAAGATATTAGTAGAGAGAGGACAAAAGGAAGAATTTAATAGTAAGACAAAGTGTTGATTGCAACATTTTACCAAGAAAAATACAGGGAGCTGCAAAGCACAAATATTTTCTCTCATCTGCTCACAAAGGAGAAAGAAATGAAAATTCCTAATTTATGTACATGTGCACATATGTAATTTAGAACATTAGTAGTAAATGCATCTGCCATTTCAGAATATAATCACAGATATATAGAATCAATCATAATCAGTACAGTACCACCCTTCCTCCTGCGCTTTGTTTCCTACATGTTCCTTGTTTAAGACATCATGAGAGTAGAAAACAGAATTTTTGTTCTTTATGAGAGAATTCTCTGTTTTTTGCTTAATATTAAAATTAACAAAGGAAGCCTTTCTTATTCATAAAATAAATATAAAAGACAAAATAAATAATATAAATATGAAATCTTCTGATCTGAGGACAAATTGGCATTTGGAGATCTGCTTAGTAAATACCATTGCTGAAATAACAATAAATTTAAGTCACTGCACCCAAAACAGTTTTAGAAGATTAAAGAGACAGTCTGAATTGCAATTCCAGCTACAGATACCCATGAACAGTGTCAAACACTGCCTACTAATTTCTGACCTTGATTCCAGTTTGCAATGATAAGCATGTATTATATCCCAACAATTCCAGGGGCTGAAATTCATCACCGGCCCTCACTTTGGGTAAATTCATTCCTTTTGGACAGTAGAAATTTAGTGAAAAATACTGGCAACACTACTTTTCTTCTGCAGCAAGTGGAGGTATAATTAGAGGCCCAAGGGCACCCTGTTCTCCCCTTTTTTTTTTTTTTGTTTGGCTTCTCAATACAAATGTTAGTGTTAAAATTAGTGTTTAGGAGGCAGCGAAGTAATACATTTTATTGTTTCGGTGGCAGTGAAGTAATATATTTTTATTTTAAAATGGTCTGCTGAGAAGTGTTTCAGGCATTTACAGTTTGGACATGCAATTATTTTCATGAGACAATAAAAATCTCAGTTAACTTCATTGTCAGTTCTTAGACAGATTTTTTATCAAAAAAACACAATTTAGAAAAAGAAACAGGATCCACCAGGCTGGACCATACCCAGTACAATAGGCAGAAATGCCTGCAGAGGCTCATTATTCATACTAAGGACACAAGATTCACCAACCAGAAATTTAGTAAAACCATCATCTACCAATCCCTGTACCAGTTTATTTCACCAAAGGAACGTAATTTACTTATGAAAAATATTACTATGGTAAGATATGTATGGAGACACTCTCCATGAACAGTGAAAACACAGAAATTTTCTTAATGTGCTCTCCTGCACATTTTTTTTAAACGATATGCAGATTAGTTAGTGAAAAAAGTGAGGAAACTCCACTATTATATGATCAAATGTTAATATTTGGTAGGAAGAGACATATTTGAATGGTCTAAACGCTTCCTAATCTTCATAGAATTCCTCCTTCTAATGGAGATTGTAGCTCTTCAGAGGTATATACAAACAATGTAAAAAGATAACATTCAGCAACTTAAGGGGAATTTATGTTGTCTGAATAAGGTCCTACTATAATAAATGCTATCTATTTTAACTTCCTTGGAACAGTATCCACAGCTCTTCAGCATTCCAGTACAAAGCTATATTCCATAAGAAACTGGTTTCTTTAAAGTACCATTTTTTATCAATTTTAAAGAAGGGAATATATTAATAGAGTTGTTTAGATCCACTAAGTGTTTAGAAGAAATTGAGGATAGAAAAGATATTACCTGCCTTTACAGTGGTGGGAGGAGACTTCAGTTAATTTTCCAACACTGCGTCCACTTGTGCTTCAGTATACCACTACGTCAATGCCCTCATGAGGCCTGGAAAGCAAGTTGGAGAAGATATCAAACAATGAACTTCAGTTTTGTTTGGGATATAGAGCAAATGGCTTCCTAAAATGATAGTTTAAGGAATACAATGTTTGTAGCAAAGCAATCTTACACCCTGCAGTGATACATGAACTGGGACAGTCAAAGAAACAGAGGACTAAAACAGAGGCACTGGGATATGCAGTGTAACTGGGATATGCTCTGTATAGAAAATCCCCATTTATGAAGAAAAAATGCTACAGGTTGATAAATCTTGGTGAAGAGCAACCTACAAGTCCTCAATTCCAGCAAACTGGGTTATTACATCCTAGATCTCAGGAGCAGGAAGTAACGAGGTCTCAGCCTTTCTACTGATCTCATGACAACGAGACCATCACTTTATCCTTCAACTTTTCAACTTTTTATCCAAGTAAACAGAAAATAAAGTGTTTAAATTGCAAGTCATTCCCCTTTACTATTCTTCTCCTGTTCACTTTATTATGTAGGGAAAACTACTGCTTACAAGTTGTTTATACATTTTGGACTCTGCTCTTAGTACATTACTTTTTGAAACAGACATTGTTAAAGCAACACAGCCCCCTAGTGTGCATGTAATCCAAAATTTAATTCACATACAATGAAGAGGCACTAGCTTTCACCAGACTACTTGTACTAAAAATTACACAGACTTCAACAAAAAACCTTTCACTAAATGATGACACACATGAAAAACTCAAAACCATATACAAAGAAAATCTGCATCAGCCAATAATTAAGAATGTAGATTTAACAATAATTTAATAGCTTAGATAATTTATATTTGGAACATTTCAGCAACAGTTTTGAGTGAAGATTTAGATGCTTTCAAAAAGACAGAATTAAGTCATGGACCTTATTTCTCATGCCTCATATCTTAAGAACTGGAAGAACTTGTTCTTAAGTGGGTTATCACTTAGGTAATATAACCCAGCAGTTGCATTTTCACTACTCATTCTGTTGTGCCAACACAGCAAATTCAATCAGAATGGCGTCTCAGGTGAGAAGCAGATGGGCAGGATAGTGTGTGAATAAGTTTCCTGATATGGTTCTGTACATATCCACACTAACACTAACTGCACAACTGCAGGGAGGGGACCAGGACACAGCCTGAGAATAAGCAACTACACCAAAATGTATGCACAGTTCCTCACCAGCATTCATACTCAGCTTAAATGTCTTTCCCAGTACTGTTTCTGCCTGCCTTTAAGGCTAGTGTCAACATGCTTAGACTAAACACACTTTTCCAGTTGTGTCTCTTGCCCTGTGCTCCTCTAGCAACCTTAGACGACTTCATCTGCATCTGCTCCTCTCCCAGTGGATAGGCCTTCAATACAGTCATGTAGAACTGCACACAGTATTCCAGTGAAATGAAGCTGAGACTTCTTATATAAAGTAGGATTCACTGGAGTCTGGAAACACAAGATGGAGGGCAAGGCTTTAGATTAGACAATTCATGGCTTTGCAGAACCATTAGATTAAAAAAAAAAAAATTGAGACTGACAGTGATTAACAATCCCAGGGACAAAAAGTTACCTTTATGCACTGTTTAAAAAAATGAAATGCAATGAATGAACAAATGAACATGTTCCATTCTCTGTTTATATTTGGTTTGAGGTTTCTTTTCATGCTATTATTGGGCTGTATAATGCAATAAATACGTAATATCTAGATTTAAATTTTTGCAATCTGTCCTTACCTCACCAAAGAATCAAGTTGATTAAGGGATATGTGGCTAGCCCTTCCTACAAGCAGTAATTTTTCTCCTCCTTTTATGTATTCTGTTTGCATATTTCAATATTAAAGCTAAAAAAGAGCCAAGAAACATGAGATTTCAGCCCCTCCCCCAAAAAGTCAAGTATTTTAACATCTATATTTGGCCACAGATAAGGTGAACAAACTTTTTTTCTTCTCTATGTATGTTGCAGATTGACTTAGCAATAAACACGAATGTTTATACTACTGGAACTAAATTACAGGACTTTATAATCAGTTTTTAATCTAGTGCCTATGCTCCTAAAATTATGCTGTTCTTATGTTTCTGGATCAATTAACCACCTCATCTCCTTTCCTGACTAAAGGGCTTATTTCACAATTAAGGGCTTATTTCACAATTATTTCACAATTAATTCAATTATCTTCTGTGAAAAGGGCATATTTACTGGTGTCAGTGATCTCATAAAGCTAAATCAGTGTTTATAATTTTAAGATAAGTGCATAAAATGCCATATAAAAACTTACTATGCACTCATGCACACAAAGTCTTTCTTCAGCTGATGTTTTTAGAGAATGCTTTAGACACAGAAGGGAAAAAAAAGCAACTTTAGTTACAGTAACTGCTTTTGTAAACATTATTTAAAAAATAATAGTGACAACCAAGCAACCATTTACCAGCTTTAAAGCTCTGACTCTGTACATTTTGTCCCACTGCAAGGCTTCCCCGAGGTGGCTGCTGCTTTTGAAACTGTGCTCGTTTAAATACAGACAGGGCCCAAGTAAAGTGCTACACAGCTGACTCCTCTGGCAAGACTCACAATGCAGCGCTGAACTGCTCATGTTTCATCTGGCATCTCAACAGTACGTGGCTGGAACAGCAGCATCTTATATCACCTACACAGATTATCTGACTCCCTGTTTCTTCAAATACACTTAGAAACAACCTGTCATTATCAGTGATCAAAATTTCATTTACTACAATCAACAATTACACTAATTTCAAACAGCAAAGAACATTTTTATAACACATCTCAAAATAAAGTCTTTTGGACAAAATACTTTTGAGAGCAAATACTATATTGAAAAGTGTATTACAAGGGGAACTAATTCTATGCTGTGGAAATATTTGGGATTTGCTTCTCAAAACTTGCAACTAGAAATCTATTTATTATTCTCTATGAAATCACCATAACAGCAAAGCCTCCAGAGATAAATACTTTTGACTCTCTGTGGGAGAGTCATTAATCTTTTTATTCATCTAGTACACAGTTAACCCTCCTCCTCCTCAAAAGCTCTTTTTCAGGCTGGCCAACACTCAGTGTTTAATAACTGAGTCCTGACAAAATGGTTGATCAAAACCCAGTAACACTATTTTAACATTTCATAAATAATTCAATATATTTTACATACAAATTGCCTCTCCTTCCAAATGAAATAATAAATTTATTTTTCAAGTAAAGATCACAGAGATATTTAAAAGTGAAAAACGAAACAGCTGTATAATAAATATTTTAAATACACTGGATTTTTTTACCTCTTCAGTGATACAAATCAAAGCAAGAACACATGTAGTTTAGCTGATCTGTTTTTAACCTAAGCAGCAACAGTACAATATCCTAAAAATGAATTAGCACTTGTGTAACCAATCACATTAAGTATTTCACATGATTTTTTTTTTTTATTTTTTGTAAACAGCTTAATTGAATTTTCTTGGAATACTTCTCATGTTTTAATTCTGAATTTAATTAGGCTGTAATTACAAATCTTCTCTGCCATATGCATAGTAACCCTGTTTCATCTCTGTCACGCTACATGTTAAAGTTAGCATTAGCTAACTTTAACATGTAGCGTAGCTTGAAATAACACCCTTTCAATGTGCTATATAACAAACTTTTAAGGGTGACCTGGGAAACCAGTAGAAAAATAATAAATACCATACACCTCCACAAAGTAGTCAGTAGAAGGCAATTACATTCTAGTTTATCATTACTTCCACCAGTATTTTTGTGTTGCTAAACAACTGAAATGTGTTGTTTTCCAACATCACTGAATGAACTTCATATATGTGGCTTCTTCTGGTGATGCAGGAAATGCCCTTGCAAGCAAGATTTGCACTTGCACAGCAGGCAAGGTGAGGTACTTGGTGCCTTAATGATCTAAGTACAGCAGCACTGAAATGTATCTTTGAAATCCAACACAGCTCCACCAGTCTATGACTTTGTAAAAGAGAAGACAGCACATCTAAGTTTTGCCAGCTGTCCTTCTCTGATTACTTCTTTAGTTTCTCCAGACTCAAATAAAACACAAGTTCACCAAACACCTAAGTGGAATTGATCAAAGACACACCCACAGATTTTGAGACAGTAAAGTTACCTTTTGAATTGTGTGTATATATTTTCACTTACAATCTCCATTTGCTACAAAATAATAGAAAAAATGCTGACAATGTGGATAACCCCAGAGTCAGGTGCACTTTACCAAGGTCACTGATATCACTTAGTAGAAGCACACTGTAATTTTATCAGCTGTATTTAATGAAGGTTTTAATTTATTATCAAATTTACACTGCACTAACATTTTACAATAATGTTGGTTGTAGAGGAAATCAATCATACTTAAGAAATATACAAGAAGCTTCCTACAGAAAGGGATTTAAAAAGAAACTGGTAAAAAAGAAAGGGAAGAAAGAGAAGGAAGAAAAGGGATAAAATGAAAGAACATAAAGAAAATTATAAACCTTAAAAGAATTCAAGACATAATATCTGAATAGACTTAAGTTTGCAGTAATATTACACAATACTAGGGGAAATTATGTCTGCTTCTGTTGCAAAGCATGTAACTGGCTTTCTAAGTAACAACCAAGGAAAACTCATGAACAAAAATACATAATACATTATTTTACTTAACAAACAGTACAGTTGTAAACTTCATACCTTTAAAGAAAAAAAATTGATGTCTGCATCACATTGTAATTAAGAGTACCTACATTATGATGAGATGGGCCCCAAGAAGAATTAAGCAGTCTCAAATCTCTTCCTACCGTAACCATTCAATGATTCCATGTTTCTACAACAACCTTTCTGGAAGGCACCAGATACCTGGCACAGCTCCATATGTGGTGTGACTCCCTGAGGAAGTGACCTAGCACAAGGACACCTCATCTCAGGGAAGCATCAACCACTGTTTGTGAATGTCATGGAAGCAGCACACTAAAGGCAACAAAACCACTGAACCACAGGTCAGGATACACAATACAGTCTGAATGAGGAATGTCACACCCAACCCAAACATAGCACTGAAGAGAACAGACATCACCTTTTTCGAAACAAATAGTGAAAATGAAATCTGAACAGTGTCATGGATGTTTCTTTACATCACCAGCTTTCATCAGAGCCTTAATAGCTCTGGCCCTCATCTCGAGTTCCAGAAGCTCCAGCTGTTGTGCTGATGGCTGAACATCTTCTGATGGAGGAACAGCTAAGGCTGCTGCTTTGGGCTCCTTCGGGCTGGACTCTGCCAACCCCAGAATCTCATTCACACTCTTCTCAATGTCCTTCTGAAGGTCATCTATCTGGCCAGCTCCACTTCTGACAATGCTCTCTTGCACATCTGGACCATCCTCTTCATTGCATGGGCCTTCTATGTCACTATCATATGCATCTGCATTTATGCTGAGGACATCACTATCTTCTCCCTTGCCTGTAACACAAACATAACTATCACAGAGTTGCTTAACAGAATTCTTTTACCTCAACCTACAAAATCACTTCAGCTTAAAGTGTTACACTGCAAATTAAGAGAGTGGAAAAAATCTAGAAAAAAAAATCTATATGATAATCAACTCCTCTTCTTTGTCTCCTTCAACTTTTAAAGGTAATTTATACAAGTTTTATTGCATCTTTATGCAATTATAAAAGAATATGCAGTATAGCAACGCAGAATACAAGAAAAATTTATTCCCTCCTGTGAAGTTACATTACCTATTTTTCTAATTAAATTGTCAAAAAATTTTATACGAAAGAAAACTTCTGCAGTGCAAAACTGATTTTCGTTTATCTCTTAAATAAACCTAATTTTCAGATTGCAACTTCAAAAATTACACTCAACTATGTTATGTATTTTAAGAGGCATGGGACTTTAGTGAGACACAAGACTAAAAATTAATAGAAACTCATAGTGCCACTACTCAGAATTTATCATTAGTCTTCCAGATGTATTTAAATCCATATAAAAACATGGCTAAATTTAAGACTTAGAGTTTTAATTGTGGCTGAAAGTTGGAGTGTATTTTAAAAACATAATTAAAAGAGGCAGCTCAGTTAAATAAAAGCAAAGCTCTAACAGAACCTAACTAACCATTCTCCCAGTTTGGCTGCAGCAAGACTTGCTTTTGACACACTGGCCTCCGAAGTTCACACTCTTTCAACAGCTTTTGTAAGTGTGGAAATTAAGAGC
This sequence comes from Ammospiza caudacuta, assembly GCF_027887145.1. Lineage (NCBI taxonomy): Eukaryota > Metazoa > Chordata > Aves > Passeriformes > Passerellidae > Ammospiza > Ammospiza caudacuta. Next base: position 18,483,816 of record NC_080632.1, read on the forward strand.
AAGATTGGTTCCAGCTTAAAATGAATAATGTGTAGTCAGATGATAATCAAGTTACTGATTACACAGACTTTATAATTGAGTTATTACTTTTAAGTTTTTATTATTAAGTTACTACTTTTGGTAATACCATTTTTACCACTTGCACAGGGAAAAAACGGCTTTAGAAAAATGTTATTATTTTTTTTAAAACATTTAAAATGCTTTATGGTACCTGTATGCACTTGGTATTAATACATGAAAAGTGCTGAAAAAATTTAGGAAGATTTATTTTTCTTGGTGTTTACAACATTCCTCCCATCCTGAGGGTGTGGGAAAAAAAATCAATACTGACTACTTCAAAAGCTATAAATGCAATTTCGCTACTTAAAAAAATAAAAGGAGGGAGGAAAGGAAGATCAAAACAGCTCAGAATTGTTTTATGAACAATAGTAATATTTTAAAACATTAGGGTTTTGTTGATTCAGCATTGAAAATTTTTTGTATTATAGGACACATTTCAGTTACTCACTCATGATCACTCTGTATCAGGCTGTGATCATCACAGCATTTAAGTTCAGATTTAAGAATTCTGGACACTCACCCTGAGAATGCACTCACACAGCTAAGGTATGTGGCACCTCACAAATTCCAGAATGAAAATATATGTTAAGACATATAAAAGAAGTTTACAGACCACTTTTCATCTTTTTTTAAAGCAAGATAAATCACAATTTTGAAATAATAAAATTTGAAAACCTAAAAATTAAACAAGGCTCCAAAAAGTCCCCTCACAGCAGTGTGTATTGAAACTACTCATGAGATGAACATACAAAGGTCTTCTTTGATCCTAAGTAGTCTTGGCCTGTTCCTATTGTGACAGTGATGTGTGCGAAAGATCAGAATGGGAAACAACAGGATTAAGAAACTGTCTTTCTTCACAGTATCAGTCACTGTTTACCTAACATGCTGGCCAGCCAAGGAGTATTCCCATGGATCAAAAAATCAGCTGTATTACTGGATCACAGTTCAAAGCCTGAAACTTAACATCTGAGCCTGACCATCCTAATATACTGCCAAAGTCAAACTGACCTGTACAGAATCTGACTGGGATGGAGTTAATTTTCTTCACAGCAGAGTGCATGATGCTGTTTTCAGATTTGTTTCTGAAGCATGTTGATAACACATGAGTTTGGCTACTGCTGAAGAGTGCTTGAACAGCCTCAGGGCTTTCTCTGTTTCTCACTCTGACCCCACAGAGAGTACAGTGGGAGGCTGGGAGGATGCAGAGCCAGGACAGCTGAGCCAAACTGACCTAAGGGATATGCTCCACCATACAGCACTGACATCTTCCCAAGTAACTGTCATGCATGCTGAGTCTCTGCTTTCTGGGAAGTGGCTAAAAATCTGGCTGCCAATGGGAGCTTGTAACTAAGTCTCTGGTTTTTGCTTTGCTTCAATGTACAGCTCTTGCTTCACTTATTGAAGAGTCTTTATATTGACTCATAAGTTGTCCTCATTTTGTTTTGCTGACTGTCACCTTTATCCCACTGGGGGACAAACAATTCAGGGGTTGGTAGGTGCCTACTGGGTCAGCCCATCATAGGATTCCTTTTGGAATCAATTGTCACATTAAGAAGGAACAAAATATTAAGTCATTCATGTCAATCCCAGAGAAGCTGGGCAGAACAACCTTGGATTCTATTTAGAAATTGGAACCTTCAAAACTGTGGAATTCAGGGTTCATTCAGGCTTTTTGGCCTGCAGATGTATAATGAGCTAACAGGCTTTATTCCCTATTTTGCTTCTGTGTTTTTACAGTAATAAGGATCATGGCTGGCATTTCTCATCATACTTTTCATTTTGGTAACTTTTACTTTTTTCTTCATCTACAGTTGCAAAATTAATTTCAGCACACTTAATTTCATTTTTAAATTTTAATTTTATCCACTTTTCTTATTCTCTCATTCTCTCTTCTTTTTCCCACAGCCTGAGAAGCTGTGGGAAAAAGAAGGGAGAATGAGAGAATAAGCAAAAGTGGAGAGAATGACTGGCGTTACACTTTCTAATCTATACAATATTCTCAAAAGTTCTTAAAAGCTAACATCTTGAGAGGAGTCACTGTTTTAGCCCAAAGCAATCATGATGCTCTGGTTGATTAAGTCATAAAAAAAACAATGATATCACTTGAAGTAACCATCAATTCCTTTTGATAACACAGAAGCGGAAGAAATCTGCAGGAAATCTGTCAGTTCTAAGGTTCCTCCAAGAAGCAACATTTAAATGATTATCCACAGTCATAGCAACTCACACCTAAGAGTTTTGGTGCTTTTATTATGTATGACTCTTTCCCATTTGACTCTTCTCACTAACTAATTCAAAAAAGAAACACATTTCAAAAGTCATTCCAAGAGACATCTTTTAGACAACATTCTGAATTGTGAAATAGTAGCTGCAAGAAGCAAATAAAGTTAGATTTTGCAGAAAAGAAATGTAGCTTAGAAGAATTTTCAGCATTCTTTGACTGGAAAAGCTATTTCTGATCTTTCTGCTTAGAGCCAGTCAAAATGAAAATAAACAGACTGAGGCAGAAGCACCTCTAGTTCTAGTGCTTCATGCACAAACTAATATTGGCAATTGTTATATGTGCTGATTTAATGACTGGAATAAAACAAATACTACTGCAGGCTAAAATACTGTTTTCTTGTGTAAAAAGTACAAATGTGCACCAGTAACTTCTGAGCCTTTGCATTTTCTATCCTGCCAATCACTGTAGTACTTGAATGTTTCACAAGCTATGTTTTTGCATTTAAGAAGAGAAAGTACACAAAACAAAATACTCTCTCCCAATGTATGTTCATTCTCTGTTCACAGGAGAGCTGTCAGCTACCTGGAATAAGTCACTGCCCAACATCAAGAACACAAAATTTCAGCTGTCTCTACAACATACCTTGCTTTGACTCCTGACCTTCCAGCTTGCTGTCTTCTCTTAGAGAAGAAGTTGAGTCTATACTGTTGTCTTGTCTGGAAACAATTAAGAACGCATTTTAATCACCATAATTTAACAGAACATTTTTTAGAAACTAAAAAATTATCAGGGGGTAGGCCAATAAGCCAGCTACAGTAGGAATAAGGGCAGAAGAAGTACAGAGAGCTAATGTAAGCACTTGAAAATAAACTTTTTTTGTTTTGCCTTGTGATACACAAGGATAAAGCACTGCATCCTTGCCTTTTAGAGTAACAATCCTCAATGGTTGTAACTGAGCAACCACAGCTGAGCAGTTATAAGGGAAAAGCTCCTCATATTAGGAGCTTTTCTGTAAAACTCAAAATAAATTGTCACATAATTAGATTGTTTGGAAAAATGATAATTTCTGCTGCACTCAAATACTATTTACTGTCTTATTTTGAAAGTAAAAAATTACTTTAATGAAATTATCATCAGACCATCACTAACCTCACCTAAACCAGAATCTTTTTGTTTCGCAAAGGGATACCTTTTAAAACAGAAGTATTTACAACTCAGCTATTACAGTGTATTCAGTACTCGCATTTCTCTATTTCTCCTACTTAAAGACTTCTACCCTTGATGTGTGGGGCTTCAACTCTTACACAAGTGTAAAGAAGAGACACTTCAGTAATGTCCTTCATGTACTTCACTCATACTAGTTACACAAATTGTGAAAACATTCAGGAAGGGCACAGGTAGAACAATCCAGAATCACAGGAAAAGTTCAATTGCCACATCCAGTGAGCATTTTGACAACAGAATTGCCAAATTTCTAAACTGGAGTTAGTGTATCATTGGCTTCATCTGTATTAATATGGAATCAATGCAGCTCTCCTGGCCATGGGAACTTAACAACTCTGTAAAAAGGAAGCAGTATTCTGGTGTCACAGATGTAAATATAATGACTGACAACTTGTTTCTCAATAATGGCCTTTAGGGCTTTCCTGAAAGTGAACACAGATCTATTTTCCTTGTGCTTTACAAGTTGTGTTTTTTCTCATATGCCCAATGGTTTTATAAGGAGGAGGAACACCACAGTATTTCTAGAAATCACGGTCTGAGAGGAGAGGCAGTTATTTTCATTTCTATTTCCTTTAATGAAGCGGCAAAGGCTACATCAACAGACTCTCCTTTTCCCCCTACTTTTTTTAGCCATTGGAACATAATTGTGTAAAGTATCATCAATAACTCATTAAGGACAATAAACAGGTCAATACACTTGCCTAGCAAACCCTGGATGTGAACACCAGTCTGTTCTGCCTATTTATTGAGCCACATGGCTACACTAACTCCTTTTCCAAATGAGATGAGAATAATCACAATATGCCTACACACGTGTAGGCAACTGCAACCAACAACTGCAAGGAGACCACAAGTCAGATGGGCCTAAAGGACTGTGCTGCCAGAAATCAGACAGAATGACAAATATATACCTTCTCCAGGATTTTCAGTGTCATGCAGCTGTAAGTAGATGCTTGTAATTCACTAGCAAACCTCAGGCTAGTCTAGACAAGAAGCAGGATGCAAGATCTGGGACTAAGGTATGAAACAGACTGTAAAATCAGAGGCAAAATTCCAAAAGCAGAATAGGTTCTGCAAGTAGGCAAATTTTTGGACGATAATAGAGCACAAGATACCCCAGAGATGAACAGCTTCAGCTACTGGGGACAATCACAGGCCTACACCTGCCATCAGAGAGGCCTGCATGCACATGGAAGTCTGAGCAGCAACAGCAACAAGGATACAAACTTTGTGGGCTTCTGTGCCAGCAGCCAGGGAGAGATGTGGATTTCAGACCAGCTATTGGTTGGCAGATGTGGATGGAACCACTTAGTTTTTGGGGTTTTTTTTTGAGCAACTCCTAACAATTTGCTGTATCTAGTTACTTAACTCTTGACCAAAATTAGTTTGTAATATACCCTGATCATCACTAAGAGCAGAAGCAGCTTTGGCTGCTCCTGTCTAATCCTCTTTCACATACATACTTCACCATTCAGAACTCAGTAGTCATGTTCACAAAGTGGACAGCAAAGTGTCACTCTTAAAAGCCTGATCTTGCACCAGTAGTATTCAGACAGTAGATTTTAGAACTCTGGTATCACCTTAATGTCTGATGAGGAACTGTAATCATCTCTTTCAGAGAAAACAAAATGACCACTATAGTTCAAACATTGGCTGTGGCATTATCCACAATCATTTTAACAGCCGTATTAAAAGAAATTACCAACTTTAAAAGAAACCACACACTGAAACTTGCAAAGTTTCTTCCTGATGCTTTGACTTTAGCAATAATTACAGCAAACCCGTATTCCTTTAGAGACTACCTAATGTCAACAAAAGAATTTTTATGACATGGGAGTACTTTTAGAGCATGTTTTACTCTCTCAAAATTGATTGGATTGGACTGCATCGCTGCTGAACCTTCATGACTTTGCTTTGTAGGCAAGCATTTTGCACCATCTACTGGCCCAACAAATGCATTTTAAGTTCATTGCTCAGTTTGGCTTTTAACTTGTTAGCCTTGTTTTATGTGTTTGCTAGTGAAAAATATTTTTTCCCTAATTATTTCTAGTGTGGTATACATGTAAGAAAGGGGGGTCTCCAAACAATGGGAGCAGAAGATATGTTATTCTAAAATTAAGGGACCTTATAAACACTTAATACTCTCTTTTTTCATGCTGTGCTGGTAAGTGACAATAGTAATTTAGAGTGTCTCCCTTTTGCCAGCCTTTATATTTCTCCCTCAAGATGACAGTTAAGTTCAAAGTCAATCTTCCAAGCAATAAACTCAGCACTTTTAATTTATTATTTTAAACAGAACAACAATTTCACAGTATGATATTTTCAGCAGAAAGAAGCTAACTACACTACAATTTGCTGAAAACAAATGTTGTAAATTTAAATTTACCTTACTTTATGTAGAGCATGCATTTCATGTTGTCATGTGCCACAATAGTGTAATCCCTAACTGGGCTCACACAAATGGCTTCTGTACAAAATTTGCTACAGGAATTTGCACAGCTCTCAAAGCATCTGGGCGTGAAAGTGATTTGGTACCCAATTCCAGCAGATTTTACAAAGTGGGGTAAAAACACAGCAAAGGTTAGGAAAAGGAGTACTGGCAGAGGAGCAGATGGCTAAGGATTGACAGTAGCTCTCCAATACTGGTGGCAGTGGTCACTGGGGTTGGAGACCAGAAGGAAAAGTATTATTCACCTAAATCTCCAGTGAGACTTGAGATCGGGACCTCTGTTATTTTTGACGTGATGCACATCCCTGAATTAAAATTTGCATTTGCACTCAGCTCCAGGCCTAAAAACCATTTCTAGAAGTCCCAAGCCCTTGAAAAATTCCTGCAAATTTTTGTTCCAAGGAGAGTTTTCAATGACAAATGAGAACCAAAATAATTAACAAGCATTAAGTAGTAAGTTAAAAAAACAAAAGGGAAAAAAGTTCTTACGAAATAGTGCTTCTGAAGAAAGGTATCTCAAAAGACAGGTGTTAATCAAATAGTTTAATAAGCTATGCAAAGTCCATCAGTCCTGTTACAGGTGATGTTTGAGGACACCACAAGAACAGAAGGCAGTGGAGCAAATTAGCCAAATGCTGATGTATCTGTTCAGTGACTCATGTAGTTGGTAGTTACAGAGATTCCAAATGCTGAAAATAACCAAATTGTCTTACAGGGGTAAATATCAGATGGTAATTGCTTGCTTGTGAACACGCAGCAACCAGGAGCACAACATATCAAAGCAAGACAAAAGTTTTATCTGCTAACCTTTCCAAAAGAAAACAAGCAAACTACACTTATGACTGCAAAGTAGTAAAACAGCTATAAATTCTTGAAAGAGCAAATATTAAACTGCAACTTTTCACTCAGGGAAAAAAAATAAGCCCAATATGATTTTGAAGGCAGGAGATCATTTACTCAGACCCCTATGAACATTGATCATTATAATGACACTGGAATGTTTGTTCTTTTAATGTTTTACTAACACAGCATGTAACTTACTTTCACTTGTTCTGCTGAAGGATATTTGAAGAATCAATTCAGGTAAAAGAAAAGAAACAGCTCAAAAACATGCTAACACTTCTTGAACAAGATGAAGAATACCTACTTGGTTTTTCCAAGACATCTGACTCCTGTCAATTAAATATCTGATGTTTAGCTGGAAGCTTCATATACAATAATTCTCTTGTTTTAACAGTATTCAATTTCAGACAGTAACACAGAAATGCAAGAAAAATCTGAGAACTGCATATTCAAAAACCTATACAGAGCTGACAAATAACAAAATTTATCTATTGCAACAGCATGTTCCAGTTACTGGCAAATATAGGCCCTGCTTCTTCAATTCTTCTGCATGGTTATTGCAGGATTTCTAATGCTTCACACAGAGTAAGCTGGTGATAAAATACAAGAGTAAATGTTTTACATGCTAATGTAAGCATGTGAAGCATTTACATAGTTGAAATTCATGAATAGCCTCAGGATTTCCACTTCCAGTAACAGAATGAGGATATGTGCAAAAACAACAGAAGATCCAATTTACAGTAAGATGCAATACCATCTAAAAGCTTCACATAAAGATCTGAATTTTGCAAATTTCCTGTAACTAGAGAAACTTCCCTAAATTCCTGCTACTTTTAGCTGGTACAGACAGGAAACAGCTCTTTAGAGACTGAGAGTAATTTGCTTATTTAATTTGAAATTTCTCTAGATGTATTGATTCAAGCTTTCTGAATTTCAGTTGATATGCGCAGATGGCTAAAGGTACGTTTGTTGAATTTATGTTTTTCAAAGGACAATAACAAAAGAAACAAAGGGGTGTTTCCAATCAGTTAAAAAAACACTTTTGATGAGAGTACAACTTGCTACTCACTTTTTCCCTTTCCACATTCACATCTGAATGTAAAAACTAATACAAGTCAGACTTTAAACAAATAAGGTATAATAGAATGCAGGAAAAAGAATAAATTTACATGAAAGCCATATGCAATGAAGATGACCTAGGAAGAACTAACAGCGATTATATAAATAGAGAAAATGCCTTTTTTGTTATGAGAAGTCTTTTCTATTCTCAGGGCAAACAAACTTGCCTACTTAAATCCAGATTAGAAATATAATTAATGATTACAAACAATGCTTGCTTGTCTTAGAAATGCAGTTTTCAATATTTTTTCACATTGGCATCTTAAGCTTCTGTAGTGGCTAACTTGTTGAAACACAGTTTTCTGAAGTTTTGAAAACTTGCATTTATAATTATTTACACGCTGGATATAAAGAAGCTGACCCAAGGCCCAAAGATTAGACTACTTAGTAAAAAGTGCTTGTGACTGTTTACTGTTGTAAAAGCATCGTATTGGTCTACTTACTGAGCACTGAACTTCAAGATTAACATAAAACCTTAATTCTCCTCATTTTCTCCTATCCCTTTATTTTTTTATCATCCAAACAGCTTTTCTGTTTCGCTTTCTTTTTGTTAATGCTACCACACAGCTGAACCGTGGAGCCAAGGTTCTCAGACAGCACCCACTGATGCAGAATGCTATTTTTGAAAGGGAGAAGAAAATCCCCAATTCCTAAAACTTGCCTGCCCAGCATGGAGGGGTCTGAAACCCTAAACTATCAGGATACAGATACAAGAACAAGGGACACCTCAACCACTGTTTGTCACAGGAAGCAATTTGCTCTACAACTATGAACAACATCTCTCAGTTTCTTTTACCTTTTTGAAACACAATTTCTTGATTTTCTGTCAGTTACTGAAACCTTCCTAACTGGCATGGGAAAATATGGTAAGTGCCTTTGATATCCACTAGCTAAAAAATGGTAAATTCTGATTTTTCTTATTTGATAGTTTTATTCATTAATTTCCTCTTTTTAGATTTTTACCAGCTCAAATAATTTCCATATAAGAAAGAATTTACACAGTCTACTATATCAAAGGATCATAAATACATGTCTCAACAGTAGCTTTGAAACATCTTGAAGACACAGAACAACCTTACTGAAATCCAGCAGCACTACTCCTGCCATACATCTTAGAGATAAAGAACACTTAACATATTTTGCAATAGTAAATAGCTTGTGAGTTAGACCTTAAACAAAAACCCAAAATAACATATAATGTCTTGGGGAATCAGAAAATTTGGGTATTTTTTATGGCTTATTTAGGCAGCAAGTCTGTCTTCTCATTCTATTTAGAACTTCACTGGCAAATTATCAATCACTTTACAGAGACTATTCCACATAGAGACCACTACACTACATAAAGAAACCCAAATTTTAGTATATTTAGTAGTTTTTAAATTTTTCTATCTGCTTTTCCCAACAGCCAGCAGAGGGCAATAAAATAAGGAAACTGGTTTTTAAAACTGATGACCCCGTTCACAGATCACATAGGCAACAAACAGCACAGCAGGATACATTAACAATAGGCTCCAAATGGAACCTTAGAAGAAACAGTGTCAAAGGGTATAAAAACTGTATCATAAGGAAAAGAATGAAAACTAACTTTGTATCCACTCCATTTTCTAGTATATTTGTATGATGAGAAATCATCAAGAAAATTATGTGATAACTTCATAGTTTGTTTTGAATCAAAGACAGGATCAGAAATTAGGTCTCTGCTAAAGAAAAATACTGACCAGAATGTGGAAGTTGAATTAGTGTTACTACCTTTCCCATCCATCTGTTCTTATTTAGAAGGTTTACATAAACTAACCAAACCAGTAGCTAGGAGGTTACTTTAATCCGCCCATCTCTGGTGCATTGTCTTGTACTGTCTCAGAGGTTTATTAAGTGTGTCCTGAATCTGTGGACCAGCTGTAATCAGGTCAGTGTTGAAAACATAAAAGCTTATTAGTCTTCTAGAAACAAGTTAGCCTCACTAAATTTGATGCATTGTGCATGATAACTAGTAACTTTCCTTTTTCCTTCACTAAAGTAGTGAAGGGAAACTATCAAACAGGTGAACTCTTGACAAAGAAATGGTCTTTAAAAAACAGAGAAGCATTTTAAGGTTAAGTCCTGTCTTTTACAAAACTGCCTGATGCCAAGGTAAGAGCAAGAGACCAGAAACCTCTGTTCTTGAAACTCTAGATTCTGTAGCACTCCTTATACAGAGTGCATTGAACAGGTGAGTGTCAGTGCTGCTTCAATTGCGGCAGCAATGAAGGACCAGAATGAAAAGTTGAAAGACAAGGGATAAATCTCAGTTGAACTGAAAGTACAATTAAACAATTCACTGACCTAAGTGGGATGGGTTTACTGCTTTAGCTCACACAAAGACAACCTAAATCACACCACTTCTGTTGCAGGACGCAAGTATGAAAGTTTAATTACCACAACTCAGCTGACAGGTGCTATGCCACTATGAGCCCAGTTATGTGCTCAAGACACACTTAAAGTCACAAAGTGACAACATCATGTCTGTAACTTTAGGGCTTGCTAGTAGCCACACTTCATTGTCATTTAACTAGAGTAATTAATTAAGGATATAACAACTGTGTCTTTCAATTATATATTTGATCATTTCTCATGAAAAATCTCTGAATTGTTCAGTCTCCTTAAATTAAGTTTAAGTTTTTATCTTTTACTCACTGACTGACTGAATCACCTCCAGTCTTGTCTCCTCCATCTGCCTCCTCGTCAGTATCAGAATCAGCTCCAATCTTGCCTAGATATACACAGTTTCAAACATGAAAATTTAGGAAAGTGATATAATTAATACTACATACTTAGGTTTACTTTTAATTATTAACTCTATTGCAATCAGCGGAAGAGGATTTTTCCCAGTTAAAGCAGAAGTTCTAAAATTAGACTTAGTCAAAACCAAAACCCTTATTTGGGAGTCTTGTGTTGGCTTCACATACATTTATACTGGATTACAAAAAATCTGATTAGCTACTCTGATTAGTACAATACTGTGGGTGCTAAAAATAAAGTACAGAATCAACAGCAAGATACTCTGGAGCACTCAGACTCGAAGAGCTTTTCTTCATTGACAAGACAGCAATATGTTTGCAAATAAGTTATATATTCCTTAAATATCACGTGCATGTTTAATAAAACTGTGAAAAGCTGGAATGTCATTTCCTTAACCAAAGTTACATGAATTGTGTGTCTTGGTGGAACTGAGCAATTATGAAAACATTAATATATACTTACTAGTGTGTGTCTGTATATATACATATATATTTTTAAGTTGCTAAAATAAGTGCAAATTCGGTTGAGGCAGACTATTTTCTGGTATACAGTGGAGTCTAAAAGTTTCATTCATACCTTCAAGTATCTTCAACAGTTTTTTTTCAGATAACAGCTCCAACTGCTCCATGCAAAGTCTTTTGATTTCATCCATGGAACAGTTCTAAGAAGACAGATAAGACATACCACAATCTACTAAAAATTTCTGAGAAGAGAGTAATTAAAGTTGTAATGAAGATTTAACTTGGATTAAAGCCTCTCCCATATTCTGATCTGCACTGATGCAACTGCTGTAGAAAACCAGGTGTTTCAGTTATGACAAGAAATAGCATATGTGTGGGTTTCATCTGAAAAATTCAGCAATATACACTCTATCAGTTACCTGACCTATGGCTCAGAGTCTTTACTGCAGCTACAACACTGAGCACCAGAAACACCAGATCGTATGTGTGAAGCATGGAACAGCAAACAATTGTAGACTTTGTTATTCCTAGTTTTGCACCACTAGGGGGAAGCTGGGTTATGTCATTAAGCTTGCAAAGATCAGAGGGAACTGTTGAATGGAAGTCCAAAAACTGGAGAAAATAATCCTATTGACAACACACCAACAGATGCATATCACAACACAGAAAATAAAGCAAGCATGTAAACTGTGATTCATTTCTCATGCTTGGTACGTACCATACATTGCCACAGATTTTACTGGTATTCCAGTCACCTTCAAATCTCATACCTCTTGGTGACATTTGGGAATTTCCCATTTTCAAATGAGCTCTGATACCATGTACAAGTACCAAAATTAGGAGCTGCTAAACAGGTTGTAACACCCTCAGTCATATTTTAAGTTTGGTTCTATACTATGAGGCAATTTCCCTACAAACTCACTAATGTCTTTCCTTCCAGACTCTCAACTTCTTCTTCTGCCAGAGATGAGAAACGGATGAGCCTAGGTGCAATTTACCATGTGTTTAAAATGAAGTCCTGTCTCACTTATATTATTAATAATACAACTCATTAAGATAAAAATTTGAGATAAAAAAATTACAACTACCAACAAGCATTACACAGATGACATTTCAGTGCAGCCTCTTCTTCTGTACAGGCTGCTAGCCTAATTTATTTTAAGTCCTACTTAAGAGTTCACAAGAGTCAAAAAGCATTTGATCCAAGCCAGTAAAACTCCACCTTTAGTCCATAGGAGTTACAGCTTCAGAAGCTGTTTATGAAGAATGGGCTTTATTTTCTTATCTCAGACATTGCTTTAATACCATACAAAGAAAATCAGTTGCCACAACCAGAAATCAGTATTTTATTTACAAATCAGCATATTAGTTAGTGAACAACACTACTGCATTTACTCCTCATAACCACGAAAATCCTTTTGCATAGAGGGACAGTCTAAAGCTAAACCTGAAGTTTAGAAATGATTGAGCAGTAGCAAAAGGAGTAACCTGGAATAACAACAGCAAATCTTTAAAAAGTCTCACTTCCAGACACATGACTGAGAGACTACTTAAGAAGAGTACTTGACTTCATAGAAACTTCTTTAGTTGAGAAATATACAGACAGTTTTTAAAATGTAAATGCACTAGGCTTGAGAGATAAGTATTTTTTGTTACACAAGCATTCAAGATCATGGTAAATATATAAATGGTCAGTGTATTTCAGTACCTTTAAAGTATCAGGCAGCATCTTCTGTAGTTTCTTCTCCCCTATGACACAGAAACACTGTTGAAGCATTTCCTTTTTGTCCCCAATGTAGAAACTGACAGGTTTGAGTGACACAGTGAGATCTAATCCTCCTTCTTCTATATCACTGGGTTGTTCAGCTTCTTCCACTTTTTCTCCAGAGAGTACATTGCATTTTGTTTCCTAAAATCAAAGAAGGCACATTTTCTAGTGAATTAGAGAAGACAGAAAATTACAGCTTCACTTGTGCTTGCAATAATTTTCCCTTCATAAACGCAAGGTACATCTCAATGTGGGCTTCTCAAATTCCAGTGTTTCATATTACAAGGTAACTGCATTACAGAAGTTACGTATTTTATTACTGAAAACATTATTGTACTAGGAAAATTTTGTAAACCTCCATGAAGTGAAAATTACTCCTAAATATTAACTGGGAAATACTATCTGCAAATACTTAGCAGGTGCTTACACATGAAGGCATGCTTTAATGCAGAAGAAATCCATCTGATTAGCTGGGCAGTTAAATCATAAAGCTCATCATTTACAGCTACCCTGCTAAGATTGGCATACAATCCCCTGTCTGGCAGAGTCTTCACAGAATCAAAATGGGCTTCCTATTAGAAAATGCATCCTACATACATCAGTGGAGGACCTCTAGAATAAAAAAACTAATTAAACAAAAAAAACAAACAAAAACAAAACCCAACCAAACAAAAAAACCCAAAAAAACCCAAAAACAAAAAAACAAAACAAAACAAAACCACCAGCCAGAAATATATTTTGTCAGCCTTAGCATTCACTTAGGCGTGCATGTCACAACCAATTTTTGCACACCAACACAGACTTGGAAGACTCGCAAGGCCAGAAGTGTGAGAACCACGACGGGCGCTACCCGAGCTCGTACGCCACACCCCTCACACCTGGGAAGCACAGACCGGCGTCCCCGGGATACGCGCCCGGGCTCGGCCTGCCCCGCCGCTGCCTGTGCCTGTGCCTGGGCCGCCCGTCTTCGCACCGCCCTCCCACCAGCGCGACTGAGCCCGGCCCTTCCCGCAGCCAGCCCCGGCAGGGACCGCGGCCAGGCCTCTGCCGCCGGGACGCGGGACCGGGACGCGCCCGGGAAGGCAGGGGCGGCACGGCACCGGCCAGACCCCGCGACTCCGCCCGCGCTACCTCCAGGGCACCGTGGCTGGACTCGGTGCTCCGACGCTTCCTGTCGCTGCCGTCCTGTCCCGGGGCTCCCTCCGGGCAGCAGGAACGCGAGCGGCGCCGCTTCTTCTCCTTGGAAGACTTCCTGCCCGGCATGGCCGCGCCGCGCGCACGCCACACTCCGCCGCGGCAGCGCCGCTTCCGGCCGGGACTCGCGCGCAGCGCCCCCTGCCGGCCCTGCGCCGCGGCCTCCGCGCCCGAGGCTCGAGATGGAGACGCTGGGAATGTACGGGCGGATGGCCTGGGGTGAGCGAGGCCCCTGCAAAAATGCAGCCACGCGTGGGCACGGGACCTCTTTACACAGGTGGAAGATGTAGAAAACACATCTTTCGAGGAGCTGGGGTTGTTTAATGTCCAGAAGAGGAGGCTCAGGGCTGACCCCATTGCTCTCTAAAACTCGCAGAAAGGAGAGTCTCCTGCCGTGCCTGCAGTGAGAGGACAAGAGGAAATGGCCTCAATCTGAGACATGGGAGATTCAGATTAGATATTAGGAAAAAAGATTATCACCATCAGGGTGGTCAGACATTGGAATAGGTGTCCCTGATGGTGGAGTCACCATCCCTGGAGGTGTGCAAGACGTGGATCTGGTGCTGGTGGTGTGGTTTAATGCTTCAATGGTTACAGTGATAATGCTGGGTGGATGGTGGACTTGATGATTACTTAATGTTCTCTTCCAACATGGATGATTTTACGATGATTCCACAGTTCTATTCTCTGTAGCTACTGTTTAATTCTGACCTTTTCCCTGACTTTCAACCTGTTTCAATGCTGCAAGGACCTGCAAACTCCTCCCTTGGCAGCTATTTGGCATTGCCAATAACTTTGGAACAACAATAACTTTTCCCATGATACTTACTGTGTACTGGAGAAATTCTTTCATGGGATGCAAACAATTAGGAATTGCAGCAGAGAAGCCTGTTTAAGGCAGGCAGCTGCTTTGTGCAATTCACTAAGACACTGATCAACTTTCTGCCACCAATAAGATTAGTTACAGAGGGAACTCAGTCTATTATCCTGAAGAGGTTAGTGAAAATTAAAGACTATGGTAGAGGAATGTCCATAATTAGGCAGACATCATTTGTATTAAAAATCTTCTTTACTGTGCAAAGATGTGCAATAATTTTCTTCTTTATTTAACACAACTGAATGTCTGTTCTTTTTTGTCTGCTTTCTTTCTCAGATTCCAACATATTGCCATCCAGTTTGCCCATATTGGGTTGGATCTTCAAATGGGAGGTACTGGCCCATTTAGGCAGAAGTCTGCTGAATGCAAGTTGTATAAAACTACTGGTATCAGAACTGCTGTGGGAAGATGATATATATTTGCATAGGCTGACACTGTTTCCAAAAGGGATAGAATTTATTAAGTACCATCAGTTCTTTTTTCAGCAAGCCTGAGTCCCTGCAGAGGCAGAATAGTATCAGAGTTAATCCTGATTAGCCTATGTTGTTAAAATTACCTGGATTGTGGGAATAGATGTTCATATTTACCATCAGCGAATAACAGCCTCAGCATACTCTGAAAGTGGCAGAGGTAATGTAATGAGGAAACACTGAGGAGGGGTCTAAGTTTGGGATGAAAATGGGATCCCTTGAGCAACTGTAAGGAAAATAAAAAGTTTAGCAGTGTATGCTTAGGCATGCAAACTGTGTTTTAAATGAATGTAGGATATAGAATACAGAAGCTAACTGGGCTGCTGATAAAAAGATTTGTAACAATATTCGAATTTATGTACTCACAGGCTTCAAATTCTGCTGTCAGAAAGGGGTAGTTCATACTTTAAACTATTTTTTAATGTTTTTTGTACAGACCAACAGTAGTGTCACGAACATTGCAAATTTATCTTTGCAACTGGAAAGTCTAGAAACAAAATTTCCCACCAAATTTGAAACCTCAATCTCTACAGTGAATAAGCATCAAAAAACCACTGTAAGAATAGGACATCTGAAAACACCCAGATACTCTTCAGGCTTTCAACAGCTGCATAGGGAATCTTGTTGCCAAACATTTAATTTCAGTCTATTTAGGACACATTTTGAAAAGATGGGAAACATCTACTGTTCCTAGACTTTGGAATTTTTGATGGTTTAAGGAGGAAGTGACAAAAAGAGGCAAGGGATCACAGCATACAGTAATGGATCACATTCAGCTAAGAAGCTTAACTAAGTATTTTTAAGCAAAATACTTCACACAATTGAAACTAGCAGGCTATTACATTTCCTAAAGCATTTGGAGTTGCCTCTGTAATACTGATCTATGGTAAGGCTCCTCCTGTAGATTATTATAGCATGTTACATTATAAAAAAGTCACTGCATCCAATTATTAATGAATGTACAGCTCAGTGTACATTCATGAATGTACGGCTCAATGTACTGCTTTTAATAAAATAGGTTTGTAGACTGAAGTTAGTCTATTTCTGGCTGTAGCCTGAACACAACTGAGTAATTAACACTGCTTACTTAGGTCCTGATATGAGCAAGGCGCATCATAATAACAGACATTAAAGAAACCTTGTGATAGATTAGACCAATTTGTGTTACTGTAGTCTTCTTCTATCTTGGAAAGTCCAGCAGTTGGTGCTGACAGAAGTCTGTTTTGACTCCTTATTTAGTTCCTTAGGAAGGCATTTTATACTTGTCCTGAGCTTTGGCCTAAGTAGATCCAAAGTTTTGCCACTTCATAAAACCCGAGCCATGCCTAACAGCAATGCTTTAATGTGAGATGCTACTGTGTGCTGTTGGCTATTCTTTCTAAAATCTTCGTATCTTAGAAAAAGATGCCAAAAGAATTGTGTCATCTACTGAGAGACTTTAAATTCTTAGCAGAAGACAGCTTCTCTTCAAGGGGCTCTTGAAATCTCTCAAATGTATACTTCAACTATTCCCCTGATAAATGAAATCAGGAACACTTAGCACGCAGATCAACTTAGTCAAAATGTACTACTGTAGATAGTAAGCCAGGTCCCAGTTGCATGCGAGGCACATACTTATTTTCAATGGCCTCTGGTCTCAAAATTTTTCTCAAAATTTTTTTATTGTACCCTGTGGATCTCATGTCTGATACATTTCCCACTACAGATATAACATTCTTGCACTGCAACAGTAATTTCATCCTGCTGACATTCCTAAGGAACTCTTCTTATTGATGACCCCAGCAGCAGATTGTGCAGTACCCTTACATGCATTTTCGTTTATGCATGTGGATACTGACAAGAACCACAATGGAGTTCTAAAGAGTGCCATTTAAAAGCAAAAGCAATTCCCCAATCGCTGCTTCCTCAGATGATGCTAGATCATGGATGGGTTGGTATCACAGTACCCTGTGGCAGCAGGTATCTTTCTCTCCAAACAATCCTGGCCTGCTTTGTTTATCTCACCTAACACTTAATGCTGCAGTCCCCAGAAGGATTTTTTGCTGTGCCTCATCATTTCTCTGCAAGTTTAAGTAAATTTTGTAATACCTTTTAATATACCATTTCTTGGGAGTTGCCAGAGTATGTTTATTATTATAAACATTAATTTTTGGTCTGAGAAATTCGTAACAATTTTCACGTAAAGAGATAATCTGTAACAGAGCAATCCCACAATAATAAACCAAAAATATTAAGACAAGTATAATTTCTGAAAATAGCACAGGTACAAACACAGTTGAAGAGCACAACATTAGAAAGCTGAAGCTTCAAGAACAATTGTATAGTAGGCAACCAAAATTCAACAGACAGGCACATTATTTCACAGACATGTTTCCTAAAGATAGTTTCTTAGATGCTTTCCCAGGAAGGGGTTCATCTATCAAGCACTGTAAATCACAAATAATTCGTTGGACTGCCTCATATATGAACCTCCAATAGATCAAATCAGAAAGTGTGTGACTCAGACCATGATCACAACTGTGAGGGTATTTATCTGGAAATCCATCCAAAGTGTAACTGTACAAGTGTGCAACTAAAGATCTGAGAGACAGAGTTTGCTGGAAGCAGTGTAGTAACTTAGTTCAGGTAGCTGGAGCAAACAAAAGTTAAGAGCGCTTGGTCACAAAATTCTTCACATCTAATATAGGCAGGTATCATGGGGTGTGGAGTTCATGTGCCAGAATTTTACCCCTTTTTTCCCGTTTTCCATTTTATTAGTCTAATGAAGAATGCAACTTAAACATTGATACTCTTTAGCTCATCTTAATTCTGAACCCAATTGTAACGCTTGCAGTAGTAGAAAATAACATTTCCATTTTCTGCTGAACATCTTAGATCTGCTGGAGTAAGTTGCAAACTATTATTTTCCCTGTCAACAGTCACCACAGTTACGAAGTTAAATCTGCTTCGTAAGACTTGACTTCAAATAGTTTGTGCAGTTTACAACAGAGTATTTCAGTTGTAAAGAGATCTGACCATTTTCTGGACAAAAATTAGAGCCTCTTATCAAGGACATTGTCCAAATGCCTCAAAACACTCAAAGCACTGACAGGCAGGGTTCACCAACCACCTTTAGGAAGCTTCTTCAAGCTTCTGCTGCTCAATCTGTTCTCTAGGTGTAGACAGCTCTCCCACTCTTCAAGATGACCTATTTTAATAATCTAGATTTCACAACATGGAATAAGACACCTGCTATTAACTAGTGGGGTATTCCTGTCCTTAGAAATTAAAAAGTCAAGATAAAGGCTTCTCTAGAAGTTCACGCCATTTTACAAGCTGCAAGATACAAATTTATGAGGGAAACACAACATCCATATGGCAGGTAGAGGTTCTACCCCTCAAAAAGTCATCTAGCCCTAGGTTAAAAGACGTAAGAGCCATAAAAGTTGTTTCAAAAGGAAGTGGAGAAAGCTGCTGAAAAATTTCCTTACCAGGCTATTTCACAAGGGTTAATATTAACTGAGGTAAACTAATAAGCTTGTGAAATGCACTGCTGAACTTAAGATCTCAGGGCCCCTCATCCACTGAAATAAACCCCACAGTGAAGAAACAGACGAATCATGCTGGAACACAGAATGTGTTTGGGGTGGGTGTCAGAGTTGACAGTCACTAAATAACAGCCATTTCCTACCTTTCTGTCTGGATGACCTGTAAGTACTGATATAGTTTGACTTCTTGGTGTCCTATTTTTTATGAGCAATGTCCAGACTCCTTGCAAAGTTTCTGTGCACTGATCACTTCAGAAAAGCAGTCCAATGACAAGCAGTGAAAAAAGTTTTATTTGCTCTGTATCTTGCAACAAGTTAATTAATCCACAGTATTTTCCCAAGTATAGTCTGTCATAAAATATGAACAAAAGCATCTTTTTTTCTGCATACACTGTCTTCCAAGTGCTAAGAAAATTATTATAACAGATTAAGAACAAACCTACAGCATTCTTTTACTTTAGCTGGTTCTGATACAGAGGCATACTTTTTTATTTGAGAATCAACTCCCAGAGACTTAGCTAATTGCACAGCATTTGTATCATCACTGATTAGCGTCCCAAGAGCCACAAGCAGTCTAAAAATAGCTTCAAGATCTTGAACAACTTCCATAACTGTGCTGATTACTGATAAACATTGAGCTTTGCCCTCAACGTTGTTGACTTTATGTAAACATACAGCATAGTTCAATGTCAGTGTGGCCAGTGCAATGTGGATGTTCTTATTATTGCCTGATTTCGTTTCTATTGCTTGTGTCATTATTTCATCCCTCTGTTCCATCATGAGCTTCTGGCCTGCATTGCTGACAAAACAATTGCAAAGAGCTCTAAGTGCCAACAGCTGGTTTGCTTGTTTGCCTTTAGGATTCAGAAATTTAAGAAGAAGGATGATAAACTGTACATGCTCCTTTTCACTGCAGAAGTTTTCATTCACAGTGGGATGCCTGACAGACAATCTAAGAATGTCTAGCGCTGGAAAGACAATATCTAAGAAACAAAACAAAACAAAATTTTAGTATTAATACTAAAATTATGTGTAAATTTATCAGTGAGTTTCTTTCAGATGCAGACCTTCTTAGCCCTGCAGGTTTGGGAACAGACAGTAACAGTTTCATGCGTAAGTAAAGCATAAATTGTTTCACATTCATAAAGACAAATATTGACAAATCCATTCTAGTCACGCTTCAATTATCATTAAAAAATCCATAATCCTTAATTTAGGATTAACACAGGGCTTTGCAGAAATCTTAAAATCTTTTCTTTGTCTAAAATCTCAAACTGATAACACTGAAGATAAGCACAAGATATGGTAACTAATCCAAAAAAGTCTCTGAAAGCTGAAAGTTCAGTGACTGAACACCCCTACATAGACAGCATCTCCCTTTGTCCTCATTCCATAACTTACAGTACAGTATAGGTACAAAACTGCTTACAAGAAAAGAAAATAAAAAATATATTCCAAACTGAAGAGCTGGAAATCATTGTAAGGAAACTGAACTGAAACCTTGTAATGTCCCTCCTTTCCCAGATTCTGAATACATATGTCTACTTGTATCTACTACTGGTATCCAATGCTTTCAACTAAATCAAAGCTAAACCTGCCCAACTACTTATCTTATTAGAGGTTTTTTTCCTGCACATATGCAGCATCTTCAGAATTAATGCCTTGTACAATACAAAGAGTCTGGAAAGTATGACATTGGCCATCACCAGCTCCTCTTTATGCAAAACTCTGTTTGATTAAGTGATATTATAAAATGAGCATGAATTTTTAATATTGAAATGTTTTTCCTATTAGTAAATCTTTAACTGCAATTTTAAAAAAGCAGTTAACTTTAACCATTCTCAGATATTTGTATATGCAAACAATCGTTTCTTCCAGAATGTGCTGTAACAACCAAAATAGCTTTTCCAAGCCATCATTGCTGACAATATTATTAAATGTAATTATATCACCTCCACTTCCATTCTTCCAGCATGTCATTTCACTAATGCAGTTTTGGTCCTATAGCATAGCATCAGTAACTTTTTGTCTACCATATTAAACAGGAGCTACTTTTGATTTTTTTCCCCCATAATTTATCTCATAATTTCATCTCTCAATTGCTAACAGCTTAGAATGCCAAGTTTGTACTTCCTTACTCTATTTCCTGACAAGTCTCACATCTTTTTGAGGATGGCCCTGCTAATGAAATAATCGTAATTGACTTTTATATCAAGTTTCCTCTTTATGTTAATTATTTTGCCAACAAAACTTGACAACCAATTACCAAATTTACCCCTGAAGCTGATCACTGCTGTCAGCACCTTTTATTCATCTTCTCTTTTCTGCTTGGGCTATCAAGTGTTTGGGACTGACTCACTGTAACATACAGCATGACAAGACTTTTCATTCATGGTGAAGTACTGATGAGATGACGCTAAACACAATTGCAAGAGTTTACCTTCTGGCCAGTTAATTGCTCTCCATAAAGTCTGAAGTTGCTGTGCTGTAGGTGTTTCCGTAGAGGTGTTGCATGTTGCAGACAGTAACTTTTCTAGGATTATCAAGTCATCTTCAGTAAGCTTATGTTCTTCAGCTGCACTGCCATTAAGTTCCTTTAATTTGCCTATAATACCAAAAGAAGAGGCACAACTTTCCCAAAACAGAACTTCAGAAATCGAGATCTCAAATGAAACGCTACAAAAGCACTTTATAAACAAGTAACAACTATTGCAATTGAGTGGTTTTGGGGGAGGGAGGGGGGGGGCAGATTTTTTAAAACATGTTTTCCAATTTGATAATTTCTCATTTCAAGATTTTAATTATCACAATGATTGCTACTAATAATTCCACTTTAAGAGTGCGACACAAAGATTCAGAATTTGTAGAAAAATTTTAGAAAATGCCTACATGAAGATAAAAATGCAGAAAGGCGTCATAAGAACAATAGAGCTTTCATAACTGAAATACAATTTATTTTTACTCTTTTATTAAGTAGTAAAAAGGTTAAAGGTCTATGTTCTTAGTGTGATCACAATTTTTTTATTTTTACTTCAATCATGTGATCATGTTTTGCTTATGACATGTGCTATATTCAATCTTCAGTGTGATTTAAAAAACAAATCATTAGATTATTGTAATGGATCTAGCATTAAGGAAATGTTTTTTTCAAAAAGCTCAGTCAAATTACTTCAAAGATATTTTAAAAAATCCTTAATATTAAAACACTGACCCAGTATCTGTGTAGGATTGGCCTGGTCAAAGGTGACCGCATCTTTCTTCGGAAAATAAATATTTTCAACTTTAGCTGCAGCTGACTGGTAGGCATCCATTCCTACAGAAGGGCAATACAGAGCATTCAACAGTGTACCAAGGTGTCTGCCGTAACTCTCTACTGCTGGACATTACTTGGAAAAATATCTCTTGAGAAAAACCCTGAATGTCTATCCAAACAGCTGTCATTTCTTACATTATTTTTACATTCAGGGGTTAAAACTGAAAGCAGTATCTTCACAAACTGTTCCCCCCTCATGTATAAGTTTACAAGTTGAAATTATTAACAGTCATTTCTTAATTATGTGAACTAAATACACAGTCACTTATAGCAACAGCTACTGTAGTTAACACATAAAAATGGCAAGGATCTTTTTAGGAAAAATATCCCTTTTGCCCCTGAAATCTTGTATTTTTATTATTTTCATAATGAAACTGTTTACATATTAGAAGACATTACATTGCAGACATGACCAAGTTAGGGCACATGCAATAGTAGCCTGAAATGTCTTTTTTAATGAGCAATATAAAGCTTTTATCAGCACCCATTATTATTTCTTAAACTCACAGGTCTAGTGGCTGATATTGCATAATGCCCATTAACTATGTATCAGTTTCTCTGATCAACAACACAACTACTAGGAGATCAATAATCCTCTAAGATTATTATTATTATACATTTTAAAGCTTGTGTGCATGATTCCTGCATGCAAAGGAAGGCTCTCTTATCCCACTTTTATGATTAATTTCAGAGTATAAGCAGCTTCAATCTGCTATTTTTGATAAAGTATGAATTTGCATCAATGCAGAATTCATGTTAGAGAAAAAAAAAACAAACCCAACAATCAGGAATGTTTTTCACTGGCAGACATTTTCTCTTACCTGTAAATGGATCAACGCCGCCCACTGGAGGAACTGTGTTTGATGCTGAACCAGGAACGTACCGACCAGCTCCTAACAAAGATGTCAAGTTTTTAAACACCACCACCAATAAAGAGGTTATGTATACCTGTATTTAGTTACTACTTTTCAAACAAAACTATTAAAAATTATTTTTCTGCACTAAAGGAATTACGAAGTAGTGTTCAACACCTCTTTAAGGATTAAATCTCAATGCCTGTGTGAGGATGTTGGTGATGACAGCATTCACAAGTTGTGAGCTCACAGCTGGGAGACACTGTGTCATCACTGTGGGACACTGTGGGATCTCTGGCACTCACAGGTGAAGAAGGCTTCAGCACAGCAGATACCTTATCTATGACAAGTTCCAGCAGGAGGGCACACTGCCCTGGCAGTGACTCTCCTGTAGGAGTTGGACTCTTTCACACTGAGGCCTCAGTGAGGCCTCCATCTGCAGAGACCACAGAGCCACAAAAGCCATGGAGGAGAAACAGCTGGACACAGAAGCCTGTCAAGACGGGGAAGTAACAGCACAAAGGCTTCTGCTCTATCAGTGGATCTGCAACTGCAGAGCAGGCAGCGAGCGCTCTGGCACTGGTGTGGACCAACACCCAGCAGTGATGTGTTACAAGCCAGCTGAAACTGCACCTCATGTCTGCAAAAACATGAAAGGCAAGCAGCAGTGATGGGAAGCAGAGTAACCTCCTGCATGGTGGGGAGGCACCTGCCTATGCATATGGCCTGGTAACTTGTGTGGTATATGTCTGCTGGGGCAAGGACTCAGGATGCCAAAGAGACACTGCCAAGCCTTGCCTGGCCTTCAGACTATTACCCTGCTACTCTTCCACATGACAATCAATGGTTTTGCCAAGGAGGTCTTGGAGGATTTCAAGAGTGATTAGAGGGCTCTGAGAACAAGGCTGAAGAGTTCAGGCCATTTCTTTGTTACTCTGAACAAAGCAGAAATGCTTGAATACAAATGGACTTATCAAGTGGGTCCGCAACTAACTGCATGGCTGGTTTTGCAGGCAAGATCTTGGCATCAAGTGATTACAGGAACCTCCTTGAGGACTAAGAGCTCCTAATCAGGGATGGGAGAAGTCTACCAATGCAGGGCTGGAACTAGGAATGTTTTTGCAAACACAATTACTAAATTAGTGAGGAGGACTTTACAATAGCTATACCAGTGAGGATCAGAATATAAAATAGGGGGAGCATGGTACCAATAAAGATCATGTAAAAAAACCAAGTAAAAATGAAAATAGAGAACTACCTCTATAAATATACCTAATCTTGTGTGGTTCATGACTATGAAGTCTGGCAAAACAAAAGGTTTAGGTCCTTACTCTTCTGCTATAGTGGACAGAGTGACATGAGGCAGACCCAACAGCAGAGGGCTTACCTCAACTGAACAGATCTCCGTATGCTTTGCAGTGGCAGAGCCCACTTTACCAGGCTGTTCCACACTACTGCCCCAAACAGAGAACTGTAAGAAACAGCTGTCTGGGGCTAAACACATAATGCAACAGAAAACGACTGAAATGCGTATCTTAAGTGCTAGCCAGAAGACAGATATGAATTTCCCATTACCTGTAAATGGGTCTGCTCCAGGTATTGCACTTGATCCAGATGAAGAGCCTGGAACATAACGTCCAGCACCTAGTCAAACAGTCAGAAAAGCAATGACTATTAAACACACCTTGCTGTTATTAAAATCCAGAGAGGGGTAACAAAGCTGGTGAAAGGTCTGGACTGCCTATTCTAAGAGGAGCAGCTGAGGGAGTTGGGGTTGTTTAGCCTGGAGAAGAGAAGGCTCAGGGGACACCATACCTCACTCTACAACTTCCTGAAAGATGACTGTAGCCAGCTGGAGAATGGCCTCTTCTCCCAGGCAATGTGATAGGCAATGTGATAGGAGGAGAGGGCATAGCCTTAAACTGCACTGGGGGAGGTTTAGGTTGGACATGAAGAAGAATTTTTTCACAGAAAGGGTGATTAGATACTGGAATGAGCTGAGCAGGGAGGTCGTGGAGGTGTTAAAGGGAAGACTGAATGTGTGGCACTTAGTACCATGGTCTAGCTGACATGGTGCTGTTCAGTTATAGGTTAGACTTGATCTCAGAGGTCTTTTCCAAACTAATTACTTCTGGGATAACTGCAACTCTCAGAGTTACATATAAACGAACAAGCCTGTATTCCCATTTTCAGTCCCTTGCAAGAAAAAGATTTAGCTCAATTATGTTAATGCTATTTTCTTCAAAAATTCATCTTTGTGAAATTAATTGAATTAGTTTGTTTTGTAGATGTGATAAGCTAAATATAATTGATTAACAATGGTTTAGCTTATCAGTAATCAACTTGTTCTAGTTCCATTTCCTGCCTGAAAAAGGTTCACATTTATGTATTTGGACTAATTCTCTGGCTAAATTTTTGTATTTTATTAATTGCCCTAACAGCATCAGGCACTTTTTGTATGAAAACTGGACTTTTCTTTTACTGGAAAAAAAAGACTAGACTGAAAAATACGACTGGCTTGATTAGAATTTTGCTGAATATTCTTTGTTTTTTGGGGTTTTTTTTCAGAACAAAAAAAAAAAACCTTTGCCCTCAATCATTTAAAGATATGAAAGTATCTGTAGAAGAAGTTCAAGACCTACAACACTGAAGTCTGTCTGCATAGACAATTCTATGATGCTCAACAAGGACAAGTACTGGGTCCTTCCCCGGGTCACAACAACCCTGTGCAGAGATACAGGCTGGGGGCAGAGTGGCTGGAAAGCTGCCCAGAAGAAAAGGATCTGGCAATGCTGATCATCACCTGCCTGACCATGACCCAGGAGTGTCCCTATGTGGCCAAGAAGGACAACAGTACCTTGGCTTTTATCCCAGCAGGACCAGGGCTGTGACTGTCCCTCTGTACATGGCCCTGGCGAGGCCACACCTCAAATCCTGTGGTCAGTTCTGGGCCCCTCATGACAACAAACACATTGAGGTATTGGAGGCAAGTCCAAAAAAGGGCAATGCAGCTGGTGAAGGATCTGGAGCACAGGTCTTATGAGAAGCACCTGAAGGAACTGGGGATGTTTAAGTGGCGCAGGTGGACCTTACTGCTCTCTACAAGAATTTGAAAGGTATCAAGGTGGGCGTCAGTCTCTTCTCCCAGTAAACGGATGCAAAGAAGTGGTCTCAAGCTGCACCAGGAGAGGTTTAGATTCGATATTAGGAAAAAGTTCTATACTGGAAGGGTGGTCTGGCATTGGAATAGGCTGTCCAAGGAAGTGTCTGAATCATCATCTCTGAAGTATCCAAAGAACTATGCAAATATGAGGATATGATTTAGGGGTGAACATGGAAGTGGTCAGTTAATGACTGAACTCAATATTCTTAGAGGTCTTTTCCAATCTTAGTGATTCTATGGAAGTGAAATGGATTGGAACAACCGTGGCCAGAGCATGGTGGCCAGTGCTACTACATTTACTGGAAGCCAGCCACTGGTGGTGTACCCCAGGAGTCAGTACTGCATCCAGTTCTGCTCCACATCTTCACTAATGATGGTATCGAAGATCAGTCAGAGTGTGCTGAAGACACAAAACTCGGAAGAGTATCTAATGTCATCATTTAAGTTTAAAATATTTACCTGTAAATGGATCTGAAAATTGATTACTTGTAGTGAACAGTGTTTGCCCCTTAGTGTTGTCCATAATAAACTTGGCCACCTGATCCAGAAACATAGGATTTAAATCATTCTTTTGCAGGAAGTTGTATGCAGTCAGCCAGGGATCATCAGTGATATTATATGGCAGTTTGTAGGAAGGCCCATTTTCATTTACATCAATGGTGAAAACATAGTCATATTCCTTTAAGTGGAATAAAAATAAAAACACATTAGAAATCTTCCAGCACTTTTTACATAATGATCTATTAAATGTAGTCTAACCTAAGCCTAAAAATTTCAACCACTGCTACTTCCAGAACATATCAGCAATACTCTCCTGAGAGACTGCAAGTAAACATTTGCTGATTTAGGTTAAACACTAAACATTACTTAGCAATAGCCAAAACATCAGTGTGTTGTAACACTGTTGCTATACTATATCCAAAACACACAGCATTGTACCAGCTGCTAAGAATACAAACTGTGTCTCAGTCAAAACCATCACAGACTTAAGCCTGTATTTTCCAGAATTCTCTGCTCAAGAAGAGCAGAGTAAAACAACATATCATTGTAATTAGTGTACACATATATTACAAAGTAAAGATGCATCAGGTCACTTTCACTGACACCTCCGGCTCCCTCCAACGCTATAGAGCAATCAATTTGATTGATTGCTTGATTTGATTTCTTCTCTCAAGAAATTTGACTCTTAAAAGCACACTTCTAATGCTAGCAAATGACTTCCTAATGCTTCTTTAAAATCTGTGAGAGTGAAAATCAGTATTTTGGAGGCATTTCTTCTGTGGTGGACCCTGACAAGCTTTTCTGTGTATATTTCTGTAAAGGAAACATTTTTTAGCTTATATGTCTTTAGGTTAGTTTACCTTTAAGTTCAATAGTTACTATAGAGAAGCAGGACAGAAAGTCTGGTACCTAACATTTTAGGTAAGTCTTGTATTATAAAGTTCATTTCCTTTGGGAAGGATATTTAAACTAACTTCTTAAGGTATTAACAATACATACAATAGAACTTGACAACTTCTCTACTAATGGTTTACCTTTCTCCAAAATAATTTGTGTCCATTAGCTTGCTCATTTTACAAAATGTGTTTTCTAAGTAATATACTGTACTCACTTAGACTTCTACCTCTGATATCAAAGGTATCCAAAAAAATCGTGTTTTCTAATACAGATATTTTTTAAATACCTGTTTTCTAAATTATATTTTATCTGAACAAAGACCAGTTACTTAGGAAAGAATGAAACAAATTAAAGTTTGCACATACCTTTCCTTCAAATAAAACTTTTCCAGACGTTTGTTGTGTGGCTCCAGAAGAACCAACAACATCACCGATCTTTATCCATCTTCCTTCACTTACACTCCATTGATATGCTTCTACTTTCCCATTATCTTTAATAAGCCGTGTCTGTCCATCTCTTGTTCCTGTAGGCAGGAATTTAAACAATTTCAAGGATATTATTTACTTTAGGAGAGAAAAATATTCAAATGGTGCTCAGCATTAAAAATTTTAAAATAGTTCAACAACACTTGAAACAACAGCACAGCAGATATATGGTTTAACCCCAGATGGCAACTAAGCACCACACAGACACATTCACTGGCTTCATGGTTGGGGTGCAGGAAAGAATGAGATGAACAGAAGTGAAAAATTTGGCAATTGAGATACAATTAAAAAGGTAAATCAAAAACTACATGCAAAAAGGTAAATCAAAAACTACAAGCAAAGCAAAACAAGGAATTCATACAGCACTTCCCATGGGCAGTCAGGTGTTCAGCTGTCTCCAGAGGAGCAAGGCTCCATCAGGCTCAACAATTCCTTGGAGAGACAAACGCCAACACTCCAAACCCCTCTCACTCCATATCCCCTCTCACTTCCTTCTTCTTCCCCCTAGTCTATATGCGGATGGGTATGGGGATATTCCTTGGGTCAGTTGGGGTCAGCTGTCCCAGCTGCGTCCCCTCCCAGCTCCCTGCACACCCTCGGCTCCTCACCGGTAGGGTGGTGAGGAGAAGCAAAGGCCTTGGCTCTGTGTAAGCCCTGCTCAGCAATAACAAAAACAATGCTGTGTTATCAGCCCTGTTTTCAAACACAAATCCAAAACACAGCCTCATAATAGCTACTATGGAGAAAATCAACTCTATCCCAGCAAAAACCAGACAAAATACTACATCTCACAACAAGAATATCAGATTTCTTAAGGAGCATTTTACAATTATGGTAACAGTATCTGCCAGCCGACTAAGTGGCCAAACCAATACTTAGGTCAAGTACTTTAGAAGTTTATCAGCTTCTCAGTGAGATACCAATTAAGAAAAGTGACATTCTCCCATAGTCTAACAAGATGCAAAGTTTCATGTGGATCTAAGATCTACGCCACTTCCTAATCATAGCCAAGGGCTGAAGTCACCGGTTACTTCACCTTGGGAAAAAGTATTTGTCTGTTTAAGAATAATGTTTACTACTGATTCTACTGCATTCTCAAGTACCTACACAGTGTGAACCGAGCCCATCAAGACCACCTTTCAAGCCAAAAGCTAAAGCAGAAAATCTGCATTTCTACTTTTATTAAGAAAAAAACCTGCATGTTCAGTATTCCTTTTACAAATTACCTGTTTCACATACTCTTGGTACAGCTGGCAGAACAGATAGAAAATATCTCAAACATAATGTAGCATCAATTCCACCTTTTTCTAAATTATCTCATATGAGAATAAGAAAACCCCCAAAACCAAAAAACCTTGAGTCCTGTTTCCAAAAGAATCTGTGAAAGGATACCAGAGCAAAATTAAGCCATTTTCTTCGGTAACCCTATCAAAAGGGATTAAAGCTTTAATTTGAAACCATCAGATGCTTCAATACCTCCAACCAATATTTGGAGGCACCTCTGACATGACAGAAGTATAGTAACTTACCAGGATCCTTAAGGTGTTCTCTTCCAGGAAGGTCATCAGCATTGATATCTCCTAAATCACCAGTTTTAGGGTCAATGGATGCTTGGGCAAGCTCATTTTCAAAAGCCTGAATCTCTTCAGCACTTGCTGTACGTTCCAAGGACTCTGTAAACACCCTTATAATTCCATCACTGAAGGGAGAGAAAAGATTAGAATAGAAATACTATTTTAAATGTCATTGTGATATTTTGTGATAAATTCTAATGGTGACTTCTATGTCACAATAAACCATCACTATTTTCAATTACCCCTCCCAATTATAGCTATGAAAGGAATTCACTCTCATACTAAAACCATACAGAGAAGGAATCAAGCAGGTAACCCTGTCTTCAGAAACACTTTAATGTCAAGATACAATATGCTTATGCAAAGTGTTTTTATACCATGTTTTCTAAATTTATTCTCAAGTCTATTCATGATTTACCACATTTCCAAAGAACTCACTCTACCTCTATGAATGACATAAAAAAATTACTTCATGGATGTAGTGCAGTGCATGTTTAAATTTAACACACATACACTCTGATGGCTTTATTTTTAAATATAAATGAAACTGACATCCAAAGTGATGCTGGCGATTTCTTCAAGGATTATCAGATTTGGATTTACAAATATATTGAAAGTAAAACTTGGGATACCTTGCACCAACTACGATGTCACCATTGTCTAAGACACAGCAGCACCACACAGACTGAGCTGGGAGTCTGATTGTTTGAGCACATTCCCCTTGTTTCCAGATTCTAAGAGATCTATCCTCTCCAGTTGTTACAAAATCTGAAAATAAAAAGATGTAAAAAAGTTCTAAAGTACAATTTTAGCACACTATGATAATGGATGCTATTCTGAAACTAGGTATCTAAAAATCACAACAGTAAAAGAATCTTTCTGCAATTTAGTAGTTCTCTCAATTACAAGTAGAGAGTAAAAACACCCCACTGTTCATTTGCCTTCTCAAAAAATTCAAAGTGCATAAATTGCAGATTAAGCAGCCAAACAGTGAATAAAACTGTGCCCAAGACAAAAAAGATCCCTTCATCCTTTAAAGGGCTTGAACAATTTTATACTCATCATAGTTTTATCTTGCACTACAGTTGCTTAAGTTCACATTTGTTTTAAAATGAGTTTTGGAAGGTAAGCCTGCTTTATCAGGAAACACACATAAAGCAATTTTAAAAGTCTACAAACTACTCAATGAGGGATTTTAAGGCATAGGAGGTCTACAATATATGTACTACCCCATACACATGCACTTGACCTATTGAACAAATGCGCAAGCGTCCAATACTCCCCACAAAGGTCACTGACTTGGAATTTCTTCTGCAACTGGCTCAACAGTTAGTTCTGAACCTCTAAATCTCTAACTCTGAAAACAAACGTAATTAAGCCTCATAACAAGAAATTCTTAACCTAAACTACATTGTGGAAGTATTTAAATTTACATTATCTCAAACTGGCATGCCACACATTACTATTTTACTACTCTGCAACAGCACTGAAATACAGGTGGCAGCCAAGACAACAGTTTTGCCTACTGTTTCATCTAAGTTTTACTTAAGCTTTCAATCAGGAATAACCCAGGACCTTTCATCCCACATACTGCCAGAGCAATTTTGACAGCAGTGCAACTTGGAGTCAATCTCAATGTATTTTATTTTTTCCTTACACCTAGTGCAAATAGGTCTATTTTCTTACACTTATTTGCACTAGGTGTAAGAAAAAAATTAAACGCTACTGGTGTTCTTCAGTTGTGGCTGTGGCACAGAAAATCAGAATACACACCCTCTCATTTCATTTTGAAAAATCTCGTGTAACAGTTGGGAAGGAATCCTACCTTTACATCGAGGGAAGACAGAAATGCTGTATATGTAATTTGTATGTCCATAATACACCTGCAGACACTCGCCAGAGATCTGCCATCTTCGAACACTAGCATCATTAGCACAGGAAAGGAACTCCATTTCACTGAGAATAGCTAAACCTCTCACACAATCTTCATGTCCTTTACAAAAGGAAGAGAAAATTTTAATGCAGTTATTGTCTCCATTAGCAGCAGTATACCATTTCTGTATAGCTCACATCTAAATCCAGGCAAAAAATCTTTGTTGGAACAGTTAGAAAAAAAAAAATCCTCACAATTCTGTGAAAAATATCTTGTTTTTAGAAGTCATGTGGCCTCTGGACATATAACTACTTCAAGAAGTAGTTTACTTTCAAAATCCTGCCTAAATATTGTTCAGTTTATCTATGCTTTCGTAAGATTTTAATGTTTGTTCTCTTTTGACAAGAACAGACCACACCAATGAAATTATCAACTGCAGCAACATTTACCAGTGAATGTTCTTTCACATCTGCCTGCCTTCCACAGTTTTATAGTTTTGTCAGCTGAACCAGTCAACATTAATCCCTGTTCTGGAAGTATCTTCACTGCCCATATTGCAGCTGTGTGACCCTGCAAAAAACCCAACATTGTTAAGACATGTCAGAATCAAATTCAGAGTAGTTATTTCACATTCACGTAGAGGAACTTCATACCTGTAATGTCATCATACATCTGTCATTCAACCAGACTTTTGCTGTTGTATCCCATGATCCACTTAATAATGTGCCAAATTTCCCAGATGAAAGGCTGCAAACTGGAATGAACATTTAAGTCAGAACTGACAAGTACCCTGCACTGCCACAAATCTTAAGTAATTTCAAGAGATTTATTTAAGAGGATTTATTTGGTATTAGTAGCATATTTAGTGTTGAGGACTCTAGAGAAGAATTAAGTGAACTGTACTTGCACTGCAACCCAGAAAGAAGTTGCTTAAAATTCTCTTAATTTTACGTTTAAAAAATTGAAATATTTTTGCCATTCATATTTTTATACTTCTCTCAGTCACAGATCTCTTCTCTTGGACTAGAATATGATGACAAACAGGTGAGATAACTAGCCAAGACATACAATTAATGCAAATAGGACATTTTTAAGAGACAGAAAGGTATTAATTGATGTCTTCAAGAAGTTATTTCATATGAAAAACACTTAGCTCACCTTCTTGGAGGGCAAAATACTACCACCAAGAAACTGTGGTGAGATTCAAAGATTTAGTAGAAAGGTAATCTGCAATTTACACAGCATAAAGCTCTGTATTTAAAGCACCAATTAATATTAAATACTCATCTAAGTAACAAAATGGGCAGAGGAAGTTTATTTAGGAAGCTCATTTTTTTTCCACTTGTATCAGCTTTGACAAAAAAATTAATACATGAAGAAGAAAAGTGCAATTCTTGACAAAAGAGTAATCATTCTGTCAATTGCCAGGAATTTAGAGAGACAGTGAAAGTTCAAACATTCATCAGGACAAACTTTGAAGTCCTCGCAATGAATGGTCACTGCATGAATTAAGATTATAAAATCCTACTTGCAGAGAACATAATTAAACAGTTTGCTACATTATATACCAAATAAATCAAAACTGAGTTTCATAAATTTGATTTCAGTTCCTCTCTAATAAATCATGTTAACTTTTATGCAAAAATCCCCAAAGTACAATTACTACATACCTGTGTTTTTATGACCCTTAAGGACATAAAGAGGAGCTGAGTTGTCAACTGTGAAAATGCAAATATTATGATCATTGCCACCAGTTGCAATCAGCCCACGAGGGTAGAGGTCACTTGGAGGTATGATGCACACGCAAGATACAAAATTTGAGTGGCCACTCATACAGTGCATCTCAGTAAAACCCCTGTTAAGACTAAAACATAGATAATAATCAGTTTAGAATCATGACAGAAACAGCACTTTGAGTAAATTACAGCTCTTATTAATTAACAACCATGCTTGTCTTGTGCTGAATAAGTACTATAGATGGCCTAGAAAGAATGAAATTTAAGACAAAAATTACATCCCAGAATGTCGCAGACATTTTTTCATAGAAATCCTTTCTTTGGGATTTGTTCATCTTCTGGGAAGCTGAGGCCCCAGAAGAAGAATGTAAACAATTGTTATTGGCTGGTGTGGAATGCAACAGGTGCAGCTGTGATTGGTCCTCTGTGAGTGTTTGGATTTGCTGACAGGAGAATTTGTCCTTACTTTCTGCTTTGTTATTCATTCTTTCCTATTCTATTCTTAGCTTAGCAGCCTCTGCAACTTCTCTATTTATTCTTTTTAGTATGGTAATAATGTATTATATATCATATATCAATAAATCCAGCCTTCTGATCATGAACCAAGATTCTCGTCCACTTCTCTGACCCTGAAGACCTCATCAGGTCACTGTAATACCAGAATTCTTCCCCATACCCAATACTAAAGCTTTCCACTTATTTTTCAATGTAGTGATAGGCCTGGAAGGACTTTTGTTCTTTCTTGCTCATTGGCAAACACTCTGCCAAATTTGATGATAAATAGCTACAGTTTGTCTTTATACCATCTTTTTTTTTTGTCTGAAAACTCAAATGTATGTCCAAGTACATGCTAAAGTAAGAGCACAGAAATGTAGTTTACTGCCAGCCAAGTGTATTCAGCCAAGTAGGCTCTTCATTAGGAGCACTACAGAGGAATAAAAGTTAAACAGATCATAACTGACTCAACCACCACCTTCATTTCTTCATCCTCAGCCAATCTCAGCAGTTACAGCACTAATGGAAAAAAGCTACTTATTCCCATAGAATAAACATGTAGGTTGTGGTGTTGTGTGCTTGTTATGTTTGCCTGTGTTTATTCACCCTCCTTCAAAAACAAAAGCTATCACATGATATCATACCGTCATCCTTCAAACCCTAAAGCTTGGCAAGCTTGAAATATGTAAGAAAATCACAATACGCTCTAGATTCTAAAAGATCTCCCCTTGATGCACATAGAACAAATCACAGGAGCAACATCTCTTCTTGAAAAAGCTGAACCAAAACAGCACACAGCAGTGTGCTCATCCACTGAACCCTGACTACTGTAGTCCCTGAGCCTTCAAAGCAGAGAAGCATAATCAATACCAACATTTGCAGTTGATACAAGTAAGTTATGTCTTCTTCCTCACAAAGTTCTCAAAAACTGTGGGTTAGAACTAAATTCCTTTCCTCCTGCAAATTTCTGTGCAATTTAGCAAGTTCTTTGTCTTGTGATAAGAGACTCAGTAAGACCCACTTAATAAGATTAGTTTTCCTTCACCTCAGTCACAGAGCTCCAGAGAGCAATACGAAGAGACATGTAAGCACTCAGCAAATTTGTCAATTATTTCTATTTTACATGAAGGCAATGGGAAGAACATCCATGCCTAGTAACTTCAGAATACAGATCACAATACACAACTACAGTCTGGGAGGAGGTACATCCTGTAGCTTCCAGCAATACCCCACATCTCCTACACACATCGCTTAGCAGTGTATCTGGTCTGCTTCTGGTCAAGGCAATATGCTGAAAATTTGACTCTGTGTATTCAACTACACAAATTAGTAGGAGACATATTAGTGGAATATCAGAAAAATTAATCTTGGGGTATTTTTTCTTTTTCTATGTCTTTGTGTATTTAATTTTCTGTACAGTTTTTTTTCATACTCCATTTAATACTTAAAGAAGCTTGTTTAACAAGGGTGAGAAAGGATGGAGTTGTTTTGTGTGCTTTTTTCCAAAGCACAGTGCCTTACTGTCAAAATAGCAGCACTGTTACTTGGCAGGATTACTTGGGCACTGAATACTATGAGGTAGAAACAACGTTATTGATACCACTTAGAAAAAAAGACGCCTAGAACTAATGGCATTGTTCCCATTTCCAAAGCACACTATAACATAGATGTGTAGCAAACGGCTTTAAAACATACAACTTTCCCAAAGGCATGCAGAAGTTAGGCCTGCTCAGCCTGGAAAAGAGAAAATTACATGCAGACCTCATAGCAACCTTCCAGTATCTAAAAGGGCCTACAGGGCCCCTTCAGAGAAGTTGCGGATATCCCATTCTCGGGAGTGCTAAAGGCCAGGATGGACAGGGCTCTGAGCAAAGTGTTCTGGTGAAAGGTGTCCATGCCCGTAGCTGAGGGACTGGGACTAGCTGATCTTGAAGGTCCCTAACGTGACTCTCTACAAGTGACAATGCCAACCACGAGCGCCGCCTGCGAACAGGCTCCCGCCGTCCGCCACCTCTCTCGGCCCCACCGATTGTGCCGGCAGCCCCTGAGGAGAACTCAGCTGCACGGACGAACTCGGCGGGGCACGGGCGGAGCCCCTGTGGCGCCACCTCCACGCTCTCCACCGCGGCCCAGCACTCACCCGTCAGGGGCCCAGAGCCGCGCGGTTCTGTCCCGCGAGACAGACACGAAGCTGCCTTCCGGGAAGAGGCCGCGGGTGAGGCCGCGCACGTCCTGCCCGTGCCCCAGCAGGGAGCAGCGCAGCCGGAACATGCTGCCCTCACCCGCCATGGCGACAGCGCCGGCCTGACACAGCACGGACTGCGCGCCGCCGGAAGTCGTGCCGGATGTGCCGTCACAGGGCGCGCCGCCGGACAGAGGCGAGGCTCCTTATCCCGGCAAGCACTGCGCTTCACGCAGCAGGTTGTGCCGCCGCTCTTCCCTCGCCAGGCCCTCTGGGAATCGTAGTCTTTGGGATGCACGGCCGGCTGGAGCGAGATTTGCGGCCATCGCGATACCCGCGCGAGCGGTTGCTGCGATACGGCGGCGCTGCCCGCGGGCTGATGGCGGCTGAGGGGCGCGGTGAGGGGACGGGGCCCTCCCGGGCGGTCGCGGCGCTGGCTCCGCGCTGCTGTGCGGCTGGGATGGGCTCCTTGATGGGCTCCTTCGGGGGTGGCGAAAGTTGCCGGGGTTTGTGAGGGACAGCGCGGTTTGGGATTGCTGTAGTGATGGGTGATGGTTTACGGACCCTCTGCAGATAACCAGAATGAGTATTTGCACCAATTGCTCACTTCCAGTTTGTTTCATTAAAGATTTGCATTCAGATAGTGAAACAATAAATGCTACAAGAATAAGCTGAGAGCTCATTAAACACTGAAAAGAGAGTGCTGCCTCAGCTTACGTTAAGTGGTCTTTCCCGAGCCCTGCCGCTCATGTTCTCGTACCATCCAGTAAGGAAGTACTTTGCAAATTGCTAAAAAAACCGAAACTATCCCCCCCATAACATTGTAGTAAGAGTTATGCTTTAAAGAGTCGGTTTCTCATAGTTTTAAGGACCTTGTGCAAATCAAAGGATGATTTCCTTTCTTACCAGAGAGAAGTTAAAAAGGAAACGAGTATGGCCAGCGGTAACAGACCTCCCACAGCTCGTTCTGCCTTAAGATCAGGAATAGGACTGACCTCTTCATCAAGGCCTGCCTCTTCATCAAGGACTCCGTCAGCAGGCAGAGTAGGAACAGCGGTATGTTAGAAAATATTAAAAATATATCATTAATTTTTATGTCTTTAGATTTGTTTGTTTGTTTGTTTTTGCTAATCTTATTTTTTTTAGTGCCAAGACCAGAGTGAGGAGAAGTTTTTTTTTGAGAAGAACTTAAGATTTCAGTTTTGTATAAAGTTTTGCTAATCTTCCCTGGAGGAGATCAGGGACATCCAGCATCCAGAGTTCACCTGGGAGATCTAAATAGCATTAATGTTGCTGATAGATGGAACAATGAACAGCTGCTCAAAAGTAATCCTTACCTTCTACAGCAGACATTCATCTGAAGCTTTGCTTCCTTGAAGAGATGTAAATGCTAAAAGGTTCCTACAGAAAGAGTGAAGAGACTAACTGAAGTTTTTAACTGCTTTTGCAATTGCTTAAGGATAATAAAGTTATATTTCAGACTTGGTAGATTTTTCATTTGTATTTTTATAGATGCCTCCTAGTACAGGAAGACCTGGTTCTCGTGGTGGTTCTTTGACTCCTGGAGGAGTCTTATCATCTCAGATTAAAGTTGCAGACCGCCCAGTGACTCAACAGGGATTAAGTGGAATAAAAACTGCAGTGAAAGGTATTTTATACTGAAAATAACCCTCAAGATGTCTGCAAACATTTTGAAAGAATATTTAGGTTTTTAAAGGGAAGCTTTTCATCATTGTGTAAATTGCAGAGTGAGGAGCTGTGATTAAAAGGAGGAGCAAAAAGAAAGAGAAAATTAAAGCGTCCCTCTTTCTGTGATTAGTCTTGGTAGCCAAAGATAAGCATTTTTCTGTAACTGAGCTGTCTTTAAAAATAATTCAAAAGAATAAAACAAGGTTATTGTGTCTTCTTCCGTCACTACAGAATACTTAAAATACTCTGTTACATCGTAACTATTTTTATATTTGTATTAGTAATGTTTATCTTCACAGCAGTCCAAAAATGTCTTCTTTTTAAAAATTACATAATAACTATATAGGGACACCAAAAGATATTGTACATTTTTTAATGTAAATTTTGCAAATTGTTTTCCTAATTTACAGTTCATCTAAAGCAAAATATCATATTGCTTTCTTTTATCAGGTCCTCAGAGACAGATAATGGATAAAACGTACTACCTTGGCGTGCTGAGGTATGTCTTAACAGCACACATTTAATGGTCTGTTCCCTTTCAGACACAGAGTTGCAGCTTGAAAATAGCATTAAATAAGTGGTGTTCATGTATAATGAACTTTTATAGGAGTGCTGCTGTAAAAGTGAAGGTTATTTGCGTATAGATATTCTGTAGGACGAAAGGAAGTAGATTCCCTTGAGCTTTTCTTGTTAGGCTTGCTAAGTTAAATACTCTCTCACAGTGTTAGTAAGGGGAGGGTTAGTGATTCTGAGCTTCCAGCTCCAATGTTTATTAGGTCTGATAGCTCCATTTCTAACAAGTACCATTGCAAAACAAAAATTTTTTATTATACATTTCAGATTATTTGCTTGGATTATACATTCAGCTAGCAATGGCAAAGGCAAGACCTTGTGCAAACTATTGCATGCAGGATTTTATCAGTTGCTCGTATTAGGACTAATTGTTGAATAATTAGTCCTAAAATATGTAATTTTAAATATGGATGGTACCCACATTCTGTGAAATTAGACTGTGTTTTTTTTATTTCCACATTTGTTTTGCCAGCAGAGACAAAAAGCTAATTAAAACATTTTATTTCATACCAAGGTTTTCCAGCAGCTACTTAGGACTTTAATTGATACAACCATTTTGCTTTTTTCTGCACTTACGTCTCCTTAGAAATGCTGAGTTGAAACAAAGTGCAGTGTGAGAGATACTAATTGCAAACATCCTATCGTAAAATGTGTTTACTGTTTTAGCTGTGCTTTAGTTGGATATCCAAATGTTGATGATTCTTTTTTCTTTATTTTTTTCAGAAGTAAAATAAATGAACTTACAACAGAAATTAACAAGCTGCAGGAAGAAGTAGAATTGTACAAGCAAGAGAAATCTGTCTATTTGTCCTATGAAAAACGGTGAGATAAATTGCAGCTAATGCAGCGCTAACTTTCTAAGTCACAAGACTGTTTTCGAGTATTGAGCAGGCTTCAAGGAATCACTAAGTAGTTGTTTTTTTCATTATTTTATTTTTAATTTTAATTAATAATAATTTTTCATTATTTTATTTTATGTGCAAATCTTTACCATCTGAAGTTTGACCTTTTTGTTTCATATTTAGGGCAGAGGCTTTAGCTGGTGAAATCAAAGATTTTCAAGGTCAACTAGCAGACTACAACATGGTATGCTGCTGTCGAATTTTGATACTGAATGCTCCTATTTATTCTCTTGCTGCTTGTGCTTTATTCTGAATAATTTTTTGACCTTTCTATGTGAAAATTTACTAGTTAATACTGCCTTTATTCAGTTATTGGCAAGGAAAGAGATGGAAACAGGTAAACAAAAAGTGTACTATACATTGGGAGAAGCATCTGCATATGGATTTAAGAAACTGGTGTTGTGCAATATTTCAGTGCTTAGAACAGCGACATATAATGATGATTATTTCTAAAAATGACATGTCATCTATTCAGATTGCCAAATCATGTTTTTTCCAATTGCAATAACCAAAATTTGCTATTTTCATGAACCTTTTGTCTGACTTTGGGGGTTTTTTTTAGGAAAAGGAGAGCAGTAACACGTTGGAATTCTTTCTTGTTTCAGGTTGTGGATATACTTAACACCAGTACAGATATGGCAGAAGTGATCCGTGATTACAATATGGTAAGAATAAGGATATTTGCTATGCTTTAACAATGAAAGGATGTGTTACTTTCTTGGTGCTTTGAATGTGTGACATATATAAAAAAGCCATTTTTTTCAAATTAAGTTATTCATAATGTTGGCAACATGTTAGCAGTAAGAAAATTGCCTGAAGTCTTGTGTTAACTGTCCCATGATGGTTTTTTGTGATTTACATCTGAGAAGGCTGTTGTCACCCCAAATTATGAGTGTTAAATTATCTTTTTTATTTTTTGGGAGCACTAGTCTTAGCCAAATTTAAGCAGACTGTACTGCCTTGTAAAGCTGCCTGATCTTCTGGACATTAATTTCTCTTTTATCTTCAGCCTTCTAAATGTCTCCAGTGTAAAAATATTAACTAGGTCTCTGACATAGCCACCGCAATATCGAAGAGTTTTGTTCTTCCTTTGCTTTCCTTGTTTATTTCTAATACAGCCTTTTAAGTGTTAAGGCATGAATGGCACTATGCAGATTTTATTTCTTATGATCAATTTTTCCATAAACAAAAGAAACCAGTTTCAGTAAAGGTTGTTTTGGTAACTTGAAAGATCACCTGAATATTTCTTGGTCAAAATAACTTTTTTTTTTGTTTGCATTTGGTTGAATAATAAAGGTACATGTCTGTGTCATAAAGAGAAGAATACTTTTCATCCCGTCTGTGTGGTTTTAAACAGTATATTAGGAAGTGTTTCAGGAATAAATCCCACAGAAATAGGAGGTGAATCGATTTCTCTGGAAGTATTTAGAAGATGTGTACATGTTGTTGTGGTTTGTTTGTGGACTTGTCAGTGCTGAGTTAAGGGTTAGACTTGATGATCTTAAGAGGCATTTTCCAATCTATATGATTCCATGATTTATTACAAACTTGATTGTATTTTATTTTATTTTTTTTTAAGTTAAAGGTTCAGAATGACCGAGACACTCAGAATATAGATAAAATTTTCACAGAAAGACAAGCGTAAGTAAATTTACATGTATGTTTTTCATTTTTGAATAACTCAACTTCTCATAACTCAGCTTGGGAAAATTGAGGTGTTACATGCTACCATACCAGTGCAATGCGTGTGAACAATTTCAAGATGATAAACGTTAGTGCCAGGTTGTAGTTGGAGTTCCTAGCATTAAACTCTAGTAACTCTTCTGAAGATAGTTACCCTGCCATCCAGGAAGGGCTAGGTGGCACTAGAGACTCCTGTCTTTTTGCAGTCTGCTGTCAAGTTCTGGGAGTTTTGTTGTGGAGCAGCAGAGTGAAGAAAGCAAGCAGGGAAGTAGACCTTTGCTTGGCTAGTAACGTAGGTTTGTGCAGAGGGACAGATGAGGATGGTGAGATGCTTGAAATAAGAATTTGTAAGCCATGAGAATGGCTTGTGTAGTGATAGGCTGAGAGTGAGTTTTTGGGGTAGTTAAATTAGGGACAAGATAGGTGCAGGAGAAGATATGATCCTGCTTGTTGCCAGTGAAAGCAATCTCAGCAATGAGATTTTATGTATCAATAACCACTCCAAAGCAAAAAATTTACCAGTTAATAATGTCACATTGTATTAATACTGTAGGTTTCAACAGCTCACAAGTTTCTCTGTTCCACCCTGAAAGAATTAATTTTTAAGTGTTAAGAAAATATGAAGAGAAAGTACTTGCTTCAGTAGCAATGCAGTAAGGATAATTTTTTATTGCACTGTACATACACATTTTTGGGAATACAGCAGTTGGTCTTTCTTGCTGTGCTAATTTGGGTCAAAAAGTACCCAAATGCTCCCTTCTCTGATTGTGTTAGTTTTACCTAATAGACTTCAGAGCTGTTACAGCTCTGATTGATTTGGAGCCAGCCCCTAGTCTGGCTGTGGTCTGCTTCAGCATTTTAGAGAAATTATTTTTCTCTTCTAGACCTCTTCACAATGCAGCATTAATAATTATGCCAATTTCACCTGCTACTTTGTGCATGTTAAAGAATATATAGTAAGCCCCCCAATATAAGTAGCCAAATATGTTTTTATAAAAAGTGGATTATGAGTATTTTTGCAAGTTCTAAAGTATTTGTTGTGCCAATAGTGCATGCATGTGACCCCATTTTTTTAACTTCCTGATTGATGCAGCAAAATCTTTTCAAGAATTTGGCAAGATGAAAGGAGATAGGCTGCATTCTGTATTGCATGTAATAAAGCATAAAATTGAAGTACAAGTGTACTACATTTTTTAAATGTCAGTTCAACATCCATTGTTTAAGACATTAACGCTCCTCATTTACATAAATATCTATGTATTTATCCTCAATAAATCCATCTTCTTCATCTCTACATGCATGAACTTTCTCAAATATTACAATGGGTTCTTCACTGCTTGTGCCCGATGTTGAAGAAGGACTCATGTCAGCTGAGAACTCCTGTTCAAACATCTCTGAGTCATTTTCTTCCAGACGACGGTGACGGTAGCTGATCAAGTAGTGATACCATGCCGGGCATTTTACAGCAGTGAGAATCAAGAGTGTGGTGCCTAGGACAAACCCTAGGACGCCTGCTAGGAAGGTCCAGCTTTTGCCAACAAGCGGTAACTCTTTAAAAAAACAGGAAAAAAAGAAGAGTAATCTTCATGAGGAATACTAGTAAGAGTTCAAGTATGATTTTTTTCATAGTTAAATTGAAAATTCACCAAGTAAACGTTGGTAGGGGAATGACTGAGTGTCTCCAGAGCTTTGTTGTTGCTGTGTTGTTAGGGAGTCAGTAACAGAGACTAATAATGTATGTGCATAGTATGTTTCCCAGCAATATAAATCTACCTTGCATATTTATAAAAAATAATTGTTTCAAAGTCTATTTCAAAGACAAAGCTCTGGGGGCATATAAAAGATAATAAATACATATAAATATTTTTTTCCAAAAGTTAAATTCCAAGAATAACCTTTGGAAAAAAATAATCAGTAATTGCCTTCAAATTCTATTTCCCAGGCTTTACTTTTTATATGATGATAATGTCTGAACCCTAAAATATCATGCCTTTTATTTGGCATATCCTTTCAGCTGTGCTTCTTTAACAATAAAAATTTCAGTAAACTGTAGTTGCAAGTAGTTTTTATCTAGAAGCTGCTTTTGTGTACTTGCCACTACCCTATAAGTAAATTATAAGGTGATACAGCTAAAGAAATGTGTCACAGTGGTAAGCTTATAACTTGTGTATATATCTGTAGATAATTTTCTTGCTTTAACCAGAAGAAGGAAGTAAAGCATTTCAGGATGGAAGGGTTAACTGACATGTCAGATTAACATTGAAAGGTGAGGAGACTATCACTGAAATTTCCAGAGAATGTGTAGCAGGCACATTCACATCCTTTATACTGAGCACAGTTAGGATGGGAGTAAAATCTGTAAGTTCATGCTATCATGTTTTAGAAAGACAACTACATCTAGAAAGCAGTTATTTTGGAAAAAGCAATTTTTTTTGAAAGTTGTTTCCCTAGTTCTGTTAGGCAGAGATCTAGACAATTATCTGAATTTTAGGGCTTTGAAATTTCATCATCATTTTTTAGTATAATTTGAGAGTTGTGGGGTTTATCTGTTTTGAACACCTACTCAATAGACCTTAATATTCACTGCAATGTCAGTGACTGTTTACCAGGACATAGAGATATGCCTGCTTTGTAGCCCTGGCTTTTATGGAAAAGTCAGAGTGTACTAGGGATGCAAAACACTATAAAGTCATTGAACAGCAAGTCAAACAGCTCATAAGCAGTAAAGTGAAATATCTGTGTATTACCTGCACGTGTTCCATTGTTTCCAGTGATGTTGTTTGGAGTCAGAGCTGTTAAGGCACTACTTCTAAGATTAACAGGAGGAGTGGAAGTTACAGGGTTTTCTAAAGGAGTATTTTCAATTATGCAGTCAGCTGGTTGGATAGCTGCCATCTTGATGGAGATTTTTTCCATGTTTGGGAATGTACATGTGGTGTTGCTTTCATTTTCTGTGAATGTGAGCAGTGAAAAGGCTATGAGATGCTGGTAATTTTTTGGCACTTGAAAAAAATCTCATGGATAGCTATTGTATTACTGTATAATATGGGTAAATTGATGATTGATTTTATCCACATCAGAAAAAAATGCACAGTAAAGTTATTTGATGTAAAAAAATATTAAATGCTGCTCTTACCAAAACTTACCCAATGTCACATTGGAGGCAGTTAGCCATATCTGTAAGTCAAGGAGGTCACAGGAGCAGATCCATGGGTTTCCAGCTAAAGCAATTTTAGTCAGTTTAAAGGATGATTTTATATGAAAATATTTCAGAAAATTATACTGTAGATTTAAAACTCTCAGACTTTCT
This sequence comes from Ammospiza caudacuta, assembly GCF_027887145.1. Taxonomy (NCBI): domain Eukaryota; kingdom Metazoa; phylum Chordata; class Aves; order Passeriformes; family Passerellidae; genus Ammospiza; species Ammospiza caudacuta. Next base: position 18,528,040 of record NC_080632.1, read on the forward strand.
AGAGAAGTAAATGTATCAGAATCCAGTTGAGCAATCATGTTATAGGATAGATTCAACACTGAGAGTTGATGTAATCCTGAAAATGCTGCTTTATGAACTGTGCTAATACAGTTGTTGCTAATATCCAGAGTAATGAGATTTTTCAGATTGTAGAAGCTGTTATTGTTCAGTACAGTAATGTTGTTTTCATTCAGATAAAGTTCAGTGAGGTTAATAAAACACCCAAGAATCTCTTTGTCATGATCTTCTAAAGTGATTTTGATCTTTTTGAGGCTTAATTTAGTAACATTTTGAAAAAGGTTGAGGGAGATATTAAAGAGGTTCTTTGCCGACTCCTCACAAGCAACCTGTTGAAAAAAGAGAATGACAACAATTAAATACCATAGAAAAGTCTGCTAAAGATGGTGTCTCAGTGAGGTTTCTTAAAGGCAAGAGAAACTGATCTTCTATTTTTTAATGCTGTCACTTTAAAAGAAAAGTTATATTGCTCTTCATTAAGTTTTATCTACATCTTTCTTAATTAACTCATGGTCTGGTGAGAGAGTGGAATGAATCCTCCTAGTGTCTAGAGACCTGATGTTCCAGACGATTTAGTGCTTAGATATATGAGTCTTCATGTGATGATCATCCAAAATGTAACCAGTTTGTCATACCATTTTGGAATTAATATTAATATTTGGAATGTATTATTTGTTGGGTATAAAAAGAATTCCTTTCCTACATAATCTGGAAAGAAGGTGTCATAGAGGAGATCTACTCAAGACTGTAAATGAATTAAAATATAGTTTCTAAACTGTTTTTTTCTTTTTAATTTACGTTTACTCTTAATTTAAAATAACATGTTTAGAGCAGACCTTCAACTAAACTTTTGTTATATATATGTATGCTATGGCACTTAACTTCATTTTGGTTTTCTGTGTTAAAGGTTAGCATAGCTAGAGTCTTTTTTGATTTGAGTCTTTACTCTCAATACCTTGAAATATTTTTGTTTTCTGAAAAGAGTATATTTATTTAAATATGTAAAGAGGCATTCCTGTTGTTTGGAAGAATTTGAGATACAAAATAATCTCAAATATGCTTCAGTGTTATTTACCCACTTACAATGACTATCATCAGCTAATTGTCCATTACACAGAAAACCACTTCTTACTTGCCTTTTTGTATTTCTTTCTTCAGGACTTTTATGTTTATGAAACAGTTTTTAAAATGCCTTCTACTTCAAGTGTATCTTTCAAAAGTAAGGGTAGTTCAGATCAATGTAAAACTTACGGTTTGGGATGTAATGTTGCAGTCAGCAGTGACTGGATTCAAAAACAATGTTCCAGCCCAGATCACAAGCCAATAGAGTTTCATGTTTGATGCCTAGTAAAAAACAACACTTTTACATATCAAGACCAGAATTATACCTGTGTCTTCTCTAGTGATTGTTTAAGAAATTAATAGATACAGTTATTTCAATGATAGTTTAATAAATTTTGTTCTACATAAATCATAAATACTTTGTAATGCAAAATTAATTGAAAAAACAGGGATTATCAGAATTAATAAATTCAGCTTTCACTTAATTGAGCCAAACCTAAAATCCAGTCTGCAGACTGTATCAGCAACTAGAAAAGGGATTGATTAGACAGGTTAATAGAGAAGAGTATCATAAATGTATAAAACAAATTGGCAGGCTGTACTCATTATTATCCCTGTTAAAGCAGTTATGCGTACTGGAAGGCTATGATTGGAGTAAACTGCAGAAAGTATTGAAACTTGCTTGCTTTCCCCATACAATTTCTCTTGTTGCTCTGACAGAGGCAGAGTGCTCTACTAGAGAATTGTTGGTTTCTCCAGTCAGATTTCTTTTACATTCTTATGTAAGTTACTAAGCATTTTTGTGAATATTTACTTAGAAGATAAATCTTTTCATCTCTTTCTTGTCCATAATGTAACCTATAACATGACATAAACTGGCACTTTTCTGTCATGAAGGTATAGTTGTTGCTCTGATCTTTGGAACTAATTAAACATGGTTCAATCTCTGTTGACAGAATTCTTGTATAGATTCAAGCCTTATTTTTTGAAAGTTAGGAAAGCTCCTACAAATGGTATTTACTGTGACATTAACATCTCTCAAAGAAAGGATCTCTCAGTCATTGCCTTTGAATCAGACACTATTTGTAGTGGCTACTAATTTTGAGCAGAAATGTTACACCATATCTGTGAGATGTTAAGTTAGTCCCTCTTTATGCCATTCATTATACTTGAGTGAAAATGTTATGTAAAAGGTAATGAACCTTTAATTTTTCCAGTTTTTCTTAATTAATCTTTTCTTATCTGAAAAGATAGGGTGTCAAGTTAATATTAGTATCTCCTTGCCAGATTTCTATCTTGCAAAGTAATAGAAACGCAAAAGGTAAAGTGTAAGATACTTGTTTAAAGTGAGCTGTACAGAATATTCACTGAATTTAATAGAAAAGAGTGGAGGAAATTACATGAGGAAGTTTAATTACAAACAATGCTAAACATAGGCAGCCTGTCAGATTTACAAAACCTCCACCAGTCCTTAAAATGAGTGCTGGAAGGCCTTTGCTGATCATAATGAAATAAATGAGGTCATAGAACAAACTGATTAAGTCTATTTGATAACTTTTATATATTTGCATGCCAGAGGATTGACCTTATTCACCTAAATTGAATCAGCCTGGAAATTTCATAACTTCTTGGAAAGAAGAGGAAGATAAATGCCACTTAAAATGCTCTGATCCATTGTGTATTTCTACTTCTGTCAGAAACTTATACTGAATACAGAGGGAGTTCATAAACCTTTTACCATTTAGCCATTATCCCTGGCAGGGATAAGGGGTGCTAGCAGCAGCCCCTGTGGAATTATGTTCTGTATTAAGTTTTGCACTTGTCAGTGGTGGTACTGGTGGCCTGCATGTTTTTTTACTCAGTTTGTGTCTTGTTAATGGAAGACATGATGCTCTTTGAGAACTCCCAAAATGGCCATTTTAACATCTGGATCTTGCAGCATATTTGTACTTTAAAGATACTGCTTCCTATAAGTTCAGAAACAGAGCAGATCTTAACCTGGCAATTTATAAATACAGATTAATACTATTATTGAAGTCTTCAGATTAGAAGACAAGAGCTGTCTTAAATAGAATGGGAAAATATATTAGGTATTGTTTTTAATGTTAATCTGTACATTAATAACAAGTTGAAAAATCTAAGTTGCACATATTACAAAACATAACTCCTAGCTCTTACTTAAGTTTCTGCTGAAAAGGTAGGGATTTCTTACAAATGTGACTACCTGCATTTTTTGTGCGTGAACCTGTGTAATCAGTAAAAGAACAGGAAAGAATCTGTAATTTTAGTTGCAGTTTAGCATTTTACTGGAACCAGTTTTTATGAGCTGCTGCTTAAGCTAAGTGCTTTGAAAAGAGACTTAGCCTGGCAAAACACTGGCAATACATTGGTAGCACTTTGGTATTTCCTTGTAATTAGAAGAGCCTTCTTAAAAATTTCTTTCTGAGAACTTTGAAAACGATATGATTTAAAGATAATGTAATTAATTTTCTGGGAAGGTGATTGTGTTTATAGAATTGATCTGGTTTTCAGAGTCTGTTCCCCAGCTTTTTAATGGAGTAGAATTTACTTAACAACTCAGCATGTCCAAGGTTCATAGTAATTCCTGAAATTTTAATGTACTTTGAGTAGGGTTGGCTTCCTGTCTAGCAACCAAGTTACAGTAATAAATCTTTGCCTGCATTTTGAATTAGACTTGCCAAGTATCTTACCTTTTGGTTGCTTCTGAGAGGTATCGTATGTACACATGTGTAGATTTTTCAGTGTGGTGGCAAGAAATAATATGGTGAAACAGCACTTTGTTTTTCTTCAACCTTTGTACCTGATGAATAACCAGGCAGTGTAAAAAAATAATAAACCTAGAAAATCCTTAGCAAAAGATTGACTAAGTTGAGCAACTTCTTATAATCATCTTGGATTTAATTGGATCAGCAGCCAATAGGAAAGTCTAACTGTAGTATGCTGAAGTGTCAAGTTCCAGATCGTAGAGGAAGCAGTGAGTTTAAATGCCACAGGTGATTTACAAGCAAGTTGAGTTACAATCAGTTAAAGAAATTATGGAGACAGAAAAAGACTTGCATTTTTAATTTGATCATTCATCAAATGAAGAAAACGTCAGGATGTGTGCATACCAAAGTGAAGCTTCCTAGTAGCTAGTTAACTCCATTTTAATACTTGTGTTTTGGAAATATCATTGTCAGAGGAGCTGCAGGGTCATAGATAAAGGTCATTATTTACAGAGAATTATGTGCCCTGTAAGGATGTCTGTAATTAGGGCTGTATTTCAGGAAGTTATAAAAACAAATCATACTTTCTCTGGAGTGAATTTCTATGTACAGGTTGAAAAAAAGGGATTATATTAATATACAAGTGCTGTGTCCTATGCATTTTTACTTGCATTAGTACTCATTCTGTCCAGTACATATCACCAAACTACAGAGCAGTTCATCTCCTTTCTATCTCCATTCCTCTCCAATATGTGGCATTATAAATTGTTTTACTTCACTATGTCTTTGTTGTTATTGGTGCTTTTGTTTTGCACAATATCTCAAAACATTCTACAATTTTTCCAAGCCTCATCCCTGATTCAACTTCATGCATAGTGTTCAAATTATTTCTGGTAATGAATTGTATTTCTGTGACAGCCATTGCTGATTTTTTTTATTGCCTCTTGAAAAATCATTAAGTTGCAGCCTCCCCTCACAAGGTTTCTGCCAGAGAAGAAGCGTCACTGTAAGTCAGACATTTCTAGTCTCAAGGACATGCTGGATCATCTTGAAGTATTTAGCCAGGAGTATATATCATGTAAGAAAAGGAGAATTGCCTCATGTAAAGAGGCTACATTGTAATGTGTCCACACACTTTAAATAGAGGGGGCTGGAAAAAAAAGTTTCTTTCCTTGTCCTGTCTTGCACACTTTAAATCTCTGGCAAAGATGAGAGAAATCCTATAGAGCTTGGAGACCTCACTGCCCTCAAGTGTGGTGTTGCTATACATGTAGAAAACTGTATTCCCACTCTTTTGAAGGTTCCAGCGATCTCCAGGAAAGGCACTGTGTTTGTATTCAAATACAAGATCCCTCTAAGCCATATTACAATGTCTCCAGGAGAATTACATCTGGAGTGGAGATTTCTTCTGAAAATCAGCACCCTTAGCATTTTGTTGAATTTTTTACTGCACTTTCTCAATTTTCTTTCTTCCATGTCCGCAGTTGGGCTTGATTTGAGAGAAACTATCGCTGCTAAGACCTTGCAACAACTTTCCTAGGTCCACACTGAGGCATGAGGCGCACTCAGTAAAAAAGTAACATGAAAGCTCCCTGACATCTCCTAGCTCCATGCCTTCCAAAAGGTCTTGGATCAAACTACTGATGTAGCTTAAAAAAATCTCTTTTCCATTAACACATGTAACATAATTAACCATTTATAAACTGTTGTTCGTGCAGTGAGGGACTCATATTTGGAGCAGGTCTGTATAAATTAGTGTTAGTTTCGAGAGGGTATTAAATTTAATGTCACGTTACAACTATCCAGTATTTCTTATACAGTCCCAGTGCACTCAAAATTTGCCAAACTAAGTGGGAGATCATGATTTTTATTTGTTTCATCATCATCAGGTCCAAAGCATTTTTGCTGCATGGCCTGCTAACCTGACAGAATTGCTACATAATATCCTCAATGTCTTGGAGATTGTGGATCTTTCATCTAAGCTGGTTGGAAGTGGTTACATTTTTGAAACTCTTGAGAATTCCTTGTAAGTGATGAATACTGTGGGATAAGGCTGAGAGAACTGTCATTGTTTAATCTCCAGAAGAAAAGGCTTAGTGGATATTTTATCAAAGTAAATACCTGATGAGCAGGGGTTGAGAAGATGGAGCTGATCTCAGTGATCCCTAAGGGCAGGAGAATGACTGAAAATTAAGAACAAGAAAGTCCCTTTAAATATCAGGGAAAACTCTTCTGTTTGTAAGAGTAAACAAGCATCAAAGCTTTGCCCTAAGCAATGGATATACATTGTGGTATATCCATCCTTCAAGATACTGAAAACCTAAAAAAGACACTGACACCTGCTCTAGGTGACAGTGCTTCGCGTAGTGTGCAGGTTGGACCAGACAACCTTCAGAAGTCCATTCCAATGTCAGTTCTGCCCTGCTTCTGTTGCAGACATTTCTCCACAGAAATCCTTTCTTTCCGATTTCTGTGTCTTCGGGAGGCCAGAGGCCTCTGAAGACAAGGTAAACAATTATTATCAGCTGCTGGGGGAATGCAACAGGGGCACCTATTTTGATTGGTGATTGGTTCATGTTTTATGTTTATAATTAAGGGCCAATCACCAGTGCAAGCCAGGGGATTGAGTCCTTGGCCACAGCTTTGTTGTGGATTCTTTTCTATCTATTCTTAGCTTAGCCTAGCTGCTCTGCAAAACCTCTCTCTATATTCTTTCTAGTATAACTATAATGTATTATATCATATATTAATAAATCAAGCCTTCTGATTCAAGAAACAAGATTCACTGTCTCTCTCTCACCAGCCGCGCCCACTCAGGTGTGGTAATATGCTTCTACAATATTTTCATTATTTCCTTACCCTGAAATTATCATTGTGCAGTTCCACTATTTTGCCTCATCTCTTAAACTTGAGGTCATTTTTGTCTGCACTCTTTGATTCAATAGTATCATTTACACAATTTATAACTTGTCATCTTGCAACTCAGGAAAAGTTAATGAAAAACAGATGAAGAAAAGTCCTGCAGGAAGGTATTTTGCCGATTTTGTAATTTTTAACAGGAGAAATCGCTCTGGAAACAAGCAAACCATTTTAGCAATCTTTCATGAACAATGAAGGGAATTAAAGTACACTCTTCAGGGTCTCAGTTTTAATTTCCTTTAAGTATGTTTTCAAGTTGACTCTCTAGCTTTCAGGAATTTCACAGAAATTACTAGACTTATCATAAAACAGTGAGAACAGTTCTTTATGTGTTCTTTAAATCTGCTAAGACAGTTGCTTGTAGCTCACTATAGCTGGAATGGTAAAGTTTTTGAATTTGCAAGCTATCCATTTTCTAACAAGAATAAAGTCCTGATTCAAGAATGTAAAAAATATCAAATGTCCTAATTAATGCATAGTTAAAAAACTACACTACTCAGACCTCTGAAACCACTCTCCATTCTAAAGTAATTAACAATTCTTTGCAAAAAGTAATCTGTTCATCATCATCATCTGATGCTGTCAAATCCTGATATCTGTATTATGTTTTCTTTATGTGCTTTCACAAATTTCATATCTACTTACTTTCTTCAAACTGCTTGTTGTTACTCCAGAAATTTCCTGATTGAGAGGTAGTACCATACTTTTGCAAGTGTTGAGACCAATGCAGATAGACAGTATGGGAGTGTTGGAAAATACCATGTGGGTATTATAAAGGCAGAGAATTCTTCATCTTCTCTACATTTTGTGAACGTTTGTATTGCTAATTCAGTTCCAAGAAGATTGGATACAAGTTGGTAACACCCTTTTATAGCATCTAGACTTTTTCTGTTACACTGAGCATGTCAGTGAAGCTAAGGAGTACTGGAGTTTGAAATAAGTGTTTACAATATGTATTTACCAGTAAAAGTTACAAAAACATTATATTTTTACAGCACAGAAAAGTTAATTCAAGCTGTAGAAGAAGATATCGAGCGTGAAAAGATTGTGGCAGATGACATAATGAAAGACATGTCACAGGAAAATCAGGCTAAATATCTGGAGATAAAAGCTGCTAATGAGAAACTCTCCCAGGTTGGCTTGTTCCATTATGCTTACCTAAAATATTTCTTAAACAGGCTTTTTGGGGTTTAGATAAAATTTAAATACTGATGAAATTGACAACAGACTAATACAATAAAAAAGCTTGCTGGTATCTTAATCAATTGTAGAAGTACCTGGAAATTAGGCAATTGGCTGAGACCAAGTGCTTTGCCTTCTTGTATTTCATGCTTTAGGAAGAAATAATGTTCACAATTTTCTGTTTGAATTTAGGGTTTGACATGCAGTTTTTAAAAGCCATTGGGATACTTAGATGTTTCATCATGTGTAAAAAGCAGGAGAAAAGGAAAAATAACCCCAGCAATTTTTGTAGTTCACTTCAGTAGAAAGTTTTCTTCTTGTGTAAAAAAGTGAATCTGACTAGCTTTTTCTAATATTACTATTATTATTGTTATTGTTATTATTGTTATTGCATGTCTGAATGTATAAAAAAAAATAACTGGGCTGTATAAAATGTTTGTTACTTCACTAATCTGTATGTTAACAACAGGAGTAACACTTCTAGGCTCCCTGGGACGATCTAGTTCAAGCATGGTGTCTTAAAAGTTCCTCTGTATGGTCTGTACAGAGATGAGTTCCATGTTTCCTATCTGTCTTAGAATAAGCTGAATCAGTAGTCAGGGCTTACCTGTCTCTTTCTGGACTATGAAGAAACTGTCGTGATTCAGATTTTAAAATTTGACTCTAAACTCCTGAAATACAGATAGTAAATTCTACCAGTGGTACTGACTTAAAAAAAAAAAAGTAGAAAAAGTGCAAACAATTTTTTGGTAGTAGCCCAACTGCAAATAACAATGATAAGAGTAATGGAAAAGTTGGATGCTGAAAGCAAGTGTTTACTACATCTGAGTTATGTGAAGGAGCTGGACAGAGTCTTGTGTTACAAATTTTTAAGAGCAGCAATGGGACAGTTTACAGTATTTGATACATACTAAAGTTTAGATCAAAAAATTAGTTAAGTAGTAATTTTTATCTGAATTTTGCATTTTGCTTCCTCTTTAGGAATTGGTTGTTCAACAGCAGGAATTGGATGCACTAAATGTGAAGGAAGAGAGTCTAAGAGCTGTATGTATGATAACAAGTGGTCTCTATACTAACCTTCGCTGAATGCTAGTGTAAAGAATAATACAATCAAAAAAATATGTGTAATTTCTTTTCCCTAAATTTTCAGATACTGTAGGATCATGCTTTAGTATGGAAAGGCAAATCTGCCTTTCTGGTTTCCACTAATAATTTCTAATCAGTTTTGGGTAAAAATATCTTATTGAGGGATTTTTTTTTCATACTAGGTCTTTCATGAATAAAAGGATCTATGACCTGAAGCATATAGTCAGAAAGTATAATTTTCAAATACTGCTAGATATTTTTCAGTCCTTTTGAATGTTGTACATAGTTTGAAATCCCCTGCAACTGTGAAGTAATAAATCTCCTCAGAAAATTGGCCCAAGGAGGAACTTGTAAATCAAGAAGTAACTGATTGGGATATTCTATTCCAGAAAATGAAATATTGACAATATGGATTATGAATTTTACTTTTTATAAAGTACTTTATAAAGTGCTTTTTACTGTCTCTGTGCTTTTTGTAAGAAACAAGCTTCACTTGCAATGTATAGGTAAGTGTTGCTGTACTAAAACATGATTGCCACAATGGTCTCTTCCCATCTGAAAACAGCTAGTAGGTGTTTGCTTTTCCCAACAGGAAATAGCACACTCTGCGGTGAAACAGGAAGCTGTGCAGTTGTATGAAAAGCTCCATGAGCTCAAGGAACATCGAGATCGAATGATTGCTGAGGATAAGAACATGGAGTCTCCACAGGAGGAAAGAGAGAGATTACTAAAGCAGGCAAGAATAGGAAATGTTGTTACGTCAAAGATTCTCCAAGCCAGCATTTTTAGGGGTGATAATACTTGAAAATACTTAGGTTTGAACTTTGCCTTTATCTGTCCTCTAGGCAGTGCAAATAATCTGACATTAAAAATAGTTGGGATATTTCAGGTCCAGCCAAAACTATTGTAGTGGGTTCAGAGGAAGGCTGTGAAGATAATCTCAGGTCTGGAGCACGTCTTCTATGAAGACGAGATAAAAGAGTTGAAGCTGTTCATTCTGGAGAAGAGAAAGTTCTGAAGAGACCTGATAGCAAAGTCCAGTACCTAAAGAAGGCTTATAAAAAAGTGGACGAGTGACTTTTACGCAGGCAGAAAATTATAGGATGGGGGAAACTCTTTTAAACTAAAAGACAGAAGATTTAGACTAGATGTTATGACAAAATTCTTTATTGTAAGGATGGTGAGGTGCTGGAATATGTGGATGCCCCACCCCTTAAAGCATTCAAGGCCAGGTTGGATGGGGACCCTGAGCAACCTGATCGAGTGGATGGCATCCCTGCCCATGGCAGGACTGGGGAGTAGAAGGAAGTGTGAGTTGGAAACAGGCGATCTTTAAAGTCTTTTCTAACCTAAACCATTCTATTATTTTAAGAGAACAAATTTGGTATGGTGAGGTTTTCAGGTGGTTCACTTGCTCCTATTCATGAGACATGTTGGTTGGGAAAACTGATCCAGTTGAACAGCTCTTGTAACCTAACTCCAGAGAGTATCCTTGCGAGATACTGAACAGGTATACTAGTCCAGGAGTAATTGGATCAGTTTACAATGGCCTATATTGTAACTGACCATTGATACTTTATAGATTATTGGTCTGAATGACCAATGGTAAGTGTATTTCATTTTTTAAAGTATGATTTTTAACCATTTGGAAGACATAATGCCTAAATCTTCACTTTTTGTTGGACTGTGTCACAAATTTGTGATTTCAAATGCTAATTTTCTATTCTCTGTATTTTGAATTCAGATTTTTATATAATTTTCCTCTTTTCATTTGTAGATTTAATTTTGTATATTAAAGTTGTTGAACTTTTTTGTAGGTTAAAGATGATAGTCAAAAAATTGCAAGCATGGAAAGACAGTGAGTAACTCCATTATACTGTTGCTATAAATTACATGTACACCCTAAAGACACATGGTTGTGTTCCTTCACAAAGTCTATTTCTATAGACTTTTAGAACATCACCACATCTTCAAACCTGTACTAGTCTAACCTTCCACAGAGAATAGAATATGTTCTTCTGTTTCAGGTAAACAAGTTTTGTAGTGATAAGACATTTAGATCTGCATAATAAGATACTTCCATCCCTTAGGAACACGCCTTGAGAATATAGATTTCTAGTAGCACTAATTTAAACTTGCTTAAGGCTGAAGAAGACATTGATTTGTAAGAGATGCTCCTCTGAGACAGCTATGAAATTTAACCGTTATTACACTGCAGTCACATTTTTAAGTTTGTTTATGTGTTCTTAAAGCCTAAGAGTTACAGAAGTACCATTCTAAAGAGTAGTAGGGCATTGCTTCTTGATTCTTAGGTACTGGGTCTTTCCAAAGACTGGCCAGAAAGTCAAGTAAATTTTATAATAAATGTGTTGAGGGGGAGATAAAAAAGTACAATATTTTCTGGTTTTGAGCCTTTTGATTTCTCTTTCTTGAAAGAAAAACTGAGATAATTAATAAAATCTCTTAGAAACAATATTAAATTCTTTTAAGCAATATTTCCAACTAAAATTATTTGTTAATTTTTAATGGATTTTAATTGGATAATGAGTTGTTTAACAGATTTTTTTTAATAAATAACAATAACAAAGAATTATATTTGAGATTTTAAGTAGAAATATGTTAAAGGTAGTTTCATTTCACACTTTGATTGATTGCATAGCCGAGTGATTTATTTTGAAATTTCTTAGTGGATTTTACTAAATACAGTTATTGCTGTTTAACAGTTATATTGTACTTCTTTGGAGGTACAACAGTTATGTTGTACTTTAAGAATAGCAACCAGCAGAGGGACTAGTTGAGTAAGTTAAGAATTACTGATGACTCAACAAAAATTGTTTTTTTAATAAAGAGGAGCTACAGAACTTCTATTTAATAAACAGAGGACTAAGTGACAGATGATTTACATATACCTTTTATAATAACAAGAATCCCATTATTCTTTCGGGTTTGATTAAATCTATAGTTTCTATTTTTATTCTTGACTTTTCAGTTTTGTCTAAAATAAAGTAAGTCTTTTACAACACAGTTTTAACCTTGACTTTCATTATCTATTTGTTAGGTTGGCAGAAGTAAAAGAAAAAATAGATTATTTTAAAAAGGTCATTCAACGACTTGATACAGATCTGGAGAACCATCGAGGTAATATGATTAGAGTTGTAGCAGACTATGCAGAGCTGCATCTGATTGTTCTATAACAAACTGTTATACCTAGGAGTTGCTTAAAATTTTGAGGCTTATGCGGTAAGTGAAAACTCATCAACATGAGAAGTTCTGTGCCTACAGATACAGCCTTTTCTTTTCAGACATAACAATTGGGGAGTACCCACCTTTAGTGGTACATTCAACAAGTTCATGTTGGAAATTACCATATAAAATAATAGGACAGCTGGCTGGTTTTCTGTTTTATTTTATTTTTAATATTTTTTGGGAAATAGAAGTTTAACTTACTGGAAGCACTGCAGAACAAACTCATATTTATAAATGCTTTAATTAATTTTACCTTTTACATTGTCTGTTAGACTGTCAGCAAATGTGGAATTGAGGATATTTAATAGCAATGTCTAAAGTAGACTGAATTCAGTATTATTTTTATCTGTCTTTGAAACTTCTTGGGTTAATCTTGGCAAGAAGAGTTTGTAAGCTGCCTGGTAATGGCCTTAGCTTACACTGACCTCCAGCAAACACATGCTGCTGATGCTTAGGCTAGGTTAGTTTGGAATTTTTCCTAGCACTGGAAGTTGTGGTTCTGTGGTTACTTTCTCTTCTGGAGGAAGTAACTTCAGTTTGAGCATGGGCCCTAAAAACGCTGTAAAAGCTTATAGATAAAAGGAAGATCCATGCAAAGGAAAAACTTCTTTTGATTGTAAGAAATCTTGTTCAGATAGGAATTAGATAAATATATGCCTGCATTCTGAAAGTCTTTACAAAATTTTTAACTTCTGTAGGATTGAGGAATTACGTTCTTCTTACTTTATGCCTTTCCTTGTGCAATCAACATAAAATATAGCTGTAAGTTTATTCCAGTTGAATAAATATCTAAAAATCTGCCTCTAAGCAAATGTTTCAGACATCTGTTTATCATCTTTTGCCTGGCAAAATATTTCATATTTCTACAGATACTTCATATTTTTGGAAATAATTTATTAAGACTGCTTTATTAGCTTTGTGTTTCCAGATAATATCATTGCAAACTTTATTGTTCTTCAGTTTTTCCTTTTTGTTTGGCTTGCAACTATTTTTTTATTTTAACTTTGGAGAAATACAGAAGGTAAGAAGTGAGTTGCTTTTCACATTTTATAGTTTAGTGCACACACAGAGTCATTCGTTGCTTGACTGTCTCTTGTTTTAGAAAAATAAATTTGTTGAAGAAGACTTTGAAGCATATGTAGGAAAAAGCACATGTTCTTTGTCAGCATATCAGAACCAGTCAGAATATTCAGAATCTAGTTACTTAGAGGTATAATACAGAGGGAATTATACCTCTTTGTGTAACACAGAGGGACTAAAGATACTCATAAAGAGTAGCTTTAAGACACAGAAATGTAAACTGCCAGTGGTGCCTTCCCTAGTGAATGGAGAGAAGATCACAGAGGGCCATTCATACTTCTGCTCTAAATCAGTGTCTTGGTGTGTCCTTGAAATTCCTGTGCTCTCTCCCTCCCCAGTGACTTTACTTCTGGATCAGTATTTAAACATTATTACATAGCATTCCCAAAATTCAGCTCCAAAGCTTTTTATGTAAATATCAGGTGAAATAGCCAGTAAAAAATATCCAGACATTTTAACAAAGGATTATTTAATATTTTAGGATAAGTATTTCAGTGTTAGAAATATTTCTGAGCTGGACAAAGACTAAACATACGATGCTGGAATAACTATTTTTAGGTTTTACCAGAAAAAATCTATATAAGTAAATAATTCACCCACATATTATTTGGCCTGTATACTAGCAGTAAACTTTTAATGAGTAGTCAAAGTCAGCATTAACTCATAATGCAACAGACTTAACCCTTCATACATTGAAGAGGAGGTTAAGACAGTTGTGTATTAGTGGTGTATTTGAAAGAAAACTTACTGAAAAGACATCTCAAAATTGTGGACTTCAAACATTTTTTCTATAAACACTTGACAGATTATGTAACTCTGTTTCATGGGTCTCCATTACTGGAATTCTTAAGAGTAGAGCAGGCTAAGTCATTAACTCAATTAAAAATGTAGACGTTTGAAACTTAAAATTATTTCTAGAAAATGAATTGTCTCATCTTCTTGTGACAGATATATCAGGTGTCCCACTTTAGTAATACTTACAAATTATGAGTTAATTATAACGAGTAGTTGAATTTAAAAATAGGTTGTCTGTGAATGTTATTCCTTACTTCTAATACCAGTATATTGAAGGTGTATGGAAATGTTTCCAACTTAATTGTAGAAAGCTTTCTGTGCATTTTGTTTTCCTAGACCATTGCTTGTACAGTTCTCCTGTTTATTTCCTTGAGATTATCACTTGCAAGCTGCATATCCTTATGAAAGGTGAAAGTGCAGTTGAAGTGGCTCATGCATTAAACAGGGCTGCAGAAACTGTTAACTAATCTTGGTGCCCAAATACAAAGAAGCATTTGTTCTCCATTATTGAAATTCACTTAACTTCAGAAACCCCTTTGAATTTCCTTTGCCCAAGTATTTATCTCCCTCCTGTCTGTCAGAAGTTGTAACCTTGAAATGTTGTCAAAATTGCGTTGAGACTGATTCATTATGGTATCTTCTTTTTTTAATATAAAGATATATATAATATAGTTAGTTGAACTGACTACATTAAATGAAATAGGGTGAATCCTGTAGTTCCTAGGCATGTAGAAATTTTATTTTTGTGACAGACATTTTACCTTCATGAAGGAATCCAGGCCTGAGACAATATGAAGTTAAATCAATGGTACATGTCTTGTAGGGGAAGAAAATTGGAAATACAAGGAGTTGAAGAAGAGGGAAGAGAGCATGGACAGTAAGTTGTCTTATATTATTTACCTAATATTGTGTATGTGCTGATCTTTGCATGAAGTTCTGCAGTCTTGTTCTGCAGACAAGATAGTTGATACCTTACATGACAGTCACAAATATTCAGAGCATCTTTCAAGACTTTTTATCAACCATTAAATGTCTTAGAAACACAACTTTATTTTATGAAAGCAAAGTTGTAATTAATGGATTGAGTGATTAAAGCAGAACTTCAGCATGGAAGACTGTAGATAAAATGTAATTCTATAAAATTAGAACTTCTCATATCTATTTACTCAAGATGAATGTTTCTAAAGCTTTGTTACATGTCATAAAGTTTTAATGATGTAGAGACTTCAGTAGCAACTAACAGAGGATGGAAACAACTGACTTTAAGTATACCTTATTCCTTTCATACTGTAGGAGACAGCTTACCAAAAAAGTTGGTCTGTTACTCAGCAAAAGGGATAACGGTCAGTAAACATGCCATGGAGGTTCAAGGGATATAATACCTGTTTTTAAGTGTTCTCCAAAAATGTTCTGTATAACTTATGGCTATCATGATACTGAGAAAAAGGTCTCAGCTGATAATAAAAGAAGATTAATAAAAAAACACAGCAAGTTTCTGTGTTTTCAAATTGCCAGGTTTCCTCAGAAGCAGAGACAAAAGCTCACTTGATCTGGATTTTCCATATTAATGCAGATGGAGTCTGCAGGGCTTGACTTTTTGGGTTTTGGTTCTGCTTCTACCCTTCATTAAAGGTTATTGCTAAAGTTCTAAACCAGTTAGTGATTTGGGGGACCTGAAACCTGAGAGATTTGGGAATACCAGGAGTCTTAAGGATGGGGAAAGAGGAAATATGGTGCCTATGTAGAAGAAGAGGGGACAGGGAAATACAGGCCAGTCAGATTAGTATCAATTCCCAGAAATAATTTGGGAAAACTATGCAAGCTAACAATATGTAAATGTTACAGGAATGGGAATATGAATAACACTAGTATTGATTTGTCAAGTACAAACAACTTTTTTTCCTTTTTTTGTGTCAGAAAAATACTGCAGAAAAAGGAAGGTGTAGCAGATTATGTGTACTTTAACTTCAATATAACCTCTGCTGTCTTGTGGTCTTTTTAGATTCAAGCTAGGCAAATATTGTCCATTATTAATCTATATTGTGCATTAAGTTAAAAAAATTATTAGTTTTGAAAGATTCAGTGCCAAAATTAAAGGATGTACTGCGTGGTGTTTTGCAGTGTGTTGGATTGTCAGTGTGTTCAGGTTAGTCAGTATTTTCTTAATCAGTTGGATATTGGGAGAGAGTATCTGACAGAAGAGTTACAAAAAATGGTCCATCAGAAAAGCTGAAATCATGTTGGAGCACGTAGTTAGAATTTAGTATACATCTGTTATGTTAGAAATCAATTACAAAAAGTTTGGAAACGACTTAGTGTTAAGTTTCTACACTTGGATGGAGTAATCAACAGCGAAAATGCAGAGCAGGGAGCGATTCATTAGGTACACCTCTGTGGTATGGCTCAGAGAGTGAAAGACAAAGTGAACATGGCTGAGCAGTATCAAACTGACAAGGAAAATACCACAACAGTAGGTGTACATTGGAGTGTAATTTTTTTTGACATCTGAAGTATTTTTTTCCCTGTGCATCAAATTCTTCAGATGGGAGTTCTGCTCATAAAGAAGGGGGCTGTCAGTCCTTAAGAAAGCTGATGGGAGTATGCAGAAAGCATGACCTGCAAGGAGATATAAAAAGAATTTGTCTTTTATTTTAGAAAATTTATGACAGTTGTCAAATGTGTAAAAAGGCTGTTTCAAATAATAATGGAATAATTTATTTCTACATATACATGGAGGATAGAAAAGGAGTAACATACCACTAGGTGCAGAAAGATTTCAGTTTGGATATTAGTAAAAACTTCCTACCAATCAAACTTACCAAGCATTGAAATAGATTATCCAGGAGAACTGTAAAGTATGTATTAGGAGCTCTGTTTGTGAAGAATATAGACAAACATCTGAATTACAGACATAGATCTGGCTTTGTCTTGGAGCAAGTGAATTAATTTGATGAGCTCTTGCACTTTCTTGCATTCAAGAGTTTTTATGAATCTGTGAAATACACAGCATTCAAATGAAACAAGGTCAGTAAGCTGACAAGTTTCAAGGTCTCTACCACCTGGCTTTTAAATAAACAATTACAGTAACCTATCACAAACTGTACTGCTTCCAATATAATACTAAGTTTTGACTGGAAACAACATTGCAGCCATAAAAGTAAGAGCCTTCTTTTTTATGTTTGTTAATCCCTAGATTTTCTAGCGACTTTTGAAGATGTGAAGAATCAGGAATTGGAAAGAAAGGCCCAAATAGAAGCCAACATTGTTGCACTCCTGGAGCACTCAAGCAGGGTAAGCATGTAGCATTTTCATCCTCCTTTGGCAAGCTAGGACTTCAGACGCACAAAACAGGAGAATAGCTGGATAAAGAAGGATGGTGGATTTTATATATTTATATTTATCTACATAATTATCTCTTAAAATTAACATTAAACATGTTAAACTACAGCTGATTAAACATTAAACAGCTGTAGTTAAAAAAAGGATTTGTTTAATTTCTCTCTTTTTCTAGGGGAAGGGTTTTGCACAGTGTGTGATATTGTAACCAGAACACAGGAATATTTTCATCATTTCTATAACTCTGCATCTCTCTATAACTAACATTAATAATGATAAACATTTCCAAATACTGAAAATAAAACTACTGCAATATTTTGTTTATCCACAGTTTGCAAAACTCAGTTCATGGGTATTCTGTCACTAGTTTTACTGAACTAAAAATATTTCAGTTGTCCCTCTACTAAAAGTATGTCTGAACTACCCTGATACATAATATTTAATGTAAATATTACAAATTAATAATGTAGCAGTTCAGAAACTGTTCCCATTTCCAGTCTGCCATTTTTCTCACTTTCAAGACTTGTATTCTTTTTAATGTTTTTGGCTCCCATGGATTTTTTATGTTATAGAAAACTTTCAACTGAGTAATATTTTGATTCTCTGATTATTTTGTCTCGTACCTCTTTCAATATAGTATACCATTAGGTATACTTTAGATGTTCTCACTTACTTTACAACAGACCTATGTGACAGCACAGTTTATATTTGCTGCATATTTATTTCGTCTGTACTGGCCTGTCAATACATCTTTTATCAGAAGTTGGCAGAATGCAAGTCATTCACATTTAAATCACCCAAATAACAGACAGTGTCATAGGACAGGAGAGTTTCTTACTTATCCAGTTACCTGTTGTTGTTTCAAAAATACAGCATGTTCATATAATTGTTGTTGGTAACACACAGAATCTGAATCATATGAAACAAATTTCATCTGTTACCAATCAAGAGCTGAAGATTATGCAGGAAGACCTCACTTTCAAATCAAATGAAATGCAGAAATCACAGAGCACTGCTAAGAATCTGATTACAGGTGAGATCAGTGAATTTTCTAATTAATTCCTTAAAATAATAAAGACTACCTGCATTGTTTCACTGATATTATGTAGAAGATTTCTGAATATTAGATATCAAGTCATCTCCAAATATTAAAATACAGTGATAAGTTCACAAATTGAAATGCTTCTGGGTAACAAGTTATTTATTTTCATCAATTTATTTATATTTGTTTTATTTATTTATTTATATATTATCTATTAGATATTGTATGCTATGTATTTATAATAGGTATGTATACTTATTTATATTTACCTTACTATTATCACTAAATTATCATCTTCCTTGCACAGATATATGTTTAACATGTGTATTTCAATACAGGGGTTGAATTGAGCTAGAATTTTATTTTACTAATACTTGCCTCAAAACAAGATCTTCCATGATCTTGATAGAGTGTTTAATAAACGGAAACAGAGTCTTGCATATTTATCTAACCATGAATTATTTGTAAATGTCGTTCTTAGTATCACTTACTTATGGTTTATGCTTTTCCAAATGGATATGTATCACAGGCAATTAACTGACAACAGTGAATAGCTCTCAAATCCCAAGGCTTCAGTTCTGCAGAGTGAATATTCATTTTGACTTTATTTTCTAAACACTCAAATACTTATTAGCATCTTGAGGATGTTCTCTGTAATTTCATTCCTGTAAGAAGTGTCTCTTTAGTTCGTTATTTGCACTGTTTAATTCTGTGTCTTTGTCAATATCATTATTGGTTCAGCAAACCTTTCCTTGTCTGTTTGGCTGAAAGGAAGGGGCAGGAATTAAGAATGATAAATCATTTTCTTAGAAGGCTGTATCATGTTGTACTTCACAGTAATTTTCAAAATAGGAGCCAGTATTGTGACTTCAAAGTAGTTACGAACAAATAAGTTATTTGGCACAAAATTTTAGAGAAATTGATTTTCTGCTGTGTGATTTAATGCTAGTGTTTGCTCATCTGCAAATACTCATTTTGCAGTTGTAGTGTAGTTTGAATTTTTGGGCCTTATATTTATAAAAGTTCAAATATTACTTTTTGTTCTTCCATATAAGCATCATTTATGACTCTTTTCCAATATAAGGATGTTTTGGAAGCACGTAGTACTATAGAGGCATTATTGAATGAAAATTTTTTTTCTCTGTAAGTGAAGAGGAGGAAGTTACAGTACATAATTTTCAGCAGACGATTTAAGTTATTCCTAAGTAAATGTCTGACAGCTGGGATTCACAGATAGTTTAACAAGATTCCTTCAGAAATACAGTGAATGCTCAATTTGCACAGTTGAAGTTCCTTCTAATCTTTGAATGCACAGCCATCTTCAGAATTCTTTTGTTATGATTAAAATCTGGATTTCCACACTTTCTTGTTGTAACAAAGATATAAAAAGTCTACCACCAGAATCCTTAAAAAAATAAAAAAGAAAAGGAAGTTGTGAAGGGTAAACAAAAGTGCTGATGGCATAGTTTCCCAAAAATATTTCCCTGGGTCACTGTAATTTGTTCTGAGAATTTGCCACTGTGTACACACTGCATGCTAGATGCTGCAACTTCATGGCCTATCAGAAGGAACTGGTCTGCATCCTCTTCCTGTCTCTTCCCCTAGAGGAATTTTGAGGTTTTTTCAGTTTTGAGATTTTTTCATTGAGTCTGCTGCTGGATAAGGAAAAAATTTTCCCCTTCCAGTTTTGACCTTTTTCTCTAGAAAGTGTGAATGGGTAGGAATATCCATTGCAGTCTCATCATACTTGTATTCGACAGAACAGTCCAAGAAATTTTTTTGCCTTTTTGGCATTTGGGTTGGCACTAGTCTTTACATGTGAAATAAATTCCAACTGGTCAACTATGTATAATTTTAAAATAAGAAAATACAGATATTAGAACAGCTGTACAAAAAGTGAAAATGCTGTGATCAGACCTAGGTAAATACTCATGAACATCTCTAGTTGTTTTCTGCTATTTCTCTCCAATCTGAGTCTATTTTTTAATTTTATTTTTTACTGTTTCTGATCTAAAACTCTCATTTATTGATTTGTCTTTAAACCACAGTGCTCTAGGAACAAGAAAGGAAAGAGGTGATCTGTTCAGTTATGGTTTACAATCTGTCACTGACCAATGCCAGAAACTTCATTGTGAAAGACTGAGCAGTTATAAAATATTGTGGACACACTGAATGTGTTTTCTTAAGTCCTTTGCAGTGAAAGCAGACTGTGAATTACATACATGTGAAGCAATCAAAAATATTATAATTTAAAATACTTCTTTTAATTTGCATGGGAATTGTTCATATTTATATAAATGCTCCTTGCACATAGAGGACACTTTCAATCTTACTTTATGAATAAGCCTTCCTCAGGATAATTGCAAATGGTACAGAAATCTTGGTGTGTCCTTTTTTTTTATTTTGAGGTTCCTGAAGAAATCATGAAAGTGCTCTGTAATATGCCAGAAATGTTGATAAAAGTGAGTGTTTCACTATAAAATATAAGTATATGGCATAAATACAAAGCAGTGAGATGAGTAGCAAAATCTTGCTCTGAATGTTTTGATCAGGTGAGATTTTCCCATGTAAGTCCACTGACAGAACTATACCCATAGTTTTTGGAAAGGTGAACCCTCCTTCTATCCCATGGACACACCTATTTTCTTCTGACTTAAAGATTTATACTGCCTTGATTAAGTTGGGAGGAAATTTTCTCTCCTTTTTTCAGCAGATCAGCACAAATCTCAAGATGCAAACATATGCCAAGAAAAGGTTTTTTGTGCAGTCTCTTCCCTCTCAATAGCCCATGTTGCCTGATACTTTGGAATGTAGGAAGAAAACTGCATTATCTCTGTTGTTCTTCTGAGTTAGACACAGATCTGAAACATAAGATGATATAGCTATGTGTTCAGAGTTCAGGAACGTGAATGAAATACAATGACAGGTCAGATCACAAAACAGTCCAAACTAAGTCTAGCCAACATCTAGTCCTTCCTGACTCTGGGTAAGTAACCTAACCCAAGACTGAGTCAAAGTACTTTTATTACTTTGTGTATATATAGTTTCTTCCCTCCCACATGTCTGGACAGTTTCAGTCTTTACAGTCCTCTTTATGTCATAATCCACCCACAGTTCTTATGTAATTCTTTTAATTACATAAGTCTGCTATGTTTTTAATGGCATCTCAGAAGTAAATGCTATATATTGTAGCCTATGTTGATATTATAAGCTGTGACGCTTCTTTTTTGAAGAATATATGAAGGATATATGGAAATGTTTTCCTCTACAAAGCAAATGTTTACTGCAAGTTTCACTATTTGTTGTCCTAAAACCAAATCTTATCCATATTCAAGCAGCACAAATAAAAAGAAGATGATGCTAAAAAATTAATAAAAATACTTCTTTGGTTTGTCTGTGTTCTGTCTGCACTTCTGTTGCATTGCAATAAACTTTTTGTAAGTTATCACCACTGCTTTAAGATTGTGGTGCTACAATTAATTGCATGGTGCTATAAACATTACAAATAGAAACACTGTGATGCATATCATCATATTTTCATTACTCTTCACTTATGGATTATAATACAGTAATTGTAGTGTGTGAGTCTGACTTGTGGCATGGTGGTGAAGATCAAATTTTTTGTTTCCTTCACGTTAATAACTCCCAAAAATACAAAAAATCATAAGTGTTTATATTGGTTAAATATAGCATAAATGTTTATGTAATGGGCTGTGTATTTTGAAACAAAAAGTACTGTTAATTAGAGATTGTGTTTCTGGTGATCTAGAGAGTCAAAAACTGCAGCTGGACCTACAGAAGATGGAACTGTTGGAGGGCAAGATGGTTGGTGAACTAGCTTCTCTTAAGGACAAAATTGAACAGACAAAAGCAGAGTTGGAGATCTACAATAATTTGCCAGCTCTGAAAGCATCAGGAGAAGAAAAGAAAAAGGTAATGAAAGGGATGAAACAAAGTGTGTGCTTTTGAACAGTTAGTGGAGGGGAATCCAGTTTTGTGACTGGCAGTCCTTCTGACAGCTGAAAAACAGGATTGCACATCAGTGCAAATTAATCCAAATACTATTTTGCTTATATGTGTGACTTGTTAACTGGGTACATGTAGCAGGTATTCAGCTGGGTATCTTTTAATAACTGCCTTCCACAAAATCTCCCCATTCTATTTTAGTGATTCAGCTAAACTCTTATGCAATTTATGACTGCCCATAGCTTTGAATTTAGCAATCTAACACAGAACACAAGCAAAAGAGAATTTCCTACAAATTCTTAATAACAGCATTCCCACTGGTGTTCATACAGTATTGTCCAAGCATACAGCTTGGTCATAATCATTGATTATTGTTTTTGGGATAGAGCATGCAGTGCTGGAGAAAAGCATATGAGTTCTTTACACATATGCATGTGATCTTGTTCTAAAAGGAAAAAAAGTAGCATCTTAAAAGGTAAATTGAAGTAATGTGCTTGAAGCCCACATCAAATCAACTCATCCATTAATCACTTTTTGTTGGGTTTTTCCCTAACTAGAAACTCGAGGATGACAAAGAAAAATTAACAAAACGAAGTCGTGCTTTTAAGAAAATAATGGAGCATTTGAATACAGAGTATGAGACACTAAAGAAGGAGCTGCAAGAAAATGAGACCCATTCTCAGGTATAGGTCAAGTTACATATTATTCCTTCAGTTGTTTGTTTCTTGGTTTTGGCTTTCTCATACACATGAAGCTTTGTACAGGCAGAATCTGTTCCTTCTCAGTGAGTTTTCTAAGTCATGCGTTGTAAGTGTGTAACTGTATTTGCTGTTTTCAAACAAAAGGTAATATTGTGCCAACAAATGGCTTGTAAACTTTGGATTATTAGCAGAAATCTTTCTGAGCTAAAAGTTATGTGAGTCCTTTGTTTAAGTGTTTGTGTTAATCTTGCTCTGAACTCTCTACCTTCTGCCCTTCCTTTGCTTAAGTAGTTTGAGGACGAACTTAGAAAGAAACTGCAGGGAAGAAAAAGGTCACTGCTAGTTAGCGAAGATCTCTTTTGCTTTTAAAGTCATGGTGATTTTTTTTTTTCCTTTAAATCTGTACTATTAATTCCATTTTCCTTTTTCCAGTTCTGCTCCTTGCAGGCCACTGAAGTTTTAGGGTCTGTTCACATTTAAACAACTTTGGTATATATGTATATTTGTATTTCAAAAGTGAATCAGGAAAGACGTTTATAGCTTCTTGATCGGCTTCTATTCTTTCATTATAAATACACATAAATTGCTGTCATTTTGGCAGCAGAACTTTACTGGTAAACACGTTTGAATGCACAGAAGAAAAATAGATAGTCTTAAAATAAAGTGGAAAGGGAAACTGATTTTTTAAATGCATTTCACTGTTTTTTATTGATTTATGTTTTTGAGATATTTGTCCTTTAGAACTGTTATTTTTTGCTAATACAGTTAAAAGCTGAAGGTCATATTGCAGATGTTTAAGTTGACTTTCTTTTGAAATTAATGTTGCGGAGCAGATGAGAAGACATAGAGACTGAGACATAGAAACTGAGACATATGTGTCCATTTGTAGCATAGGGTTATGATAATCATTCTAGGCTGATGATGCAAATCCTCAAAGCTACATGCCAAAATGTGAAAGACTTGAGACACTCTGAATCTTTTTTGCCAAGATCAAATTCTAGGGTTTAGGTAAATTAGAAATGCATACTCAAACAGTGTTAAGTGAATTGCATAATCAGTCTAAGGATTTTATAAAAAATAGTAGTTGTATGTAATTTCTTCAGTTCATTAAGCTGTGGCAATTCTATTTTTATGTGGGTGAAAAGGATTTTTTTTCTTTACTTTTTACGCCCTGAGTGTAAAAAAATGAGGGTGAATTAAGGTATGTCTTATAATAGCTGATTATTTGACATGTGTCAAGCATTTTGAAGTACAAATAGTGTTCATAAATGTGGAGGACTTGGGCAATTTTGCAAGAGGTCAGCTGGTCTTCAAGCAGTTACTGTAAAAATACACTGAATCTTTCCTTTTCTCTGTGTAAGATAACATGTATTTCAGTTCCAGGCTCCTTTGCTGGCTGTGTTATGTGCAGCAATGTCTACCAAAAGGACAATAATAATTCTAATTAGCCAGAAATACCTAATCTTGGAAACAAATGATTGCCTTGTTTCCTGCAAACTAGTACACTAAATAAACTGATTCTTACTGTTAAAGTTTGAATTACATAGAAACTATTTTCATCTTTTCCAGCTTAAGGAAAGCTTTAAACTAAAATACTGCAATATTTTCTTTATTTATTACCTCAGTTTCCACTTAAAGTTTAGTCTCAGAATGGTTTTTAGTTTTACTTTTAAAAATAACATCTTCATATCTTGAAATGCAGAACCTGGAACAGTAGCATCAGAAAAACAAATATAAAATTGTATTGTAAGGAAGCAGCCATCAATATAATGTCCACATTAGTTTCCTGTTGATGCTGAAAGTATTGAAGAAGTGCCAGCGCTGAACACACACTCCTACAATCTTCTCGCTGCAGCTCTGTTCTTATCACAACTTCTGGCATCAGACAGGAAACTTAACTATGGAAGTAAGGAAGTTTCTTCTGTGTAGTGCAAAGTCCAAGACAGTGTCAGGAAATATTGTATCTCTGGTGATTTTAGATTTTACCGATTCTAAGAAGAGATCCATCTAAATGATATGGAGCATAATTAGAATTAGTATCTCCCTGAATTGTTCACCTTTTTACTTCTGACTTGCCTGTTAACTTTTTTATATGACAAATCTTGAATTCTCATCTGAGTTTTTCATCTGTTGCTGCAGTTGCATACAGTGTTTTTATGCTAAGTATAAGTATAAAGTACTAAATTATATATGCAGGCTAATCAGCAGCAGCTTTAAAAGCATTTTGCCATTGTTTCTCATTTCTGTGGTTTTTATGTGAAATAACTTTGATCTTATCAGTTGATAGAGTACAAGGTACTGATACAAAATTATTTATGTAAATATATGTGTAATTATTACCATTTTAATTTTTGGCTCTTTTTGTGGTATTGTGTTTTCAGCTTACAAATTTGGAGAGGAAGTGGCAGCACCATGAGCAAAATAACTTCATGATGAAGGAGTGTATCCTTTTCTTTAAGAGGTAAGAGTCAAATTCACACACTGTATTAATTGAGGAAGTAGTCTGTTTCCTCCAGCAGAACAAGACAGGACGGAATGGGCTGCAAAAGACAGGGGAGAAGGGGAAAGGCAATCCTTTGCAAATATCTGCTTAGCTGATAGATATTATATATAGCGAAACTTGCATGTGTTGTCTGAAAGAGTTTTACAGAGTCCTAAAACATAAGCTTTGCATTGCAGTCTGGAATTTTTCCTTCTTTCTCAGGTTTTCTGCAAGGTTACATATAAAGTTTATCTTCACATCTCTTCAGTCTTAACTGATATTAATCTGCCAGTGTAACATTGTTTGAAAACATGCTGAGGTGGCGAACTGTCTTGTAGCTCTCTATGGAATTCAGATTAACAAGTTGCATTTCAGTAATGATATCAACAAAATCATTACTTGCTGATTTGCAACTGGCTTTCATAAGATAGTTTTTGAAATTAGGAAAAGCACGGAAATTTGTTTTAATTAAACAAATGATGGTTCTTCACATCAGTACTATTTTTCTGTTTTTCTGCTTAGTTATTATAGAGATCTGAATAGGACCAAGCTGTGCTTTTATTTTATATTATAAGGACCGTAAATTCACTGCAATAAAATTACTTCTTTAAAATTATTTAAGAAACAAGTTGTTATTTAAAAAATCTGAAATCTGTAAGATGCACAAAATCACTGTTACATGATTACAATACAAATGTAATTGGTGAAGGTAACATCAAAACTGGACTCCACCATCTAGTGTAGTGTGTTGAGCAACGAAAATGGCATGGGGATGTATATCAGGCAATTCTGTGTTAGGCTAGCCATCACGGAAATAATACTGATGATGATGATAATTATTTAGTAATTAATGCACATACATATAGCTATATGTAGGTGTATACATATAATGTTGTTTTCTGCAAATACCAAATATCCCATTTCTCAAATCTGCTACATGCTCTAATTCCTAGAAAAATATCTGAAAAAGTCTTGGCTAGTGTAATATAGTTTGGAGCCAACTCTTCTTTGAAGGAGGCTCTACAGGAATATTTTATTAAGGCAATACTCTTAAACACAGTTTTTCTCAACAGAAAAGACTTTAAAACCAAGAAAACAAGTTGATCAGGATATTAAAGTATCTCCTAACTTAGTATAAAACATTGACTATCCAACTGCAGACCCTTATACAGAGTACTTAAATCTTGGGCTACTGGAGCGGGGCTGCTTTCTTGGACTGGGGCTTCTGTGATTTGGTTTGCAATGTAACAATAAGCAGAGTCCTTCCTGAGGAACTTATTGCCTACATATATATATATGAACAAAAGTGCCTTAGGTATGTAATCGCTCCTTTTTTCTAAAGTGCTTGTCGTGAGATGGCAGCTAGTAAATAAGTGTAGATCATTATTATTATTAGCCCTGGTATGAGTTTTTTCCGCTATTTTCATCCCTTGACAGTTTTCACAGAAGGAAATGTATGGTCTTGTGGTTCCCTTGTGATCTGTGATTATGCTCATATTTATACTGGCAGTTCGTTTCCTTAATTCTTTTAATCAGTCATAGCAGCAAAAAGTCAGGAGAGTGACTACCAGCCAATAATGAAGAATTCGAGAAAGCTGGTCAAAGAATACAACAAAGCTCTCATAGAAGCTTTACAGAACACCAAGAACTGAACCCAGGCATTTCCTTCCTGCCTGAATGGACCAACAATGAGAGATGTGCAAAGGCCGTGTGGAAAGCTGGACTACTGAGATAATTTATTCACCACTAGGGTGGAAGATATTCTTAAAATTATTTTTCCAGGTTTTTAGAAGTTACAGGTTTTAATACTATCTCTCCTTTTGCACTGTTTAAAATTTTTAGAAATAAACATCTGAATTTTAGAAACAAAAAGGAAATACTGCCCAATGAGTTACTGAGGCCCATTGCTGAATTCTCAAATGTGAAATTTTAGTCTGCTTTACACCCTGAATTTCTAATTGCCTTGTAGTCTTGCCCCTGTCAAACAGAACAGGACTGCTTGGCGCGCTGTCATATGCATTATCTTAAATTAAGTGCATAATAAGATAAATGGTAACATCAACATACCATACCTATATATTGCAATTTATACCAAGTAAGGAAAGCATGTAATGATGACAAGCATCTTTTAAAGTCAAAATTGCTTCATAGTGTAAAATCTTACAATAAAACAAGGGCCAGCAAATTTTAATTTCCTAATGGAGACTTAACTTTCTTATGTTTTTAAAATGTAATTATAAAGAGCAAACTCTGATAAAAGGTAGTGAAACATAGCTAACATTGATTTTATGGGAAGCATTTTACTGCTGTAGTATTCACCAGTAAAGGAAATAGCAGAGAAACTTATTTGTATTTTCTGCAATGTGTTTTTCCCTCCAGTTTCAAGCAGCAGTGTCATATGAAAGCTCTGACAAAAATCCACAAGGAAGAGTTTCAACTTAGAATAAAAACAGGGCTTAAATAGAAACTAACAATGTGCTTCATGATACCAAAATTTCAGAAAACATTTAGATTAAAAAAAAATTCCATTTATATATTTATCTCACATTCTACATGTAATATATTTTATAAACTGCTTATTGATAATTTCTTTCACCTGGTATATTGTAAGCTAGTCCTGATCAAATAGAAATAGCACAGTTGATTATAGATAGAAATCTTAGCTGAACAGTAAGCTAGTAGTCTTATAGAAAGATACTACAAAAAAGTAGTGGGATCTGGATTTATAGCTGTTCTGCTCTCTTAGAAAAGTTTTCCAGAAAAGAGGTGGACTATGTGCCTCACTTCATGAAACTGGAGTAGAGAAATTATTAGGAAATGTTCTGAGTCCATTAAAATAGTTCTGTATTTTTGTCACTAAATTTCCTCAAATCTATGATTGTCTTTTTGAATATAAAAAGCTCTGTAAGCTAAAAATATTGAAGATTTGTGCAGAAAGCACTGTTTTTGCTAATTCAGCATACTGAATAGTGTTGCTCTATATGTTTAGAATATTTAGAGATAATGGAACGGGATTTCTATAAACTAAGGGCTGTTATCTAGGGGAAATTCCCACTAAAGTCTTTTCCTTCCTGTCAGAGTTTCAGCTATTGCAGAGATAAAGTTGAAGTCTAATATTCTCACCAGTCGAACCATCAGCTAGAGAGATCATCTCCTGAATTCCACTTGTGCTAGAATAACATATTGCAATGTACAATGGAAAAAAGCTGCAGACTGAATAAACAGATTGCTTTGACTTTGCTTTCTCTCAGGGCAGGGGAAGGTTTTATTCCTTGGTAGGGATTCTGTAAGGTAGCATGGTAAAGCTTACAGGTTTTGGCTGCGTTCCCAGGAGATGCCTGTCATGAAATCCCTTTCTTCAGCATGCAGTTCTCTTCCTTGTTCTACTGAAGGATCTTCAGATAACCTGTTTCTGTGTAAGAATCTCATCACTCAGTCTTTCTCTTAACAATTCACCCGTATGCTCCTTGATAGCAGTCATAGTACCCATGGCTGAAAAGAACTGTATAGATGCAGAGGGGTAAGCTGCGTGGCAAGCGTTTCATCTCCCTCTGGAACATTATTAACTCACTCCTAGTAGTGAGCTGTGTAAATTGTACACTTACATAGTTTTTTTCAAGTGAAAATAACTTTTCCTTTAACTCTTTATATATATATATAAATATATATATACATGTATGTATGTACACACACACATACACACACACATATATTTTTATACAGTTTAATTACCAGACAATGTTTTTTCACTGAAGTTCCTGTGTGTACGTCAGGACATGAATTCAGTAACGCACGTCTCTCTACCCAGACAATCTTTTATTCATTTTATGCTATGACTTCAGACTGAGAGGACATGAATTAACTGTCATCATCTGCAGAGTGGAGATACTTAAAATCCCTTCTGCTCACCTTTCTCAGCAGGGCTGAGTATCACCTCCCTCAGTCTGCCTGGCAATGCTCTTCCTAACTTGCCCCAGAATACTGCTGGCCTGTTTTGCTGTGCATTGTTGGCTATTGGTCAGCTTGGTGTACACCAGGAAGGGCCCCAAGGTGCTTCTCAGTAAAGCAGGTTTCCAGCCACTCAGCCCTCAGTGTGCATGGGTGCCTGGATTGTTCCTCCACAGGGACAGGACTGTGCATGCATCTGTGTGAAATTCCAGTGTGTGGAACTTCATGACATTCTTGGCTGCCCACTTCACCTGTTTAGATCCCTCTGACCAGCACTACACCCATATGGTGTATCAGCCACTCCTCCCAGCTTTGTGTCATCTGCAAGCTTCCTGAGGGTGATCTCTGACCCATCATCCAGGTTATTGGTGAAAAGGTTAAACTATATTGCCCTCATATCCATGATTGTTGTATTCCACTACTGGCTGGCCTCCAACTGGATTTCAGGCCACTGACCACACAGAGAGCCCCAAGCCTGCTTATGTAACCATACTTTGTCAGCTTATCTGTGAGGATTTAATGGAAAACTCTGGCAAACACCTTGCTTATGCTGAGGTAAACAACATCCACACTTCTCTCCTTGTATGTTATTAGTTGCCTCATTGTGGATGGCTATCATGTTGGTTAAGCATAATTTCTGCTTCATAAGTCGGTGCTTCTTGCTCATGATCAACTTTACATCCTTCATGTGTCTGGAGATTGTACCCCCCCCTTAGCTGCTTCACAACTTTCTCAGAGATTGAGGTGAGGCTGACCAGTCTGTCATTGGACTGATCACTCTTCTTGCTCTCCTGAAGGGACACATTCTAGCTTTCAGTATTCAGAAGCCTCTCCCTTACCACCATAAAATAAAAAAGGTACTCAGGAATGACCTTGCAATGCCTTAAGTCAGCTATCTCTCTACGCATGTGGGTGCATCTCAACAAGCTCCATATACATGTATGTAGTTTGTTAAAAGTTCCCTTACCTAGTCCCCCTTCAGTAGGGGGGGATTAGGATACCAGGTTTGACAATTACTGTCACTTCCACATCTCACTTCAATGGCACACTGTATGAAAAGAAGCATTTCAATTTCAAAGCCTTCAATCAAAGCATCTGTTGCTGCCATGTTATTTTTGCTTGAGAACGAGCACAGGAATTACTGCTGTTGTTCCCAGCTCATGATGGCATGACAGTACTCCAGCCTTGTTTCCATATATACAGGGATATCATCATATCTCCAAGCAAACTGTATTTTTCCTGCAAGCAAAGCTAATCCTCTTGTTGGTCTTCCTGTTTCATCTTGCCTTCATTACTTTTCATGGTGATTTTCAAAACCTTGTTTTTCTTTCAAAATAAGTTTATTTTTTAATTTCTCTTAGTGAGCTTAGAGTACAACAATGCAATATTCCTTTGAGCAATTCCAGACAGGCAGAACACTGAGAATTCTTTCTGCCTGACAACTTTAGTTAATGGCTCTAAGTGCTAGTATGTGCTGTTTCACAATTGTATGGACATGTTTCCAAGGTGAAGTGTTTGTAAATTCTTTCTGTACACTTCTGTTTCCCTGCTGCAAGCATAAAACAAAAATACAAGGCATAAAGCAGGCCTAATGAAGAGGTGGAAGCCATTAGAATGTCTTAGTTTGAGGAGAAAGAGATTAGACTTCCTTTGTAACTGTTCTTAAAATATCTGCTTTGAGTGAGCTCGTTGGAAGTGTCTCTCATGGTGATAATGGGTGTGGTGGGTGTAGCAATTGGAGTGAAAACCCTTCAGATTCTGAAAGTCATCCTAAAATTGGAGCTCACTTGAACACCTGCATGGTGTGAATAGCAGCTGAACACCACATGATACATATCTTGTATGTGCAGAGCAAGTCTCTGAAATGCAGGTCAAGCATTCAGAAGGGAACTGGATTCCTCCCAAACAAAATAGTTATCATCTTTGTCTTTTTGATTAAAGAGGAAGGAAGCCCTTAAGCAATCACTACTACAGAGATTATCTGAATTCAAATCCCAGCTTTGGTCAATCATTTGTTGTGATTGACAGAATCTTGGAGCCGAGGAAGAAACATTTGTACCCTGACTTGTGCTCAACACTTAGAGGTCCTCCTTTAAGGAAGGAGGACTAACTGGACAATATGCCAAATGTGTGAAATAAGAGGAAATGCTCCACATAAAAAAAAAAAAAAAAAAAAGAGAGAGAAAAAGAGCCAGAAATGTAAAATTATCCACTCTTGTTTCCTCTTGTAAAGCTAATTCCTTGAAAGCTATGTTCATTTAAAGTGACTGAGCTTGATTCACTGAACACTGGTATCTCTGTATCAGCCCCAAGATTTCCACTGTGCAGCAAAGGATGAGTAAGGTACAAGACCTCTGTCTCCAACATACAATTCAAGCTTGCCCACAAATACTTGTGATGTAAGGGGGGCACAGCACTTCTTAAAATTAAGAAGAAAAATAAAATTGTGACTATAGTAGAAATTATCAGTTGCATCAGTGACTTTAACAGTTATGCATGAGAGACAAAATTCTAAATGAAGCCTTCAGATTTCCAAGATTTCTGTAAGATTTCTAATCCCAAATTTGGAAGAAGAGGCAGGTAGACAGCAAATTTATCACTAAGTTGTACTTGTTTAAAATCACCATTAAAAAGCACCATCAAATCATACTAACAGTGTGATAATAAGTCAGGGAAGATAGTAGGTCCTGCACACAGGATATTAAGAATGAATTTCTGTAACCCTAATGGCTGAGAACACTACCCCTGAGATCCAGTTGACATGACCCATTTCCTGGTCCTTGAAAACAATAGTCCGGTCTTCAAAGATCACATGTTTTAAGAGGCTTATGAAATTAATCTTTATTTCTTCAGATGTAAAAAATATTAAATTTGCCTTGTTCATGCCCTTTTACTTTAAGCAGTAGTAGTAGTATTTCTGTACATCGTTTGGGGAGATTTAATATCAATATCTTAAAGATATTTGGATATACAACTGTTGCCATTAAACACAGATACACAGACTCATTTCTTAGAAAAGAAAACAAAAATATGGAGCAAAACAAGTGGATCATAGCTATGTTTACAACCCTGAATTGCCTTCTAAGTATGTATATGCAGGAGAAGCAGTAGAAAAAGCATAAAGAAACTGCACCTCCTCAGAATGAGGTGCAGCAAAAAACACTGTTACCTTCTCTACCTCATCTAAAGTTTCTCAAAACTACCCTTTTCAACAGCACCATTGCTCCATACTGTCCTGTCCATGTTTGCATGACATGTACCCCAGAAACCTTTACCTCCCTGCATTTGCCTCTGCCACTGAAGTGGTAGGGCAGTGCTCATCCTGAGTGCTTGCACCAGCAGCTGCACGTGTCCTCTGCCTGGCCTCCTGGCTGCTACCTCTCACTTCCAGGTGGTCCCAGATAGATGGCTTAGGGGCTATAGATGGCCTCAGTGGCACAGGACATGCTGCAGAGGAGAACATGATCTGTTTGGGAAATTAAGCTTAAACCCTATCATTTGTGAGCCTTTGTTTCACATTAGCTGACTGTGATGAGTAATAATTCCTGAAGTTCCTTTACTGCCTCCTACTAACACATTAACATCACATCAAGGCCAAAGTAATGGCCTGGTTCCAAAAAATAGAATACAACCAGACACTGTAAGAGGATATGTGATTTCTGCTAACACATCTACCTGACTAAAGAAGTATAGTGGCATTGTTTCTTTTTCCTCTTCACATATTTCCATGTGGTACAGCATGTATGAATGGGTTGTCCTTGAGACAACTATGCAGCTTATCTAAGGAGGAAAGCCTGGTGTCAGGAGTTCAGGGCACTTGACATATCATAAAATTAGCCTTCAGCAAAGAGAGTTATGAAAAGCCATGTTTAATGCTAGGGTTCTATTTACATGTTGGAAGAAAATTTGTTTCCCTGCTGCAACTAATTTGAATTCACACATGCCATTGTGTCAGGGTTTAAGATGTGAATATGTTTGAATCAACAGCTAACAACAAAAAAACCTGATGTTTTAGAGAGGAACACTTTTGAAACTTTTGGAGTCTTTCCAAGTACCTTTAGAAAATATGAGAGTGTGGCCTAAGGGGCCAAAATACAGCTACATACCTGACTGAGGATGTAGCAAGGATGCTCATTGGACAGCCTGGTAGTCAACAGCCTGACATGGAATAAAAGTTAGAGTAACTCAGTACCATATCTTATTCCTTGTGCCATCCTTACTTTTAGCCCAGTTTGTTTTTCTGGCCATCTGGTTTTGCCAAAGGCTATTTAGAATCCTTCAGGTCATTAATAGTGAGTGCCAGCTGAGACTCAATATCCCTGTTAGCTAAGGACTGTCTCTTTGGTGGTGGTGACAGACAATCACCAATCAGAGGGTGATCAGATCATGCAGTTTTTAATTCATGGGGCAAAAAATTGATATCACCTACCTTAAAAATACTTATGTTCTAGTCTTATGAAATATAAGGATGAAAATAATAAAGGTAGACCTAGCAGACACTTAATGTTGAGTGAGAGTAAGTCAGAATATTGAAATCCTTTAAATTCTGCAGTAGACAAAGTTTATCATGTGATTCATTTTGACATCAGTGGGAGGAGTATTTAAACTGTGGCATTGAAAAGCTTTCCAAATAGAAACAGACCTAAGTGGAGTACATTATTGTTGGCTGAATTATAGATGCTATTCTTTATTTCTTTGAAAATGAAATTTTGTAATGAAACAGAAATCAAATACACAGTCCTGCTGATGCTGGTACCCTGAACAAATTCTGACTTGGGTAAGTATGTATCTCCTCTCTTCTGGCTTCAGCAGGCCTTCACAACCTT
Source organism: Ammospiza caudacuta (assembly GCF_027887145.1). Classification (NCBI taxonomy): domain Eukaryota; kingdom Metazoa; phylum Chordata; class Aves; order Passeriformes; family Passerellidae; genus Ammospiza; species Ammospiza caudacuta. The sequence continues at coordinate 18,562,455 of NC_080632.1, forward strand.
CTTGAATTTGTGGAATGCTGCAGCATATTCAGCCTGTCCACTCTGTCCTGGAGATAAATAACGCCCTTGTATGGCAGATGAAATGATCAGTAATACAAGTTGGTTCGTCAGAAAGAATGAACAGCTCACCTGGCTCATTTTTCATACTGCAAAATCAGTATCAGGAGCATTGCTTTGTATCTAGGTGTATTTCAAATGGAGACATGGCACATTTCTCTTCAGCAGGAAAGTGAGATTTAAGTGAAAACTTTAAAAACCCCTCTAAATTTAGAATAGCAATCTGAAGAACCACAGCCTTGACTGCAGTTGCTTAACTCCCCTGTCCTTCCTCCCTGCTCCCCATCCCTCAACAAATTAAAAGATATTAAAAAATAATTGAGGATTGGCCAACTTATAAGGAGGTTAAATGAATGACAAAACAGTTTTCCACAAGATAGGAAGTATGATAATACTTAGTATTTGCCAATACAGTAAGTATTCTGATATTGGAGGGAATCGCTGCTTGCAGACTTATAAAAGATAAAGTCCAGTTGGAAAGGGGTAATCACTGCTGCTTTACATCTAGGAGTCAAAAAAGAGTAGATGTTCTCCAAAATCTAAAATGGACAAAATATATATATAGGGTTTTTTTAGTCTGAAACGAAACCACATGAATATCTTATATTCTGCCTCCTTTAAGCATCAAAAAGGAATGTTAGTGATGTTTGTACCTCATACTGTGTTTTTGCCCCCAAAGAGTATTTTCAGTATAAATTTCTACTTGATTTGGCTTTCAGTTATATGGAGGGCCAGGAGACACCCATTTTCTGTGGATGTAAAACTTCTCTCCACATGGCAATAGATCTTGGGTATGCAGGACTTCCTCTGTGAAATCTACACTACAAGCCAAAGCTAAAAGGAAATTAAAGTAGGATAAACCCATGCCCCCTTTCCAAAATTAAGCTGAACATTCCTTTTTCTGTACTTCCATAAAAGTAATTCTGGCTGTTGGCATCTTGGCAGGATTACAGAACTTCCAAATATTATATTGCAATGGATCATGTTTAGTAAAGTGGTAAATAAGATTGCTCTTTATTTTCAATTCAGTTTATATATTTGAGTGCTGCCTTTCCATTTATTTAAAATTTTTTTTCTGCTTTCCTTTGTATTTTTTCTCTGGGTTTTGTTATAGCTTCCAAGACCTCCCTGAGTGATATGGGCATTTTAATCCTACTGAAGTCATAATAACTCTGTGTGAGCTTTATTATTGCAACAAGTTTTCAGTCTGGTTCCAATTGTCAAATGTAAAGAAAAATTGTTTCCAATAAAACACATGTACTAAGGGAGTAGTTCACTGGATTGTGGATGGGTTTGGTCTATACTGGATTCAGCAGGCTGCTTTGTTACTGTTTACTTCATATTTTCATTATTGTGTGCAGAAATGCATTGCAGCCAGCAGCTTACATGTGGATTAAATAAATAAGGGAAAACACAATAGCACCCTGAGAAGTTAGCAGACCTGGTCTCCAAGAAGGAGACACTAACACTTTCCACCTACTGTACCTAGGTGGAGGATGTTTTACTTGCCCTCTCCCGCCTACTGGAGGATGCCATCATTGTTCCTTTTCTGCTGACTATGAACAACAGCGGTCCCCTGCTTCTCCCGCAGCTCCAGATAATTGTTTTGATGTATTGCTGGATGGACGGGATTTGCACTGCCCTGCAGTCCTGCTGATACAAAAATGCCTTTAAGATCCTGCCTTTCCCATCCTAATCTACAAAGGAAACAGGAAAAAGGAACTTAAACTCCCTGTACTCAGACGGCAATGAGACTGTTCCAGCCTGCGCCAGTGCTCTGATTTCTTGCCTGTGACTTGTAAACAGCGTACCATGCAGGACAAGAATAACTGCTAAAGGGCTGCCCCGGGGAAAGGATACTCCATGAGCAACTGTAAGAACTGGATGGATACACTTTGGAAAGCATGGACCCTCTAGCACACCTAGTTCTCTGTGGATTCAGCTTGTTGATTTCAGGTAAACTTTGTCTTTAATTGCTGTACTGGACCTGTCATGCCTTTCTTTGTTTTTCACACAGTATGCGCCTACCCTTTGACTGTCTACCCTTCACTCCAACGTTTACCTTTACTGATTTAAGTACTAATGTTTGTTTCAGTGATACCACTTCTCTGTGCAGAGCTCTTACAGCCAGTGAGGGCAGGACTGGGGCCAAGCAACTGGGGGTGATTTAACTACATGTAGCATCCACTGCTGCCGCTTTCGACTATTGAATTTGTTGACACATGTTGCAGCAGGGGTTTTTTTCTGTCTAATGGCACGATTTTTTTCATACAGCTGATAACTTTAAAACCATTGGTGTCATTCCCTAAGAAATCTGTTCTAAATACAGATTAAATGTCAATTTCTTCTGTGACTGATTTTATGAACTAGCTGTACACTTGATGTGTGTAGCTATTCCAGTATCTGATTTTAGACAATATTCCACAAGTGGAATTTAGATGAAAGTCAGTGAGCAAAAAGGGGAAAAATACAAGATCAATTAAAACCACTTCAAATATGGTTATATAGTATTATCAGGAAATGTCATTAGTTCAGCAAGTCAGAAGTTGCCATAAGAGATATCTGTAGAAAGGTATACAGAAATATACTGATTCAACTTCAGCTAACAGTAATTTCAGCAATTATGTTTGAGATACCTTGCCGAATCTATCACATGCAGAGCCCTGAGGACGACTGTCCTCCTGCCATCAGATTCAGAGTTGCTCCACATTTGAGTATCACTTTAACAATCCTCCATTTGATTCTCTAGTCAGTTTCTTCTGTAAAAATATGTAAAAGAAAAATACAAGTCATATGATAACCTTAGACTCTTAACTCACCCCTGACCATTGTATTGAGATATATATAGATCCAGTCCATCTCACAGTGAAAATGTAATGTGCTGTAGAACTGCAAATTGTCCTGCAATGAAAACCAGAAATTAGGAAGAAAAGGCAGAAGTCCTCATTTCCATGCAACTTTCTTCATGATTGCTTTGCACAGATCTTCCTGATTAGCAGCATGCTAACAGCTGTTAACAATAAAATTGCGAGTTTGAGATGTTACTTTTGGCATCGATAAAAGGCTAGAGGTTAATGCAGATCAAAAAAAAAAAAGGTTTTTAATCTGCTGAAATCATGTTTGGAAATATTCTTATCTAGCAATTGCTGTAATAGGCTTCATATTCTTATTGCCAACTCCTCTTCCGTGGCTTCAGTTTCTTGGTTGTTTAGCTGCACATGGATTCGACCTATTTACCTCAGATCCCTTCCAGCTTTATACTTTTAGAAAATATCTGGTGCTGTGAGCATTATGGATGGAGAAGAAAAGAAAGTCCAGTTATTCCAACCTTTTTCCTTGTCCCTCCTGTTTCTCTGCATTGTGTCATAAACTATCTGACACAGACAGCAATGGCCTTCCTTAAGTCACAAGTGCAGGAGAAACAAGTCATTTGCAGAGATTAAAATGTGGCGAGCACAGACAGCCCATTGCCGATGAGCTGCCAGTCACTGAATTTTCCACAGGGGCCGACCAGCGAGGTGTGTGCTGTAGTCACACCCATCTCAATAGATCTGTCAGCTTTCCCGCTTTTGTTTGAGAATGATATCATGTTTCCTGGGGCTAGCAGTGGAAGACAATGCGAGCCTGCTTTCCTCTGCAGATACTGCAGGCGGAGTTCAGGAAAGCAGGAATGACATTCCCTGAGCAGGGGAGGGTCTACACTGAGCACAGACACTGAACTGCCTTAACCTTGTCCCTGGTGATTGTGGGCTTCTCTGGGTGTGTTGCTGGGTAGCCACAAATTCCACTCCACCCTTTGCCAAGGTGAAAACCACTGACTTGGTTCCCATTAGGAGAAATGGACTTTGATTTTATGTCTTTTTATTTTTAATAGCAGTACTTTATTAGCTGCTAGAGCTAATGATCCAGTTTGGAAGGTGGCATTCAAAGTATACGCAAATGCTCACTTTTGCACTCTCTACATTCCACAGCAAATGTTCAATTAAACTGATAAGGAGTTGAATTTAATCCTGCTAGGATTCTTCAAACTAGATTGGGTATCGCCACATGTTTTTTCTTTTGGTTGTTTATGTCCCTGACATATTAGACTAGCAAAATTGTGCTGGCATCTATCCTGAAGTATGGATTCAAATGCCAACCTTGTGGCTAGGTTCAGTCTGTTGAGTTCTGACCAAAGAAGAGCTGCAGATTTATTTATTCCTCTGAAGGAAAGGAATGAGTGTCACAACTTGCATTTTGCCTCAGAAATGCCTCTGGCATCCTCAGGTGTCCTCAGATTATCTAGAAATACACTTGCAGTTTCTCACAGTGAGCTAACTCTCAGAAATGTTCAAGTGTGAACTTTATTTTATTTGTCCTTTATCAGTAAAGGATTGGTGAAAATCAGCCACAATTGCAATTAGAAAGAACATTTCTTTGACTATTTCTATCAGGAAGCAAATATAATGTCAAATGTCTTCATTCTCCAAGACAGAATTTTCTGTGCCGCAATTTTTCTCTTCCAATAATCTTAGATCCAGTGGCTCTCTAAAAATACAGGATTTTTTTTTCTGATTTAGCTGTTGGACCCATATATGGTAAAAGACTCAAAAGATCATAATAGCTTTTTAGAAAAAGGTAACAGTGGAGCAAACCAGTGTAATAGCATTCAATTGCTCTCTATCATCTATGCTGATGGCTTCTATGCATTTTCTTTGGGATCAGTAGGTGTTATGAAAATAATCTAAATTATCTGTATTATGTGACTTACTTTCATATTTGAAAAGTTGAACAGCTTTTAACACATCTTACCAGACACACAAGCACCTTTATAATGCTGTAGGCTTTTCAAAATGACATGTCAAAATTCCAAAATTGGAAAGTTCTAACAATTTTGCTTCAAGACTTTTATTTCTCTTTTCAAGCTTAATTTAACCAAAAGAAAACCTTTATTAACTGGTGGCTAATCCATGCCTGTGAGAGTGAACAAGAATATCATTCTTCCCACAATTAAAGGGACTAGGCCTCTGTGAGCATCTTCAAATAGGCTGTTGTCAGATCAAAGTGGCAGCTGAACTTCAGAGTGTCGTGTGGCTGAGTGCTGGAGTTTTGAACCTTCCTCAAAGAAATGGAGGAAAACCACTTCTGACCTTTTAATCTCAGGTATTTCATAACTGTAACTGTGAGGTTTTAATATCAGGTATTTGTCACATGACCAGACATTACACTGATGCACAACCTTTCTGACACCTAAATTATCCAACCAGTAATGTGAATTGGAGGAATTTTAAACAAATTTATCTTTTGTTCCTGAAGTGTGTTTGATTGTGAGACACAGAAATTGCATCTGCCTGCCATACTGTGCCTGGTTCGCACCTACAGAGATGCAGAGTAGCTCTCAGGAAGCTTGTGTTCCCAAAAGTCATTTCAACAGCTGGGAGTGGTCAGGAGTGAAAAGGCATTGCATCATGACCAAAGGAATCAGCACTGAAAGGGTGAAATGAAGCCACAATACATTTGTAGATGTTACCATATGCTATTGTTTTAGATACAATATTCATCTATAGATACATGAACACACATCTACTGTACGGTTTTTATATTTAGTCATAATTAAGATGGGTCGATTACTTTTTTGCTGAATTTTCATTTAAGGGAAAACTGAAGCTGTAATGTTTTTGCACCCATTGTCTGATACCCACAAGATTTTTATCTGGAAGGTTTTACTGTTCAAGAGGGAGAACAGAAGTCATAGATACTGACTGTCACTGAACAGCTGTCTCTAGGGCAGGGAGATGCAGTTGGTCCTTCATGTGCTCAGTGAGAATTACCTGGGCTGGAAAGTGACTCTGTATCAGTCACATACACAAGCATGCTTGACCTAGATCCATCTCTTAAACAAACAAAAATCTCTGTTCAGCTCTCTTGGAAGACCAAGAAGTCATAGAGGTATGGAGGGTGTGTTGCTTAGGCACAGCAGCAATGAACCAAAACTGGATGCACCTACACTTGTGTGAAACTGATTTAGTTTCATGACCAGGTCCCCCTGTAAGATCTATCTGGGAGTGGAGGGACAAAAATCTTAGAGAATCTACAGTAAAGAACTGCCCTTCAAAGACAGTCTCTATCCTGCACTGGGTAGGTTATATTTAGGGTGCTGTTCCACTGTAGTTTCAGTGGAGTCACATAGAAAAGAATAACCCATATCTAAAATAGAGAATTTCCTATAAAGAGTTTAAAATGTTGAATGTTTATATTACAGATTTGATAACTGTTCTCCAACTGTTAAACAAGGGTCATATCTTAAAGAAGTTAAAAAGCTATAAAAATCCATTTTGTAATTCATCACTTGGAACCTTAACCCCTTTACAATGTAAGGATATAAGGCATTTGCTATGTTCTGAAAGGATTTTTGAAAGATACATTAACAAATGACATTTCTCTTTTCAGAAATGCAAACTTTTTACTTCAAGGCTGGTATTTTTTTCTTGCCTGCTATGTATTTTTTTGTGCTGTCAGCATGACTAATGAAGTGGTTTAGTTAATTTCTCCTTTGGAGTATAACAAGCCTTCCTTGACAATGTAATTCCAACTGCACTTCTGATTGTGCTGATGATTTTCCCTTGTGTTATTTCCTGGCTGTTCATCGCAGACAAGCCACTGCTCAGGGGCCTTGGCCTCCTTAGTCACAAAATGTGCTTAGCACCAGAAACACCTCCCAGCTACTTCAGTCTGAAACATCAGTAAGCGGCAAAGCGAGGGTGCCCTTCTGTACAGGCAAGAGCGCATTAGAATGTGTTCTCACAGCAGTCAGTGCTCACAGTCAGCCAAGCTTATGCTTATTGTATGCACTGGTTAATTGTTTACCTGTGTTACTTTACCTGCTTTGTCTTGGCACATTTGCAGTACAATATGAGCTTCATAATGCAACTGACAAGGGCCAGCCTTGTTAGGGACGTATTTATTTTGATGTGCACATGCACTCTTGATGATATGATACCCATGTTTTGCTAGCTGCAAATCCAACCATACACACCTGAGCTACAAGCCTGTCCTACTGGAGCTTTCCCACATTCTTCAGCCTCTTTCAACATTTTCAGCATTACCTGGCATACTGTCAGCTAGTTATTCAAACAACCATTGGTGCCGCTATGCTGTTTCCCATTTTACTCACTTGTGGTCAATGTGCAAAATATTACAGCTTCAGTTTTCCCTCAAATGAAAATTCAGCAAAAATCATGACAAACCATGTTTTGGTTTCTTTCTTGTGTTTTGGTTACACACACACACACACACACATATTTCGGCACAGCTTCTCCCCTGGAAACCTCAACAAAGCTGCAGCACTGTTTCTCTTCCGGCTTTTTCGTCTTAAAATATTGTTTTGACAGGTTGTGAAACAGCAGACATGCAGAGAAAACAAGAGGGCAGTGGTATTTCCTTAAGCTGCACCAGAGGTACCCAAAGGCAGATGAGCAGATACCGAGATAGGCAGCCCTCATAGCTTTGAAACTATTTTGTTTTTCACACATGTGCTCTGGTCTTCCTACTACAACATAGTGACAGCCTGTCAGTAATTTCCCCTCTCTTGTTAGTTTCACAATACCTTCCCCCCAAAAATAGTGCCCTATTTCTAAGGGCAAGTGGTCTTGGTATTGAAATGGCGAAGCATCCCACAGCTGTACAGTAGCATAATGTAAAATACAACAAGAAGATTCTTTACATAAACAACAAAAAAGGTTTTATTGGGACACCTGGTTTTAGCTCATTTATCAGATGTTTTCCAGGAGCATTTCTGTCATTTTTTCACCCCTATTGTTCCAGTTCTATGGTAGAGAATCTTACTCTCTTTGGACAATAATACCTTCAACTTTGTTTTCCTGTGGAGGAATGAGCTGTCAGAAGAGAATCTGACTCACTGGGAGAAATTACCTGAGCCACTGCTATCTTTGCATTCCAGATAGCAGGATGCTTAAAGATCACTGAGCCCATAAAATGAATACATGGCTTCAAAGCCCATCAGATTATTTTCTTTTTTGAGAACGAACTAAAAATATTATAACTGTTGAGAGCCCAGGAAAAAACATCCAAAATTGCCAGATTCTGGTTTGGTGTATGTTCTACTCTTCCTATGAAAAATATGCCCAAACAGTTAATGTTTTGGGTTAGTTTCTGATCAGCTTTAAAATTAAGTAAGGAGTACTTATTTTTTTCCTTTTGGAGGAGGAGACATGTTGATAGTCTCTATTTTATTTATTTCTTCATATTTAATTTTCATTATTTCCAGCCTGATTGTCTTCTACATTGTCTAGCTAATTGATTTTTAAAAAATCATTGTTTATTCAGTACTTCCCCAAGAATTAATCAAATGCTATACTTCCTCAGGAAAATTGCTTGTATGGTCGCCATTCATATTTCTAAATAGATTAATTTAATTCTTTTAATCTGATACATTGTTTTATACCAAAAAAATAAGACTGGAGAGGGTACAGCTGAAGTTATAACTACAAAGCAGGACACAACAAGAAATACTGAGGTTTAGGCTATTTAGCAAGTTGGGTTTGTTCTAAATAAAAACCTTATTATTTCAAGCAGACGGAGTGTTCATTGTTATATTTTAAGAAACTTTCAGGAAGAAGGATTGATGACTTAAAAGTTTTCACCAGTCTCTAAATTATTTTTAAATCCTGCAGTGAGTGTCATATGCAACTGACTGTTTCACTTTCAGCATAACACCAAAACTAAGCTCAGATTCTACTTTTTCCCTGCCAATATAGTAGCTATATGTTTTATATTCCTGTTCCCAGATGCCTAATAGCAGGAATCATTAGTGTTCCAAGTAATAACAGTGAAAAAAAAAAAAAAAAAGCAACAAAAAACTACATAAGCATTCCATATTACATCTATTCTCTGCTTCACCTGGTGAAAAATGGAGTAGAATTTACTGGAATTGGAATTTTCTGCCCTTTCATCTTCTCTTAAATAACTAGTATTTTAAAAGTATTAATCTTTCTGCTTACATCTACAGCAGATCTTCACCTCGATCTGTTACACTCCAAATACCAGGAGGAAGACTTCCTCCTTATAGTAATTTCAAGCAATCAGTTATAAAGTTATAAAGTTGTAAAGTTCTACAAATATAAGGAAATAAATATATCTTTAGGTGTGTAATGTCTAAACAATTTCTTTGCTTCTGTTACCAATCATTATTAAAAACTAAAGCCTTCCTCAGATCTTTGAATTCTCAATACCCTTTGCAAATACAACTTCTATCCATGTTATATGAACTTTGAAGGACAGTGAGGTGTGGTTACCCTGTGATGGAGCTCACAACTCTGGCTGCTTGCTGTGGAAGAGGAGCATAAGCCACTGTGTTGAACATTTTTTCCAAATAACAGACAACTTTTCAAAGGCCTCACACTAAATAGGAGGGGCCTAGAATTTTCCCATGTTTTCCTGGAGACAAGACAAGGGTTAACAGTGGAAGTATATGGGCAGGGACTGTCAGAGAAAAGGACAAATCAAGACTTTTGTTGGTTTGTTGACTTTGTTGAACTAAGAGTTGCTGTACGTACTCATCCATGGCATCAAACTATCTCAGCTCAAGATTGCCACATTTATCCATGAACCCTAGTATTTGGCACCAATAACCATCTAGAGCAGTGATATTTTAATCTTTATCAGGGACTTGCTTGCTCTTTGAGTAGAACTATGTCTGGGATGTGTTCTAGGGAATTTCTGAGAACTATTTTTTTCAGCTGATCCTAGCTGAGTTTTGCTGGTGCAATGCAGCACAGAAAATATGATGACTGTGCCTGTATGAATGGCATTTTGGTAGGGAATAAGAACACACAGGGCCTACAGACACAGCATGACAAATTTATTCTCTGTTTAGCACAATTTCCCCAGATCAACATCATCGAATCAAAAAATAATTTGAGCTGAAGGGACCTTTTTAGGGTCATCTAGTTCCAATCTCACCCCTATGGACAGGGACACCTTCATTTAGACCAGGCTGCTCCATCCAGCCTGGCTTTGTACACTTCCAGGGATGAGGCATCAACAGTTTCTCTGGGTAACCTGTTCTAGAGGTTGACCTCCCTCATTGTGAAAAATCCCTTCCTTATATCTAATCTAAATTGACCCTCCTGTTGTTTCAAGCCATTACCCCTTATTCTGTCACTACATGCCCTTGACAAAAGTCCCTCTCCAACTTTCTTGTAGCCCCTGTAGGAACTGGAAGGTGCTATAAGGTCTCCCTGGAGTCATCTCTTCCCCATGCTGAACAATCCCAACTCTCACAGTCTTTCCTCATTGGAGAGGTGCTCCAGCATCTGTCCAATTATCTAGGTAGCCTCTCATGGACCTGTTTCTAGAGGTCGATGTCCTTCCTGTGTCAGGACCCCAGAGCTGGATGGAGGGTTCCCCTCTCACCAGACCAGAGGGGCAGAATCCCCTCCCTTGCCCTGCTGGCTGCGCTGCTTTGGATGCAGCACAGGATACAATTGGCTCTCTGGGCAGCAGAAATCTGTACTAGAAAAGCTGTCAAAGACACAGCTATCACCCAGCAAGAGAGAGGACAATCCTGTAATTTGGAGTGGGCCAAGAGGAACTGTAAGGGTTTCCCTCCGTTTATTTTGCTGTCTGGGCTACAGTCAGTGAGCTGTTATTTAAACTTCTATAGAGGATGCCATTTTCACTGTGCTGGAAAGACTCAAAGCACTGCAGCACAGTGAGTGATGTGTCATAAATACTTGGCAATGGGTCTTCTTTGCATGGTGTTTCCCATTTACAGCATTGGCCTTCTGCAAGCTCTTTCTCTTCTCAAAATCCATTTGCCCACACAGCAAATTGCCTTCCTGATAAGGTCTGCTCTTCAAGAACCAAGGCAGGAGTGAAAGGACTTTTTCAAGGCAGCACAAGGATTGTCCCTGCTGCTAAGATAGGCTGCTTCCTCTCTCTATTTTTTATGCTTTTCTCAAAGCTAAATTCTGTTGCCTTATTTGGTTCTTACATACTCAAAACCTTCATTAGCATCTAGGACATGACTGACCTAAATTTTGCCAGACTAGAAAAGTTCCTTTCTAGCAAGAGGAGTTTTTTTATTTGAAATTGCATTATCATAAAGAGATGCTGCATGAATCCTCACCCAGTGGAGTCAAAGAAAACATTGCTATCACCTCCAAGGCCTTATATTGCTAAAATGCCTTTTTTTTTTCTTTTTCAAATTATATCTCAACCACAGTTTTTCTTAGTGCAAAACTTTCACTATTTATATTTCTGCTTGCAATATATTCCAGCTATGAAACCTTAGCTTCAAAGTCATGTTTGACATATAATTCTATACTTACACATAGATATAAAATCCTTTTAGAGGCAAAAAATTCTTATGTTTATCTGGGAAGAAACTCCATCTGTGTTACATCTGCCTCATTGAGGTGTATAGGCTACCCTGCAGTGTTTAATATGACAAACAGCCACCTATCTTTAAACAGTGAATCAGAACACTATCCATTCACTGGATAGATTTTGATTCACCTAGAATATTCTCAAGTTTAAAAAAACAATATGTGTACTTGTTCTACACCTTTATTGCATGAATTTACTACAAGGAAAATACTATGCAGCAAATACCCCAGTTTTGGTAGAATGTTGCTTCACATATGGATCAAAGGCAGCATGAAAGCTGGTCCTCAAAATTCAGGCTTCTCCTACTGTTTTTTCTCAGAGTATCAAAAGGCTGAGATTCAGGGGAGGAAAGAGGTGTTATTTTCACCTTTCAATCTTTGGTGGAAGTCAGAGGAATGCAGAAATACTAGGGAAAATGGAACTGGAGCCCTGTATGACCAGCTGTCCTCTGCAGGACACCAGCCCTTGGGCTCACACATTTGTATTGGAAAGGCAGCTGTAGCTCTGTGCCCTGTGGACACCAGGCAGAAAAATATTTCACTTCTGCTTTCTAACACTGGGCCTGACCTCAGTGCAGAAAGTCATGTCAAGTCACAGAATTTGAATCCAGATTTGATTCTGAGTTTCACAAAAGTTTGCAGAAACCACGATCTTGCAGTTTGTGATTTTAAGAATATCTCTACCTGGCATGTGAGCTTTGCTTGATCTAAACTGAAGCTTCTTTCAGTGCTGGTGATTGTTGAGCTGTATTGGCCTTTGGCTGATGCATCAGATCCACAGTAAAAGCACACTGTGTTTCTCAAACACAGAAATGTTTCTCATACAAAACTAAGGGCCTTGAGACAAATGTCCCATAAAATGAATGTGTGAATTGGCCTCATTTCTATCACATACCTATTTAACATTGTTCAAAGGATTCACGTTGGCAATGTGCAGCAGGATGAACTGACTTTACTGACCTGCACGTTTATGCAATATTTGCTTTAATGTTCGTGGCAACGTTTCCAGAAGGTTTCATTTCTCCATTATGTAACTGCAAATTATCTGGGCTGGCACATGAAAGGGTGGAGGCTGTGGAAGACTGGTTGGGTGTGGTGAGCGTCAATGGGCTGTCAAGATACTTCAGTCCCCAGAGTGGTTGCTTGCATTGAAAGCAGAGGAGGACCTCCTCCCTTGGCCCAGAGCACTGCACAGACACATGCAAAGACTGCAGTCAGCACTGCGACCTTTTGACCTTCCTTATCTAAGACTATAGCCCTTCCTTCCCATCAGAGAACATTTGCAAGCTGACCGGCACTAAATATTAGGTCTCTCTATGTAAATACAAAATATACTTGTATCAAAATCAGGAAAATAGATGTGATGAATAAAAGAAATCAATTATTCTTCCTGTTTCAGCTGGAAAAAATGTTAGTGTTTCCCTTCTCCTTACCCTGAACTTAAAAAATAAAGGGAAACGCCTGTTATTTGCCAATTGTTCATTATAGGAGAGCTGAATTTCCCTCCCACTATGCACATTTGAACAGCTAAAACTGTGACACTCTGCTAGAAGATATTTTAATTAGGCTTGCATCTCTCATTTTCAAAGAAACTTTCACCTCTGTGTATTTCTGGCAGTCCTATTGGTCAAAAGAAGCAATTTTGAGTGATTTAAACCTGACCTCATTTAACTAGCAGTGCCAACTTTCTCTTTGTTTTTGCATAAGTTGCTTTGTGCCATGGGCCTTGTCAGTGTCTGTTAGGGCTTCAAATATTTAATGTGATTGACTGTGAAATCATTAGTCCAAATTCATAAAACAGCTGCAAAAAAATACTGCAAGTGTTCAAAGTACTACCATCTCCTATAACTGACATCATACCTGCTTTACATCAGTTCATGTGCACTAAATCCATGTAAGGGAGATTGAGGAAACACTATTAAACTGACAATCTTATCATCCACCAATTCTGTTGCCAGAAAAGCACCATACTTGAGGCATTTATGTGCATGTCTAACTATACACGGATCAATCTGCTTTGGCAATCTATGGTTTTCCTTGGGCTTCTACAACACCTCTTGAAAGAAATTCAACGTATTTGCAAGACACACTGCCTTTTCTAAGAAGAGCAAATTCCATCTGTTTGTGTCATAAAAAATTAATCCTCAAGTCATTGTAACAGAATACTTAATCTGTGTTCATCCAATTTTGCACGAATGTTGTGCACAGCAACATCCAGAGAAACCCTGAGCACTGGGTGACACAGCTTACCTGGTGATTTGATTGGCCACATCAAATTCTGCAGTAAAATTTTTTTCCATTTGATGTGTTTTGGTTTTTTTTAGGCAAAGTAGGAGCGGCACTGGACCTCATACTGATCAATTCCTTCCCTCTGGTGGGCAACACTGAGACATCACTTACATGTGTCACTTCGAAATGGCGTTCCCGTGAGTCTATCACGATAGGCCGGGACCAGGAGGATGTAGCAAACCAGCACCGGGTGCCACTGGAAGTTAATGAAGATTCCAAGAGAGCAGCAGCCAAAACAGTGGTGTGGAAGAGGGAACAGGCCAGGGAAACTATTGGAGCATATTACTGTGAAGGGAAACTCAAGGATGAGGTGACAAGGATACATACCATGAAGATGCCACTGCGAGGTACAGTATAGTGGTCAGATCTGAACTTGCCGTGGCACTGCTTGCAGACTGGCTGCTACCCCTGGCTGACGCAAGTGGGCACAAACAGGGTCCCAGACCTGAGTCAATAAAAATGGACTTGGTTCAGGGCCTTTTTTTTTTTTTCTGCAGTGCAGAGAAACTGGTTGGTACTAGGTGCTAGTCATTTCCTTGTGGAAGCTAGTCAGACATCTCTAAGTGTTCTGCCTGCATCTGGCTACTGCCAGGAGCATGAAGTCAGCAGTTAAAGTGGCCTCACTGACCCCATAGAACCCCATATGTGGCAACTCCTCCACTGGGTTTCTTGCGTGCCAGACGCTTGATTTCAAACAGGCTTCTATTTTTAAAGTTTGACAGGTCTGAGATGTAGATAGCTAAGCATCACTTTTCTATCTGTTTTAAGTAAATGGGCAACCTGACCCCAGAAAGTAATTGCCTTCCCTAAGGTTTAGTAAAACTACAGATCAGCAACACTGGATCTTCATTGTCTGTGTCCGTGTGGGGGAAAAAAAAAGAGGCATCCCTCTCAGCACTGGAAAGGAAGCCCAGAGAAGTTTTCCACAGTCTGAGAAGGTTATTCACAAAAATCCAGTACAGATTTCACTGTTCATTTGATTTTGGTTTTAGGCTATGCACAATAGTAAAAGCAAATGTGCAGGGATATGGTGGGACAAGAAGGTGAGATTTCTAAGGTCCATTACATTGTATTTACATATGTTCAAAATTTCTCTTGTTTCTGGACATCATTAGACTTCTGGGACAATTTCCAAAGCAGAGGTCACCATCAACTACAGAAAGGCACAACAAATTTTGAGTAATTTTCTGCAGCAAATCACATTTTCAAAACTTAAGATAATTTAAATAGATTTTAATGTACTGTAATGTTTTGTGCCTTGGCAACTGGTCTGTAAGGATGTTTGACAATTTTGATCTTTATTCATAAGATTTTAGTAAGAGCAATTTTTGTTGTGGGAATCTCCTGAAATTACATAACAAATTTATAAAAGGAGATTTTTTTCATTTGTAAGAGCTGCAGCTAGTGCCCATTATTATTTCTTTGAACACAGGTAGATTGGAAGCAAGCTAAGTAGGATATATACATTTTCCTTTGGTTTATGTTTTCTCTGACCAAATGTGGTCTTTGAAGGGCTGGATTGGTGACCAAGAAAGATCTGCAGATGCAGACTGACAACTCCATTGTTTCAAAGGAGGGTGCAGTGAGGAGCAGATAAGATAATAGTCCATGGAATGTCACTGTGACCCTGCCTGTGGCAGTCTGCCAGCAAGCTGAGCATATTTCTAGCTGTTGTAGAGCAACGTGCATGGGAGGAAGAATGTCTTCTGAATCGATCAGCTCTTTCCATTTGGCATCTCTGGGCCTAGGAGCAGAGAACTTTAAAGTGATCAAATTATGAAGTCTTCTTATGTGACAGATGTTGCTCTAAACAGAAGTAGCATTCACACAAGTAGTTGGTAGGTTTCTTGGGTTAATTTCTAAGTCTGAGTACCTTTCTCAGATTTTCTCTGCAAAAGTTTCGCTAACTAATTTCAAACTAGCAAATCTTCAGTGAAAGTATATAATTTAATCAGATTAGATGGGTGAGAGAGAGGTACATCAGAAATTCTCATAGCTATTAAAGTGCACAGAAAGTGGAGTAAGAGGTTGAGGAAAGATTGTGGGGTTTGGCAAAACATATGTGTCTGGAAAACAGACCTTTTTCCACTTAACTGTTGTTAACTTCATAATTTTTAAAGGCAGAATATGTTTTTCAACAGCAAAAACTGAGTTCAAAATGTGCAGTTTCCCATTGGAGACACCAAAGTCAAAGGAAGAAGCAGCACTTCTGGAAACCCAGCCACTGTTTTGCATCCTTCTGGCAAGAAGGTGGTGAAACACTTACTAAGCATTAATCATTTTGGTAGCCCTACTGACTCAGTGGGAACTGCCATCTCCCTGATTGTATACCTATTATCAAATATGAACATATAGTGAAGAATTTTGCTGTGTAATATGGAAACAGGTCCATTTTCTTGATTTGTTTTACCATCTGCTATTCTGAAAGTAACAAGTCCATTCTCCTGGATTTTTTATACTGAAACAGTATAGTTGCAAATGTAATATTCATACATGCGATGAGAGGGAACACTTTATACTTTATCTTCTTATGGAGAGTGATCCTTATTCTGTATAAGTACACATCTCTAGAATAAAACAGCACAGAGTATTCTCCTTCTAGTCAAATACAATTTATTAAATTTCTCTACACAATAAATATTTATTTTAATATATCTGATTGAGTTTTCCCCACAGAAACTCGACCACAGAGCTGTCAAAGGGACAATAATGGAAATGCTAGTAGTAGAGTATTATGGCATTTGTCCTGCAGCTCAGTTCGTTATGTCTCTATAAGGAATTGGCACACTTGAGATGTGAAATTATGTAATACAAGCCACAATCTAAAAATACGTTGGAGCTGAGCCCAACAGGGAGTGTGCATTCCTTTCCATTGCAACAATACCCTGTAGAAAAGTCTTGTGGTTTAGCCTAACATGCAAAGAAAATTAGATGGAACAAAAAAGTTCAATATCTTGTTAAGACAATTAGCATTGTCTCACTAAATTTGGTCCAGAAAGGACTGCAACTAAATCCCTTAGGATCATTTGTAGTTAATAATGTATTTTTTGCAAAAGCTGTAGAATTTTTTTTTTCTTAAATAGATAATGATTTTACACTATGCATTTGTTACTAATAAATAACTTCTAACTGGGGAGCTGACAGTAAGTTGGAATTGCTTTTAGTTTTTGTTGCCTGTTTCTAATGAAAACTTAGTTCATTATTCTATATTAGAATTTTCTGTTTCTCTAAGATGTAAATGTAGATACCAATGTTTAGGTAAAATGACAAAAGCATGTACTTAATGTGAAGCAGGAAGACTCCTGCTGAAATCAATTGTATATAGCTTACAAAGGAATGGAAATGTGTGGCAAAGTCTCAGAACAAAACCACTAGAACTGTGCAGGGGATGGAAACTCCATTCTGCAAAGAATTGTGTATTTTCAATAGTTGTCTTGTTTCCAATGATAAATAAAACATTAAAATGTCAAAATTGTCAAGGAATTAATATCCTAGGAGAGACGTTAACTTGGATCGATAAAAATGTCTTCATTCTTGCTCAGATTTTCTTTCTTTAATTTTACATCATGTGATACAAACATTTTTATTTTAACTTAAAATTCTATTTTGTAATGTAAATATCAAAGTGTTCTTTCTTTTATTGCAAGAATATCATCCTTTTTACTCCCTCAGATTTTGAAAAATAATGTTGTGGAGGTACTGTCAGTATCTGCCTCATACAAACTTTGATATAGAATCTGTCTGCTCTATTTTTACAGCTCTGTTACATATAAAATATGGCAGAAAGTTACTTTATAATTTTTTCTCTGCTTTCTGATCCTATCTCTGTGTATTTCTTTCCCACCAAATTTTAGCCAGCTACAAGCTCCAAATTCTTTTTCTCCAACTGTTGGTATGAACCAAAGTATATTTTATTGACAGTTTTGTAAAAACAAACCAAGAAAGGAGGCATGATTCTCGATAAAGGACAATTTTTTTATTAATAAGTTGTCTAACAGTTTATATTAACTGTTCCTTATATGCTCCTTAAAAAAATATTTGCTGTGAAATAAATATTTGCTGTGAAAATATTTGCTGTGAAATGGAACCTCTGAAAATGCAGAGCTGTCTAGGAGCATGAATGGGTATTCAAGGATTCCTTTCAGCTGAAACTCAGGTGGGTCTTATGTCAGAATAGTCGCACTCAGCTGGCTGGGGAGGCAGGTGGCAGCAGAAGGATAAACAAAGAGAGATGGAGTTACATGGAGGAACTTGCATAGGAGGAACCCATAAGACTAAAAAATTCCAAATTTAGAAAAAGCAAAGGGATTGGTTTAAATCAATACATCATTCCCCTGAGTGCTCTAAAAGGGAGAGTACAGAGGTATCAAATTCTCTGTCAGGTAAGGAGCTTGATAGTTAAGAAGTCAATTTGGCTAATTCTAGAGGAGGATATAAATGACAGTATGGCATAAAGCATCAGAGCTAAAAATGGCCTGAAAACCTGAATTTGTCCTCAAAACACTTCATAACTTTTCCTTTGGATTTTCCAAGTAAATGAAAGGAAGCATCCTTAACTTCTAACTTGTTTCAATGTAATGTGGTAATTAAAATTATCATTTCACTAGTTTCATTAAAACTGCCATTTCAAGAAAGAGCTATTATTTCTTGAGTCTTTTCTGTCCCTTCTCCAGTTATCTTCTCATGTACTGATAAGAAATAAACAGAAATGTTGGGAAAATAATTTTATCTACTGCTTTCTTTTTGTTTAAATCAAGATCTACAAACAAATGTAGAAAAGTTCCTTTCTGTTTAAGCAGGAAAATGAATTTCAATTTCCCTGCTGGAAAACTGGCTAAACTACACCAGTCGCTCACATAGAATTTTTATTTTCATTAAGCCGTCATTTTGGTATTTTGGTAAAAGTCCCACAGCCTGTGAATATGATTTTTTTTCCTTTGGTTTTTAGTGCAATCCAACATGCTCTGTATTTCCAGGATTTGGTGAACTAACACGAACACAGACCTACTACATCTACCTCACCTTCTCGCAGCCCTGCATGACTGTGGTCTCCTGAACTATCTCACAGTTCTGCATTATAAAGCTTAAGTAGAAGAGAACTTAAATCACCTTAGGTATTTATTTGCCAGTGACAGCTTGTTCCCTACAATACAATTTCCAGTACTTTTCCCAGTCTGCTTAAAAAATGTCTTAAGAGATGAAGAAACTTTGGAAAGTGTTTTACAGCCAGTTGGATTTCCTAGTTAGAAACTGTTTCCAGTTTGCCAGAAGCCAGTTATTTTTTTTCATGCCTCAGGTTCTAGGGGCAGTCTGTTGTTTCGGGGTACAGGCAAGCCCTCTGTCTTTGCCAAAGCATAGATTGAGGCTGCTGATGGTAAAGAATCACTTTATGCTCTAGAGAAATTGAGGTGTCAAAATCTGAGTGAGGCTCATGCTGCAAACCATTCTCAGCTATCAGGCTAGAAACCAAATAGAGACAGTAACTGCTATTTATCACATACTTCTGTTTTCAGCTTCATTCCACCCAGTGGCATTAACTGTTACAGCAAATAAGGGAGAGCATGTGAACATCTCCTTCATCAGAATGGCATCAAAAGAGGAAGATGCAGTGATCTACAAGAATGGTATGGAATCTCGTCTTTTCTCTTTCTGCTGTAATTGTTTTAGTTGAGGGCCAAATAAGCCTTTGAAAGTTATGGCTGCTGATTCCCATGCTGTGCAGATGCAGCAGGCATCATTCCTCATACATTTAATGTCTCCTAAAGGGGTGAATTTCCATATCCAATATGTTGATCTGATCCAATATGTTTTGTCTTTTTCTCTTCCACCAAAATGCCCGATCCTCTCTTTATATCTCTGCTTTGTTTTTTGTTTTAATTTTTTATTTCCTTCTACATCCCTTCATATATTTGCCTAGTTGTTTTTAGGTTGTTTGTTTTTCTTTCTGGGCCACTGTGAAAGCCCAGTTACAGAATCTTTCGTTGCATTTCTACAGTTCTTCAAGTGATACTTTGAGTTCTTCAGAAGGTTTTTTGAGGCCATTTACCTTCTATGATGCCCTTCAAGCTAAGAAATTAATCACCAGTACTCTGCTATTAGAAAGAAAAAATTGTAAACAAAATCTAGTCCTTGTTTCATTTAACTACAAGAGTTAGTCTGGTTGTAAATTTTGTAATTTTGTAACACCAACTCTTCTATCTAGCATGGCACCTAAACCACAGGTAATCTCTCTTCAGCTGTGTGTTGCTCCTGCTTGATGCTCAGAAATTTCTGCAGGTTGTGCTCTACCTTCTGTAGAAAAATACAAAAATAGAGGTCACTATAACTCATAGTGCCTTCATAATCAAATTGTTAAACCACAACAAATTATGATTGTGGAAAGCACATGTAATGTTCTGCTCCATCTTTGCCAGTCTAGCTTACAGTGAGCCATGAGGAAACAGGGAGTAAATAGAGCAGGATGAGGTAAGGACGGGACAACACACTGCCAAAGAACTCATGTAGTGAGTCAGCCTCAACCCCAGTTACTGATTACCTGGAGCATTTCAACAGGCTGGAAGAGTTAAATAGATAAAAGGTGTCTTTTAAAGAGGCAATAGGTAAAGTAGACTTTCACAAATACCTGTTTCTTTGAACTTCAGAGACTCAACTGTGTCAGGGCACAGCAGACAAGTTTGCCATCACTTGTCATTACAGGGTCCCTAGGAAAATTTTGTGATCTCCTGTCACCAGTTTCTCAGAAAAGAACCAGATGAGATATTGGAGCAGGACTGCAAACATCATGGTATTCATTTAGCTGCGATTCCATCTGGAAATTCAGCAAAAAATCTCAGAATGCCTCCAGACAGTAGGTCAAGTTTTTCAGCTGAGGTTGATGTTGAAACAGCATTTCTGAGAAGTCCTGATACAGAAGCTGGAAAAGAAGAGAAAAGGTTTCTATTATATTTAGCTGTTGCAGTCTTTCACTTCAGTTGTTTCAAGTACTTCACCCCCCTTACAGAATCTCACAATGGCTGTCTAGATAAAGAAATGGTTCTGCTAAACAGGGTTGCTTTAAGACATTGGCATAACACCTTGGAAAACAAGTCATAAGAATCGAGCCTTGCTTAGCAGACTGTAAGCATAAGCCTTTCTTAATGCTTTGTTGTCAAGTTTGTTATGCAGCTTTTAACTCAAAAGACACTAGAAAATGCCCCACAGTTTCAAATAAATTCCTTTAATTATTTGTTCTTTTGATTTAGCCCTGTTTTCATGGAGAATGGACTGTCATGGACTAAAGTGACCTACAGCCTTTCAGCTGCTTTGGTTATGATCCTCAGCAAAGTTTTATGTTTCTAGGCTGCCTGAAATTTGACAACAGTCAAACTGACAGTGTGTATAGTCACAGACAGCAGAGGTCCTGCCTGATGCTGTTTACCTTCTAAATAATTTAAGAAAAGTAAAAAAAGGAAAAAAAGATAAAAAAGTTGTTGCATTTTCAGTGTGACTGTAAGGGAATGTAGAAGATGAGGACAATTTGATTCATGACAGTACCATTGGTAATGGTCATTCAGCCATTTGAGCTTGTGAATCTGAACAGGATCAGACTATCTGGGTTGTTAAGATCAGACTGGGTTGTTAATATGAGCAAGCTGGGATTTGCAGCCAGGACAAGTCCAGAGGGAGACCTCTACAGTAGCCTTTCAGTGCTATTGGGAGCTGAAGGAAACCTAGAGAGGGACTTTTGACAGTGACAATGGGGAATGGCTTTAATTTAAATAAAGGGTGTGTTAGAATAAAATAAAAATGGTCTTTGGTGAAAAAACCTGGAAGAAACAGAAATGTGTTAAATCTGGGAGGAAAATATAAAAACATGCTGAGTTCTTCCTGCTTTTGTCTCCCAAGTAAATCTTTGTGCTAGTCAGACTGAATTAGACCTGGTTGGCATTTGCTCTTCAATTCCAGCCACCCTAGAATCCGTGTGGATTGTTATCCCTTATTTCAGAAAAGACCAAGAAACAAAATGAACACTCTTAACCACTAAGCTCAAAGCCAAGTGTGAAGTTGTTTGTCCTGTTTATCTACTAAATCCTGTCAAGATGTCTCTTCCTTTTTACTTGCACTTCTCCAATTAGGAAAACCAGTGTAGCTAGAGTTGTCAGAAAATTCATAATGAATTTTAAAAAAGATTCTGCTGCTTCCCCCGACTGTCCTTCGGTTACCAATGTAAGCTTATGTATTTATTTAGAGGGTGAATGACATCTGTCTGTGGTATCTGTGCGCTCCTTCCTCAGGCTCCTTCATCCACTCTGTGCCCAGGCATGAAGTGCCGGGAGAGCTGGAAGTCTCCTATCCTCAAGTTCAACCACAAGATGCAGGGGTTTACTCTGCCAGATATATAGGAGGAAACCTTTTTACTTCTGCTTACACGAGGCTTATTGTAAGACGTAAGTTCTATTAATATGTGGTGATGATTAATAGTCAAAATTAATCTGAAATGAAACATATTGTTTCACTTTGTTTCATTCATATTGCCCAAATAAGGACCAAAATATTTCTTGACATTTGCTGTTATCAGATTATGTCAGAAGAAAGTTTCGTACCAAGGGCCTTTGGTACAAGCTGATATTAATGCCAACAGCTGAGAGAAAAAACACACACCCCATCAGATTTAAGTTGAGCTCATCTTAGCTACTGCCAGGACAGTTAGCTCTTTTTTCAGCATCTCAGCTTTTCAAACACTACAAATTAATAAAAGAGGTAATTCTTCACTGAGTCTCCATGTTCTCCATGGTGGGTTATATCCATACCTCACTTATCCTAGGGTTCATCATCTTTAGTATACATTATTATAACTTAACAACCTACCTTAGTTTTAAATAGCTCTTAAGGTTCACTTCCTACTGGATGAAAGAATGAGTTGGGATATTTTCCAACAAACATTTTACATACTTTGCTACTCAGCTGCTGTGTCCATCAGATATAAAGAAAATTATATTCTGTTAACTTGGACAGAAATATAAATTTGATGTGAAAAAATAGATAGCTGTTTAAATATCTTACATTGCATAGAAAATATTTGTGATGGTAATACACATTTATTCATTAATATCCACACAATAGTTCCAGGAGTTGTGAATAAATAAATGTAATGCCCCAAATTTGGATTTTGAAGCTACTGCTACCTTACTAACAACAATGGTCCAGTTGGCTGGCATGTAGGGTTCCATATAGCTTGCACTTTTATGTATTTTACTGTTTGCTCTGAAAAGAATATTACAATTTGAAGGGTTACTGAATAACAAGACAACGAATATGTCATTATATTTTTCCATAAAAGGATGTGAAGCTGAGAAATGGGGCCCTTCCTGTAGCTTCCACTGCCCTTCCTGCACAAACAATGGCATTTGTCATGAAGATACTGGGGAATGCATCTGTCCTCCAGGTTTTATGGGAAAAACATGTGAGAAAGGTAAGTTGATAATATTTTCAGGGATTGCTTATTAATTTGATCTCAGTAAAAGAAATTGGCATATTATTGAGGGAAGCATCATATGGAGTACCTGGTTTTATTCTTGAAAGCTGCAGCATTTACAGCTGGTGCTAGAGATAGGACAGAGTTGGGTGAGATGAATCCTGAATTCTGTTCTGGTTGTTCTTGCAGCTGTGATTTAATTTCTCTCTTTCTCTCTTCACCTAGTAGAGACTATTTTGCTAGGGATGATGAATGTTTCCAACACTTCTTGATCAATATGCACTTGGACAGTATGCTACCTAATATCTCCTAGGATCCTTTTCTCACAAAAGGCTGGACCAGATGATCTTTGGAGGTCACTTCCAATCTGGGCTGTGCTATGACTCCCTTGAAATGCATGTGCTCAGTGCTGCTAACTTAAATGCATATTGGTAGAGGACACCTTAAGGATACATGGGCACTAGGAAATATGCTAGAGATTCCTTGGCTGCTTCCGAAGAAGCTGCTAATGTGCTCACAGGGTCCTTTGTCTCTGTAGGGACATCAACAGTGTATATATTTTTGTGCAAATCTGTGTGTGGCAAGTAGTTTGGATTCTGGAAAAGTTAGAGTTGGCATCACAGTGTTTTGACTTCTCCAAGCATCACTTGGGTTCATTGCTAAATATGTATGCTTTTATTTGACTGAATTGCAGTGCTGAAAATACTAGAGCTAAGCTGTTGGAATAGTTGGCACCAAAGCACTCCAGCATAGTGCTGCTCTTATCATCAAAGCAAAACCTTGACATCAGCAGTTTTGTGTGCATTCACCACTAAGATTTGTGTTTCATGGCACTGCTTGTTCATTTTACATTAGAGAGACTCATAAACACACTTTATTGCTGAATCTATGTCCCCATAGATCTAAAACAAGGGTACTTGGCTGACAGATCCTCACAGTGAGAAAATTGTTTCTGCTGCCTGTACTCGACTATTAGAACACCTGTTGCTTAAGTTGCTGTGGTTGTTAATATATCTGAATGATCAAAGTGCTATTTTTAATTTGAATTCATGTTTTCTCTTGTCTAGTGCAGTATCATAAGAAGCACTAGCTCTTTCATGGACAATGCCATTGAGTTATTATTTCCTTCTCTCCCTTCAACAGCTTGCGGAGCCAACACTTTTGGCAAAACATGTGAAGAGACCTGTAAAGAAAATTATGGCTGCAGAAACTTTATGTTCTGTCTACCAGATCCATATGGTTGTTCTTGTGCCACAGGATGGATGGGACTGGAATGTGATAAAGGTATAGTGAAAAAAAAAAAAGAATGGGAGGATCCTTAATGTTCTGCACACAGGAAATACAGAAGGGAACCAACAGAGAAGAGTAATAGATGATATATTTTACAGTCATGCCTAAAGTTTTTTTCTGTAATGAGACTGAAAAACACTGGAAGACATTTTCCATTTTCTAGCACTTTTGCACTAACTGCAACATATGTATTTGTAGAATGCAAACCTGGGTTTTATGGGTCGGATTGCAAACTGAAATGTAATTGCCACAATCGAGGAACATGCGACAGATTTAAGGGCTGCATCTGCTCCTTCGGATGGCATGGTCCACAATGTGAAAAAAAAGGTAAAGTAAGGTATTAAATGGTTGTTCCCAGTGTAACTAAAACAGATCTTAATGCTGGTACAACATTACCATTCCAGGCTGGTATTCTTGCTCCATCCACTACTTTCCAGGAGCACAGACACTTCTGCACAGCCTCATTGTAATACAGTATTTTTAAGCCTCTGACCTATTGTTGCATTTATCAGGATGACATCATTAGATTTTCAAGCTTTACTCCATAGGACTTGATTGATCTTAACATTAATCCTTGACAGAGGCTGCACATCCAGCTTTTTGTATAAAATTGTATTTTATCATAACCTACCTCTTGGTTGGCTGCATACATGCCTATACAATGAGCTTCATGACCTGAAAGTGATGACTGAGACACTAAGACAACACCAAAGTTTAAAACTTGTCTGTCTCTCTGGGAGAAAGTTAAATTTACAAAGCTGAACACACCTTGTCTCATTGGATTCAGACAAGGTATTCTATAAGATGCACCCAGCATTTATTATTTTAGCTAGATAAATAAAGTGACAAATTCACTGCTGATTTGTGAAACTTTTCAAGAACAAAACCAAATAGAGAAATAAGGCTCTGATCCAACCAGCCAAATTATACTGTTACAATCTGTCTGGTCTTACAAACAGTCAAAATAGAGAGCAAGGAGGTACTGTACACCCAGAACAAAATATGTGCATGATTTTGCTATGGCTAGACTGTTTGTGCTTAAAATGTGAACAACAAAGAGAGGAGAGGGATCATAAAAAGAAAGACGAGTGAACACAGGGTTTGTTCCTTCTCACATTATATATAAAACGATGTAAAAACATTGTCTTTGAGAAGCGTGATTCTTGCATATGCCCACATGAGGGAAGGCAGAACCAGACACCTACACTGCCTGCACACCTAAACCTGTCTTTTAAAATGTCTTTTAGAAGGGTGACATTATACTATATATCTTCTGTAGGTTCAGCAGATCTTTCGCCTCAGATAGTGAACTTACTAGATCCTGTGGAACTCAATTCTGGCGTCGAGTTCAAACCGTTTTGTATAGCAACAGGGATGCCGCTTCCTAAATCTGAAGAATTCAAACTCTTGAAGCAAGATGGAACTGTTCTGAGGGTAGGCTCCTGATCAATTGCTTCCTGCTATTTCTAATATTTATATTGACTTTCTCTGTAGTTAATGTATACTATGGTTTTCAAGCATAATATGAAATTTTGGTATTCTGGAGTACCCCATGAACTTCTCGGCACATATGAAAATATGAAGTTGACCATTTTAGATGCTTTTTATAGATATCACTAAACTCAAAGCATCATTGGAATACTCCAAAATGCCCAAATTTTTCAGGTCCTGTACATCTTTTTGTCGTTTCAGCCTGATGAAATTTCCACCAGTAATCGTTCTGAAGCCATGTTTAGAATTAACCGAGTCCTGCCTGGTGATACAGGAACTTGGGTTTGCAGTGTGCAGACAGTAGCAGGAATGGCAGAGAAACCATTTCAGGTTACAGTCAAAGGTAAAAGCTTTCTTCAAGTGTCCTTGTCTCTCTAATTTTAAGCACAGCTTTATACTTTAGCATGTCTGAGCTTTCTCTGCACTGCTGGAAAATGCCTGAATAAATATTTACTGTTAGAATATGAACAGAAATCCATTATAAGTAACATACTAATTATGTATATTGAAAGTATTCTTAGTGTGATGACAAGATTTAGAAGAACACCCAAGGTTTTTTTAAAATATCTTAACTATCAGCTTTAGTGCATAAAGCCCTATCTATTTTATGTGAGTTTTGAAGAGCATCTTTCATTTTCCTACAGATCTAGGAATAACGAGAGTCTTACTGATATAGGGAGCTAAAAGGTTAGTTTAATACATGCATTCTTGTTCAGTTCCTCCTGTGCCACAGTATGCTCCGAGGCTGACAGACAGAGGACATAATTTTCTCATAATTGATATCAATGCTGAGTTACACAATGGAGATGGACCTGTTGTGTCAACAAAACTTCTGTACAAGCCAGCAAAACGTTATCAGTCCTGGATGTCTGTGGAAGGTAAGAGGATATTCTTTAATTCCCTTAAAGACAAACTCCACCTACCAACTGAAACTTCATGTGTTTCTGTTCTTGATTAGCCTCAAAAAACTCTACAATGCATAGAAATTTTGTGACTGGATGTGTGACTGTTTATCACTACACATAATGTTCATGTGGATGTGTTACACTAATGGTTGTTGAAAGTGTATATTCATTTCAGGAACAAAAGGTTTTCCCCTCCTTCCTTAGGATTAAGTGCACTCAGTATTGGGCCCAGCTGTTTTAAACATCCATGTAAATGGAAGATTTTCAAAAGCAGTGGGCAGTATGGAGACATGCTGGGGCATCTACCATCTTGCATTGTATTCATTGTATCCCTAGAGAGACTAATAACTTACCAAAATATTTATCAGTAATGGTATAGGCAAAATGAAACCTGCTTATGAGTTGGATGACCTCCTCCAGCAATGCTTTCAAATTTTATGCACAGCCTAAAATACTACAGGAAACATTCCAGGACCTTTAAAAACAGTTGTCCCTACATCAGTATAACCCAAAATCTGCATACAGAAAGGACATTGACTAAGCAATCAGTATTGTTTTGTCCTGAAAGAATGGCGGGTGAAGCAACCTTTGGATGGGGTTAGAGCTCAAATTAAAAACAGTTACATTGTACTTCTAATTAGTTTATCTTACTGAATCAAGAACAACAACAAAAAAAGGAGTCTGTGTATCCTACCTTGTATTTTCCAAACATTTTCTTCCATAACATATTTCAACACAGGCCATGGCTTTACTTACTTTTAACTTTTATTGTCAGTAAAAGGCACAACTAAAAGACTGGACAATTTGGAACCCAAAACAGAGTATCAGTTCTGTGTTCAGCTAAGTCGGCAAGGGGAAGGTGGAGAAGGCCATCCTGGACCGCAGGCCAGCTTCACAACAGCTGCACTTGGTAAGGGATCACTGTGGTTTCTCACAAATGGGGTATTTCAGCTCTTTTTCTCTGCTGTCTGTTCCCTGATCTCTGTCATAACACTTTCACTTGAGCAAAGAAAGTTGCACTTGAAAACTTGTAGACTCTTTCAAAAGAAACTCAGGCAAAGGGATATTAAAAAAAAAAAAAAAAAAACAAAAGGAAGGAAAAGAAAAAAACAAATCAAAAAACAGAGGTGAAGAAAACCAGAAAAAAGCGGAGCTATTATTTTCCCTGATTTAGAGATGAGGCATCTAAGAAAGGAAAAATTATATATTTTGGCTGGCTATGCAACAGAGCTGGATATACGAATCACATTTTTGCAGTCCTTCCTCCTAGTGTTAGATCAATTTACTTTAAAACTGAAGATGTTTAACAAGCTGGACAGTTTTTAGTTAATTTAGGACAGATCCCAAACTAAACAAACTGAATACAGACATACAGAATAAATGAGGATTGCACCAGGACCTATCTAGCATGACAACAACTGTTGGCTTCTCACATCTAAAAAGTGCATCTGCAACACCAGCTCATTGAAGATGCCATTTTATTGGCACATCATCTGTTGCTAAGATACTGTGGGACTATCAACACCTCTTAGATGTAACTTCAGCCAAATTATGTGGGATGGCTGAGAGAATTACCCTATGTCACCCCAAACTGGGGCAAGTGGTTGGGAATAACTGTACCCCTACTTTAGCTTAGATACCAGACATGAAATGTTGTTCCCTGTTTCACTGTGGCTTTTCCAAGGTCTTCCTCCACCAGAAGGTATCACTCTCTTTCCAAAAAGTATGACATCACTGAATTTATCATGGCATCCCTTAACACTGAGGACAGAGGATGATATTCGTGTTGAAGTGGAAAGGAAGAGCGTCAATGACAACGGTGACGAGAGCAGTGTTATTACTCAAGTGCCAGGAAATATGTCCACCTTGATCATTAAAGATCTTGAGCCTAGACAGCAATACATGTGCAGGGTACGGGTGAACACCAGGTCCCAAGGAGAATGGAGCAACTATCTATATGCATGGACTTTCAGTGACAGTAAGTGCTGATTCACATCCTTCTGTTTAATTCTTCATGTTACCCACCGAGATCAGACTAATTGTCACTTGATGACTACATTAAATGTAATCCTTTATTTTGGTAACGCTTAGTTCCTCATGATCACTTACGGTTGTTATTGCTATAATTTGGAAAGCTCAGCATCCAAAAGAATTCTTCTGCCGGAAATTGTCAGGAACTACTAATGTGGGTTTCTTTTAAATGGAGAAAAACAAGCTTGAGAATCCACATGTTCGTTTCAGTGCGACTAATGCTTCTGACACAAGTAGCATTTTTTCCTCCTCAGAATGATGAGCCATCAGAGTTCACTACTCCAAGCTCTTTTGTTACTCAATTCGGCTATGACCATACAGAAATAGTCAGCACTTAAAGAAGAGAAGATACAATGCAAGGTAAAACCCCTGTGAGCAAAGAGTAGTTAAGTGTGCTACACTGAAGACCGCCCTTGAACTCCCTGAGTGTGAGCACTGTGCTTTCACAACACCACAACAAACGCCCTATCTGAATGAAGTACCATCTGAACAGCTGTCCATCTGAATGGCAGAGAGGTGACACTGCCCTTACCACACACTGGAAAGGTGGGCTTCTTCCTCCTTAAAGGTCATGTAAGGAGGCCCTCACTGAAATCCTACATGTGTTAGTGGAAGTATAAATGGCTGTCATGGGACTCTCCATTTCCCTGAGCTCTGACACCAAACTGCACAACGAACCACATAAGGGTACTGTTTTCCAGGAGAAGGTACTTAGCTTAATATTCATGGTTGCATCTGCAAGTGTAGCACTCACCCCTGCTGGTGGTTTTCTGATTAGATTTTTGGAAGTGTTGGTATCAATTTCCTTTCTTTCTAACAGCCTGACAGGTAATTGCTCTCTGAAGCAGTGAAAGTACAGGACATGGGAATTACAAGGGAATGATGATACAGTAGAGAAGGATATTAATTCTTTTTGCATTAATCTGAAAGGAAATATGGTGTGCTTGCATACAGCTCAGAGGATGTGTATCTTCATCCAAGAGAGTATGTTGAATGCCACTCCAACCTCTGCTGGAAGTATGGAATACTGCTACAAGGATGACAGCACATCATAAAATTATTGCATTCAGTTACCATAGCTCATCAACAAATTGTGCTTTGAACAGCAAAAACATTGAGGAAAATGTTTTGTTCTCTGTGGAAAGGAGAAAGAGGTGGATGTACACACCAATGCCTTGTGTGTTTTGTTTGTTCTCAGGAATACCTCCTGCACCGAACAACATCAGGTTTTCTAACACCACAGACACATCCTCAGTCATCTCTTGGACAGCTGCTGAGGGTCATTCCATCTCCTCCATCATCATCAGCTACAAAATTTATGGCAAGGCTGGGTACAACCACGTTGACATTATCATAAAGAACACAAGCATTACTCAATATCAGCTCAAGGGCCTCGAGCCAGACACTGTGTACCAGGTTCAGATTAATGCTCAGAACAACATTGGCTTGAGCAACCCGAACACATCATTTGAACTGAGGACCCTTCCAGAAACAAAAGGTTAGTTAATCCACTGCACTGGATTTGCACAAACCAGGACTGGTTGTATAAACTAGTTAGCTAAGACATTATCATAATACTAATGTTTTAATCTGAGTTTTCTTTTGCTATTAATTCTGACACACAACACAGCACCACCAAAATTTAATTCTTATTTCACTGCATGGTATTGATGAAGTGACAACATGCATCG
This sequence comes from Ammospiza caudacuta, assembly GCF_027887145.1. Classification (NCBI taxonomy): domain Eukaryota; kingdom Metazoa; phylum Chordata; class Aves; order Passeriformes; family Passerellidae; genus Ammospiza; species Ammospiza caudacuta. The sequence goes on from NC_080632.1 coordinate 18,593,050, forward strand.
TTTCTCTATATCCACTAAAAAGGGCCCAGTGACTCAAAAAATGAAGAGCTGCATACAGCAAGATCATTAGATCACTGAATGTGGCCTCATCTCTGCTCTGACTGAATTAAATAGAATATTTAGGTGCTTGTACACCTGGAATTCAGAGCATTCAATGTTTCTGACATTTTTGGAAAACAACAGGATGTATCCTTAGCTTTTTAAACAGTTTAGAAGAGAGGAGTATTCAATTATACATGGCTAATGCATTGCTAAATTCAGAATAAGCTGAAAATGATGATGAATTTTTTGTCCTTCCTCAACAGCTCCATATGAATCAAAAGGAGGCAAAATGCTGCTTATTGCTATCCTTGGATCTGCAGGGATGACCTGTGTAACAATTCTCCTGGCCTTTCTCATCATGCTGCAGCTAAAGCGAGCTAACTTCCAGCGTCGAATGGCTCAGGCTTTCCAAAATGTAGTGGTGGGTTTCCAGCTTTCCTGTGTCAGTTTGGTTATTTACTTTAGCTCATCTTTTCCTGTGTTTTCTTCCAATTTCTTTTTCCTGGCTTTCCCAAACACTGTTTTCTCTTTGTTGTAAAGCTTCTCTACTGACTAGTGACCTCAAAGCTAAAGCTAATAGGGCACAAGTTGCAGGCTAGGAGGTAGAAAACTTGACTTGAAAAAATATTTGCAGACCATTTGCTGTGCTCCCTCTTCTGCCTTGTCACACTTGTGTATAACAAGTACCAAGCCAGAAAGAATAGAGGAGCCTGTTCTGCCTCTATGAAATCATGCCTGATTTTGAAAACTACCGAATATTTAATGCTGCTTTTGAGCATCAGCAGCTGCTGATACATGCTCATCCATTTTCAACCTAGGGACAGTACACCAGGGATCTATCAATGGCAACATCACAGTTTGGGCTGTGAGGAAATTGCTGAAGATTTTAACATCACAAGGAGATATCTTTCTATAGACACATATTTCTTTGTATCCTGCCGCAGTCTCTAAATCACTCTGCTTTCTGCTGCTTTTCTCTGCCTCCAGAGGGGAACCTTTGGAGCAGAATGAAGCTGGCCCAAAGAGCTCCTTCATATCTAATTAGATTTTTTCAGAAACCTCACCCAATTCTATGATCAGACTACAGGCCACACAGAATACTTTGTCTCCTAGTCCTAAAACTTTTCCCACAGCAGTATTTCATGAGAATGTGTAACTGAAGAGGAGATGTCTCCTTAAGCATAGAGGAAGATAATTTCCTCTCTCTTTTTATTTTCTTGCTTCTTCTTGCATCACCTTTCCTGCTCAGCCTGACCAGCACAAGATTTAATTAAAACCTAATATGAGATTAAGCTTAAACCTGAAACTTATAACTGGTTTTGAGATCAGTTTCATCGCATTATTTTTGCCCATGTCCTTCATCTTCAAAATTATTATAAACTGTTCAGGAGGCCCAGATCTAAAAGGATCAGTTTAGAAGCCTGATTAATTTTGTGGATCTGGGCAGAACTGCTTGTTGCAGGTAAAGTAGATGAGATGGATTGAGGTGTGTGTGTGTGTGGAGATGAGTGAGCACAGGCATTTTGGAAATGCAATCAGGGCATTGCTCAGTGAAGTAGAAATCACAGTTAATGTCATTTTCTTAATTCCATTGCAGAGGGAAGAGCCAGCTCTGCAGTTTAACTCAGGTACTCTCACTCTGAGTAGGAAAGCCAAAAACAGTCCAGATCCTGCTATTTATCCAGTTCTTGAATGGAATGACATAAAATTTCAAGATGTGATTGGGGAAGGTAATTTTGGGCAAGTCCTGAAAGCACGCATTAAGAAAGATGGCTTACGCATGGATGCTGCAATAAAAAGGATGAAAGGTAGTAAAAACCAGGGATTCTGTGACTAAAGAGATTTCTTGATTGTGTATTTCAAATGTTTCTCTGTCATACAAAATGCTTAGCAGCCCTCTTTTAAAGCTAAAATAAATATTCAAAGTTGCTAATTAAATTGTATCAGGTGTCACTAGGCCAAGATTTGTCAACAGCTGTATTTCTGACGGGTAAAGTTGGTTTCCATTTCTACTCAGTGGTTGATATGATTAACCATCATGTATTTTTCAATTCATGGACCAGTATGAGCTTCACATGAGTTCATCTGCAAGGCAAGGTGCATTGGATAGACAGGAGCAGAGAGCATGTCTTGGGGCACAGCATTAGTTCACCTTGTTCACTATAGCTGTTCAGAGACAACTGCATCTAAGCATCTATATATGTACATACCACGGGCATCATTAAGTTTCTTTTTCTTCACTGGGCATGACATCTACATTCCAGACAGAGCTACAATGTGTACAATACTGCAAGAATGTACCTGTTTTATTGTAATTCTCGGGTCATTATCTAGGCAAATTGAAAAACACTTTTAAGTGTGATGATTAATTTAAAAATAGCCAATGTCTGCATACTGGCAGAAATAATCAACGGCACACATATGGAAGTATTTTTAAGCAGCTCCTTTTAATATTATCTGCTACAACATTTTACACTCTCAAGTAAGAAGGATAGTGGTAGGGTGTGTTAAGATACTTCCTTTCTCTGCAGTAGCTTCTACGGACACTTGTTCCTCACAATTTTTTCTTCTGATTGAAAAATCCTATTTTTTTTTCTGTAAATACTAATGTACCTTACAGTTTTTCTCTTTCTACTGGAGTTGAAAAAGTAATAACCCAAGCAATGTGGAGTCCTCATAATTAAAAAAATGCATTGTTATAAACTCAGTTACAACTAAAATGTAAATGTGTGCTTTTTTGATTTTCAGAGTATGCCTCAAAAGATGATCACAGAGATTTTGCTGGAGAACTTGAAGTTCTTTGTAAACTTGGTCATCATCCCAACATCATCAATCTTTTGGGAGCATGTGAGCATAGGGGTAAGATGCTGTTGAATGCATGTACTTTAAAAATTAATTTTAAAAAACCCTCTCACAATATAGCCCACACAGTCCAGAGAAACACTAGCAGGCCTCTGTGCAACTTTTGTTAAAAAGTCAGATAAACTTGTGTTTAGATCTACAAGCCCACATTAATACTCCAGAAATTATGTTCAACACTAGCTCAAAATTCTCCTTTACTCCTAGAAATTAGCCTGTTTGACATTTCACTCCAGTGTTTATTTTCTTTTTTCACTCAAGGTAGTGTAAATTGCCCAAGACTATTACTGACCATCTCTTACTTTGTGATATGCTCATCATCTGATGTTTTGTTAGGATATCTTTACCTTGCTATTGAATATGCTCCCCATGGAAATTTACTGGACTTCCTTCGGAAAAGCAGAGTACTAGAGACAGACCCAGCATTTGCTATTGCCAATAGTACTGCATCTACACTTTCCTCTCAGCAACTTCTGCATTTTGCAGCAGATGTTGCCAGAGGGATGGACTACTTGAGCCAGAAACAGGTCAGTCTTCAACTCTCTACCCACTGAAAGCATGGAAAATAGTTTTCCAGGGAATATGCCCTTTAATTACATTAATTTTTAATTTTAGCTTCTATAGCACACACTGAATGAGATTTATTTTGTTGTCTCTATTTAAACTTATCAAATACATCATGGGGAATCATGGGAGAGGCATTCAAACTTAAAACAACATGGTAGTTAACAGCTTTCATTTTCAGATAAAGTTTAAATGTTCTTGGTAGTGACATACTAAACCAATTTCTTTATGTTCTTATTCCAAAGGGCTGAAATTTTCAATATAGCAGTAAATTAATACATGTAAAACTCAATTATACTGATTCCCTTATTTTATTACATTATTACATTATTATAATTATTATTACAATTACTATTAGTGTTATCATTATCATCATCATTATTTTAGTTTATTCATCGAGATTTGGCAGCAAGAAACATCTTGGTTGGAGAAAATTATGTTGCAAAAATAGCTGACTTTGGCTTATCAAGAGGTCAGGAAGTTTACGTTAAGAAGACCATGGTAAGGATCAACATAAATTGATACAATCTGTTTTCTTAATTTTGCTTTCTTATTTCTTAATATGTGTTTCCATATGAAGAAAAATGCAAATTTATGGGTATTACAGAACCAATTTTTAAAATTGTATTAATTGCCATGTAAAATATGAATACTTATTAATATACACATAAATACATCTACTTGTAAATAAATCCTATACCATGTCTATAATATAAAATGTAATTTAAAATTATTCATATGAATATGAATGACAGTAAAATAGATGAGTCAAGCTGGTCTAATTCTATTGAACAAGGCCAAAATTAGCAAGAAGGTAACCAGACGTACATCAGGATGTGTCCAGAACTAGTGCTTGGAAGATCTAAAAGAAGATATGTAATAAGCATGATGTAGCTAAAGACCAGAAATAGCACTGTGTTGTCAAGGCAACACAATGGTCAGAGGCATCGTCTGAGGTATTATTTACATTTCACCTTGATGCTGATTGGATAATTCTTTTATTAACTTTCATGTGAACTGTTCCTTTGGGAAGCAAATCATATAATCATAGGATCATGGAATGATTTGTTTGGAAAGGTACCTTCAACACCATCTAGTTCCAACCCCACCTTTCACTACGCTAGGTTACTCAGAGCCCCATTCAACTTGGCCTTGAACAATCCCACATCCACAGCTTCTCTGGGAAACCTGTTTCAGTGTCTCACCACTCTTACAATAATTTCTTCTGTAAAACAGCTCAATTTAGTAAGTTTATTTACTTGATAAAGTTTACTTGCATAAAGTCAGTTTTCACTAAGGCAACACAGAATGATTGTTGGCATATAAACTGCAATATTGCTATACCAGCAAGTGAAAAATAAACTTTCATTAAATAATTTCTAGGGACGGCTTCCAGTGCGATGGATGGCAATTGAATCTTTGAATTACAGTGTTTACACCACAAATAGTGATGTGTAAGTATGTGGTCAAGTGGCATTTAAAAAAAAAATATTTTTCCATATGAAGGAAAGGTTGGTAACTAGCATGAGACATCCACTCTTAACTCAAAATACTCAGTAGTAATGTCATCATAAGTAAGCAATGGAAACAAAAAATAAAACCCATAACAAAAAAGTTACTTTTATTTCTTCCTCAGAGTGTGATCAAGTTCTGTGTTCACAAACTACTTGGATGTGCCCTGCTACTTCAGCTGTACTTCTTATTCAAAATTTGAGACCTGATGAATATTTGGAAAATCCAGAAGAAATTTGTATTTTATTTAGGAAACTAGAAATTGTATTTGGAAAAGAAATTCTGTAATTTCAGTATTTGCTGAAAGCTCACAATCTGATAAATGTCTTTGGTTGACTCAGAGTGAATTAATTCTGCCAATTTTCCTGTTTTCTGATTCTACAAGCCCTATCATTATACAAAACTTTATAAAAAATACAGAAAAACATCACACTTCCCTGTGTTCCCTGAACACTAGCAAAACTACCTACCATTTAAAAATATTAATTCTTATGGCACTTCATAATATCCCTCTGTTGCAGGTGGTCATATGGTGTCCTCTTATGGGAAATTGTTAGTTTAGGTAAGTATCTGTATTTTGTACTGCACAAATAAACAATCTGCACCAAGGCAGCTCTATTCACTCAGTCTTTTAAAAAATATTGCTTCACAATAGATTTATATTTTATTTCTGTTTTATTCTCCTACATTTTATTTAGGTTCAGTATGCTTGGAAATGCAATTGTCAAATTTTCAGTCCAGGTACCATTTTAAATAAGAAAGAATCATAATGACCATGTTTTCATTACACTGTAAAATCCAGGCCATACCTAAATATAAATTCAAGGATATCATATGATATATAGCCTTAGTACAACATGTTTTGAGTTTGGTGGGTGACTTTTCCTCAGCTTTCCTGCATTTCAAATCAAGACTTATATTTTAATCATATTGCAGGGTGGGGAAGTAATCACCTCCTACTCCAAATATTCATGAAGAAAAATTTTGAACATTAACCTTCAAATAAAATTTAGAGTTCATTTCTGCAGATACCTCTACCCATCATGACTGTGATACAGCCTTGCACCACTCAAAATCATTGTGCTACACCTCTGTGGTGATTTGCCCTGGAGATGTGCCCATGGTCTGCTGGCCACGAGAGGCTACTGACTGAGGTGCACATTGCCAACTGGACTTTGAATTTCTGATTTGTTCCTGGCTTTCCTTACTAAATGGGTTTGCACTAGATATGGATGCAGTGTGGAAAATTAAGTCTAAGCAACCAAATACCTACAGAAATGGGCAAAACCAGCTGACAGTAAGAGCTCCATGAGTCCATACCAGATCTTATTATGATACTAATGAAGGAATGACTTGCCCAGTGACATCAATGCCATTGAAAAAATATTTTGAATACTATCAGATCCTGGCCCTCAGACTTGCAGAGAAAATTAGTCTAGCCACACAGATGAGAAAATTGACACTAAATTTTTCTTTTCTCCTCCATATTGTGCATCAAGCAGTAAGGAAGCATTACAATAAAAATGTAGATGCATAATACCTCCTAATTTTGGATTAATTTAGCTGTTACTATGTTAGTCATTTCAATTTCTACTACGAAATTAAACTTTTTTTTAAATTAAAAACTGCTTACATTTATGACAATGGTTAAACTTTAGGTGGAACACCATATTGTGGAATGACATGTGCAGAATTATACGAAAAACTCCCTCAAGGGTACCGACTGGAAAAACCTCTCAACTGTGATGATGAAGTGTGAGTATTGCCTCACAAAAAAAACCAGAAAAGAAATAGAATAACAGAAACCTTAGATATAGAAGATAGAAGATTTCTACAAGAAACTGGCAAACAATTTTTTTTACTGGAAAATTTAAAAACTACATTAAAAATTTAAAAAGTGCACAAAACATAAAAACTGCATTAAAAAATTTACAAGTGCATAAGTCCTTTTCTATACTTTCTCAGGCTCTCTGTTCCAGCCAGTTATCCTGTTCTTTACACAAAATACCAGGGTTTTAGCTCAAAGAGAGCTTTTTGATTACTCCAGAGTAAAAGAAAGTTCTTTTGTGACAGCAACCAACTATGGAAAATGTAACTTCAGCTATGTAGAAATCCGTTTCCCTCTGAAAAGTGGAATGTGCACAATCTTTAAATTATCAAGTATTTGTAACTTTAACCTATGTATCTAAACCATCAAATGCTGGTGTTGGATTTTTAAAGGTATGACCTAATGAGGCAGTGCTGGAAAGAAAAACCATATGAAAGACCATCATTTGCTCAGATACTGGTGTCACTGAACAGGATGTTAGAAGACAGGAAGGTAAGAATAAAACTCTATTTTATGTAAATATATATACTTAAAATGATATAAATAATTAGGCTATGCATAATTTCAATATTATTTAGGGTTCTTGAGGTAATGCACCTCGCATCACATCTTCTCTGCTTATTTCCTTTCCAGACCTATGTGAATACTACGTTATATGAGAAATTTACTTATGCAGGCATTGATTGCTCCGCTGAAGAAGCTGCCTAAGATAGAAAAAAAATCTTCGCTCATCATTGATGCATTACAGAAAACTAAAATTCAATCTGCTGGAGTCCAAAATGTGATGTGCTGTGTAGAACTGTGTATAGCTCTAACTATATATAATTCATGTTTTACCACAGTTATGCATGTGTATATCACACAGTGATATACATCTCTGCCTTCACAGGCTGTAGAAGTGTATATATTGTCCAAAACAGGTATAGACTAAATAATGAAATCTGTTGTTTCATTCACAGGGTTTTCTTTTTTCGTAGATATATGTAGATATAATGTCTACATGCATATTGTAATGCATTAGCTATTGACATCTTAGAGGGTTTTTTATATTTTCCAAGAGCTACTCATAACAAAGTGGTAACTTATTGCAGTATTCTATATACATTTCATTGTGTTTGAAACAAAAATGCTGGGCAGCTGCAGTGCAACAACGGAAGTTGTAATCCAGTGTGCTCAACAAGGATAATTAAGACAGACTCCTGTTTGAATGTAAAAGTCAGCTAGTAGAAGTAATCTAGTCAAAAGCTCTGTTGACACTCGTAAGATAAAAGGCATGCTATTGTTCTTTCATTGCCTAGCATGACTATCAGTTTTTGCCCATATGCCAAGTATACATATATTTTGAAGTGTTTAATGTTATCAGAGGCAGCCATACAGCAATATTCATGAAGCATAGTGTTGAGGAGCATACTACATATTGTAAAACACATTTTTACAACTCGCCTGGATATACATGAGACTTACTCAATTTGTATTTCATTTAATAATTTCAATGCATAATTATAAATTACTACCTGTTATATACAAGCAGGGCTTACTTACTTTTGTTTGTATTACCCTTTCATTCTGTCTGTAGTGTGGTATGGCCTCTTACAAAATACTCAAATGCTTCAAAACAGTGGTATTTGTCCTGCCAGAAAGGTCCCAATCCTTAGGTAAGAAAAATAGCGGCAGGCTTGGTTTGAACTTCTGGTGTCAAGCCAAGAACAAGGGTTTTGGTGGATTTACCCTACCCAAATTTCACATATTAGCCAACTTCATGTTTTGCACATATGTCCCCCTCTTGCCCTTGAATTACCAGCTCACAACTGTCCATCAGACCGCAATGATGTCCCAGGTGGGTGCAACAGGTCATGCCCTCAGACTTGGAGAAAGATGCTTGAGAGAGTGCAAGATTTCTCCTTGTGATTCTTTGTGGATGGGTATGTGATTGGTTACAAGGTGGGGGTATCACAGCAGAGTATGGAGAAACATTAATGACACACCAGACTGACTCAAATAGAATATTCCCTATTAAAAGGAAATAAGCCAACAAACAAGGGTGCTGAGATGACTTGAGTGGCCTTGAGATAGGCAGAACTTGCACTGTAAACCAGGTGCTAGATGTAAACTAGGAGTTTATTGTTGGGGATTAAAATAAGTTTACTTATAGAATATTAAAGACTATCTGTGTAGGTTTAAGTTTAATTGTAACTTGCTTTCACCTTAGAATGAGAGGGCCCTGCTCAAAACTTAACATAGGCGAACTTTAAATGAACTCATCATAATGGCTAAGCAGGGGAGAAAACAGAGAAAGACTGGTTATCTTCAGGTAAGGGCTGAGACCCTGGAGGGTCCCAAGACTGCCCCAAGCCGGAATATAAGAGCAGTTAATGGCACACAAACCTCGCGGAGAATCCAATGAGGTGTCAGAAGACCCCAGACCATAAATCACCATAGGACTAAGAGGCTCATGCAGGGCACGTGACAAGTGCGTGAAGGTCGGGTGCACAGACTGTAAGGGTATAAAGGCCCAGGGATTTCTTTGGTCAGGGTCCCTCTCTGGTGGCACCCAGCTCAAACTGAAATAAACCAACTCTGCCTTAGAACCCAGGGTCTGATCTCTTCTTTCAAGTTTACACAGAGCAAACAGATTTACTGGACCAAAGCACAGCTCCAAGAAAAAAATAAAGAAACAAATTCCACCACATTTTTCAAAAGAGACTACTTAGCCAGAGGTTTTTGAAGCATGGGCATTGCAATTTGAAGTACATTCTTCCCAATCAGTGAGATGACTAAGAATGTACCTCCAAAGGTGTTTTCTAGACTTCCAGGCAAATGTGGCTAAAACCATCTGCTGGAAATGCTTCAATTTCTGTACAGAATTTTTCAGAGGTACAAAGAGGTTCTCATCTCATACTCTCACATTTCTAACAAGCAGACACAAATCACTATTTTGTTACTTGATGTGAACATCTCCATCTGTGGCAAATTTTTACCTGGAACATTATATCACATAATTAAAGCATCAGAGTGTCATTCATCAACTCAATAGCTTTTAATACTGCCTGCATTTTAAGTGCTTAAATCTCACTGTAAATTGTCCTGAAGGACAATTAGGTCTCCTTATAAAAATTCTTCTTATATTCTTTTATATTGTAGCATGTAACAATTTTCTACATTTCTTCCCTGGACATATCTGTAGAGAACAGGCTGTAATGGATGGAAAGAAAGCAAGACAAAACAGTTTAAACAGAATGTGGAACTTAGTAAATGGTGGTGCCTGGAAACCACCCATTAAAAATGGACAAGCCTCATCAGAAATGGGAGAGGTGAGGCAGAGACTAGTTAGACAGGCTACAGGAAGGAGGGCTTAGGGAAACAGAAACCACAGCTGTTCCAATATTTGGAACCATAATTCCCTGTTGTCTCACTATTTATAAAAAGAAATTCCTCAGGATAAATGGCAACTTATCAAACCTGCTGAGCTGAGAGGCTGCTGTAATGAAGGCAAATTTAGCAGAATTACCTCACACAGAGATAGAGAGAGGGACCTAAAGCAATTGGACTTTGTGCCACTTAATCTCAAAGGTCACCACTCTCCGCTCACACAGATGGAGTAGACTTATGTATTCCCTGTTTGCTGTGTTGATGCACACTTGGCTGGCATAGCTTTCCCTGGTGGGCAACAACAAGCAGGGACAGTTCCCTCACAGTTGTGCAGCCCAGAGATCTGCAGAGCACCATCAGCACCCGGCTTCATAAGTGACCAGTTCTGCTGGGATGGAAACCAACCACCAAATCCTCACTGCAGCAGCAGCAGTGCCTGCATCTGGTCCCCAGGTCTGGGGCAGGGCTGGACAAAGGACACACACGGCACATTGGCCCTGCAGAAGAATGTGACTTTGGAAACAAGCACCTGCCACTGTCTCCTCTTGTTTGCTCTAGGGTCACACCAGCCTGAGGCACCGGGCAGCCCTCAGTGCCACCTGGCACTGCAGATGACAGGCCCTGGCCTCTACCACCAAACAGAGGGGAGAATTCACTCTCCAGACCGACCTTCCAGATGGAAAAGGTTGACATATGAGGCTCTCCTGCACATTAGCTGTGCCAGCTACAGAGCCCTGGGAAGCAGCCGCTGAGCACTGGGACAACAGAAGGCACAGAAAGAGGGACAAATCAATCAAGCACAGAGGCTTTTCATGATTACTGAGCCCCACAGGGCCCCCAAGAGTGGCGCCACTCACCAGTCCTTATCTGATGACAAAGAGCTGGTCCAGCAGGTGCTGTCCCTCCTTGGCCAGGCAACACCCAGGCTCTTTGCTCTCTCCTGTACTGGCAGCAGACATGCCCACCTTCTTTGCTTGCACTTGCAGAGCCTTGTATCTCTCAGCCATGGCCACCTGGGAAGTGGGAGCAGTCACGGGGGACATGCCATCTGCACTGGGCAGGAACAAAGGCCTCTGTGTGCACAGATGAAAACCTGTGTCCCCACAGGACATTTTGGCTGCCCAGATCCTCATTGCTTTTGGCTGGAGATGCAATTGTGCTTTCTTCCTCATCCACAAGTCCATGGCTGGAAAAAACTTGGCCAGTGGATGGCATTCCAAAAGCAGTGTAGGTTGGAACTGATAAAGGAAGGACTATTACAGCGGCCTGTGTGGGTCGCAGTTGGTGAGAGAGAGACGGTGAATCTTGTATCTTGATCAGAAGGCTTATTTATTAATATATGATATATAATACATTATTACTATACTAATAGAATATAGAGAGAGGTTTGCAGAGCTGCTAGCTAAGCTAAGAATAGATAGAAAAGAATCCACAACAAAGTTGTGTCCAGGGACTCAGTCCCCTGGCTTGCACTGATGATTGGCCCTTAATTATAAACATAGAAAATGAGCCAATCAAGGTGAATCCTATTGCATTCCACAGCAGCTGATAATAATTGTTTACCTTCTCTTCGGGGGCCTCTGGCTCCCGAAGACACAGAAATATGAAAGAAAAGGATTTCTGTGGAGAAATGTCTGCGACAAAGGACACCATTCCCAATTCCAAGCCACACCAGAACAGCCACAGGAGATTGTTCTTCCAGGCTCTTCTGTCCATTTTTAAGAAAGAATGGGCAATTCAGAAGTGAACATAAGGCACTATTCCCTGGGTGAAAAAGAAGGGAGTCCTCCAACTGCCTTGAGGGTGTCTAGGATTATTATTTTGACGCTGGATCTGAGCAGGCATTGGAGAAAGTAATCCTGAAATGCTCCTGGTCATGTGCTCCACTTCTCCGATTGATTCACCGCATGTTTCCTTTTTTTTCATTTGAACAGCAACTCGAGTGGAGAGTTACATGGTGGGAGCTCATGTGATCTTTCAGAGCAATAATAGAAGCAATAGCAGTCATGACACAACACCAGTATGACACCAGCCCCACAGCCAATCAATTTCTCTGAAGTATTTTGTCTCAAATGGCTGCTGACAGGGCAGGAATATAAAGGCATTAGAGGAAGCCAACTATTATGATCAATATGGCCAGACCAGCACACACAAGCTGACTCAGCCGTTGGCTAGGTTTCAGCCTTCTGCTGCTCCGGAAACAATCCCTGCTTTTGCCTTTAGTGCACATGGAAACTCAGGCAAGGGCCACCCACACCCAGCTGCCCTCAAAGGCAAAAGAAGTGCCCCAGGACACTCCCTGGCTGCTTCTAAGTACAACAATGGTTTCTTTGGGAGTCCAAAATGTCTCTCTGACACCAAAGCGAGGCCCAGGCTTTAATGTAAAGTGGTACTTCACTTAATCAGGCGTAGGAGGCATACTAGTAGGAATATAGAGCCGAAAATTATGTGTAGGCCTTGGAATCTGGGAGCAAAAAAGAATATTGAGCCACAGACTCCATCAACAATGGAAAAGGGTGATTGATAGTATTCCACGGATTGTAAGGTGGTAAAGTAGAATCATAGGAGGACTGTCAGGGATAGGGCTTCAATTGCTTGTTTTCGGTTAGCTGTATGTTAAGGCACAAACACAGTACACTACTCAATTGGATAAAGAATGCACAGGATGTTCCCAGCCGCTTCAGGCGCCTCCTCCGCAGCTGGGAACATCCAGCCGTCTCCCACAGCTCTAGCCCAGCTCTGCTGGTGGCATCCTGTGGGAGCTCCCTCCTCCTGAGACACAGCTCTGGCCCTCCCATTCCCTTCACGCCTGCAATGCCACTCCTGCCTTGCTCAAATCTGCACATCACTAGTGACTTTGTGCCCTCCAGCTATGCTGTCCTAAGCAGAAATTTAGAAGGAGGATGAGCAGATGGGAGAAAAGGAGGTGGCACCTTCTTTTCCCACTCTGTCTCAGTCTGCCTGTTTGCTGGGCCCTCTCTCCTCAGGATTCCTGCCTGTTCTCAGAGGCTCCGTTCTCTACGTGCTGAAGTGGTCCTTGTCATCTCCTCTGCTTCCTGCATTACTTTGCTGCAGGGATGACAGCAATCAGGCTCTCAGAGGAGGCTGAAGAGAGGCTCCGCTAGCTTGAGAAATGGATGCTGCCCAAAGGGAAAAAGAAACCAAAGCAACCAAATTAAAAGAGACCAAGGGAGAAGGAACCAGTATTTTCCAACTGAGCTTCTAACAGGGTCAAGCTGGGTTCTTCTAGGGCCCAGAAACACACAGACAGAAGGGGCAGAGCGCAGATGGACTCAGCTCTGGCTTGCAAGGAGAGCAGTGTCTGCCTTGGCATGCCCCCCTCCTCCTGGCCTGGCTGGCATCTTCCTTCACGGCAGGGAGAGCCGAGGAAGTGGCGCCGTCGCCAGCTGCCTGTCTGCCACAAAAGGTGGCAGCAAAGCTGCAGTGGTTCTCATCTACTTGAGCGGGCCAGGCAGCACGTGAGGCTGGCACAAATCCTGCTCAGCTGTCCCTCTTTGGCTGGCAGAAACCTCTAAGAGTGGGGCAGGAAGGACAAACTGGATGCCCTTGGATGCTCAGTCAGTCCCCCCCAAAGGTCCCACCTTCCCACAGACCAATCTAGAACTGCTTGGCAGGGAGTGCTTATGTTGTGTTCTTCAAGCCCCACTGCAGGCCTCCTTCCCCAGCACTGTAGTACTTCAGTTCCTTTGCTACCAACTAAACCTGAAAACAGCAGCCGAGAGCAAAAGGGGGCCTCAGCAATGACCAGAAGGTGGGAGCTGGGCTTGTTTAGCTTGCAGAAGGGCAAGGTCTCCAAGGACACCTTTCAATATTTGAAGGGGCTTAGAAGAAAGATGGGGACATATCTCTTAGCAGGGCCAATTGCAAGAGAACAAGGGAGAATGGTTTTAAACTAAAAGACAGTCAATTCAGATAGGCTCTAAGGAAGAAACTCCTTATGAGGAGAGTGCTGAAACACTGCCTCAGGCTGCCCAGAGAGCTGGGAGGTGCCCCATCGCTGTCAGCATTCCAGGTCAGGTGAGCTGGGGCTCTGGGCAACCTGATCTATTGGCAGGGGCTTTGGACTAGATGACCTCCACCACTCCCTTCTAACCTTAACTAGTCTTGGATCCTATTTGGTTCTCATTTGAAAAGCAGCCAGAGCAGAGATTACCCTGTGGGGGGCCCATCTGATTCCCTGGAGTTGGGCCGAGGAGCAAACCCAGACAGGGAGCAGCCCCTTTGCCTTGTACCTGCAGAAGTTCCTTAGCAGAGCCTCTCCTGTCCACATCCATCTGCAGGCAGCAGCCCAGAAATTCACACAAGGCAGGGGGTAGGCTGAGCTTGTGCACATCTGGTATGCCTTGCGTGCCTATCAGGTGGTTAGCCTGAAGTGAAAGGAAACACAAGACTCTACGTGATTCTTCCACAGCCTTCAGTGCTCACCTAGACCCCGTCTTTTAAGCCCCAGTCTGCAGTGGCAATTTCTTGCCTAGCAGATGGTTAGAGATGAGCCTTCTTCCCCAAAAGTAGAAAGGCCCCAGTGCAACTCCAGCTATTCCAAGGGGCAACAGGTCTTGCCTTGACAGCTGATGTGAGCTGCAGGGACATTTTTAGAAGTGGACCTTCTTGGAACTCATCCAAGCTGCGGGAATGGGATTTAGTCTAATGGAGACAGACCAGAAGGATACTGAATTCTGAAGCATATTTGCACCTTACCCTGTCACTGGTCTCCCAAACATAAGGAGCCTCTCCTCTGGCCATTTCAATTCCCACGATGCCAAGGGACCAGGTGTCCACTTTGGGACCGTAAGGCTCTTTTCTCACCACCTCGGGTGCCATCCAGCAAGTTGTCCCCACCATCGACCTCCGTTTACTCTGCTCAGGTGTGAGCAGAGCACAGAGGCCAAAATCAGCTGAGGAGAAAAACAAACACTGCTTCAAGTAGGAAACCAAGGAAAAGATTTCCTCACTCTAAGTCTCAGAATGTAGTACTGAATCTAGCTGGAAAAGCAGCTGTGCTCTCTTTCCTCAGGGCTGCAGCCAAGGAAACTAGCAATTGTCCATTTAACAAACCCACCACCATTCCCAGGGTGGTGGCTTTTCCTCATCTACACTGAAGGTTTCCACTGTGGCCTCCCTCCCTCTGGAAGGGACACACACAAACCACAGTTCCTCTTGATACTTGTTGCTCTTTTAGACTCCCAGCAGCCTACAGCTGTGCCCTGAGCAAGAGAATACCCACCCAACTTGACGGAGCCATCCCGGCCCAGAAGGATGTTGTCACTTTTGATGTCTCTGTGGATCACCTGGTTGGCATGAAGGAAAGCCAGGCCTTTCAGGCACTGCGAGAGAATAAAAGAAACAGGAGGCCAAAAGTTAGCCTGATCTGATTTCATCGTGTGCTCCTGAAGATTCATGGATCTCAGAGGAGCAGTGAGTGCTGGCAAGAGGAAGAGCTTGCTGCTGCAACCCTGGGAGAGCAGGATCTCTCTAAGGCAAGGCATATTGGCTTTGAGGGGGAAACAGCAGTTGCTGCTCGAGACTGTCCCCTGCAAAGCCAGTCAGAATGACCGCTGCTGCAGCGGATGCGCTCTCCCCATTCAGAGGACAAACAACGGTTGGCCAAAAGAGGAAAAGTCCCTGCTTTGGGTACCAAGGGCATCACTGTCAGCTGGGAGACTGGAGGTAAAGGGCTGTAAGGCTGCCTGGTCAGCAGATTTGAAAGACATTTCAAGTCATTTGTCAGTTTTCAGCAGCAAGCACCGTGGTGGGTGCCATGCCCTCCTTTGAAGCTGAGACTCATGAGAGATGAGCCTCTCTTGGCCTTTGCTGTTGGTTTAAAACTCGCACAGCGGCATCTTTGCGCTTACAGGCAAAGAAGGCAATGCAGAAAGGCTCTGGGCAAAGACTTGGAGGGGCAAAGTGCAGAACAGATAAAAAAAATTGAAAAATCAAAAAGAGACAGAGAGCACAGAGGCCAAAAGCAGATAAAGAGCGGACTATAGTAAGGGCAGGGACACTGGCAGGCACTTCTGTCCAGATGCTCCTTCTTCTCTGAAGC
Source organism: Ammospiza caudacuta (assembly GCF_027887145.1). NCBI lineage: Eukaryota > Metazoa > Chordata > Aves > Passeriformes > Passerellidae > Ammospiza > Ammospiza caudacuta. The sequence continues at coordinate 18,609,288 of NC_080632.1, forward strand.
AAAAGAGCAGCACAGCAAGAAAGCTCTGAGCACGGAATCACTCACGTAGCAGCGCTTTTGAACTATGATGCTGTCCAAGGCATGCCAAGCACAAGCAGGATCCCTTACCTCCTGACAGACAGTTGCCATGTGTCCTACAGCCATCCTTTTCTTGCTGATCACTTTTGCTAAAGAGCCTCCATCCATGTACTCCAACACCAGCAGGACAAACTCATTGACAAGGTAGCTGGAAGATGAAAACAACAGTGTAGAGCTGAATGGGCACAGCTAAATTGCCATACGGATGAAAAGACTACAGCTGAGTTTTGCTTCCAGGTCACTGGGAAATGAAGACGGAATAAAATGGAGACACGCTCCACCCAGGCTATCCAGGGCTTGCAATCTGTGCCATCTAATTGCACACCCGTGGGAAAGGAGACGGCTTAGGGGGCAAGCAGGGGAAAACGGCAGTTTGTGATAGCAGAGGCAGATCTGGAAAGCGGCTACATCCCAGCAGCTGCTTCATTGTCTTCATAACAAATTGCACCATTCACTCCAACAGCAAGGAGACACAGTTTTCACAGCTTTTTCACAGGGGAGGTGGAGGTGCAGCACTGCCAACACCCTTTGGGAAGCCTTGCATAAAGGACAGTCACAAACAGGATAAAACTACCTCAAACCCGGCAAATAATGTGTCTCTTTTGGCATGCAAGGCAATGGAAAATAGTGGGAACAGCACAAGGGAAATAATTTCTGTGATGCTTTCTCAGCACTTCTCTTCCGACACTCAGAAGAAGAAATCATGCCCCAAAACAGCAAAGGAACATTCAGCAAGTGAACATAGAGGCTGCTGGCTTAGTAAGAGAGACAGGTTTCTGAGAACAATCTTTAAGCTATTTCTGCCAGGAACCAGAAGAATGCCATCTCCTCCCATGCCTCATACAGGAGTGGACTGATGTTCATAGCAAGATCAATTTTCTGCCACTGAGCAAAGTGCTTGAAACCTTTGCCTGGCAAGTATGGAAACTGACATTCCCATAAAAATACAGAACTACTTACCTTTCTAGGTAGGTGACAATATTGGGGTTCCTCATTTCCCTCATGACCAGGATTTCTTTCAATACTTCCTTGCAGCGCTGGTGCTGGAGATCAATTTCCTTTACGGCCACCTACAATGACGTTGAAAGCCATTAGGAACAGACGTTACAAGAGCCTCTTCCTCCGTGCACTCACGGGCCAGGATGCCTTGTCACCTCGGCAAAAAGGGACTCTAAAGCATCAGCCACAATGTGCTAACAGCACTCTCAGCCCTTGCAGACTCCTCCGCGAGGCCTCCTTTACCACTACTGTTATCATTTACACGCGTTTTGCAAGCCAAAGGAATTTTGCTTCTGTGAAATGAAATCAACTTGTGGAAAACAGGTTAGCATTTCTAGGGGATTTGATCAGTGTTTCAGAAACTGCTGCCATTCTTGATTGTGCTCCAAAGTAAATGCACCAATCCATTACAGAGAAAATGCTGTCTGACAAAGAACAACTCCAAGGCAACTCAAAGGAAAGTTAACATCCTAGCACATCCTAACTTCTTCTGGATTTTGCATCTCTGAAGAACATTCCTCAACAAGGTTTAGATGTGTAATTATTGAGTGTGTTAAAAAATGAAGAATCCTTTCTGTTGACCACTACTGATGCACTCCAGGTGATAAGCAGGGCTTAGGGCTTTCAGACTCCTTGTAGACATCCCTCCAAGTGCAGTTGCTGAGCACAGCGCGGCAGGTGGGTAAGGAGCCACCAGGAAGATGGAGTTGTATTTGCTGAGAGCCAGAAAGGAGAATTCAGGACTCTGAAAGTTTAGCCCCAAAGAGCATGGGACTCTCCAACTGACATCAGCATGTCAGTTCAGTACAAATAGCATCTCTGTAATGGAATGTCAGCAACAAAGGACCAACACAAGGCGGTATTACTTAAGGCTCTTCATCAGCTTCTTCTCACTGATCCGTGTGCGAGTGTCTGTGTGTGTGTGAGACCCAGGCTCCCCAGGACTGAAAGGCAAAACTGCGCTCCAGACAAGGCCTTTCCTTCTTTAGATCTTTTCAAAGGGTACCTCGTGATGGGAAACAACGACAAATCCTATCTGTGTCTGAACCGCGGCATAAGAGGAATTGGGCCAGAATGACGGCTGCTACCATCAGCTAATCTCTGCACACTTATCCAGGCAGTCCAAGATAGCATGGCCTTCTTGGAAAGACACCACTGCCATCCTCACACTGATTCAGAATGCGAGACAAAGTCTGTCCAAAATGCATTTTTCAGCCTGCCTCTAGGCAGCCTTTGCAGCAAAGACAGGTAACACAACGCTCTGGCCACAGATCACATCCCAAGGGAAAGCGCTCAAGAGCTGCAAAATCTGCAAGGGTGTTGGCACTTACCGCTTGTCCTGTGGCAGCGTCCAAGGCCTTATAAATGGTTCCAAAACCCCTAGGAACAGAACAGCAGCAAGAACAGAGAAGCTGTTCAGTGCTGAGAAGCAAAAGGCAGCCCAGGCAGGAGCTCTCTGCTGCCTGGAGTGTCCCTCAAACACCAGCCTTTGTCTACCCTTCAGACAATACCACAGCAGCCCAGCAACCCTCTGCCATGCAGCTTGTCCAAGAGCAAAGCTGGGTCCAACAGGAAGAAAAAAGAGCTGCTACAAATCTCAAATGTACACACCAGACTATGGATGTGAGGGTTTGCTTTGCCTCTTCCTTTTTGTGCTTGTGTGTGTGGTGCGCCTTTCCAAGCAATGAAACACACAGAGTCCTCTTGGACTCAGAGCTCTCTTTTGATTCTGTCTGCCAAACTCAGGCAGCACCACACAGCCTGTCTTATTGTCCTGAGCACTGAAAGTTGTGTTCAGCAAAATATTGGAAAGAAATTCTGCTGAGAGCTGCTGTCTGACGGCTGTCAGGTGGGAAGCTGCTCTCTCAGTTTTTTCTTCCTTCAGTTGTGGGGCCATATTACTTGGAATCATGCAAAACCATGTCTGCTGGGAAAATAAGGAATCTCGTGCCACACACTTGAGGGACAGGCAAGTGCCTCCTTGAGGCAGGCAAGACATTGGTTGCCAGCATGCAGTTATCTTTGCTGATGCCTTGTGACCAGTACTGAGACAGGGACAATCTAAAGCCAGGGTCTGAAGATGCTTGCAGCTTGCCTGACTTCCCTCTGGATATTCCAGCAGCCACCTACGTGACCCATGGTTCTGGAGGAGTAAGCGTGGCTGAACTCACCCTCTGCCAATAATTTTCCATCCAGTGTATTTCTCTTCTGGATCTGCCACGCTCACCACACTCCCTGAAAGAAAGAAAATGCAAGAAGCAAACTTCAAAACAGAGATCCTGACTTCCAGTGGATCAGAATCTCAGCTCCACTTTCTGCGGCGCGGAGCAATTTCTGGTCGCTTGGCTAGCAACAGTGTCAACAAGAACAACAACAAGAGCAGCCGCAGTAAGAAGACAGGCAGCTCTGTAACACACGTGGCCTGCACAGAGTCTGATTCTGCACACTCCTTTGAAGAGGAGACTAAGCCCACGGAGAAAGCGTCAGAGCAGACAGAGACCAGAAGAGAACTGGCACCGTGGCAAGTGGTTGTGGGTCCACAAAGGGGAAGGAGGGCTGAAAAATCAGGACCCTTCCTTGTTGTGGGAGATAACACTCTCTTGTGAGGTTCAACAAAAGGTTTCATAATTCCAAGATTTCAATGCACCCTGCGATCTGGGATGAAGTTTTATCAACAGCTGCTTTTTGCAGAGCTGAAGGAATATGGCAAAGTGAAATCCAGGAGAGGAGGGGATTTCCTCTACCTCTCAGCAGTTTGCCTGAAGAATGCCTTGACATTTTCAGAGAACAGCAGCTCATGCTGTGTGCTACATCCAAGAACAATGGCTGTAAGAATTAGGACCCTCTTCTTTTATGAGCAGGCTAAGTTCTGAAGATGATTTTGCCCATTCCCCATTTAGTGAAGAACAACAAGTCCATGTCTTCAGCCTGGGCTGCAGCAGTCACTAGCACTGCCCTCGGCCCCTTGGACACCAGCCACGTGCCCCATCTTCCCAAAGGGCACAGCCCAGACGGGTAACAAGGACAGCGCCGCTCCTCAGGCGCTGCCGTGGCTCAGACACCTGCACAAACGAGATGCTGATCCTCTGACGAGTCCAGGCCAAGCTGCAGCAACGCGGTGGCTGCTGAAACCTCACAGCTAAGGAAGGCTCCAGCCCCTGCAGCCACAGCAGCCATCAGTGGCAGGGCAGGTATGACAAAAACCTGGGCAGAGCCCACAAATGGCCTCTGACAGGCACTGTGAAGAAGCCAGAGCCAGACTCAGCACTGCTACAAGCTGTTGACCCCACTCGAGACAGAACATGGGTGTCATTGAGTTCAGAGCCAAGGAGGAGTCGATCCATTCACCTCTTGTCCCTACAGCTGATGGCCGACACTGAGTAAACTGGGCTCTGTCCTGTACCTGCCCGCTTCTTATTCTCTGACAGCACTGCACCGGCAGCTATGACCAGTTGCAAGGAGCAACTGAGTTGTACTGCAGAGTCACCAAGGCCTCGCTGTGCTTTCCAAGAGTGCAGGGATTGAGGCCAATCCTTAGTATCCCAAGAGTATTCACCGGCTGGGCTTTAGCCCTGACAAAGTGCCTTGTACTGGAGGAACATGCAGCAGAGGGGATGCAGGCTTCATCCCGAGAATTGCCTGCAGGGCAGTTTTATCTGGCCCTGCCACGCAGAAGTGTCTCTTGATGCGTCTCCCTAGGCATACAACTGAACTATCCAAGGGGGATTGGAAAATCAAATTGTGTTTTTCTTTGTTGGCTGCACTTTGAAAACACCTCTTGCTCTCTGATTCCCAGGGATTGTTCTAAGAATACAATTTCTTAACATTTGGGGTGTGCTGAAAAGACCCCTTCCTCTGTTGTTTTGCTATCACCTGATGCTCCTTCCAAGGAGGTCACACTAACAAAAATGAAGAATTTTTATCCAAGCAAACTGTAGAAGGAATAGTAGAAGTCATGAAAACACCACCAGTATGAAACCAGCCCCACAGCCAAATTTTTTCTCTGAAGTGTTTTGTCTCCAAATGCAGTCTAAAGGCAATCTAGGAAGCCAACTATTATGATCAATGTGGCCAGACCAGCACACACAAGCTGACTCAGTCGTTGGCTAGGTTGCAGCCTTCTGCTGCTCCGGAAACAATCCCTGCTTTTGCCTTTAGTGCGCATGGAACCTCAGGCAAAGGCCACCCACACCCAGCTGCCCTCAAAGGCAAAAGGAGTGCCCCAAAATGCTCCCTGGCTGCCTCCAAGCACAACAATGGCTCCTGTAGGGAGTCCAGAATGTCTCCCCGACACCAGAGTCAGGAGGAAGAGGTGCTACAGCTCATGCTGAGGCACACACCCCATAATACACTGCTGGATTGCACAAGGAATCCCCAGGACCTACTCAGCAGCCTCAGGCACTGCTTCTCGCTCTCCTGGAAGGAGCGGGGTGAGCTGCTCCTGCTCGAGTTCTCAGGCTGCGGAGGGGAGGCTTCTTCGGAGGCTGCTGCTGCAGCGGCGCCTTCAAGGGCTGAGCCCTCGTTCATCTGGGACAAGAAATTTGTTTGTGTCAGAAGTGTGGCTGGCAGAGATGCCCCTGACGGCACATTCCACAGGCATGCCATCAGGAACAACACTGGTGTTTGGCTGCACAAGTCAAAGCCAAACAAGCAGAGACTACAGCTTGTCACAGCCAGCCATAGTAGAGATGGTGAAAGGGAAAGAACACCTTAAAATTTCACCCTGTTCTGAGACCTGCACCATGGAAAGGGACAACTTGTTCAGAATGTGCAGGGGTCACCACGTTCACCTGAGCAAACTCCTCAATAAACAAAGTGGGCACTAAGAAGCCAGCAGAAATACATTCACAGGATTGCTGGCCCACCAGCCAAAGCACTAGCTTTGATGCCCAGGGCAGCAAAGCTGAGCTTCAGTGGCCCAGTAAGTGTCGTGCTGGCGAGCTGCAATGCAGACCACAGAGCATGGCCGTCAGGGGCCTCACCCCCATCCACCTGCTGCTCTGCAGGGGAAAGGTGAGAAGAGCAGAGACCACTTGTTGCATGACTGCAGTGCCTACTGCTCTTTCACTCACCTGCCTTTGTTCTGCCAGCCTGTACTGCAGGCTTCTCCACCCAGCTCTCACTCTTTCATCTCAACTCTTCTTCCTGGTGCACAGCGCTGGAGCCTGCCCGGCTCTGTGCTCCCAGTGCCTACAGTAGTCCTTGCCTCCCCTTTCCTGAGATGTCCAGCTCATGCCTCCATCACTGCCCTTCCCTCTGCAGCCTGCCTGGTCAGGCTCACCTGCCCATTCAGACACTCCTCATTCAGCTGCTGCCTCAGCTGCTGCAGCTGCTGCCGCCTTTGCTCTAGCTCCCATTGCAGCTGGTGCACCTTGACTAAGAGAGCAGCATTCTGACCCTGGAGCTGCACAGGAACAAAGAGAAGACGCCTTTTAACGTCCCACACACCACTCGTGTGGCAAGCAAGATTGAGGTGCACACGCTTTCCAAAAACACTTTGTTCTCCTCCTCATGTTTACCACGGGCCGGCTAAGAGGCAGTCCCGCTCAGACAGACAGTGTCCAGACAAGCAGTGCCCATAAGGAGCCCAGAGGAGACCAAAGCAACACACAAACTCTCTTTTCACACTCTGTGCTGCCTCTTGACTGGCTCTGGTTCCTATCTTTTCTTATTCGGGTTGCCTGATGGCAACATCCTGCTTCATCTCAAGCAGCCTTTTCTCCTGCTCCCTCTGTACCTCTGCCAGGAAGCTTTCCCGTTCCTCCAGCATCGCCTGCGCCTCCAAGTGCTGCCGTTCCAGACATTGCTTCTGATGAGAGGAAGAGACACTTCCAGATGAAGTCCCAGCCGTGCTCCCCAAAGAAAAAATGACAGCTTCATCCCTCCCACAAGCCCCCTCCCTGAAGAGTCCCCAGTAGTGGCTTTGTGCCCTCCAGCACTTCTAACCAGGAGCTTTACAGGAGGGTCAGCAGGTGGAAGGAAAGGAGATTCCGCCTTCCTTCCCCACTCTGAAGGCTGCCTGTTTCCTAGCCCCTGTCTGCTCAGGATTTCTGCCTGCTCTCACAGGCTGTGTTCTCAAAGTGCCACAGCCCTTTGATCAAGGAAAACCTGCAGGTGGACTGCAGGATGAGGAGGAAGCCAGCACCCCGATGCCCTAGTCACAGGACAGGCCACCAGCTGGAATACCAGCAACACGGGGCCTGTTGCGTATGCTTCGAGCCCAAAGGGGAGACTCTCTGTCCACCGTGGAAGGACAGAATGCAAGGAACCCAGTTGCTGGGGCAGCAGAGTGCAGCAAGGTCAGCAGCCGTCTGCTGCATGGCACGAGGCTGTGGGCAAGATCCTTCGCTGCCATGCTTTGGGTGGTGACCATCCAGCTCTCTGGGGAACTTGGCTTATACCCAGCCTGAAACCGTGGCTGCAGGTACTATCCTGGCACCATCGTCTTGGTCTTCACAGGCTTTCTAGTCGGAGCCCTTGAAGCCCTCTGCTGCCTGGCCCAGCAATGTGTAGCCTACAGCAGATGCTTGCAGCCATGTCACCCAGGCTGCTCTTCTGCTAAGCCAGCCCACCAAGCTTGCCTGAAAACTTCCGGGACGTATTGTCGCTTACCATTTCTTGCTGGAGCTTCCTTTTTTCCTCTTCCTGAGCAGATTGCCAGTGTCTGAGAGCCTTGCAGCACTGCTCTTCTGCCCAGAGGAGCTCTTGAGCCATTTCTTCACACTGCTGCTTGCTGAGAGATCTTACAGCTTGCAGCTCCTGACGGAGGCCCTTCACATCCTCTGCAAACATGACAAACGGCAACAGTCAGAGACTGCACTAGCAGAGACTCTACTGACCTGAAGCCCTTTCAGTTTCAGGCAAGGAGGGACCTGTGCTCAGTTCCTTTCCTCCTCAGGAGCCCTGTGGACAGAGCTGCCTTTGGAGCAACTGCACTAGGCTGGGCCATCACCAGAAACAAAGCACACCAGGCTCTCACCGAGTATCACCTCCTGGGCCCGTGTGGCTGTGCGCACTTGGGCTTCCAGACGGCTCCTGGTGATCTCCAGCTCCGATACGTGCTGCTGAGCCTGCAGCAGGCTGCTTTGCAGGCTCTCCTTCTCTGACCTACAAGGTGTGAAGATGAAGAGAAATTGTTCCTGGCACACAGGGGCAGTTGCTCCAGCTGGACATGCCTTCAGTTACATATCCTGAGCATGGAAAAGGCCGTGCATGGAAACTCAGCTACAGCAAGATTGTTTCTGCTACTTAAAATAGCAAAGCAGCCAACCTCCAGGTGGTTGGCCAGCTTTTCCTCATGACCTAGCCCAGCACAGAAAGGCCAGCTGAGTTTGATCTCAGCAGCCAGTGCTCAAATTGCTGTTGCCGGACACATTCCTCATGGGTGGCTGCGCCCACCAAGTCTCTGCCAACAAGCAAAAGCCCAGCCTGTGCTCAGAGCCCTGAGCTCATCAGCCCTTCCAAGTCACTCTGCAGGGGGACAGAAGCCAGTGTTCTCCTGAACACTGCCTCCTCAATGTTTACTGCTATTCCTAGTGCACGTAGAGATACTTTGTTTACCAGATGCTCTCAAAGTGACTCAAAGGGACTAAAGGTATAATAGATGGAAGCTCCACCTTCTACAAGTATGAGTAAGAAACCAGAAGAAGGTTTTCTCTGAATTAGCAATGTCTTGGAGGAGGGCTGTCAGGTATCCTGCCATTTAAATTACTGGATTTTCATGAACAAGAATGCTTGCTCCCTTGATTTTTGGTAAACTGAGCCAGCAATGCCCGAATGTCTTGACACTCTTTAAGAAGGGAGCTGCCTAAGGACCTTGACAGGTAACAGAGGTGGGTGGACAAGTGCTCAGCAAGAATCCCTGGACATTGTCGAGAAGCCACAAGACCTTTCCCTTCTTCTGCTGCTCCTTGTAAGCAACTTGAGGTTCCTGCACCATAACTGACAAGAGTTATGTCAGAAGGGTCTCAAGATTTTCAGCTCAACCCTGCAGCTTTCACCTGAAGCATCAGCAGCCTACTGATAACCTTCACATGTAAGAGCCTTGAATTCTGGAAATGCCATGTCAAACTACTTGGCAAGGAAAGATTGAAGTTAAGATGCACTGAAGGAGAAACCAAAGCCTGCGGGAAATTCCTGAGATCAGCAAACATCCGCACAGTTTCCCTAGTACTCCTGTCAGTGCCTAGATGGCTTGCTTTGCACTTGGCCCAGGAATGTGCAAGGGGCTCCCAGGCGGGCGCCCAGAAGAGCTTTGACAGCTGGAGCTGTCAGAAAAGTAACACTCAGGTCACAGTATCCTTTTCTTTTTTCTCTTGTCTCTTCACTTCTCAGACAGAGACACATCTGCAGTGCAAACAGGAGGCAGTAAATCCTGACTTAATGCTCACCCCCTTTGTCATTCCAGACCCTCAATAATGTCGCACCCAGGTGCTCCTCCCTGCCCTTACCTGGCCTCTGCCAGCTGCTCTGAAAGGCCTCGTAGGTCCCGCTCCGTGGCTGCCAGTCGGGCTTCCAGGGCAGCGTTCTCTTGTGCCTGCGCCGCCTTCTCTCTGCACAGCCGGGGCAGTGTGTGCCCTTGGCGAGAGAACTCCTGGAGCAGCTTCTCCAGACCCCTGTGGGGTGGCCGCTGCCGGCGGCAAACCTGGAAGTGGAGGGGGCACCATTTTTCAAGGGGAACAACAACAGCACGGTCTCAGTCTTGGCTTGCTGCCAGAAGCAGCCTTTGGGGCGCTCTTGCCAGGGGCAGCTCCCTGTCCCATAAGTGCTGCCTAGGAATAAGGTGAGCGTACCTTTGGCACCGCCAGAGGAACCTCTTCCTTCAGCAGGTTCCTCGGAAGCTGTGGTTCCTCGGCTGTCTCTGCTGCCACTTGCAACACCCTCTCTCGTGAGGAGTGGCGCCTGCTCTCAAATGCAGCCAGCTCCTTCCCTCTACAACAAGGGGACAGACAAGCAAGCCTTTAATTGAAACACAGTCTCCTTGCAAGACCAGCACTACACACCATGTCCCTCACAGGGCGGTCTCAGGGGCTTCCAACAGCCCTCTACTTCCACCTCAAGAGAGTGCTGGCATTCCCTCTCTAGACCACCATCTCTCTTTGTCATTTCTGCAGGTGAAAGAATCACCAGGGAGGAAGTCAAATTAGCTTTCAGAAGCCACAAAACATTTCCAGAAAGCTCAGGTACTCTCAGCTTAGCAGCTTCCTGCCTGCTAGTGCTCCTCTCTGATACAGTGGATACCGGACTTGCAAAAGTTCCTCTTTGGCTAAGAGAGGCCTGGTAAGTCCAGATGAGCACTCCTACAATTACTCTTGCTTTCACTAGCCCAACAAGGAAAGAGCCCGCAAGCTATAGCCTGGTGAGAACGTGGGTACAAATTTCCAATCCAATAATCAAAGGATCCCAAGATGGTTTAGCCTGGCAGGAACCCCAGGGAGCCTCTAGGACCATCTTCAGCTCCAAGCACTTGGAGTCAGCTATGGCATCTGGACTGGCCGCTCAAGGCCCTATCCAGCTGGAGTTTCCAAATTTCCAAGGGTGGAATCTGCACAAGCTCTTTGAGGCACTTGTTCTGCTGCCTCTGCAGTTCAAAGGTTTCCTTTCCGTAAACCCAGCCTGAACCTCCCTTGCTTTTCCTCTGGTCCAGTTCAGCATACTTTTTGTCAAGGTTGGAGAAGTGAGTCCCAGGAGGCAGCCAGACCTGCCCACAGATTGCCTTCCCCTGTCTATGCTGAGCAAGACAAACCATGAGAAAGCCAAATTTCTTCTCTGACTCTCAACCTCCTGAAGCCCAGCAATGCCCAACCCTGCTCAGAGAAAGCGAGAAAGCTTAACACACACCTGAACTCCTGGGCACTGCACACTCTATCTGTGCTCTGCTCCCTCTCTGCCTTTCCCGCCTGGGCCGAGGAGTTCTGAGAGGCAAGAAGCTCTCCTAGCGGGGCCTGCAAGGAATGGACAAAGAAAAAGGAAAACAAGCAATAAGGAGCAGGAAAGTTGGCTCCTGAGAGCTGCAAGAAGCAACAAGCAGCCACACAGCTCACCTGAAGGCAAAAGCTGTTGTGTGCGGCTGTTGATGTGGGTAACCAACTAAGCCTGTGTTGCTTTGAATGTCTCAGAATGGAAGCAGGGACCAGTTCCCTGCTCAGCTCTGGTCAAAAGGCTTCCCCTCAGGATTTCAAGCATTAGGGAGCAGCCAATAGGAACTGCATTCCAGCCCTTCAGACACAGACCTTGTCTCTGCCATGCAGAGCTGCTCAGCATTCTCAGCAAACTTGGGTCATGTCAAAGTTAAGGGTGTAGTCAAAGCAGAGACTGTAGCTCCTTAGACAGTGCTTGGAGATGGGCAAGTCCCTGCAGCAACGGTGGCTCCTGTGTTCCTCACAAGGCTGTGAACTGCGCCTTGGCACCGCTCTCTCTGCTGGCAGCAGGGAGCCTGCACAGACACTGTGCACAAGGGGCTCACTTTCTCACCAGCAGTACAAAAGGACATCACGCTACAGCTAGTTTGACACCAAGGCAAGTTCACAGTCCCTGTCAGAATGGCAGGAAAATGATGCCTGCATGTGAGAGTTCAGACCGCATTTCCTACGTGTCAGTGGCTGGGCTGAAGCGCTAGGTCATGGCAGAACTCCAGGCCTCAGCATCTTCAGCCACAAAGAGCAAGTGCTGCCTGCTCAGAAACTTGCCGCTCTGCACTGCACCAAAGCTTTGCACTGAAGCAACCAAAGCTGCCACTGATTGCTGCAGGATGCTCAGGCCTGGACTGACAACACAGTTGGAGGTTTGTTGTCCTTTGCCTCCCCTTTACCCTCTGGTGGAAGAGAGCGAGCCAGAGCAGGTTCTGCTGCTGCGGCTGCTACTGTGGTGCTCTGCAGACAGAGAGCAGCATGAGGGACAGGCAGTAAGCTGTCATAGAGAACCTTATTTCTCCTGAGCTCTATCACCAGTGGTCCTAGTGAGAAGCCATGAATTTCACTACAAATGGGATCCTCAGTCACTAATACTCATTTCAAGTGGGCTGATGAGACTAATGTTTCAACAGGACTCCATGTGCTTCTGAAGGAGATATTTTAGCCAGGCTACAATCAGCATGTAGCTTTCTGTCTGCAAAACCTAGTTTCATTAGTTACATTAGTTAAAGCCTCTTCAACGGAAAAGGAATAAACTGAGGGAATTGTTTTGGTGGTGCTCATGCAGACGTGCACTGGTGTGGACTTTCCTTTGGCCTGCCAGCCTGGCACTCAACTACAGCAGGCCAAGCCGGCAGCTTGCTGCATAATCCTCAGGCACCAGGAATGTCAAGGGTGCCCGTCCCACTCACCGAACCGTAGACTTGACTCCTTCCACCTCTGAGGCGACCTGCCGCGGCAAGAGAGAACAAACCAGGTGCTGTTACAAGACTGCTGGTGCTGAGGAATCCCACAGAACCAGGCCAGCCAAGCAGAGAGCATTTTCCTTTCACAACCTCCCTACTGGGAGCAGCAGTTCTGTAGCCCAGCAAGCAGGACTGCAGGCCACTATCCTAGGCTGCGTCTACCTTTTGCTCGGCTTTGCCACTAAGGAACTAGAAACTTGGGGCCGGGAAGATGCAAATTGCTCCTTAGCAGTCACTGCCTGCATTGGAGATCATTGTCCCCCCTACAACTAAAGCAGCTTCCTTCTCTTCTCCTTCCTGCACTTCCTTTTCTTTTTGTAAATTGCATGCAGCATGTGCCACGAGGTTGCTGTAAACAATTCCCCACAAAAGCTTCCACTGAACCCCTCTTGGCGCTTGCAGCTTTGTTTGGACACAGCACAGGCCCAGCTCTGGGGTTCAGGAGCCCACACTATCTGCTCAGCAGTTTGCCCTTCAGTGCAAAGCCAATCCCTCTTGTAGCGCACAGAGGGGGGCCAGTTAGACAGGCACATCCTTTAAGGAGGGAATGCAGAAAAAGGATGCCTTCCTTAAGTTCCTTTTAAAAACGGCTCAGTTTTCAGAAGGACGCCTGCACAACTCTTCCAGTCTGCATTTTGGAAGTTGTCCACACCCTGCTGGACAAGGGACACCCCCTTTTTGGCTGAAACTGTTGCCAGGAGCTTTACCAAAGTTATGGCATCTGCATGGCACTTTTCTTTCATTGTTCTGCCCCCAAGGAAAAAACTTCTACTTACGTCTCAGACCGTTAACAATTTTGCGGGCTGATATCGCTGAAAAAGCCCTGCTGACTGCTCTACGGACTCGCTCCATCGTTTCAGCAGGGCTGCTTCAGTCGTTGGGCCGTAAAACAAAAATGGAAGAAAAACCCACTTGCACAAGTCCCCAGACTGTGCAAGGAAAAGAGGAAAATAGGAGACCCGCGGCACTCTGCGGACTGTACAAACACAAAGTGACAAACAAAAGACACCTGCACAAGTCTGCAGACCGTACAACAAGAAAAGGAAAAGAAAAGGACACCTGTAGGTGTCTGCAGACCCTACAACTGCAGGGGAAACAAAAGGATGCCTAGACGAGTCTGCCGACTCGTACAACGGCAGGAAAAGAAAAAGACTCCCTTTTCAGGGCACAGACTGTTGCCAGAGAACTCCTCTGTACAGGATCCTCCTGCAACGAGAACGCCAAGAGCTGTTCTGGACGCTGAGGCCTTGCGTGCACCAGGGCAACCTCCTGATGACCACGCTGTGACGTGGCAGCTCTGCACTGACATCACAATAGCAGCAGCTCTGGGTTGCTCTGTGAATTCATGCATAGCAACCAAACCTTCTCTACAGCTAACACAAAAGAGAGCCTGGAAAGTTCTCCTCTGTCCCAAAGCAGCACAATCCTCTCCTTCAGTCCATAACCCGTAGCTCAAAGGATCCCAAAGTAACACAAAGCAGGCACCAAGCACACACACTCAGCACTTTGGCCACCAATGCTTCTGACTAAAACAAGCAATCCTTGCTTCAACTCAGTGGATAAAATCACGCCTTGGTAATACCCCTGAGAGTTCCCTAAATTGGAATGCCTGTCCTTCCTGCCCATTTACTGCATGGCTAACATCTACCAGAAAACTCTAGGGCTTGCTCAAGGAAGAACAACACCTTAGTGGGGAAAATAACCTGAGGAACAAACTACCCATAGGTGTTTGCATGGCACTGGAACAGAGTTGGTGTTGTCAATATGACAGGGACACCTCCTCTGCACGGGGCAGTGCCCGTGTCCTCGGCATGGCAGGGAGTGCCCTTGGAGCAGCCCTCACTCTGTGGGTGCACACATGGGCGCATTTGCTCCTTCTGTCCAGCTCCCAAGGCAGCTCTGCTCCTGAAAAAGTTCTCTGTCCAACACTGAAGGCACTCCTGGTGCCTTTGCAGAACCCCACTCCCTTCAGCTTGTGGGAAATGGGCAAGGTCAGATTCCTCCATGGAAGTGGCTTTTAAGTCTCTATCCTGCCCACAGTGCATACTGCATAGCACTCCATTTTTCAGTCCTTTGCTGCACTCTCCTTTCTGGCCTGCAGGAGCTTAGTAGATTGATGTGCTTTTCCTGGGCCAACTTAGTTTTTCCTTCCTGGATGGCACAGCTCACAGAACTGCAAACTCCATGTCTGCTGGGGATGGCTGCAACCACCAAATGGGGCAAACGATCCAAAGTTCAGGTTTGGTGCAATGCTCCGCTGTCATTGCATTCTAGACTTCCCCACAATATGCCACAGGAAGGAGCAAACAGGTGCCAGTGCCATGGGGAACAGGAGAAGGCCGCAGGTCAGGAACAGGGGCTCAGCCCATGGCTACAGGAAGCAGAGGAATTTGCAAGGCAGGTGAGTGCTGGGGATGCTGGAGGCCTGCCAAGCTGCCTGCTCTTGTCTTGCTGCTGAAAGCCTGAACTGCAGTGCTCTTGAGAACAACACCTAAATCCCACCGCAATCAACATTTCTTACAGAGATTGGCATGTGCTGAGGAACGATTTACACTGCTCATCCTCTTGGCAGCTAACCCAGGCCATGTTTTAGATAGGAGGGACCTAAGTGAGTCTCTGGAGCTTCCTGCAAGGAACAAAGCCCTGTGACAGCAAGCAGCATTCCCAGGCTGCTCCCACAGGGAAAATCCCCACAAGCTGAAAGGGGCGACTGTGATTTTGAGCTAAGTTGGCCTGCAATGGCAAGGTGCTGGACATGAAGGTAAGAGGCACAAAGTGCCCTCATGTCCTATTCCTGCATCTTTCTGGGAACCAGAGGAATCTGGCCTCCGCCTGTGAGGAACTGGGCCTGGGAACTAATACTGCCTTTCTGGTTTGGCTTTTGTAGATTTTTGTTTTGGACAGCAGCTCTTTGCAACATCAGCTGAGCTGGCCTCCAGCCTGGCTGATTGGACCCAGTCAGCAAAGGCCTTGCAGGAAGTCTGGAGAGGAGGCAGCGGTGCTTCAGGAGGCTTTGTGCTGGGCCAGCACAGCCAGCGTAGGACTGGCAATCAAAAGGCCTAAATCCTGAACTCCACGGGAGCATTCCCTTGCTGGTCAGCCTGCGCTGAAGCTGTGCATTGTCGCGGCGCTGTGCATTTCCCTGCCGCTGTGCTTTGCCCTGGCATTGTGCTTTGCCCTGCCGCTGTGCATTTCCCTGGCGCTGTGCTTTGCCCTGGCGCTGTGCTTTGCTCTGGAGCTGTGCTTTGCCCCGGAGCTGTGCTTTGCTCTGGAGCTATGCTTTGCCCTGCTGCTCTGCATTGCCCTGGCGTTGTGCTTTGCCTTGGTGCTGTGCATTGCCCCAGAGCTGTGCATTGCCCTGGTGCTGTGCATTGCCCTGGCGCTGTGCATTGCCCTGGCGCTGTGCATTGCCCTGGCGCTGTGCATTGCCTTGGTGCTGTGCTTTGCCCTGGCACTGTGCTTTGCCTTGGCCTGTGCTTTGCCCCGGGGCTGTGCTTTGCCCTGGCGCTGTGCATTGCCCTGGCACTGTGCTTTGCCCTGGCACTGTGCTTTGCCCTGGCGCTGTGCTTTGCCCTGGCACTGTGCTTTGCCGTGGTGCTGTGCTTTGCCCTGGCGTAGCTGCCCGAGGCTCTCCCCCCTCACAGAGGGGCCCCGCCCCGCCCCGGGCAACCCCTGGCGGCTGCCCCACCCCCCGCCCGCCCCGCGCAGGGGCGCTCCCTTCCCATGGCGCCGCCCAGCGTCAGCACCCCCTCACTGCAGGCACAGAGAGGGACCGGGCCCTGCTGCTCCTCCTGGCACTTGGGTCCCTCCTTTCCAACAGAGAAGACCTCAAGGGAGGCATTTTCCAACTGTGTCCCTCTGCTTTATTTTTGGAAGGTGGAACTCTGCCCTGAAGGTGGCCCTAATGCATCCATAAGTGCTGGAGCAGGAAAAGTCCCCTTTGTTCTCCCACCGGTTGTCATTACTGGCTCAAAAGCACCGCCCAGCTTTGGAAGGAGAAACAGCCCGTGACACAGTCGTGCTATCCCTCCCCTTCCAAAGGCTCTGTAAATCTTCAGTGTCCACATCAGTAGGAATAAAGGGATCATGGTCGGGTTTCAAATTTTTGCATTTCAGAGGCTTTAATGAGATAAAAGTTGTGATGTTCCCAGAGAAGATTTCTTGCTTTTTGCAGCCAGGGTGAAATGTCTCGTTCAGAAGCAGACCTAGAACTGTCTAATGTGTCTCCTGAGCCTGTCTGACGATTGTTTTAAAGACACAGATTTCAATGTCTTTCAAAATTTGCTATTTCTCCTCAGGAGAGTTGGTGATAGAGCTCAGGAGAAATAAGGTTCTCTATGACAGCTTACTGCCTGTCCCTCATGCTGCTCTCTGTCTGCAGAGCACCACAGTAGCAGCCGCAGCAGCAGAACCTGCTCTGGCTCGCTCTCTTCCACCAGAGGGTAAAGGGGAGGCAAAGGACAAAAAACCTCCAACTGTGTTGTCAGTCCAGGCCTGAGCATCCTGCAGCAATCAGTGGCAGTGGTTGCTTCAGTGCAAAGCTTTGGAGTGCAGAGCGGCAAGTTTCTGAGCAGGCAGCACTTGCTCTTTGTGGCTGAAGATGCTGAGGACTGGAGTTCTGCCATGACCTAGCGCTTCAGCCCAGCCACTGACACGTGGGAAATGGGGTCTGAACTCTCACATGCAGTGAGTGCTCAGGCACCCTGCTCTTCTTTCCCTCTGAGTTTCACTGCAGAGGAGCAAGTTTTCTTCCCTGTAGTTGCAGAAGCTCAGGGTTCTCACTTCTTGACAAATCTGTGATGCAAAGGGCCTTGTTAAGAAGATCAAAAGCACAGGGAATGTATTAGAAATTCTTACAAAAAGTAACCTTTCTTACAGATAAAGATAAGCAAGTCATTCCCTGCATTTATCTAAATGCAGAAGTTGTATAATTATCTAAACTGAACACAGAAACAAACTACCTCTGTCAGACCATCTTCATATTCCAGATCACTTTCAAGATGTAGATTGAGTTGTTTGAATGATTAGTGCTCAACTCTGCCTTTCTGGCTGAAGGCTCTGGAGCTCCTTTCTGAGTTCATCCAGGGTGGTATTCCCTAACAATTCCTGGTACCACCTCCTGCTTTCTTAGGGCACAATAGTCTAAATGAAAACCTAGCCAATGGCATAACTCTCGAGTCCATAAGGAAATCATTGGACAAGTTGTCAAGTTCTCAAACCAATTGTCCTGCTGCAAGAGTCCTGTTGCACACAAGAGTGTTGAAAGCCAAGAGAAGCTGCAATTGGTGGTGCATCTTGTGACAGAAGCTCAACCTAGCTCTCCAATAAAGAGAAGAGCTTGAAACGAGCAAACATGAGTGTGGAAAAGATTCTTGGAAAGCTGAAACAGCTTTCCCAAAGTGCAATGAAAATGGAAAGGATCCAAGATGTCCACATGTAGGAGTTCCTTTACTGATATGCTCCCCTTTTCCATGTTGCACGAGTTCTACATGGCATAAATTCCAAATCCATCTTACCGCTAAGATCCATGACTCAGCAAGTTTTACACTCTCAATCATTAGCTACACACAATTTGCCTTCCTTTGTTTTCCTTTGAAGCAATGCTGGGAACACAAGACACATGCAAATGTAAGACCTTTGAGTACAGTGTGAGCTTTGGTCGAGTGTGAGTTCTAGAAACAGGGAATAGGCTCTGATAGGATTTTACCCTCAGCAGTGACAATACACAGCAGCAACAAAGGTTTTTTGTGTGACGTTGTGCAGAGGTCAAGACTCTTTGTCTTAGATGAACATGGCAAAGTTGACATGTTTAAACAGACTTGGGATGCAACCTGGTTTGGTTTACTGTCTGTGTCACTAAAGAGCAGGAGAAATAAACCAGCCAGAGTTTCTTTGCAGAGAAGACCTTTGCTTCAGTGTGAAAGTATTGGGAAGGGAGGAGGGAGATGGGTGAGAGTTGAGCTGCTGTATTGGACTGGCATCCAAACCACGGCAAGAATAGGGTTTAATTATTTTCTTTTAATCCTATCCACACTCTCCGATTCTCACCTGGAACTGGACAAGAAAACACGAACAGCCCCGGCGACGAGAACACAGCACCGGGGGCGCGGTCCCCTCTCCCCACCCCGAGCGGTCGGGGGAGCAGTGCTGCCCCGCAGGGGCTGGATTTCTCCCTCCTCATCTGCTGCTTTGCATTTCCGGGCGGCCGGCTCTTCCTGGCACTGGCAGGCTCCTCATTCAGGGCTTAGGCTCCACGGGAAAGTCCAGACAGCGCTCTACGTGGGAGGAAGAGATGGCGGCGCGGCGTGAGTGGGTGGGATGAGGCCCGGGGGATGCGAGCACCGGGGGAAAGCTGCAGGGTTGCCAGAAATAACAGTTATGCTGTGAAGTAGTGAAGAAGAAGCTAAACGACAAGGCGATTTTGGCGTCGGCGCGGGAGGCAGAGAGAGCTGCTCCGTGACTCCAGCCGAGCCCGGTTCGGCCCCGGAGCGAAGTGGCCAGCGCTGCCCCGGGGCGCGCGGGGCTGAACGGGGAACGGACAAACGGGGAACGGACAAGCGGTCGCGGCACTTCAGCGACAGCAGCGGCAGCAGCTCTGCTGACCCTCTGCGTCTCTTGCTCCAGCTCCTTCTGTCCCTCTCCCGCTGCGGCGCACAATCCTTATCGACCCCCTTCTTTCCCGGTCTCTCTGTCCACCTGCCGGGCCGAACCACGCCTCCGGTCCGCCCCGGCCTCGGGCGGGACTGCATCCCCACTAGACCGGGGCTCCCGCAGCGGTCTCGCCTTCGGCCGGCCCTCGCCGTACTGTCTGTGCCGCTGCTGCGCGGGGGGGCATCGGTAGCTGGGCCTCGGGCCGCATGGCCATCCCTTGGGCTCGCCTGTGCCAGCTCCGGTTACGCCTCCCGCCTCGACCGTGGCTTGTCTCGGGGGGGGGGCGGAGGACACTCGGAGCACGGCTGCTCCCGCCGCCTGCGTTACGGGTTCCCCCGGCCTGGGCCACGGCAGCATTGCAGCTACCGACCCCGAGCTGCTGGTGCCCCATTCAGACAGAGCTGCCTGTCCTGGGACACTTGAGGGGCGGTCGGGGGCCGTTCCTGGACCCGGGCCCAGCGCCGCCAGCCGCGTTTGGCCCCAGGGAAGGCGCAGGAGGCCCTGCAGGGGTGAAACCGGCTGGACTCTCTGCTGGGGCCTGGCGGCTTCAGCAGCGTCTGCAAGGGGACGTGCCTGGAGCCCAGCGCCCCGGTGAGTGGGGGTCTGGTGGGGGGCAGAGGAGGGTGAGGGGGAAGGAGGATGGGGCTCGGCAGAGCGGGCGGGAAGCTCAGCCCGCTGCTCCCCTTGGCTAGCAGGTGGCCGTCAAATGTGTGTCAGGGGATTGCACCCATCTTTGGGGTCAGCAGCAGAAACCGGGGTGTGCTGAGGCTCGGCAGGCTGGAAGCCGCCAGGACGCCTCGAGGGAGAGCAAAGGGAGATTAGCAGAGGGCACAGAGCATCCCAGTTTGGCTGAGAGCTTCCAGACCCCTGGCACGGCATCAGCCCCACTGACAGCATCGTGGTCTTCCCACAGCCCAACAGCACCTGCGTTCCCCAGATCAAACTGCTGGGCTAGGTGTCCACTGTGTTGCATGGTGTTGTCCAGCTCCTTGATAGGTTTGAGCTCTGCAGAAATTCTTGTTGGTGATGAAGCGCCCAGAGCGATCGCAGGACCTCTTTGATTTCATTCGTGTGTGGGCATTCCTGTCGGCAGACTGCTGCAGGGGCTGTTCTGCCATGTGCTGGAGGCTGTGAGGCACTGCAGCAGCTGCGAGGTCCTGCACAGAGACCTCAAAGCTGACAACATCCTCCTCCACCTGGCCAGCGGACAGGCAAAACTGATGGACTTTGCCTGTGGCACCTACCTCCAAGTCTGCACACAATTTGTAGGTGAGCCCACCCAGGGCTTTGCTCGCGGTCCTGGCCTTTCATGGATCAACCTTAAACGGCCCAAGCTGGATGTGGCACTGGACATTCCCCTTTTTGCTGCCAGTCACGGCTACAACCAATGAGCCACAGAGGTGTGCCTGTAATGGTCAAGGAAGGGATTCTTCCAAATGGCTTGTGGATGTCTAGGATTTTTCACAGAATCGCAGAATCACAGAAGTTCAAGACTGGAAGAGACCTATAAGATCATCAAGTCCAGCCGATGTTCTAACTGTTCAACTAGATCATGGCAGCAAGTGCCACATCCAGTCTTTTTTTGAATTCTTCAAGGGATGATGACTCCACCACCTCACTGGGTAAATGATTCCAGTATCTGACCACTCTTTCTGTGAAATATTTCCTTCTTAATTCTAACTTACATCTCGCTTGACGCAGCTTGAGACTGTGTCCTCTTGTTCTATCTGTTGTCGCCCGGAGAAAGAGGCCGACCTCCAGCTCACCACAGCCACCCTTCAGGAAGTTGTAGAGAGCGATGAGGTCGCCCCTTAGTCTCCTTTTCTCCAGGCTGAACAACCCCAGCTCCCTCAGTCGCTCTTCGTATGGCTTGTGTTCCCAGCCCCTTATTAGTCTCGTTGCCCTCCTCTGGACACGCTCAAGTAACTCGATGTCCCTCCTAAAGTGAGGGGCCCAGAACTGGATACAATACTCCAAGTGAGGCCTCACCGGTGCCGAGTACAGTGGAAGAATGACCTCTCTGCTCCTGCTGGCCACTCCATTTCTGATACTGGCCAGGATGGCATTGGCCCTCTTGGCTACCTGGGCACACTGCTGGCTCATATTTAATCGACTGTCAACCAGCCCCCCCAGGTCCCTTTCCACCTGGGCACTATCCAGCCATTCTGTCCCCAGCTTATATCGGTGCAGGGGGTTATTGTGGCCAAAGTGCAATACTCGGCACTTGGACTTATTGAAGTTCATCCCGTTTGATTCTGCCCATGCGTCTAACTGTTCCAAGTCTCTCTGGAGAGCCCTACACCCCTCTAGCAGATCCACACTCTTTCCCAATTTAGTGTCATCAGCGAATTTACTAATAAAAGACTCTAAGCCCTCGTCCATATCATTAATAAAAATATTGAACAGAACTGGCCCCAACACAGACCCCTGAGGGACACCACTAGTGACTGGTCGCCAGCTGGATGTGACACCATTCACCACCACTCTCTGGGCCCGGCCATCCAGCCAGTTCTGAACCCAGCAAAGGGTATTCCTATCCAGACCACGGCCAGCGAGTTTGTCTAGGAGTATGCTATGGGAAACAGTGTCGAAGGCCTTGCTGAAATCCAGAAAAACAACATCTACAGCCTTCCCTGCGTCCACTAGCCGGGTTACCTGATCATAAAAGGTGATCAGGTTAGTCAG
This sequence comes from Ammospiza caudacuta, assembly GCF_027887145.1. Lineage (NCBI taxonomy): Eukaryota > Metazoa > Chordata > Aves > Passeriformes > Passerellidae > Ammospiza > Ammospiza caudacuta. Next base: position 18,631,078 of record NC_080632.1, read on the forward strand.
ACATGATCTACCCCTCCTAAATCCGTGCTGGCTGGGTCTGATACCCTGGCCGTCCTGCAAATTTTGCATGATGGCACGTAATATAAACTGTTCCATTATTTTGCCAGGTATAGAGGTCAGGCTGACTGGTCTGTAATTGCCAGGATCTTCCTTTGCACCTTTTTTGTGAATGGGTATCACATTGGCCAGCTTCCAGTCATCCGGAGCCTCGCCAGTGATCCATGACTGTTGGTAAATGATAGAGAGTGGCTTTGCAATCTCATTTGCCAGCTCTCTCATTACCCTAGGGTGGATCCCGTCTGGTCCCATAGATTTATGAATATCCAAGGATTTCAATAGTTCTATAACAGCCTCCTCTTGGATAATGTGGGGACCATTCTGTTCCCTAAAACCAACGACCAGCCTAGACGGACGGGAGTCTTGAGGGCAAGTCATCTTCCCATTAAAAACCGAGGCAAAATAGGCATTGAACACTTCTGCCTTCTCCTCGTCTGCAAATACTAACTTCCCACCTTTGTCCAGTAAGGAACAAAGGCTGGTCCTACCTTTCTTCCTACTATTAATATATTTATAAAAACATTTTTTATTATCCTTAACAGCAGTCGCTATCCTGAGTTCAAACTGAGCTTTGGCCTCCCTAATTTTTTTCCTGCATACTCTAGCAGCCCTCTTGAATACTTCCTTGGAGACCTGACCCTTTTTCCAACTCTGATACGTCCTCTTTTTATTCCTAAGTTCCTCCAAGATCTCCTTTCCCAGCCAGGCTGGACGTTTGCCCCGTAGACTGATCTTTCGGGATACAGGAATGGTTTGTTCCTGCGCCCTCAAGATCTCTGCCTTGAAGTAAGCCCACCCTTCCTGAACTCCTTTATTTTTAAGGGCAGCTTCCCAAGGGACGCTCTGAATTAATCTCTTAAACAGGCCAAAGTCCGCCCTCCGGAAGTCCAATGTACGAGTTATACTGGTGCTCTTCCTAATATCGCCAAGTATTGAAAACTCTATTAATTCATGGTCACTCTGCCCCAAACGACCTCCAACCATCACATCTCCCACCAGCCCATCCCTATTTGTAAATAACAGATCTAATGTAGTCCCTTCCCTGGTGGGTTCATCTACCAGCTGTAACAAAAAGTTATCCTCCATAGATTCTAAGAATTTTCTGGAGTGCCTCTTTACTGCTGTATTAAGTTCCCAGCAGATATCTGGTAGATTAAAATCACCAACAAGAACAAGGGTTGATGATCTAGAAATATTGCACAACTGCTTATAGAATAAATCGTCTACTTCTTCTTCTTGATCGGGTCGACCATAACAGACTCCCAATATGATGTCGGCGTTATTGGCCTTCCCCTTGATTCTTATCCATAAACATTCAACACCTTCTTCCTTTGTTTCAATTTCAATGGCATCGAAGGTTTGCTTAACATAAAGAGCTACGCCACCTCCTCTTCTTCCTTTTCTATCTCTCCTGAAGAGTCTGTATCCAGCCAATGTAGTACTCCAGTTATATGAGTCATCCCACCACGTTTCCGTGATGGCAACTACATCATAGCTTTGCAGTTGTACCATGGCCTCCAGCTCTTCTTGTTTATTGCCCAAACTGCGTGCATTGGTATACATGCACCTCATCTGGGCAACTGAGTTCACCCCTATCTTACGCTTGCAATTCTTGGGCCTGTTTCCAGTTAGCTCAGCTGGTTCCCCTTCCCCCTTCAAGCTTAGTTTAAAGCTCTCTCAATGAGGTCTGCCAGTTCATGAGCTAAAATCCTTTTGCCCTTAACGGAGAGGTGTACCCCATCTGATTCCAGCAAAGAAGATGCTGTAAAAGTTTCGCCATGATCATAAAATCCAAACTTATGTTGATGACACCAACCCTTAAGCCACTTGTTAATGATACGGATTCTTCTGTTTCTTTCATCATTATCCTCCGCCACCAGAGGGACTGAGCACATCACTACCTGTGCTCCTGCCTTGTCAATTACCTGACCCAGTACCTTAAAGTCCTTCCTGATTGCCTTAATGCTCCTCTTCTCGATCTCATCACTGCCAGCCTGAAGTATCAGCAGTGGATAATAATCAGAGGGCTGAATCAGTCCAGGAAGTCTCTCAGTAATATTTTGTACCCGGGCCCCAGGGAGGCAACAAACTTCCCTGTGGGATGGGTCTGGTCGACATACAGGGCCTTCAGTTCCTTTCAGGAGGGAATCACCTACGACAATTACCCTTCTTTTCTTCTTGGTACTAGAGGTAATAATTCGTGTTGCAGGTGAAACATAATTAGGAGGTTCACTAGGCAGACAATTCTCTCCTAAACCATCTAGTTGTATCTCTGGATCCAATATCTCATACCTGTTTTGTAATGGTACTTGGCTGGATGATGGAGGGGGGCAGGTCTTTTCATTTTTACCACCCCGCACAGGGACCCATTTCCACTCCTCTTCATCCACCAAATGCCCTTCTGTCATCTGAGAATGGGAGGCATATAAGTCCTCAGTCTCTTGATTAGTAACCTCCCTTAAAGATGATAGGGCTGAACTCCACCAATCTATCTGCCTTTCACTTTCACTAATACTCCTTAATCTTTCAACTTCCTCCCTAAGCTCAGCCACCATTAGAAGGAGGTCATTCACTTGTTCGCAGCGTAAGCGGTTCTCCTCCACAGCACTCCCTGATGCCACCAATAAACTCAAACATTCTGGGCAGGGGTGGGTCTGTACACTCACGTCCTTTTTGGAGGGCCCAACTTGATCACTTACACCAGCCACAGCTTTTGATCTTGTAGAAACCATTGTTAACAAACACCTCAGAAACAACCAGACGGCAGGGGATTCAAAATCAGGAGGTTCAGGAATCCGGGGATTCAGGAAATCCGAGAGTTTAGGAATCCAAGGATTCCAAAATCCGAGGTTACAGGAGTCCAGGGATTTAAGAATGCAGAGATTTGGAAATTCAAGGATTTAGAAATCCGGGGTTTCAGAGTTCCAGGAGTTCTCCAGCAGCAAGTTGGCACTGCAGAGCTGCTAATGTAGTAACAGAGACTCTTTGAGGGATGCAGAATGCAGGGAAGGGAGCAAAGCACAGCTCCACAGTACAGCTCCACGACACAACTCCACGGCACAGCTCCGAAGCTCACCTCCGCAGCACAGCTCCGCGGCACAGCTACACGGCCTAGCTCCGAGGCCTAGCTCCGCGGCACGGCTCCGCGGCCCAGCTCCGAGGCCCAGCTCCGCGGCACGGCTCTGCAGCACAGCACCGCAGCACAACTCCGCGGCCCAGCTGGGAGGCCCAGCTCCGCGGCACAGCTCCGCGGCACAGCTCCGCGGCCCAGCTACGAGGCCCTGCTCCGTGACACAGCTCCGCGGCACAGCTCCACAGCCCAGCTCCGCGGCCTAGCTATGAGACCCTGTTCCGCAGCACAGATCAGTGCAGGGACATGGTCTTGTCCGCCATTAAAAAAAAAAAAAAAAAAAAAAAAGGTTGGCTCCGAGCTGGCATTGGAGAAAGGAATCCGGAAGTGCTTCTGGTCATGTGCTCCACTTCTCCCATTGATTCACTGCCTCTTTCCTTCCTTTCCTTTGAAAAGCACCTGGAGTGGAGATGTGCTTGGTGGGGGCCCAAGTGATCTGTAGGAGGAATAGTGGAAGTCATGAAACAGTCCTGATACAACACCAGTATGAAACCAGCCCCAAAGCCAATCCATTTCTCTGAAGTATTTTGTTTCCAGTGACTGCCAACACGTCAGGAGTCTAAAGGGAAACCAGGAAGCCAACTATTCTGATCAATTTGGCCAAATAAGCACACATGCAGCACCCTGCTCCATGGGTCAAAGAATGCACAGGATGTTCCCAGCCGCTTCAGGCGCCTCCTCCGCAGCTGGGAACATCCAGCCGTCTCCCACAGCTCTAGCCCGGCTCTGCTGGTGGCATCCTGTGGGAGCTCCCTCCTCCTGAGACACAGCTCTGGCCCTCCCATTCCCTTCACGCCTGCAATGCCACTCCTGCCTTGCTCAAATCTGCACATCACTAGTGACTTTGTGCCCTCCAGCTATGCTGTCCTAAGCAGAAATTTAGAAGGAGGATGAGCAGATGGGAGAAAAGGAGGTGGCACCTTCTTTTCCCACTCTGTCTCAGTCTGCCTGTTTGCTGGGCCCTCTCTCCTCAGGATTCCTGCCTGTTCTCAGAGGCTCCGTTCTCTACGTGCTGAAGTGGTCCTTGTCATCTCCTCTGCTTCCTGCATTACTTTGCTGCAGGGATGACAGCAATCAGGCTCTCAGAGGAGGCTGAAGAGAGGCTCCGCTAGCTTGAGAAATGGATGCTGCCCAAAGGGAAAAAGAAACCAAAGCAACCAAATTAAAAGAGACCAAGGGAGAAGGAACCAGTATTTTCCAACTGAGCTTCTAACAGGGTCAAGCTGGGTTCTTCTAGGGCCCAGAAACACACAGACAGAAGGGGCAGAGCGCAGATGGACTCAGCTCTGGCTTGCAAGGAGAGCAGTGTCTGCCTTGGCATGCCCCCCTCCTCCTGGCCTGGCTGGCATCTTCCTTCACGGCAGGGAGAGCCGAGGAAGTGGCGCCGTCGCCAGCTGCCTGTCTGCCACAAAAGGTGGCAGCAAAGCTGCAGTGGTTCTCATCTACTTGAGCGGGCCAGGCAGCACGTGAGGCTGGCACAAATCCTGCTCAGCTGTCCCTCTTTGGCTGGCAGAAACCTCTAAGAGTGGGGCAGGAAGGACAAACTGGATGCCCTTGGATGCTCAGTCAGTCCCCCCCAAAGGTCCCACCTTCCCACAGACCAATCTAGAACCGCTTGGCAGGGAGTGCTTATGTTGTGTTCTTCAAGCCCCACTGCAGGCCTCCTTCCCCAGCACTGTAGTACTTCAGTTCCTTTGCTACCAACTAAACCTGAAAACAGCAGCCGAGAGCAAAAGGGGGCCTCAGCAATGACCAGAAGGTGGGAGCTCTCCTCTGAGGAACGGCTGTGAGAATTGGGCTTGTTTAGCTTGCAGAAGGGCAAGGTCTCCAAGGACACCTTTCAATATTTGAAGGGGCTTAGAAGAAAGATGGGGACATATCTCTTAGCAGGGCCAATTGCAACAGAACAAGGGAGAATGGTTTTAAACTAAAAGACAGTCAATTCAGATAGGCTCTAAGGAAGAAACTCCTTATGAGGAGAGTGCTGAAACACTGCCTCAGGCTGCCCAGAGAGCTGGGAGGTGCCCCATCACTGTCAGCATTCCAGGTCAGGTGAGCTGGGGCTCTGGGCAACCTGATCTATTGGCAGGGGCTTTGGACTAGATGACCTCCACCACTCCCTTCTAACCTTAACTAGTCTTGGATCCTATTTGGTTCTCATTTGAAAAGCAGCCAGAGCAGAGATTACCCTGTGGGGGGCCCATCTGATTCCCTGGAGTTGGGCCGAGGAGCAAACCCAGACAGGGAGCAGCCCCTTTGCCTTGTACCTGCAGAAGTTCCTTAGCAGAGCCTCTCCTGTCCACATCCATCTGCAGGCAGCAGCCCAGAAATTCACACAAGGCAGGGGGTAGGCTGAGCTTGTGCACATCTGGTATGCCTTGCGTGCCTATCAGGTGGTTAGCCTGAAGTGAAAGGAAACACAAGACTCTACGTGATTCTTCCACAGCCTTCAGTGCTCACCTAGACCCCGTCTTTTAAGCCCCAGTCTGCAGTGGCAATTTCTTGCCTAGCAGATGGTTAGAGATGAGCCTTCTTCCCCAAAAGTAGAAAGGCCCCAGTGCAACTCCAGCTATTCCAAGGGGCAACAGGTCTTGCCTTGACAGCTGATGTGAGCTGCAGGGACATTTTTAGAAGTGGACCTTCTTGGAACTCATCCAAGCTGCGGGAATGGGATTTAGTCTAATGGAGACAGACCAGAAGGATACTGAATTCTGAAGCATATTTGCACCTTACCCTGTCACTGGTCTCCCAAACATAAGGAGCCTCTCCTCTGGCCATTTCAATTCCCACGATGCCAAGGGACCAGGTGTCCACTTTGGGACCGTAAGGCTCTTTTCTCACCACCTCGGGTGCCATCCAGCAAGTTGTCCCCACCATCGACCTCCGTTTACTCTGCTCAGGTGTGAGCAGAGCACAGAGGCCAAAATCAGCTGAGGAGAAAAACAAACACTGCTTCAAGTAGGAAACCAAGGAAAAGATTTCCTCACTCTAAGTCTCAGAATGTAGTACTGAATCTAGCTGGAAAAGCAGCTGTGCTCTCTTTCCTCAGGGCTGCAGCCAAGGAAACTAGCAATTGTCCATTTAACAAACCCACCACCATTCCCAGGGTGGTGGCTTTTCCTCATCTACACTGAAGGTTTCCACTGTGGCCTCCCTCCCTCTGGAAGGGACACACACAAACCACAGTTCCTCTTGATACTTGTTGCTCTTTTAGACTCCCAGCAGCCTACAGCTGTGCCCTGAGCAAGAGAATACCCACCCAACTTGACGGAGCCATCCCGGCCCAGAAGGATGTTGTCACTTTTGATGTCTCTGTGGATCACCTGGTTGGCATGAAGGAAAGCCAGGCCTTTCAGGCACTGAGAGAGAATAAAAGAAACAGGAGGCCAAAAGTTAGCCTGATCTGATTTCATCGTGTGCTCCTGAAGATTCATGGATCTCAGAGGAGCAGTGAGTGCTGGCAAGAGGAAGAGCTTGCTGCTGCAACCCTGGGAGAGCAGGATCTCTCTAAGGCAAGGCATATTGGCTTTGAGGGGGAAACAGCAGTTGCTGCTCGAGACTGTCCCCTGCAAAGCCAGTCAGAATGACCGCTGCTGCAGCGGATGCGCTCTCCCCATTCAGAGGACAAACAACGGTTGGCCAAAAGAGGAAAAGTCCCTGCTTTGGGTACCAAGGGCATCACTGTCAGCTGGGAGACTGGAGGTAAAGGGCTGTAAGGCTGCCTGGTCAGCAGATTTGAAAGACATTTCAAGTCATTTGTCAGTTTTCAGCAGCAAGCACCGTGGTGGGTGCCATGCCCTCCTTTGAAGCTGAGACCCATGAGAGATGAGCCTCTCTTGGCCTTTGCTGTTGGTTTAAAACTCGCACAGCGGCATCTTTGCGCTTACAGGCAAAGAAGGCAATGCAGAAAGGCTCTGGGCAAAGACTTGGAGGGGCAAAGTGCAGAACAGATAAAAAAAAATTGAAAAATCAAAAAGAGACAGAGAGCACAGAGGCCAAAAGCAGATAAAGAGCAGACTATAGTAAGGGCAGGGACACTGGCAGGCACTTCCGTCCAGATGCTCCTTCTTCTCTGAAGCAAAAGAGCAGCACAGCAAGAAAGCTCTGAGCACGGAATCACTCACGTAGCAGCGCTTTTGAACTATGATGCTGTCCAAGGCATGCCAAGCACAAGCAGGATCCCTTACCTCCTGACAGACAGTTGCCATGTGTCCTACAGCCATCCTTTTCTCGCTGATCACTTTTGCTAAAGAGCCTCCATCCATGTACTCCAACACCAGCAGGACAAACTCATTGACAAGGTAGCTGGAAGATGAAAACAACAGTGTAGAGCTGAATGGGCACAGCTAAATTGCCATACGGATGAAAAGACTACAGCTGAGTTTTGCTTCCAGGTCACTGGGAAATGAAGACGGAATAAAATGGAGACACGCTCCACCCAGGCTATCCAGGGCTTGCAATCTGTGCCATCTAATTGCACACCCGTGGGAAAGGAGACGGCTTAGGGGGCAAGCAGGGGAAAACGGCAGTTTGTGATAGCAGAGGCAGATCTGGAAGCGGCTACATCCCAGCAGCTGCTTCATTGTCTTCATAACAAATTGCACCATTCACTCCAACAGCAAGGAGACACAGTTTTCACAGCTTTTTCACAGGGGAGGTGGAGGTGCAGCACTGCCAACACCCTTTGGGAAGCCTTGCATAAAGGACAGTCACAAACAGGATAAAACTACCTCAAACCCGGCAAATAATGTGTCTCTTGGCATGCAAGGCAATGGAAAATAGTGGGAACAGCACAAGGGAAATAATTTCTGTGATGCTTTCTCAGCACTTCTCTTCCGACACTCAGAAGAAGAAATCACGCCCCAAAACAGCAAAGGAACATTCAGCAAGTGAACATAGAGGCTGCTGGCTTAGTAAGAGAGACAGGTTTCTGAGAACAATCTTTAAGCTATTTCTGCCAGGAACCAGAAGAATGCCATCTCCTCCCATGCCTCATACAGGAGTGGACTGATGTTCATAGCAAGATCAATTTTCTGCCACTGAGCAAAGTGCTTGAAACCTTTGCCTGGCAAGTATGGAAACTGACATTCCCATAAAAATACAGAACTACTTACCTTTCTAGGTAGGTGACAATATTGGGGTTCCTCATTTCCCTCATGACCAGGATTTCTTTCAATACTTCCTTGCAGCGCTGGTGCTGGAGATCAATTTCCTTTACGGCCACCTACAATGACGTTGAAAGCCGTTAGGAACAGACGTTACAAGAGCCTCTTCCTCCGTGCACTCACGGGCCAGGATGCCTTGTCACCTCGGCGAAAAGGGACTCTAAAGCATCAGCCACAATGTGCTAACAGCACTCTCAGCCCTTGCAGACTCCTCCGCGAGGCCTCCTTTACCACTACTGTTATCATTTACACGCGTTTTGCAAGCCAAAGGAATTTTGCTTCTGTGAAATGAAATCAACTTGTGGAAAACAGGTTAGCATTTCTAGGGGATTTGATCAGTGTTTCAGAAACTGCTGCCATTCTTGATTGTGCTCCAAAGTAAATGCACCAATCCATTACAGAGAAAATGCTGTCTGACAAAGAACAACTCCAAGGCAACTCAAAGGAAAGTTAACATCCTAGCACATCCTAACTTCTTCTGGATTTTGCATCTCTGAAGAACATTCCTCAACACGGTTTAGATGTGTAATTATTGAGTGTGTTAAAAAATGAAGAATCCTTTCTGTGGACCACTACTGATGCACTCCAGGTGATAAGCAGGGCTTAGGGCTTTCAGACTCCTTGTAGACATCCCTCCAAGTGCAGTTGCTGAGCACAGCGCGGCAGGTGGGTAAGGAGCCACCAGGAAGATGGAGTTGTATTTGCTGAGAGCCAGAAAGGAGAATTCAGGACTCTGAAAGTTTAGCCCCAAAGAGCATGGGACTCTCCAACTGACATCAGCATGTCAGTTCAGTACAAATAGCATCTCTGTAATGGAATGTCAGCAACAAAGGACCAACACAAGGCGGTATTACTTAAGGCTCTTCATCAGCTTCTTCTCACTGATCCGTGTGCGAGTGTCTGTGTGTGTGTGAGACCCAGGCTCCCCAGGACTGAAAGGCAAAACTGCGCTCCAGACAAGGCCTTTCCTTCTTTAGATCTTTTCAAAGGGTACCTCGTGCTGGGAAACAATGGCAAATCCTATCTGTGTCTGAACCGCGGCATAAGAGGAATTGGGCCAGAATGACGGCTGCTACCATCAGCTAATCTCTGCACACTTATCCAGGCAGTCCAAGATAGCATGGCCTTCTTGGACAGGCACCACTGCCATCCTCACACTGATTCAGAATGCGAGACAAAGTCTGTCCAAAATGCATTTTTCAGCCTGCCTCTAGGCAGCCTTTGCAGCAAAGACAGGTAACACAACGCTCTGGCCACAGATCACATCCCAAGGGAAAGCGCTCAAGAGCTGCAAAATCTGCAAGGGCTGTTGGCACTTACCGCTTGTCCTGTGGCAGCGTCCAAGGCCTTATAAACGGTTCCAAAACCCCTAGGAACAGAACAGCAGCAAGAACAGAGAAGCTGTTCAGTGCTGAGAAGCAAAAGGCAGCCCAGGCAGGAGCTCTCTGCTGCCTGGAGTGTCCCTCAAACACCAGCCTTTGTCTACCCTTCAGACAATACCACAGCAGCCCAGCAACCCTCTGCCATGCAGCTTGTCCAAGAGCAAAGCTGGGTCCAACAGGAAGAAAAAAGAGCTGCTACAAATCTCAAATGTACACACCAGACTATGGATGTGAGGGTTTGCTTTGCCTCTTCCTTTTTGTGCTTGTGTGTGTGGTGTGCCTTTCCAAGCAATGAAACACACAGAGTCCTCTTGGACTCAGAGCTCTCTTTTGATTCTGTCTGCCAAACTCAGGCAGCACCACACAGCCTGTCTTATTGTCCTGAGCACTGAAAGTTGTGTTCAGCAAAATATTGGAAAGAAATTCTGCTGAGAGCTGCTGTCTGACGGCTGTCAGGTGGGAAGCTGCTCTCTCAGTTTTTTCTTCCTTCAGTTGTGGGGCCATATTATTTGGAATCATGCAAAACCGTGTCTGCTGGGAAAATAAGGAATCTCGTGCCACACACTTGAGGGACAGGCAAGTGCCTCCTTGAGGCAGGCAAGACATTGGTTGCCAGCATGCAGTTATCTTTGCTGATGCCTTGTGACCAGTACTGAGACAGGGACAATCTAAAGCCAGGGTCTGAAGATGCTTGCAGCTTGCCTGACTTCCCTCTGGATATTCCAGCAGCCACCTACGTGACCCATGGTTCTGGAGGAGTAAGCATGGCTGAACTCACCCTCTGCCAATAATTTTCCATCCAGTGTATTTCTCTTCTGGATCTGCCACGCTCACCACACTCCCTGAAAGAAAGAAAATGCAAGAAGCAAACTTCAAAACAGAGATCCTGACTTCCAGTGGATCAGAATCTCAGCTCCACTTTCTGCGGCGCGGAGCAATTTCTGGTCGCTTGGCTAGCAACAGTGTCAACAAGAACAACAACAAGAGCAGCCGCAGTAAGAAGACAGGCAGCTCTGTAACACACGTGGCCTGCACAGAGTCTGATTCTGCACACTCCTTTGAAGAGGAGACTAAGCCCACGGAGAAAGCGTCAGAGCAGACAGAGACCAGAAGAGAACTGGCACCGTGGCAAGTGGTTGTGGGTCCACAAAGGGGAAGGAGGGCTGAAAAATCAGGACCCTTCCTTGTTGTGGGAGATAACACTCTCTTGTGAGGTTCAACAAAAGGTTTCATAATTCCAAGATTTCAATGCACCCTGCGATCTGGGATGAAGTTTTATCAACAGCTGCTTTTTGCAGAGCTGAAGGAATATTGCAAAGTGAAATCCAGGAGAGGAGGGGATTTCCTCTACCTCTCAGCAGTTTGCCTGAAGAATGCCTTGACATTTTCAGAGAACAGCAGCTCATGCTGTGTGCTACATCCAAGAACAATGGCTGTAAGAATTAGGACCCTCTTCTTTTATGAGCAGGCTAAGTTCTGAAGATGATTTTGCCCATTCCCCATTTAGTGAAGAACAACAAGTCCATGTCTTCAGCCTGGGCTGCAGCAGTCACTAGCACTGCCCTCGGCCCCTTGGACACCAGCCACGTGCCCCATCTTCCCAAAGGGCACAGCCCAGACGGGTAACAAGGACAGCGCCGCTCCTCAGGCGCTGCCGTGGCTCAGACACCTGCACAAACGAGATGCTGATCCTCTGACGAGTCCAGGCCAAGCTGCAGCAACGCGGTGGCTGCTGAAACCTCACAGCTAAGGAAGGCTCCAGCCCCTGCAGCCACAGCAGCCATCAGTGGCAGGGCAGGTATGACAAAAACCTGGGCAGAGCCCACAAATGGCCTCTGACAGGCACTGTGAAGAAGCCAGAGCCAGACTCAGCACTGCTACAAGCTGTTGACCCCACTCGAGACAGAACATGGGTGTCATTGAGTTCAGAGCCAAGGAGGAGTCGATCCATTCACCTCTTGTCCCTACAGCTGATGGCCGACACTGAGTAAACTGGGCTCTGTCCTGTACCTGCCCGCTTCTTATTCTCTGACAGCACTGCACCGGCAGCTATGACCAGTTGCAAGGAGCAACTGAGTTGTACTGCAGAGTCACCAAGGCCTTGCTGTGCTTTCCAAGAGTGCAGGGATTGAGGCCAATCCTTAGTATCCCAAGAGTATTCACCGGCTGGGCTTTAGCCCTGACAAAGTGCCTTGTACTGGAGGAACATGCAGCAGAGGGGATGCAGGCTTCATCCCGAGAATTGCCTGCAGGGCAGTTTTATCTGGCCCTGCCACACAGAAGTGTCTCTTGATGCGTCTCCCTAGGCATACAACTGAACTATCCAAGGGGGATTGGAAAATCAAATTGTGTTTTTCTTTGTTGGCTGCACTTTGAAAACACCTCTTGCTCTCTGATTCCCAGGGATTGTTCTAAGAATACAATTTCTTAACATTTGGGGTGTGCTGAAAAGACCCTTTCCTCTGTTGTTTTGCTATCACCTGATGCTCCTTCCAAGGAGGTCACACTAACAAAAATGAAGAATTTTTATCCAAGCAAACTGTAGAAGGAATAGTGGAAGTCATGAAAACACCACCCGTATGAAACCAGCCCCACAGCCAAATTTTTTCTCTGAAGTGTTTTGTCTCCAAATGCAGTCTAAAGGCAATCTAGGAAGCCAACTATTATGATCAATGTGGCCAGACCAGCACACACAAGCTGACTCAGTCGTTGGCTAGGTTGCAGCCTTCTGCTGCTCCGGAAACAATCCCTGCTTTTGCCTTTAGTGCGCATGGAACCTCAGGCAAAGGCCACCCACACCCAGCTGCCCTCAAAGGCAAAAGGAGTGCCCCAAAATGCTCCCTGGCTGCCTCCAAGCACAACAATGGCTCCTGTAGGGAGTCCAGAATGTCTCCCCGACACCAGAGTCAGGAGGAAGAGGTGCTACAGCTCATGCTGAGGCACACACCCCATAATACACTGCTGGATTGCACAAGGAATCCCCAGGACCTACTCAGCAGCCTCAGGCACTGCTTCTCGCTCTCCTGGAAGGAGCGGGGTGAGCTGCTCCTGCTCGAGTTCTCAGGCTGCGGAGGGGAGTCTTCTTCGGAGGCTGCTGCTGCAGCGGCGCCTTCAAGGGCAGAGCCCTCGTTCATCTGGGACAAGAAATTTGTTTGTGTCAGAAGTGTGGCTGGCAGAGATGCCCCTGACAGCACATTCCACAGGCATGCCATCAGGAACAACACTGGTGTTTGGCTGCACAAGTCAAAGCCAAACAAGCAGAGACTACAGCTTGTCACAGCCAGCCATAGTAGAGATGGTGAAAGGGAAAGAACACCTTAAAATTTCACCCTGTTCTGAGACCTGCACCATGGAAAGGGACAACTTGTTCAGAATGTGCATGGGTCACCACGTTCACCTGAGCAAACTCCTCAATAAACAAAGTGGGCACTAAGAAGCCAGCAGAAATACATTCACAGGATTGCTGGCCCACCAGCCAAAGCACTAGCTTTGATGCCCAGGGCAGCAAAGCTGAGCTTCAGTGGCCCAGTAAGTGTCGTGCTGGCGAGCTGCAATGCAGACCACAGAGCATGGCCGTCAGGGGCCTCGCCCCCATCCACCTGCTGCTCTGCAGGGGAAAGGTGAGAAGAGCAGAGACCACTTGTTGCATGACTGCAGTGCCTACTGCTCTTTCACTCACCTGCCTTTGTTCTGCCAGCCTGTACTGCAGGCTTCTCCACCCAGCTCTCACTCTTTCATCTCAACTCTTCTTCCTGGTGCACAGCGCTGGAGCCTGCCCGGCTCTGTGCTCCCAGTGCCTGCAGTAGTCCTTGCCTCCCCTTTCCTGAGATGTCCAGCTCATGCCTCCATCACTGCCCTTCCCTTGCAGCCTGCCTGGTCAGGCTCACCTGCCCATTCAGACACTCCTCATTCAGCTGCTGCCTCAGCTGCTGCAGCTGCTGCCGCCTTTGCTCTAGCTCCCATTGCAGCTGGTGCACCTTGACTAAGAGAGCAGCATTCTGACCCTGGAGCTGCACAGGAACAAAGAGAAGACGCCTTTTAACGTCCCACACACCACTCGTGTGGCAAGCAAGATTGAGGTGCACACGCTTTCCAAAAACACTTTGTTCTCCTCCTCATGTTTACCACGGGCCGGCTAAGAGGCAGTCCCGCTCAGACAGACAGTGTCCAGACAAGCAGTGCCCATAAGGAGCCCAGGGGAGACCAAAGCAACACACAAACTCTCTTTTCACACTCTGTGCTGCCTCTTGACTGGCTCTGGTTCCTATCTTTTCTTATTCGGGTTGCCTGATGGCAACATCCTGCTTCATCTCAAGCAGCCTTTTCTCCTGCTCCCTCTGTACCTCTGCCAGGAAGCTTTCCCGTTCCTCCAGCATCGCCTGCGCCTCCAAGTGCTGCCGTTCCAGACATTGCTTCTGATGAGAGGAAGAGACACTTCCAGATGAAGTCCCAGCCGTGCTCCCCAAAGAAAAAATGACAGCTTCATCCCTCCCACAAGCCCCCTCCCTGAAGAGTCCCCAGTAGTGGCTTTGTGCCCTCCAGCACTTCTAACCAGGAACTTTACAGGAGGGTCAGCAGGTGGAAGGAAAGGAGATTCCGCCTTCCTTCCCCACTCTGAAGGCTGCCCGTTTCCTAGCCCCTGTCTACTCAGGATTTCTGCCTGCTCTCACAGGCTGTGTTCTCAAAGTGCCACAGCCCTTTGATCAAGGAAAACCTGCAGGTGGACTGCAGGATGAGGAGGAAGCCAGCACCCCGATGCCCTAGTCACAGGACAGGCCACCAGCTGGAATACCAGCAACACGGGGCCTGTTGCGTATGCTTCGAGCCCAAAGGGGAGACTCTCTGTCCACCGTGGAAGGACAGAATGCAAGGAACCCAGTTGCTGGGGCAGCAGAATGCAGCAAGGTCAGCAGCCGTCTGCTGCATGGCACGAGGCTGTGGGCAAGATCCTTCGCTGCCATGCTTTGGGTGGTGACCATCCAGCTCTCTGGGGAACTTGGCTTATACCCAGCCTGAAACCGTGGCTGCAGGTACTATCCTGGCACCATCGTCTTGGTCTTCACAGGCTTTCTAGTCGGAGCCCTTGAAGCCCTCTGCTGCCTGGCCCAGCAATGTGTAGCCTACAGCAGATGCTTGCAGCCATGTCACCCAGGCTGCTCTTCTGCTAAGCCAGCCCACCAAGCTTGCCTGAAAACTTCCGGGACGTATTGTCACTTACCATTTCTTGCTGGAACTTCCTTTTTTCCTCTTCCTGAGCAGATTGCCAGTGTCTGAGAGCCTTGCAGCACTGCTCTTCTGCCCAGAGGAGCTCTTGAGCCATTTCTTCACACTGCTGCTTGCTGAGAGATCTTACAGCTTGCAGCTCCTGACGGAGGCCCTTCACATCCTCTGCAAACATGACAAACGGCAACAGTCAGAGACTGCACTAGCAGAGACTCTACTGACCTGAAGCCCTTTCAGTTTCAGGCAAGGAGGGACCTGTGCTCAGTTCCTTTCCTCCTCAGGAGCCCTGTGGACAGAGCTGCCTTTGGAGCAACTGCACTAGGCTGGGCCATCACCAGAAACAAAGCACACCAGGCTCTCACCGAGTATCACCTCCTGGGCCCGTGTGGCTGTGCGCACTTGGGCTTCCAGACGGCTCCTGGTGATCTCCAGCTCCGATACGTGCTGCTGAGCCTGCAGCAGGCTGCTTTGCAGGCTCTCCTTCTCTGACCTACAAGGTGTGAAGATGAAGAGAAATTGTTCCTGGCACACAGGGGCAGTTGCTCCAGTTGGACATGCCTTCAGTTACATATCCTGAGCATGGAAAAGGCCGTGCATGGAAACTCAGCTACAGCAAGATTGTTTCTGCTACTTAAAATAGCAAAGCAGCCAACCTCCAGGTGGTTGGCCAGCTTTTCCTCATGACCTAGCCCAGCACAGAAAGGCCAGCTGAGTTTGATCTCAGCAGCCAGTGCTCAAATTGCTGTTGCCGGACACATTCCTCATGGGTGGCTGCGCCCACCAAGTCTCTGCCAACAAGCAAAAACCCAGCCTGTGCTCAGAGCCCTGAGCTCATCAGCCCTTCCAAGTCACTCTGCAGGGGGACAGAAGCCAGTGTTCTCCTGAACACTGCCTCCTCAATGTTTACTGCTATTCCTAGTGCACGTAGAGATACTTTGTTTACCAGATGCTCTCAAAGTGACTCAAAGGGACTAAAGGTATGATAGATGGAAGCTCCACCTTCTACAAGTATGAGTAAGAAACCAGAAGAAGGTTTTCTCTGAATTAGCAATGTCTTGGAGGAGGGCTGTCAGGTATCCTGCCATTTAAATTACTGGATTTTCATGAACAAGAATGCTTGCTCCCTTGATTTTTGGTAAACTGAGCCAGCAATGCCCGAATGTCTTGACACTCTTTAAGAAGGGAGCTGCCTAAGGACCTTGACAGGTAACAGAGGTGGGTGGACAAGTGCTCAGCAAGAATCCCTGGACATTGTCGAGAAGCCACAAGACCTTTCCCTTCTTCTGCTGCTCCTTGTAAGCAACTTGAGGTTCCTGCACCATAACTGACAAGAGTTATGTCAGAAGGGTCTCAAGATTTTCAGCTCAACCCTGCAGCTTTCACCTGAAGCATCAGCAGCCTACTGATAACCTTCACATGTAAGAGCCTTGAATTCTGGAAATGCCATGTCAAACTACTTGGCAAGGAAAGATTGAAGTTAAGATGCACTGAAGGAGAAACCAAAGCCTGCGGGAAATTCCTGAGATCAGCAAACATCCGCACAGTTTCCCTAGTACTCCTGTCAGTGCCTAGATGGCTTGCTTTGCACTTGGCCCAGGAATGTGCAAGGGGCTCCCAGGCGGGCGCCCAGAAGAGCTTTGACAGCTGGAGCTGTCAGAAAAGTAACACTCAGGTCACAGTATCCTTTTCTTTTTTCTCTTGTCTCTTCACTTCTCAGACAGAGACACATCTGCAGTGCAAACAGGAGGCAGTAAATCCTGACTTAATGCTCACCCCCTTTGTCATTCCAGACCCTCAATAATGTCGCACCCAGGTGCTCCTCCCTGCCCTTACCTGGCCTCTGCCAGCTGCTCTGAAAGGCCTCGTAGGTCCCGCTCCGTGGCTGCCAGTCGGGCTTCCAGGGCAGCGTTCTCTTGTGCCTGCGCCGCCTTCTCTCTGCACAGCCGGGGCAGTGTGTGCCCTTGGCGAGAGAACTCCTGGAGCAGCTTCTCCAGACCCCTGTGGGGTGGCCGCTGCCGGCGGCAAACCTGGAAGTGGAGGGGGCACCATTTTTCAAGGGGAACAACAACAGCACGGTCTCAGTCTTGGCTTGCTGCCAGAAGCAGCCTTTGGGGCGCTCTTGCCAGGGGCAGCTCCCTGTCCCATAAGTGCTGCCTAGGAATAAGGTGAGCGTACCTTTGGCACCGCCAGAGGAACCTCTTCCTTCAGCAGGTTCCTCGGAAGCTGTGGTTCCTCGGCTGTCTCTGCTGCCACTTGCAACACCCTCTCTCGTGAGGAGTGGCGCCTGCTCTCAAATGCAGCCAGCTCCTTCCCTCTACAACAAGGGGACAGACAAGCAAGCCTTTAATTGAAACACAGTCTCCTTGCAAGACCAGCACTACACACCATGTCCCTCACAGGGCGGTCTCAGGGGCTTCCAACAGCCCTCTACTTCCACCTCAAGAGAGTGCTGGCATTCCCTCTCTAGACCACCATCTCTCTTTGTCATTTCTGCAGGTGAAAGAATCACCAGGGAGGAAGTCAAATTAGCTTTCAGAAGCCACAAAACATTTCCAGAAAGCTCAGGTACTCTCAGCTTAGCAGCTTCCTGCCTGCTAGTGCTCCTCTCTGATACAGTGGATACCGCACTTGCAAAAGTTCCTCTTTGGCTAAGAGAGGCCTGGTAAGTCCAGATGAGCACTCCTACAATTACTCTTGCTTTCACTAGCCCAACAAGGAAAGAGCCCGCAAGCTATAGCCTGGCGAGAACGTGGGTACAAATTTCCAATCCAATAATCAAAGGATCCCAAGATGGTTTAGCCTGGCAGGAACCCCAGGGAGCCTCTAGGACCATCTTCAGCTCCAAGCACTTGGAGTCAGCTATGGCATCTGGACTGGCCGCTCAAGGCCCTATCCAGCTGGAGTTTCCAAATTTCCAAGGGTGGAATCTGCACAAGCTCTTTGAGGCACTTGTTCTGCTGCCTCTGCAGTTCAAAGGTTTCCTTTCCGTAAACCCAGCCTGAACCTCCCTTGCTTTTCCTCTGGTCCAGTTCAGCATACTTTTTGTCAAGGTTGGAGAAGTGAGTCCCAGGAGGCAGCCAGACCTGCCCACAGATTGCCTTCCCCTGTCTATGCTGAGCAAGTCAAACCATGAGAAAGCCAAATTTCTTCTCTGACTCTCAACCTCCTGAAGCCCAGCAATGCCCAACCCTGCTCAGAGAAAGCGAGAAAGCTTAACACACACCTGAACTCCTGGGCACTGCACACTCTATCTGTGCTCTGCTCCCTCTCTGCCTTTCCCGCCTGGGCCGAGGAGTTCTGAGAGGCAAGAAGCTCTCCTAGCGGGGCCTGCAAGGAATGGACAAAGAAAAAGGAAAACAAGCAATAAGGAGCAGGAAAGTTGGCTCCTGAGAGCTGCAAGAAGCAACAAGCAGCCACACAGCTCACCTGAAGGCAAAAGCTGTTGTGTGCGGCTGTTGATGTGGGTAACCAACTAAGCCTGTGTTGCTTTGAATGTCTCAGAATGGAAGCAGGGACCAGTTCCCTGCTCAGCTCTGGTCAAAAGGCTTCCCCTCAGGATTTCAAGCATTAGGGAGCAGCCAATAGGAACTGCATTCCAGCCCTTCAGACACAGACCTTGTCTCTGCCATGCAGAGCTGCTCAGCATTCTCAGCAAACTTGGGTCATGTCAAAGTTAAGGGTGTAGTCAAAGCAGAGACTGTAGCTCCTTAGACAGTGCTTGGAGATGGGCAAGTCCCTGCAGCAACGGTGGCTCCTGTGTTCCTCACAAGGCTGTGAACTGCGCCTTGGCACCGCTCTCTCTGCTGGCAGCAGGGAGCCTGCACAGACACTGTGCACAAGGGGCTCACTTTCTCACCAGCAGTACAAAAGGACATCACGCTACAGCTAGTTTGACACCAAGGCAAGTTCACAGTCCCTGTCAGAATGGCAGGAAAATGATGCCTGCATGTGAGAGTTCAGACCGCATTTCCTACGTGTCAGTGGCTGGGCTGAAGCGCTAGGTCATGGCAGAACTCCAGGCCTCAGCATCTTCAGCCACAAAGAGCAAGTGCTGCCTGCTCAGAAACTTGCCGCTCTGCACTGCACCAAAGCTTTGCACTGAAGCAACCAAAGCTGCCACTGATTGCTGCAGGATGCTCAGGCCTGGACTGACAACACAGTTGGAGGTTTGTTGTCCTTTGCCTCCCCTTTACCCTCTGGTGGAAGAGAGCGAGCCAGAGCAGGTTCTGCTGCTGCGGCTGCTACTGTGGTGCTCTGCAGACAGAGAGCAGCATGAGGGACAGGCAGTAAGCTGTCATAGAGAACCTTATTTCTCCTGAGCTCTATCACCAGTGGTCCTAGTGAGAAGCCATGAATTTCACTACAAATGGGATCCTCAGTCACTAATACTCATTTCAAGTGGGCTGATGAGACTAATGTTTCAACAGGACTCCATGTGCTTCTGAAGGAGATATTTTAGCCAGGCTACAATCAGCATGTAGCTTTCTGTCTGCAAAACCTAGTTTCATTAGTTACATTAGTTAAAGCCTCTTCAACGGAAAAGGAATAAACTGAGGGAATTGTTTTGGTGGTGCTCATGCAGACGTGCACTGGTGTGGACTTTCCTTTGGCCTGCCAGCCTGGCACTCAACTACAGCAGGCCAAGCCGGCAGCTTGCTGCATAATCCTCAGGCACCAGGAATGTCAAGGGTGCCCGTCCCACTCACCGAACCGTAGACTTGACTCCTTCCACCTCTGAGGCGACCTGCCGCGGCAAGAGAGAACAAACCAGGTGCTGTTACAAGACTGCTGGTGCTGAGGAATCCCACAGAACCAGGCCAGCCAAGCAGAGAGCATTTTCCTTTCACAACCTCCCTACCGGGAGCAGCAGTTCTGTAGCCCAGCAAGCAGGACTGCAGGCCACTATCCTAGGCTGCGTCTACCTTTTGCTCGGCTTTGCCACTAAGGAACTAGAAACTTGGGGCCGGGAAGATGCAAATTGCTCCTTAGCAGTCACTACCTGCATTGGAGATCATTGTCCCCCCTACAACTAAAGCAGCTTCCTTCTCTTCTCCTTCCTGCACTTCCTTTTCTTTTTGTAAATTGCATGCAGCATGTGCCACGAGGTTGCTGTAAACAATTCCCCACAAAAGCTTCCACTGAACCCCTCTTGGCGCTTGCAGCTTTGTTTGGACACAGCACAGGCCCAGCTCTGGGGTTCAGGAGCCCACACTATCTGCTCAGCAGTTTGCCCTTCAGTGCAAAGCCAATCCCTCTTGTAGCGCACAGAGGGGGGCCAGTTAGACAGGCACATCCTTTAAGGAGGGAATGCAGAAAAAGGATGCCTTCCTTAAGTTCCTTTTAAAAACGGCTCAGTTTTTAGAAGGACGCCTGCACAACTCTTCCAGTCTGCATTTTGGAAGTTGTCCACACCCTGCTGGACAAGGGACACCCCCTTTTTGGCTGAAACTGTTGCCAGGAGCTTTACCAAAGTTATGGCATCTGCATGGCACTTTTCTTTCATTGTTCTGCCCCCAAGGAAAAAACTTCTACTTACGTCTCAGACCGTTAACAATTTTGCGGGCTGATATCGCTGAAAAAGCCCTGCTGACTGCTCTACGGACTCGCTCCATCGTTTCAGCAGGGCTGCTTCAGTCGTTGGGCCGTAAAACAAAAATGGAAGAAAAACCCACTTGCACAAGTCCCCAGACTGTGCAAGGAAAAGAGGAAAAAAGGAGACCCGCGGCACTCTGCGGACTGTACAAACACAAAGTGACAAACAAAAGACACCTGCACAAGTCTGCAGACCGTACAACAAGAAAAGGAAAAGAAAAGGACACCTGTAGGTGTCTGCAGACCCTACAACCGCAGGGGAAACAAAAGGATGCCTAGACGAGTCTGCCGACTCGTACAACGGCAGGAAAAGAAAAAGACTCCCTCTTCAGGGCACAGACTGTTGCCAGAGAACTCCTCTGTACAGGATCCTCCTGCAACGAGAACGCCAAGAGCTGTTCTGGACGCTGAGGCCTTGCGTGCACCAGGGCAACCTCCTGATGACCACGCTGTGACGTGGCAGCTCTGCACTGACATCACAACAGCAGCAGCTCTGGGTTGCTCTGTGAATTCATGCATAGCAACCAAACCTTCTCTACAGCTAACACAAAAGAGAGCCTGGAAAGTTCTCCTCTGTCCCAAAGCAGCACAATCCTCTCCTTCAGTCCATAACCCGTAGCTCAAAGGATCCCAAAGTAACACAAAGCAGGCACCAAGCACACACACTCAGCACTTTGGCCACCAATGCTTCTGACTAAAACAAGCAATCCTTGCTTCAACTCAGTGGATAAAATCACGCCTTGGTAATATCCCTGAGAGTTCCCTAAATTGGAATGCCTGTCCTTCCTGCCCATTTACTGCATGGCTAACATCTACCAGAAAACTCTAGGGCTTGCTCAAGGAAGAACAACACCTTAGTGGGGAAAATAACCTGAGGAACAAACTACCCATAGGTGTTTGCATGGCACTGGAACAGCGTTGGTGTTGTCAATATGACAGGGACACCTCCTCTGCACGGGGCAGTGCCCGTGTCCTCGGCATGGCAGGGAGTGCCCTTGGAGCAGCCCTCACTCTGTGGGTGCACACATGGGCGCATTTGCTCCTTCTGTCCAGCTCCCAAGGCAGCTCTGCTCCTGAAAAAGTTCTCTGTCCAACACTGAAGGCACTCCTGGTGCCTTTGCAGAACCCCACTCCCTTCAGCTTGTGGGAAATGGGCAAGGTCAGATTCCTCCATGGAAGTGGCTTTTAAGTCTCTATCCTGCCCACAGTGCATACTGCATAGCACTCCATTTTTCAGTCCTTTGCTGCACTCTCCTTTCTGGCCTGCAGGAGCTTAGTAGATTGATGTGCTTTTCCTGGGCCAACTTAGTTTTTCCTTCCTGGATGGCACAGCTCACAGAACTGCAAACTCCATGTCTGCTGGGGATGGCTGCAACCACCAAATGGGGCAAACGATCCAAAGTTCAGGTTTGGTGCAATGCTCCGCTGTCATTGCATTCTAGACTTCCCCACAATATGCCACAGGAAGGAGCAAACAGGTGCCAGTGCCATGGGGAACAGGAGAAGGCCGCAGGTCAGGAACAGGGGCTCAGCCCATGGCTACAGGAAGCAGAGGAATTTGCAAGGCAGGTGAGTGCTGGGGATGCTGGAGGCCTGCCAAGCTGCCTGCTCTTGTCTTGCTGCTGAAAGCCTGAACTGCAGTGCTCTTGAGAACAACACCTAAATCCCACCGCAATCAACATTTCTTACAGAGATTGGCATGTGCTGAGGAACGATTTACACTGCTCATCCTCTTGGCAGCTAACCCAGGCCATGTTTTAGATAGGAGGGACCTAAGTGAGTCTCTGGAGCTTCCTGCAAGGAACAAAGCCCTGTGACAGCAAGCAGCATTCCCAGGCTGCTCCCACAGGGAAAATCCCCACAAGCTGAAAGGGGCGACTGTGATTTTGAGCTAAGTTGGCCTGCAATGGCAAGGTGCTGGACATGAAGGTAAGAGGCACAAAGTGCCCTCATGTCCTATTCCTGCATCTTTCTGGGAACCAGAGGAATCTGGCCTCCGCCTGTGAGGAACTGGGCCTGGGAACTAATACTGCCTTTCTGGTTTGGCTTTTGTAGATTTTTGTTTTGGACAGCAGCTCTTTGCAACATCAGCTGAGCTGGCCTCCAGCCTGGCTGATTGGACCCAGTCAGCAAAGGCCTTGCAGGAAGCCTGGAGAGGAGGCAGCGGTGCTTCAGGAGGCTTTGTGCTGGGCCAGCACAGCCAGCGTAGGACTGGCAATCAAAAGGCCTAAATCCTGAACTCCACGGGAACATTCCCTTGCTGGTCAGCCTGCGCTGAAGCTGTGCATTGTCGCGGCGCTGTGCATTTCCCTGCCGCTGTGCTTTGCCCTGGCATTGTGCTTTGCCCTGCCGCTGTGCATTTCCCTGGCGCTGTGCTTTGCCCTGGCGCTGTGCTTTGCTCTGGAGCTGTGCTTTGCCCCGGAGCTGTGCTTTGCTCTGGAGCTGTGCTTTGCCCTGCTGCTCTGCATTGCCCTGGCGTTGTGCTTTGCCTTGGTGCTGTGCATTGCCCCAGAGCTGTGCATTGCCCTGGCGCTGTGCATTGCCCTGGCACTTTGCTTTGCCCGGGCACTGTGCATTGCCCTGGCACTGTGCTTTGCCCTGGCACTGTGCTTTGCCCTGGCGCTGTGCTTTGCCGTGGCACTGTGCTTTGCCCTGGCGCTGTGCTTTGCCTTGGCCTGTGCTTTGCCCCGGGGCTGTGCTTTGCCCTGGCGCTGTGCATTGCCCTGGCACTTTGCTTTGCCCTGGCATTGTGCATTGCCCTGGCACTGTGCTTTGCCCTGGCACTGTGCTTTGCCCTGGCGCTGTGCTTTGCCCTGGCACTGTGCTTTGCCTTGGTGCTGTGCTTTGCCCTGGCGCTGTGCTTTGCCCTGGCGCTGTGCTTTGCCCTGGCACTGTGCTTTGCCTTGGTGCTGTGCTTTGCCCTGGCACTGTGCTTTGCCCTGGCGCTGTGCTTTGCCCTGGCACTGTGCTTTGCCTTGGTGCTGTGCTTTGCCCTGGCGTAGCTGCCCGAGGCTCTCCCCCCTCACAGAGGGGCCCCGCCCCGCCCCGGGCAACCCCTGGCGGCTGCCCCACCCCCCGCCCGCCCCGCGCAGGGGCGCTCCCTTCCCATGGCGCCGCCCAGCGTCAGCACCCCCTCACTGCAGGCACAGAGAGGGACCGGGCCCTGCTGCTCCTCCTGGCACTTGGGTCCCTCCTTTCCAACAGAGAAGACCTCAAGGGAGGCATTTTCCAACTGTGTCCCTCTGCTTTATTTTTGGAAGGTGGAACTCTGCCCTGAAGGTGGCCCTAATGCATCCATAAGTGCTGGAGCAGGAAAAGTCCCCTTTGTTCTCCCACCGGTTGTCATTACTGGCTCAAAAGCACCGCCCAGCTTTGGAAGGAGAAACAGCCCGTGACACAGTCGTGCTATCCCTCCCCTTCCAAAGGCTCTGTAAATCTTCAGTGTCCACATCAGTAGGAATAAAGGGATCATGGTTGGGTTTCAAATTTTTGCATTTCAGAGGCTTTAATGAGATAAAAGTTGTGATGTTCCCAGAGAAGATTTCTTGCTTTTTGCAGCCAGGGTGAAATGTCTCGTTCAGAAGCAGACCTAGAACTGTCTAATGTGTCTCCTGAGCCTGTCTGACGATTGTTTTAAAGACACAGATTTCAATTTCTTTCAAAATTTGCTATTTCTCCTCAGGAGAGTTGGTGATAGAGCTCAGGAGAAATAAGGTTCTCTATGACAGCTTACTGCCTGTCCCTCATGCTGCTCTCTGTCTGCAGAGCACCACAGTAGCAGCCGCAGCAGCAGAACCTGCTCTGGCTCGCTCTCTTCCACCAGAGGGTAAAGGGGAGGCAAAGGACAACAAACCTCCAACTGTGTTGTCAGTCCAGGCCTGAGCATCCTGCAGCAATCAGTGGCAGCTTTGGTTGCTTCAGTGCAAAGCTTTGGAGTGCAGAGCGGCAAGTTTCTGAGCAGGCAGCACTTGCTCTTTGTGGCTGAAGATGCTGAGGCCTGGAGTTCTGCCATGACCTAGCGCTTCAGCCCAGCCACTGACACGTGGGAAATGGGGTCTGAACTCTCACATGCAGTGAGTGCTCAGGCACCCTGCTCTTCTTTCCCTCTGAGTTTCACTGCAGAGGAGCAAGTTTTCTTCCCTGTAGTTGCAGAAGCTCAGGGTTCTCACTTCTTGACAAATCTGTGATGCAAAGGGCCTTGTTAAGAAGATCAAAAGCACAGGGAATGTATTAGAAATTCTTACAAAAAGTAACCTTTCTTACAGATAAAGATAAGCAAGTCATTCCCTGCATTTATCTAAATGCAGAAGTTGTATAATTATCTAAACTGAACACAGAAACAAACTACCTCTGTCAGACCATCTTCATATTCCAGATCACTTTCAAGATGTAGATTGAGTTGTTTGAATGATTAGTGCTCAACTCTGCCTTTCTGGCTGAAGGCTCTGGAGCTCCTTTCTGAGTTCATCCAGGGTGGTATTCCCTAACAATTCCTGGTACCACCTCCTGCTTTCTTAGGGCACAATAGTCTAAATGAAAACCTAGCCAATGGCATAACTCTCGAGTCCATAAGGAAATCATTGGACAAGTTGTCAAGTTCTCAAACCAATTGTCCTGCTGCAAGAGTCCTGTTGCACACAAGAGTGTTGAAAGCCAAGAGAAGCTGCAATTGGTGGTGCATCTTGTGACAGAAGCTCAACCTAGCTCTCCAATAAAGAGAAGAGCTTGAAACGAGCAAACATGAGTGTGGAAAAGATTCTTGGAAAGCTGAAACAGCTTTCCCAAAGTGCAATGAAAATGGAAAGAATCCAAGATGTCCACATGTAGGAGTTCCTTTACTGATATGCTCCCCTTTTCCATGTTGCACGAGTTCTACATGGCATAAATTCCAAATCCATCTTACCGCTAAGATCCATGACTCAGCAAGTTTTACACTCTCAATCATTAGCTACACACAATTTGCCTTCCTTTGTTTTCCTTTGAAGCAATGCTGGGAACACAAGACACATGCAAATGTAAGACCTTTGAGTACAGTGTGAGCTTTGGTCGAGTGTGAGTTCTAGAAACAGGGAATAGGCTCTGATAGGATTTTACCCTCAGCAGTGACAATACACAGCAGCAACAAAGGTTTTTTGTGTGACGTTGTGCAGAGGTCAAGACTCTTTGTCTTAGATGAACATGGCAAAGTTGACATGTTTAAACAGACTTGGGATGCAACCTGGTTTGGTTTACTGTCTGTGTCACTAAAGAGCAGGAGAAATAAACCAGCCAGAGTTTCTTTGCAGAGAAGACCTTTGCTTCAGTGTGAAAGTATTGGGAAGGGAGGAGGGAGATGGGTGAGAGTTGAGCTGCTGTATTGGACTGGCATCCAAACCACGGCAAGAATAGGGTTTAATTATTTTCTTTTAATCCTATCCACACTCTCCGATTCTCACCTGGAACTGGACAAGAAAACACGAACAGCCCCGGCGACGAGAACACAGCACCGGGGGCGCGGTCCCCTCTCCCCACCCCGAGCGGTCGGGGGAGCAGTGCTGCCCCGCAGGGGCTGGATTTCTCCCTCCTCATCTGCTGCTTTGCATTTCCGGGCGGCCGGCTCTTCCTGGCACTGGCAGGCTCCTCATTCAGGGCTTAGGCTCCACGGGAAAGTCCAGACAGCGCTCTACGTGGGAGGAAGAGATGGCGGCGCGGCGTGAGTGGGTGGGATGAGGCCCGGGGGATGCGAGCACCGGGGGAAAGCTGCAGGGTTGCCAGAAATAACAGTTATGCTGTGAAGTAGTGAAGAAGAAGCTAAACGACAAGGCGATTTTGGCGTCGGCGCGGGAGGCAGAGAGAGCTGCTCCGTGACTCCAGCCGAGCCCGGTTCGGCCCCGGAGCGAAGTGGCCAGCGCTGCCCCGGGGCGCGCGGGGCTGAACGGGGAACAGACAAACGGGGAACGGACAAGCGGTCGCGGCACTTCAGCGACAGCAGCGGCAGCAGCTCTGCTGACCCTCTGCGTCTCTTGCTCCAGCTCCTTCTGTCCCTCTCCCGCTGCGGCGCACAATCCTTATCGACCCCCTTCTTTCCCGGTCTCTCTGTCCACCTGCCGGGCCGAACCACGCCTCCGGTCCGCCCCGGCCTCGGGCGGGACTGCATCCCCACTAGACCGGGGCTCCCGCAGCGGTCTCGCCTTCGGCCGGCCCTCGCCGTACTGTCTGTGCCGCTGCTGCGCGGGGGGGCATCGGTAGCTGGGCCTCGGGCCGCATGGCCATCCCTTGGGCTCGCCTGTGCCAGCTCCGGTTACGCCTCCCGCCTCGACCGTGGCTTGTCTCAGGGGGGGGGCGGAGGACACTCGGAGCACGGCTGCTCCCGCCGCCTGCGTTACGGGTTCCCCCGGCCTGGGCCACGGCAGCATTGCAGCTACCGACCCCGAGCTGCTGGTGCCCCATTCAGACAGAGCTGCCTGTCCTGGGACACTTGAGGGGCGGTCGGGGGCCGTTCCTGGACCCGGGCCCAGCGCCGCCAGCCGCGTTTTGCCCCAGGGAAGGCGCAGGAGGCCCTGCAGGGGTGAAACCGGCTGGACTCTCTGCTGGGGCCTGGCGGCTTCAGCAGCGTCTGCAAGGGGACGTGCCTGGAGCCCAGCGCCCCGGTGAGTGGGGGTCTGGTGGGGGGCAGAGGAGGGTGAGGGGGAAGGAGGATGGGGCTCGGCAGAGCGGGCGGGAAGCTCAGCCCGCTGCTCCCCTTGGCTAGCAGGTGGCCGTCAAATGTGTGTCAGGGGATTGCACCCATCTTTGGGGTCAGCAGCAGAAACCGGGGTGTGCTGAGGCTCGGCAGGCTGGAAGCCGCCAGGACGCCTCGAGGGAGAGCAAAGGGAGATTAGCAGAGGGCACAGAGCATCCCAGTTTGGCTGAGAGCTTCCAGACCCCTGGCACGGCATCAGCCCCACTGACAGCATCGTGGTCTTCCCACAGCCCAACAGCACCTGCGTTCCCCAGATCAAACTGCTGGGCTAGGTGTCCACTGTGTTGCATGGTGTTGTCCAGCTCCTTGATAGGTTTGAGCTCTGCAGAAATTCTTGTTGGTGATGAAGCGCCCAGAGCGATCGCAGGACCTCTTTGATTTCATTCGTGTGTGGGCATTCCTGTCGGCAGACTGCTGCAGGGGCTGTTCTGCCATGTGCTGGAGGCTGTGAGGCACTGCAGCAGCTGCGAGGTCCTGCACAGAGACCTCAAAGCTGACAACATCCTCCTCCACCTGGCCAGCGGACAGGCAAAACTGATGGACTTTGCCTGTGGCACCTACCTCCAAGTCTGCACACAATTTGTAGGTGAGCCCACCCAGGGCTTTGCTCGCGGTCCTGGCCTTTCATGGATCAACCTTAAACGGCCCAAGCTGGATGTGGCACTGGACATTCCCCTTTTTGCTGCCAGTCACGGCTACAACCAATGAGCCACAGAGGTGTGCCTGTAATGGTCAAGGAAGGGATTCTTCCAAATGGCTTGTGGATGTCTAGGATTTTTCACAGAATCGCAGAATCACAGAAGTTCAAGACTGGAAGAGACCTATAAGATCATCAAGTCCAGCCGATGTTCTAACTGTTCAACTAGATCATGGCAGCAAGTGCCACATCCAGTCTTTTTTTGAATTCTTCAAGGGATGATGACTCCACCACCTCACTGGGTAAATGATTCCAGTATCTGACCACTCTTTCTGTGAAATATTTCCTTCTTAATTCTAACTTACATCTCGCTTGACGCAGCTTGAGACTGTGTCCTCTTGTTCTATCTGTTGTCGCCCGGAGAAAGAGGCCGACCCCCAGCTCACCACAGCCACCCTTCAGGAAGTTGTAGAGAGTGATGAGGTCGCCCCTGAGTCTCCTTTTCTCCAGGCTGAACAACCCCAGCTCCCTCAGTCGCTCTTCGTATGGCTTGTGTTCCAAGCCCCTTATTAGTCTCGTTGCCCTCCTCTGGACACGCTCAAGTAACTCGATGTCCCTCCTAAAGTGAGGGGCCCAGAACTGGATACAATACTCCAAGTGAGGCCTCACCGGTGCCGAGTACAGTGGAAGAATGACCTCTCTGCTCCTGCTGGCCACTCCATTTCTGATACTGGCCAGGATGGCATTGGCCCTCTTGGCTACCTGGGCACACTGCTGGCTCATATTTAATCGACTGTCAACCAGCCCCCCCAGGTCCCTTTCCACCTGGGCACTATCCAGCCATTCTGTCCCCAGCTTATATCGGTGCAGGGGGTTATTGTGGCCAAAGTGCAATACTCGGCACTTGGACTTATTGAAGTTCATCCCGTTTGATTCTGCCCATGCGTCTAACTGTTCCAAGTCTCTCTGGAGAGCCCTACACCCCTCTAGCAGATCCACACTCTTTCCCAATTTAGTGTCATCAGCGAATTTACTAATAAAAGACTCTAAGCCCTCGTCCATATCGTTAATAAAAATATTGAACAGAACTGGCCCCAACACAGACCCCTGAGGGACACCACTAGAGACTGGTCGCCAGCTGGATGTGACACCATTCACCACCACTCTCTGGGCCCGGCCATCCAGCCAGTTCTGAACCCAGCAAAGGGTATTCCTATCCAGACCACGGCCAGCGAGTTTGTCTAGGAGTATGCTATGGGAAACAGTGTCGAAGGCCTTGCTGAAATCCAGAAAAACAACATCTACAGCCTTCCCTGCGTCCACTAGCCGGGTTACCTGATCATAAAAGGTGATCAGGTTAGTCAGACATGATCTACCCCTCCTAAATCCGTGCTGGCTGGGTCTGATACCCTGGCCGTCCTGCAAATTTTGCATGATGGCACGTAATATAAACTGTTCCATTATTTTGCCAGGTATAGAGGTCAGGCTGACTGGTCTGTAATTGCCAGGATCTTCCTTTGCACCTTTTTTGTGAATGGGTATCACATTGGCCAGCTTCCAGTCATCCGGAGCCTCGCCAGTGATCCATGACTGTTGGTAAATGATAGAGAGTGGCTTTGCAATCTCATTTGCCAGCTCTCTCATTACCCTAGGGTGGATCCCGTCTGGTCCCATAGATTTATGAATATCCAAGGATTTCAATAGTTCTATAACAGCCTCCTCTTGGATAATGTGGGGACCATTCTGTTCCCTAAAACCAACGACCAGCCTAGACGGACGGGAGTCTTGAGGGCAAGTCATCTTCCCATTAAAAACCGAGGCAAAATAGGCATTGAACACTTCTGCCTTCTCCTCGTCTGCAAATACTAACTTCCCACCTTTGTCCAGTAAGGAACAAAGGCTGGTCCTACCTTTCTTCCTACTATTAATATATTTATAAAAACATTTTTTATTATCCTTAACAGCAGTCGCTATCCTGAGTTCAAACTGAGCTTTGGCCTCCCTAATTTTTTTCCTGCATACTCTAGCAGTCCTCTTGAATACTTCCTTGGAGACCTGACCCTTTTTCCAACTCTGATACGTCCTCTTTTTATTCCTAAGTTCCTCCAAGATCTCCTTTCCCAGCCAGGCTGGACGTTTGCCCCGTAGACTGATCTTTCGGGATACAGGAATGGTTTGTTCCTGCGCCCTCAAGATCTCTGCCTTGAAGTAAGCCCACCCTTCCTGAACTCCTTTATTTTTAAGGGCAGCTTCCCAAGGGACGCTCTGAATTAATCTCTTAAACAGGCCAAAGTCCGCCCTCCGGAAGTCCAATGTACGAGTTATACTGGTGCTCTTCCTAATATCGCCAAGTATTGAAAACTCTATTAATTCATGGTCACTCTGCCCCAAACGACCTCCAACCATCACATCTCCCACCAGCCCATCCCTATTTGTAAATAACAGATCTAATGTAGTCCCTTCCCTGGTGGGTTCATCTACCAGCTGTAACAAAAAGTTATCCTCCATAGATTCTAAGAATTTTCTGGAGTGCCTCTTTACTGCTGTATTAAGTTCCCAGCAGATATCTGGTAGATTAAAATCACCAACAAGAACAAGGGTTGATGATCTAGAAATATTGCACAACTGCTTATAGAATAAATCGTCTACTTCTTCTTCTTGATCGGGTCGACCATAACAGACTCCCAATATGATGTCGGCGTTATTGGCCTTCCCCTTGATTCTTATCCATAAACATTCAACACCTTCTTCCTTTGTTTCAATTTCAATGGCATCGAAGGTTTGCTTAACATAAAGAGCTACGCCACCTCCTCTTCTTCCTTTTCTATCTCTCCTGAAGAGTCTGTATCCAGCCAATGTAGTACTCCAGTTATATGAGTCATCCCACCACGTTTCCGTGATGGCAACTACATCATAGCTTTGCAGTTGTACCATGGCCTCCAGCTCTTCTTGTTTATTGCCCAAACTGCGTGCATTGGTATACATGCACCTCATCTGGGCAACTGAGTTCACCCCTATCTTACGCTTGCAATTCTTGGGCCTGTTTCCAGTTAGCTCAGCTGGTTCCCCTTCCCCCTTCAAGCTTAGTTTAAAGCTCTCTCAATGAGGTCTGCCAGTTCATGAGCTAAAATCCTTTTGCCCTTAACGGAGAGGTGTACCCCATCTGATTCCAGCAAAGAAGATGCTGTAAAAGTTTCGCCATGATCATAAAATCCAAACTTATGTTGATGACACCAACCCTTAAGCCACTTGTTAATGATACGGATTCTTCTGTTTCTTTCATCATTATCCTCCGCCACCAGAGGGACTGAGCACATCACTACCTGTGCTCCTGCCTTGTCAATTACCTGACCCAGTACCTTAAAGTCCTTCCTGATTGCCTTAATGCTCCTCTTCTCGATCTCATCACTGCCAGCCTGAAGTATCAGCAGTGGATAATAATCAGAGGGCTGAATCAGTCCAGGAAGTCTCTCAGTAATATTTTGTACCCGGGCCCCAGGGAGGCAACAAACTTCCCTGTGGGATGGGTCTGGTCGACATACAGGGCCTTCAGTTCCTTTCAGGAGGGAATCACCTACGACAATTACCCTTCTTTTCTTCTTGGTACTAGAGGTAATAATTCGTGTTGCAGGTGAAACATAATTAGGAGGTTCACTAGGCAGACAATTCTCTCCTAAACCATCTAGTTGTATCTCTGGATCCAATATCTCATACCTGTTTTGTAATGGTACTTGGCTGGATGATGGAGGGGGGCAGGTCTTTTCATTTTTACCACCCCGCACAGGGACCCATTTCCACTCCTCTTCATCCACCAAATGCCCTTCTGTCATCTGAGAATGGGAGGCATATAAGTCCTCAGTCTCTTGATTAGTAACCTCCCTTAAAGATGATAGGGCTGAACTCCACCAATCTATCTGCCTTTCACTTTCACTAATACTCCTTAATCTTTCAACTTCCTCCCTAAGCTCAGCCACCATTAGAAGGAGGTCATTCACTTGTTCGCAGCGTAAGCGGTTCTCCTCCACAGCACTCCCTGATGCCACCAATAAACTCAAACATTCTGGGCAGGGGTGGGTCTGTACACTCACGTCCTTTTTGGAGGGCCCAACTTGATCACTTACACCAGCCACAGCTTTTGATCTTGTAGAAACCATTGTTAACAAACACCTCAGAAACAACCAGACGGCAGGGGATTCAAAATCAGGAGGTTCAGGAATCCGGGGATTCAGGAAATCCGAGAGTTTAGGAATCCAAGGATTCCAAAATCCGAGGTTACAGGAGTCCAGGGATTTAAGAATGCAGAGATTTGGAAATTCAAGGATTTAGAAATCCGGGGTTTCAGAGTTCCAGGAGTTCTCCAGCAGCAAGTTGGCACTGCAGAGCTGCTAATGTAGTAACAGAGACTCTTTGAGGGATGCAGAATGCAGGGAAGGGAGCAAAGCACAGCTCCACAGTACAGCTCCACGACACAACTCCACGGCACAGCTCCGAAGCTCACCTCCGCAGCACAGCTCCGCGGCACAGCTACACGGCCTAGCTCCGCGGCCTAGCTCCGCGGCACGGCTCCGCGGCCCAGCTCCGAGGCCCAGCTCCGCGGCACGGCTCTGCGGCACCGCACCGCAGCACAACTCCGCGGCCCAGCTGGGAGGCCCGGCTCCGCGGCACAGCTCCGCGGCACAGCTCCACGGCCCAGCTACGAGGCCCTGCTCCGTGACACAGCTCCGCGGCACAGCTCCGCAGCCCAGCTCCGCGGCCTAGCTATGAGACCCTGTTCCGCAGCACAGATCAGTGCAGGGACATGGTCTTGTCCGCCATTAAAAAAAAAAAAAAAAAAAAAAAAGGTTGGCTCCGAGCTGGCATTGGAGAAAGGAATCCGGAAGTGCTTCTGGTCATGTGCTCCACTTCTCCCATTGATTCACTGCCTCTTTCCTTCCTTTCCTTTGAAAAGCACCTGGAGTGGAGATGTGCTTGGTGGGGGCCCAAGTGATCTGTAGGAGGAATAGTTGAAGTCATGAAACAGTCCTGATACAACACCAGTATGAAACCAGCCCCAAAGCCAATCCATTTCTCTGAAGTATTTTGTTTCCAGTGACTGCCAACACGTCAGGAGTCTAAAGGGAAACCAGGAAGCCAACTATTCTGATCAATTTGGCCAAATAAGCACACATGCAGCACCCTGCTCCATGGGTCAAAGAATGCACAGGATGTTCCCAGCCGCTTCAGGCGCCTCCTCCGCAGCTGGGAACATCCAGCCGTCTCCCACAGCTCTAGCCCGGCTCTGCTGGTGGCATCCTGTGGGAGCTCCCTCCTCCTGAGACACAGCTCTGGCCCTCCCATTCCCTTCACGCCTGCAATGCCACTCCTGCCTTGCTCAAATCTGCACATCACTAGTGACTTTGTGCCCTCCAGCTATGCTGTCCTAAGCAGAAATTTAGAAGGAGGATGAGCAGATGGGAGAAAAGGAGGTGGCACCTTCTTTTCCCACTCTGTCTCAGTCTGTCTGTTTGCTGGGCCCTCTCTCCTCAGGATTCCTGCCTGTTCTCAGAGGCTCCGTTCTCTACGTGCTGAAGTGGTCCTTGTCATCTCCTCTGCTTCCTGCATTACTTTGCTGCAGGGATGACAGCAATCAGGCTCTCAGAGGAGGCTGAAGAGAGGCTCCGCTAGCTTGAGAAATGGATGCTGCCCAAAGGGAAAAAGAAACCAAAGCAACCAAATTAAAAGAGACCAAGGGAGAAGGAACCAGTATTTTCCAACTGAGCTTCTAACAGGGTCAAGCTGGGTTCTTCTAGGGCCCAGAAACACACAGACAGAAGGGGCAGAGCGCAGATGGACTCAGCTCTGGCTTGCAAGGAGAGCAGTGTCTGCCTTGGCATGCCCCCCTCCTCCTGGCCTGGCTGGCATCTTCCTTCACGGCAGGGAGAGCCGAGGAAGTGGCGCTGTCGCCAGCTGCCTGTCTGCCACAAAAGGTGGCAGCAAAGCTGCAGTGGTTCTCATCTACTTGAGCGGGCCAGGCAGCACGTGAGGCTGGCACAAATCCTGCTCAGCTGTCCCTCTTTGGCTGGCAGAAACCTCTAAGAGTGGGGCAGGAAGGACAAACTGGATGCCCTTGGATGCTCAGTCAGTCCCCCCCAAAGGTCCCACCTTCCCACAGACCAATCTAGAACCGCTTGGCAGGGAGTGCTTATGTTGTGTTCTTCAAGCCCCACTGCAGGCCTCCTTCCCCAGCACTGTAGTACTTCAGTTCCTTTGCTACCAACTAAACCTGAAAACAGCAGCCGAGAGCAAAAGGGGGCCTCAGCAATGACCAGAAGGTGGGAGCTGGGCTTGTTTAGCTTGCAGAAGGGCAAGGTCTCCAAGGACACCTTTCAATATTTGAAGGGGCTTAGAAGAAAGATGGGGACATATCTCTTAGCAGGGCCAATTGCAACAGAACAAGGGAGAATGGTTTTAAACTAAAAGACAGTCAATTCAGATAGGCTCTAAGGAAGAAACTCCTTATGAGGAGAGTGCTGAAACACTGCCTCAGGCTGCCCAGAGAGCTGGGAGGTGCCCCATCGCTGTCAGCATTCCAGGTCAGGTGAGCTGGGGCTCTGGGCAACCTGATCTATTGGCAGGGGCTTTGGACTAGATGACCTCCACCACTCCCTTCTAACCTTAACTAGTCTTGGATCCTATTTGGTTCTCATTTGAAAAGCAGCCAGAGCAGAGATTACCCTGTGGGGGGCCCATCTGATTCCCTGGAGTTGGGCCGAGGAGCAAACCCAGACAGGGAGCAGCCCCTTTGCCTTGTACCTGCAGAAGTTCCTTAGCAGAGCCTCTCCTGTCCACATCCATCTGCAGGCAGCAGCCCAGAAATTCACACAAGGCAGGGGGTAGGCTGAGCTTGTGCACATCTGGTATGCCTTGCGTGCCTATCAGGTGGTTAGCCTGAAGTGAAAGGAAACACAAGACTCTACGTGATTCTTCCACAGCCTTCAGTGCTCACCTAGACCCCGTCTTTTAAGCCCCAGTCTGCAGTGGCAATTTCTTGCCTAGCAGATGGTTAGAGATGAGCCTTCTTCCCCAAAAGTAGAAAGGCCCCAGTGCAACTCCAGCTATTCCAAGGGGCAACAGGTCTTGCCTTGACAGCTGATGTGAGCTGCAGGGACATTTTTAGAAGTGGACCTTCTTGGAACTCATCCAAGCTGCGGGAATGGGATTTAGTCTAATGGAGACAGACCAGAAGGATACTGAATTCTGAAGCATATTTGCACCTTACCCTGTCACTGGTCTCCCAAACATAAGGAGCCTCTCCTCTGGCCATTTCAATTCCCACGATGCCAAGGGACCAGGTGTCCACTTTGGGACCGTAAGGCTCTTTTCTCACCACCTCGGGTGCCATCCAGCAAGTTGTCCCCACCATCGACCTCCGTTTACTCTGCTCAGGTGTGAGCAGAGCACAGAGGCCAAAATCAGCTGAGGAGAAAAACAAACACTGCTTCAAGTAGGAAACCAAGGAAAAGATTTCCTCACTCTAAGTCTCAGAATGTAGTACTGAATCTAGCTGGAAAAGCAGCTGTGCTCTCTTTCCTCAGGGCTGCAGCCAAGGAAACTAGCAATTGTCCATTTAACAAACCCACCACCATTCCCAGGGTGGTGGCTTTTCCTCATCTACACTGAAGGTTTCCACTGTGGCCTCCCTCCCTCTGGAAGGGACACACACAAACCACAGTTCCTCTTGATACTTGTTGCTCTTTTAGACTCCCAGCAGCCTACAGCTGTGCCCTGAGCAAGAGAATACCCACCCAACTTGACGGAGCCATCCCGGCCCAGAAGGATGTTGTCACTTTTGATGTCTCTGTGGATCACCTGGTTGGCATGAAGGAAAGCCAGGCCTTTCAGGCACTGAGAGAGAATAAAAGAAACAGGAGGCCAAAAGTTAGCCTGATCTGATTTCATCGTGTGCTCCTGAAGATTCATGGATCTCAGAGGAGCAGTGAGTGCTGGCAAGAGGAAGAGCTTGCTGCTGCAACCCTGGGAGAGCAGGATCTCTCTAAGGCAAGGCATATTGGCTTTGAGGGGGAAACAGCAGTTGCTGCTCGAGACTGTCCCCTGCAAAGCCAGTCAGAATGACCGCTGCTGCAGCGGATGCGCTCTCCCCATTCAGAGGACAAACAACGGTTGGCCAAAAGAGGAAAAGTCCCTGCTTTGGGTACCAAGGGCATCACTGTCAGCTGGGAGACTGGAGGTAAAGGGCTGTAAGGCTGCCTGGTCAGCAGATTTGAAAGACATTTCAAGTCATTTGTCAGTTTTCAGCAGCAAGCACCGTGGTGGGTGCCATGCCCTCCTTTGAAGCTGAGACCCATGAGAGATGAGCCTCTCTTGGCCTTTGCTGTTGGTTTAAAACTCGCACAGCGGCATCTTTGCGCTTACAGGCAAAGAAGGCAATGCAGAAAGGCTCTGGGCAAAGACTTGGAGGGGCAAAGTGCAGAACAGATAAAAAAAATTGAAAAATCAAAAAGAGACAGAGAGCACAGAGGCCAAAAGCAGATAAAGAGTGGACTATAGTAAGGGCAGGGACACTGGCAGGCACTTCTGTCCAGATGCTCCTTCTTCTCTGAAGCAAAAGAGCAGCACAGCAAGAAAGCTCTGAGCACGGAATCACTCACGTAGCAGCGCTTTTGAACTATGATGCTGTCCAAGGCATGCCAAGCACAAGCAGGATCCCTTACCTCCTGACAGACAGTTGCCATGTGTCCTACAGCCATCCTTTTCTCGCTGATCACTTTTGCTAAAGAGCCTCCATCCATGTACTCCAACACCAGCAGGACAAACTCATTGACAAGGTAGCTGGAAGATGAAAACAACAGTGTAGAGCTGAATGGGCACAGCTAAATTGCCATACGGATGAAAAGACTACAGCTGAGTTTTGCTTCCAGGTCACTGGGAAATGAAGACGGAATAAAATGGAGACACGCTCCACCCAGGCTATCCAGGGCTTGCAATCTGTGCCATCTAATTGCACACCCGTGGGAAAGGAGACGGCTTAGGGGGCAAGCAGGGGAAAACGGCAGTTTGTGATAGCAGAGGCAGATCTGGAAGCGGCTACATCCCAGCAGCTGCTTCATTGTCTTCATAACAAATTGCACCATTCACTCCAACAGCAAGGAGACACAGTTTTCACAGCTTTTTCACAGGGGAGGTGGAGGTGCAGCACTGCCAACACCCTTTGGGAAGCCTTGCATAAAGGACAGTCACAAACAGGATAAAACTACCTCAAACCCGGCAAATAATGTGTCTCTTTTGGCATGCAAGGCAATGGAAAATAGTGGGAACAGCACAAGGGAAATAATTTCTGTGATGCTTTCTCAGCACTTCTCTTCCGACACTCAGAAGAAGAAATCACGCCCCAAAACAGCAAAGGAACATTCAGCAAGTGAACATAGAGGCTGCTGGCTTAGTAAGAGAGACAGGTTTCTGAGAACAATCTTTAAGCTATTTCTGCCAGGAACCAGAAGAATGCCATCTCCTCCCATGCCTCATACAGGAGTGGACTGATGTTCATAGCAAGATCAATTTTCTGCCACTGAGCAAAGTGCTTGAAACCTTTGCCTGGCAAGTATGGAAACTGACATTCCCATAAAAATACAGAACTACTTACCTTTCTAGGTAGGTGACAATATTGGGGTTCCTCATTTCCCTCATGACCAGGATTTCTTTCAATACTTCCTTGCAGCGCTGGTGCTGGAGATCAATTTCCTTTACGGCCACCTACAATGACGTTGAAAGCCGTTAGGAACAGACGTTACAAGAGCCTCTTCCTCCGTGCACTCACGGGCCAGGATGCCTTGTCACCTCGGCGAAAAGGGACTCTAAAGCATCAGCCACAATGTGCTAACAGCACTCTCAGCCCTTGCAGACTCCTCCGCGAGGCCTCCTTTACCACTACTGTTATCATTTACACGCGTTTTGCAAGCCAAAGGAATTTTGCTTCTGTGAAATGAAATCAACTTGTGGAAAACAGGTTAGCATTTCTAGGGGATTTGATCAGTGTTTCAGAAACTGCTGCCATTCTTGATTGTGCTCCAAAGTAAATGCACCAATCCATTACAGAGAAAATGCTGTCTGACAAAGAACAACTCCAAGGCAACTCAAAGGAAAGTTAACATCCTAGCACATCCTAACTTCTTCTGGATTTTGCATCTCTGAAGAACATTCCTCAACACGGTTTAGATGTGTAATTATTGAGTGTGTTAAAAAATGAAGAATCCTTTCTGTGGACCACTACTGATGCACTCCAGGTGATAAGCAGGGCTTAGGGCTTTCAGACTCCTTGTAGACATCCCTCCAAGTGCAGTTGCTGAGCACAGCGCTGCAGGTGGGTAAGGAGCCACCAGGAAGATGGAGTTGTATTTGCTGAGAGCCAGAAAGGAGAATTCAGGACTCTGAATGTTTAGCCCCAAAGAGCATGGGACTCTCCAACTGACATCAGCATGTCAGTTCAGTACAAATAGCATCTCTGTAATGGAATGTCAGCAACAAAGGACCAACACAAGGCGGTATTACTTAAGGCTCTTCATCAGCTTCTTCTCACTGATCCGTGTGCGAGTGTCTGTGTGTGTGTGAGACCCAGGCTCCCCAGGACTGAAAGGCAAAACTGCGCTCCAGACAAGGCCTTTCCTTCTTTAGATCTTTTCAAAGGGTACCTCGTGCTGGGAAACAATGGCAAATCCTATCTGTGTCTGAACCGCGGCATAAGAGGAATTGGGCCAGAATGACGGCTGCTACCATCAGCTAATCTCTGCACACTTATCCAGGCAGTCCAAGATAGCATGGCCTTCTTGGAAAGACACCACTGCCATCCTCACACTGATTCAGAATGCGAGACAAAGTCTGTCCAAAATGCATTTTTCAGCCTGCCTCTAGGCAGCCTTTGCAGCAAAGACAGGTAACACAACGCTCTGGCCACAGATCACATCCCAAGGGAAAGCGCTCAAGAGCTGCAAAATCTGCAAGGGCTGTTGGCACTTACCGCTTGTCCTGTGGCAGCGTCCAAGGCCTTATAAACGGTTCCAAAACCCCTAGGAACAGAACAGCAGCAAGAACAGAGAAGCTGTTCAGTGCTGAGAAGCAAAAGGCAGCCCAGGCAGGAGCTCTCTGCTGCCTGGAGTGTCCCTCAAACACCAGCCTTTGTCTACCCTTCAGACAATACCACAGCAGCCCAGCAACCCTCTGCCATGCAGCTTGTCCAAGAGCAAAGCTGGGTCCAACAGGAAGAAAAAAGAGCTGCTACAAATCTCAAATGTACACACCAGACTATGGATGTGAGGGTTTGCTTTGCCTCTTCCTTTTTGTGCTTGTGTGTGTGGTGTGCCTTTCCAAGCAATGAAACACACAGAGTCCTCTTGGACTCAGAGCTCTCTTTTGATTCTGTCTGCCAAACTCAGGCAGCACCACACAGCCTGTCTTATTGTCCTGAGCACTGAAAGTTGTGTTCAGCAAAATATTGGAAAGAAATTCTGCTGAGAGCTGCTGTCTGACGGCTGTCAGGTGGGAAGCTGCTCTCTCAGTTTTTTCTTCCTTCAGTTGTGGGGCCATATTATTTGGAATCATGCAAAACCGTGTCTGCTGGGAAAATAAGGAATCTCGTGCCACACACTTGAGGGACAGGCAAGTGCCTCCTTGAGGCAGGCAAGACATTGGTTGCCAGCATGCAGTTATCTTTGCTGATGCCTTGTGACCAGTACTGAGACAGGGACAATCTAAAGCCAGGGTCTGAAGATGCTTGCAGCTTGCCTGACTTCCCTCTGGATATTCCAGCAGCCACCTACGTCTGGAGGAGTAAGCATGGCTGAACTCACCCTCTGCCAATAATTTTCCATCCAGTGTATTTCTCTTCTGGATCTGCCACGCTCACCACACTCCCTGAAAGAAAGAAAATGCAAGAAGCAAACTTCAAAACAGAGATCCTGACTTCCAGTGGATCAGAATCTCAGCTCCACTTTCTGCGGCGCGGAGCAATTTCTGGTCGCTTGGCTAGCAACAGTGTCAACAAGAACAACAACAAGAGCAGCCGCAGTAAGAAGACAGGCAGCTCTGTAACACACGTGGCCTGCACAGAGTCTGATTCTGCACACTCCTTTGAAGAGGAGACTAAGCCCACGGAGAAAGCGTCAGAGCAGACAGAGACCAGAAGAGAACTGGCACCGTGGCAAGTGGTTGTGGTCCACAAAGGGGAAGGAGGGCTGAAAAATCAGGACCCTTCCTTGTTGTGGGAGATAACACTCTCTTGTGAGGTTCAACAAAAGGTTTCATAATTCCAAGATTTCAATGCACCCTGCGATCTGGGATGAAGTTTTATCAACAGCTGCTTTTTGCAGAGCTGAAGGAATATTGCAAAGTGAAATCCAGGAGAGGAGGGGATTTCCTCTACCTCTCAGCAGTTTGCCTGAAGAATGCCTTGACATTTTCAGAGAACAGCAGCTCATGCTGTGTGCTACATCCAAGAACAATGGCTGTAAGAATTAGGACCCTCTTCTTTTATGAGCAGGCTAAGTTCTGAAGATGATTTTGCCCATTCCCCATTTAGTGAAGAACAACAAGTCCATGTCTTCAGCCTGGGCTGCAGCAGTCACTAGCACTGCCCTCGGCCCCTTGGACACCAGCCACGTGCCCCATCTTCCCAAAGGGCACAGCCCAGACGGGTAACAAGGACAGCGCCGCTCCTCAGGCGCTGCCGTGGCTCAGACACCTGCACAAACGAGATGCTGATCCTCTGACGAGTCCAGGCCAAGCTGCAGCAACGCGGTGGCTGCTGAAACCTCACAGCTAAGGAAGGCTCCAGCCCCTGCAGCCACAGCAGCCATCAGTGGCAGGGCAGGTATGACAAAAACCTGGGCAGAGCCCACAAATGGCCTCTGACAGGCACTGTGAAGAAGCCAGAGCCAGACTCAGCACTGCTACAAGCTGTTGACCCCACTCGAGACAGAACATGGGTGTCATTGAGTTCAGAGCCAAGGAGGAGTCGATCCATTCACCTCTTGTCCCTACAGCTGATGGCCGACACTGAGTAAACTGGGCTCTGTCCTGTACCTGCCAGCTTCTTATTCTCTGACAGCACTGCACCGGCAGCTATGACCAGTTGCAAGGAGCAACTGAGTTGTACTGCAGAGTCACCAAGGCCTTGCTGTGCTTTCCAAGAGTGCAGGGATTGAGGCCAATCCTTAGTATCCTAAGAGTATTCACCGGCTGGGCTTTAGCCCTGACAAAGTGCCTTGTACTGGAGGAACATGCAGCAGAGGGGATGCAGGCTTCATCCCGAGAATTGCCTGCAGGGCAGTTTTATCTGGCCCTGCCACACAGAAGTGTCTCTTGATGCGTCTCCCTAGGCATACAACTGAACTATCCAAGGGGGATTGGAAAATCAAATTGTGTTTTTCTTTGTTGGCTGCACTTTGAAAACACCTCTTGCTCTCTGATTCCCAGGGATTGTTCTAAGAATACAATTTCTTAACATTTGGGGTGTGCTGAAAAGACCCCTTCCTCTGTTGTTTTGCTATCACCTGATGCTCCTTCCAAGGAGGTCACACTAACAAAAATGAAGAATTTTTATCCAAGCAAACTGTAGAAGGAATAGTGGAAGTCATGAAAACACCACCCGTATGAAACCAGCCCCACAGCCAAATTTTTTCTCTGAAGTGTTTTGTCTCCAAATGCAGTCTAAAGGCAATCTAGGAAGCCAACTATTATGATCAATGTGGCCAGACCAGCACACACAAGCTGACTCAGTCGTTGGCTAGGTTGCAGCCTTCTGCTGCTCCGGAAACAATCCCTGCTTTTGCCTTTAGTGCGCATGGAACCTCAGGCAAAGGCCACCCACACCCAGCTGCCCTCAAAGGCAAAAGGAGTGCCCCAAAATGCTCCCTGGCTGCCTCCAAGCACAACAATGGCTCCTGTAGGGAGTCCAGAATGTCTCCCCGACACCAGAGTCAGGAGGAAGAGGTGCTACAGCTCATGCTGAGGCACACACCCCATAATACACTGCTGGATTGCACAAGGAATCCCCAGGACCTACTCAGCAGCCTCAGGCACTGCTTCTCGCTCTCCTGGAAGGAGCGGGGTGAGCTGCTCCTGCTCGAGTTCTCAGGCTGCGGAGGGGAGTCTTCTTCGGAGGCTGCTGCTGCAGCGGCGCCTTCAAGGGCAGAGCCCTCGTTCATCTGGGACAAGAAATTTGTTTGTGTCAGAAGTGTGGCTGGCAGAGATGCCCCTGACAGCACATTCCACAGGCATGCCATCAGGAACAACACTGGTGTTTGGCTGCACAAGTCAAAGCCAAACAAGCAGAGACTACAGCTTGTCACAGCCAGCCATAGTAGAGATGGTGAAAGGGAAAGAACACCTTAAAATTTCACCCTGTTCTGAGACCTGCACCATGGAAAGGGACAACTTGTTCAGAATGTGCATGGGTCACCACGTTCACCTGAGCAAACTCCTCAATAAACAAAGTGGGCACTAAGAAGCCAGCAGAAATACATTCACAGGATTGCTGGCCCACCAGCCAAAGCACTAGCTTTGATGCCCAGGGCAGCAAAGCTGAGCTTCAGTGGCCCAGTAAGTGTCGTGCTGGCGAGCTGCAATGCAGACCACAGAGCATGGCCGTCAGGGGCCTCGCCCCCATCCACCTGCTGCTCTGCAGGGGAAAGGTGAGAAGAGCAGAGACCACTTGTTGCATGACTGCAGTGCCTACTGCTCTTTCACTCACCTGCCTTTGTTCTGCCAGCCTGTACTGCAGGCTTCTCCACCCAGCTCTCACTCTTTCATCTCAACTCTTCTTCCTGGTGCACAGCGCTGGAGCCTGCCCGGCTCTGTGCTCCCAGTGCCTGCAGTAGTCCTTGCCTCCCCTTTCCTGAGATGTCCAGCTCATGCCTCCATCACTGCCCTTCCCTTGCAGCCTGCCTGGTCAGGCTCACCTGCCCATTCAGACACTCCTCATTCAGCTGCTGCCTCAGCTGCTGCAGCTGCTGCCGCCTTTGCTCTAGCTCCCATTGCAGCTGGTGCACCTTGACTAAGAGAGCAGCATTCTGACCCTGGAGCTGCACAGGAACAAAGAGAAGACGCCTTTTAACGTCCCACACACCACTCGTGTGGCAAGCAAGATTGAGGTGCACACGCTTTCCAAAAACACTTTGTTCTCCTCCTCATGTTTACCACGGGCCGGCTAAGAGGCAGTCCCGCTCAGACAGACAGTGTCCAGACAAGCAGTGCCCATAAGGAGCCCAGGGGAGACCAAAGCAACACACAAACTCTCTTTTCACACTCTGTGCTGCCTCTTGACTGGCTCTGGTTCCTATCTTTTCTTATTCGGGTTGCCTGATGGCAACATCCTGCTTCATCTCAAGCAGCCTTTTCTCCTGCTCCCTCTGTACCTCTGCCAGGAAGCTTTCCCGTTCCTCCAGCATCGCCTGCGCCTCCAAGTGCTGCCGTTCCAGACATTGCTTCTGATGAGAGGAAGAGACACTTCCAGATGAAGTCCCAGCCGTGCTCCCCAAAGAAAAAATGACAGCTTCATCCCTCCCACAAGCCCCCTCCCTGAAGAGTCCCCAGTAGTGGCTTTGTGCCCTCCAGCACTTCTAACCAGGAACTTTACAGGAGGGTCAGCAGGTGGAAGGAAAGGAGATTCCGCCTTCCTTCCCCACTCTGAAGGCTGCCTGTTTCCTAGCCCCTGTCTGCTCAGGATTTCTGCCTGCTCTCACAGGCTGTGTTCTCA
The DNA here is from genome assembly GCF_027887145.1 of Ammospiza caudacuta. NCBI lineage: Eukaryota > Metazoa > Chordata > Aves > Passeriformes > Passerellidae > Ammospiza > Ammospiza caudacuta. The sequence continues at coordinate 18,674,730 of NC_080632.1, forward strand.
AAGTGCCACAGCCCTTTGATCAAGGAAAACCTGCAGGTGGACTGCAGGATGAGGAGGAAGCCAGCACCCCGATGCCCTAGTCACAGGACAGGCCACCAGCTGGAATACCAGCAACACGGGGCCTGTTGCGTATGCTTCGAGCCCAAAGGGGAGACTCTCTGTCCACCGTGGAAGGACAGAATGCAAAGAACCCAGTTGCTGGGGCAGCAGAGTGCAGCAAGGTCAGCAGCCGTCTGCTGCATGGCACGAGGCTGTGGGCAAGATCCTTCGCTGCCATGCTTTGGGTGGTGACCATCCAGCTCTCTGGGGAACTTGGCTTATACCCAGCCTGAAACCGTGGCTGCAGGTACTATCCTGGCACCATCGTCTTGGTCTTCACAGGCTTTCTAGTCGGAGCCCTTGAAGCCCTCTGCTGCCTGGCCCAGCAATGTGTAGCCTACAGCAGATGCTTGCAGCCATGTCACCCAGGCTGCTCTTCTGCTAAGCCAGCCCACCAAGCTTGCCTGAAAACTTCCGGGACGTATTGTCGCTTACCATTTCTTGCTGGAGCTTCCTTTTTTCCTCTTCCTGAGCAGATTGCCAGTGTCTGAGAGCCTTGCAGCACTGCTCTTCTGCCCAGAGGAGCTCTTGAGCCATTTCTTCACACTGCTGCTTGCTGAGAGATCTTACAGCTTGCAGCTCCTGACGGAGGCCCTTCACATCCTCTGCAAACATGACAAACGGCAACAGTCAGAGACTGCACTAGCAGAGACTCTACTGACCTGAAGCCCTTTCAGTTTCAGGCAAGGAGGGACCTGTGCTCAGTTCCTTTCCTCCTCAGGAGCCCTGTGGACAGAGCTGCCTTTGGAGCAACTGCACTAGGCTGGGCCATCACCAGAAACAAAGCACACCAGGCTCTCACCGAGTATCACCTCCTGGGCCCGTGTGGCTGTGCGCACTTGGGCTTCCAGACGGCTCCTGGTGATCTCCAGCTCCGATACGTGCTGCTGAGCCTGCAGCAGGCTGCTTTGCAGGCTCTCCTTCTCTGACCTACAAGGTGTGAAGATGAAGAGAAATTGTTCCTGGCACACAGGGGCAGTTGCTCCAGCTGGACATGCCTTCAGTTACATATCCTGAGCATGGAAAAGGCCGTGCATGGAAACTCAGCTACAGCAAGATTGTTTCTGCTACTTAAAATAGCAAAGCAGCCAACCTCCAGGTGGTTGGCCAGCTTTTCCTCATGACCTAGCCCAGCACAGAAAGGCCAGCTGAGTTTGATCTCAGCAGCCAGTGCTCAAATTGCTGTTGCCGGACACATTCCTCATGGGTGGCTGCGCCCACCAAGTCTCTGCCAACAAGCAAAAGCCCAGCCTGTGCTCAGAGCCCTGAGCTCATCAGCCCTTCCAAGTCACTCTGCAGGGGGACAGAAGCCAGTGTTCTCCTGAACGCTGCCTCCTCAATGTTTACTGCTATTCCTAGTGCACGTAGAGATACTTTGTTTACCAGATGCTCTCAAAGTGACTCAAAGGGACTAAAGGAATGATAGATGGAAGCTCCACCTTCTACAAGTATGAGTAAGAAACCAGAAGAAGGTTTTCTCTGAATTAGCAATGTCTTGGAGGAGGGCTGTCAGGTATCCTGCCATTTAAATTACTGGATTTTCATGAACAAGAATGCTTGCTCCCTTGATTTTTGGTAAACTGAGCCAGCAATGCCCGAATGTCTTGACACTCTTTAAGAAGGGAGCTGCCTAAGGACCTTGACAGGTAACAGAGGTGGGTGGACAAGTGCTCAGCAAGAATCCCTGGACATTGTCGAGAAGCCACAAGACCTTTCCCTTCTTCTGCTGCTCCTTGTAAGCAACTTGAGGTTCCTGCACCATAACTGACAAGAGTTATGTCAGAAGGGTCTCAAGATTTTCAGCTCAACCCTGCAGCTTTCACCTGAAGCATCAGCAGCCTACTGATAACCTTCACATGTAAGAGCCTTGAATTCTGGAAATGCCATGTCAAACTACTTGGCAAGGAAAGATTGAAGTTAAGATGCACTGAAGGAGAAACCAAAGCCTGCGGGAAATTCCTGAGATCAGCAAACATCCGCACAGTTTCCCTAGTACTCCTGTCAGTGCCTAGATGGCTTGCTTTGCACTTGGCCCAGGAATGTGCAAGGGGCTCCCAGGCGGGCGCCCAGAAGAGCTTTGACAGCTGGAGCTGTCAGAAAAGTAACACTCAGGTCACAGTATCCTTTTCTTTTTTCTCTTGTCTCTTCACTTCTCAGACAGAGACACATCTGCAGTGCAAACAGGAGGCAGTAAATCCTGACTTAATGCTCACCCCCTTTGTCATTCCAGACCCTCAATAATGTCGCACCCAGGTGCTCCTCCCTGCCCTTACCTGGCCTCTGCCAGCTGCTCTGAAAGGCCTCGTAGGTCCCGCTCCGTGGCTGCCAGTCGGGCTTCCAGGGCAGCGTTCTCTTGTGCCTGCGCCGCCTTCTCTCTGCACAGCCGGGGCAGTGTGTGCCCTTGGCGAGAGAACTCCTGGAGCAGCTTCTCCAGACCCCTGTGGGGTGGCCGCTGCCGGCGGCAAACCTGGAAGTGGAGGGGGCACCATTTTTCAAGGGGAACAACAACAGCACGGTCTCAGTCTTGGCTTGCTGCCAGAAGCAGCCTTTGGGGCGCTCTTGCCAGGGGCAGCTCCCTGTCCCATAAGTGCTGCCTAGGAATAAGGTGAGCGTACCTTTGGCACCGCCAGAGGAACCTCTTCCTTCAGCAGGTTCCTCGGAAGCTGTGGTTCCTCGGCTGTCTCTGCTGCCACTTGCAACACCCTCTCTCGTGAGGAGTGGCGCCTGCTCTCAAATGCAGCCAGCTCCTTCCCTCTACAACAAGGGGACAGACAAGCAAGCCTTTAATTGAAACACAGTCTCCTTGCAAGACCAGCACTACACACCATGTCCCTCACAGGGCGGTCTCAGGGGCTTCCAACAGCCCTCTACTTCCACCTCAAGAGAGTGCTGGCATTCCCTCTCTAGACCACCATCTCTCTTTGTCATTTCTGCAGGTGAAAGAATCACCAGGGAGGAAGTCAAATTAGCTTTCAGAAGCCACAAAACATTTCCAGAAAGCTCAGGTACTCTCAGCTTAGCAGCTTCCTGCCTGCTAGTGCTCCTCTCTGATACAGTGGATACCGGACTTGCAAAAGTTCCTCTTTGGCTAAGAGAGGCCTGGTAAGTCCAGATGAGCACTCCTACAATTACTCTTGCTTTCACTAGCCCAACAAGGAAAGAGCCCGCAAGCTATAGCCTGGCGAGAACGTGGGTACAAATTTCCAATCCAATAATCAAAGGATCCCAAGATGGTTTAGCCTGGCAGGAACCCCAGGGAGCCTCTAGGACCATCTTCAGCTCCAAGCACTTGGAGTCAGCTATGGCATCTGGACTGGCCGCTCAAGGCCCTATCCAGCTGGAGTTTCCAAATTTCCAAGGGTGGAATCTGCACAAGCTCTTTGAGGCACTTGTTCTGCTGCCTCTGCAGTTCAAAGGTTTCCTTTCCGTAAACCCAGCCTGAACCTCCCTTGCTTTTCCTCTGGTCCAGTTCAGCATACTTTTTGTCAAGGTTGGAGAAGTGAGTCCCAGGAGGCAGCCAGACCTGCCCACAGATTGCCTTCCCCTGTCTATGCTGAGCAAGTCAAACCATGAGAAAGCCAAATTTCTTCTCTGACTCTCAACCTCCTGAAGCCCAGCAATGCCCAACCCTGCTCAGAGAAAGCGAGAAAGCTTAACACACACCTGAACTCCTGGGCACTGCACACTCTATCTGTGCTCTGCTCCCTCTCTGCCTTTCCCGCCTGGGCCGAGGAGTTCTGAGAGGCAAGAAGCTCTCCTAGCGGGGCCTGCAAGGAATGGACAAAGAAAAAGGAAAACAAGCAATAAGGAGCAGGAAAGTTGGCTCCTGAGAGCTGCAAGAAGCAACAAGCAGCCACACAGCTCACCTGAAGGCAAAAGCTGTTGTGTGCGGCTGTTGATGTGGGTAACCAACTAAGCCTGTGTTGCTTTGAATGTCTCAGAATGGAAGCAGGGACCAGTTCCCTGCTCAGCTCTGGTCAAAAGGCTTCCCCTCAGGATTTCAAGCATTAGGGAGCAGCCAATAGGAACTGCATTCCAGCCCTTCAGACACAGACCTTGTCTCTGCCATGCAGAGCTGCTCAGCATTCTCAGCAAACTTGGGTCATGTCAAAGTTAAGGGTGTAGTCAAAGCAGAGACTGTAGCTCCTTAGACAGTGCTTGGAGATGGGCAAGTCCCTGCAGCAACGGTGGCTCCCGTGTTCCTCACAAGGCTGTGAACTGCGCCTTGGCACCGCTCTCTCTGCTGGCAGCAGGGAGCCTGCACAGACACTGTGCACAAGGGGCTCACTTTCTCACCAGCAGTACAAAAGGACATCACGCTACAGCTAGTTTGACACCAAGGCAAGTTCACAGTCCCTGTCAGAATGGCAGGAAAATGATGCCTGCATGTGAGAGTTCAGACCCCATTTCCTACGTGTCAGTGGCTGGGCTGAAGCGCTAGGTCATGGCAGAACTCCAGGCCTCAGCATCTTCAGCCACAAAGAGCAAGTGCTGCCTGCTCAGAAACTTGCCGCTCTGCACTGCACCAAAGCTTTGCACTGAAGCAACCAAAGCTGCCACTGATTGCTGCAGGATGCTCAGGCCTGGACTGACAACACAGTTGGAGGTTTGTTGTCCTTTGCCTCCCCTTTACCCTCTGGTGGAAGAGAGCGAGCCAGAGCAGGTTCTGCTGCTGTGGCTGCTACTGTGGTGCTCTGCAGACAGAGAGCAGCATGAGGGACAGGCAGTAAGCTGTCATAGAGAACCTTATTTCTCCTGAGCTCTATCACCAGTGGTCCTAGTGAGAAGCCATGAATTTCACTACAAATGGGATCCTCAGTCACTAATACTCATTTCAAGTGGGCTGATGAGACTAATGTTTCAACAGGACTCCATGTGCTTCTGAAGGAGATATTTTAGCCAGGCTACAATCAGCATGTAGCTTTCTGTCTGCAAAACCTAGTTTCATTAGTTACATTAGTTAAAGCCTCTTCAACGGAAAAGGAATAAACTGAGGGAATTGTTTTGGTGGTGCTCATGCAGACGTGCACTGGTGTGGACTTTCCTTTGGCCTGCCAGCCTGGCACTCAACTACAGCAGGCCAAGCCGGCAGCTTGCTGCATAATCCTCAGGCACCAGGAATGTCAAGGGTGCCCGTCCCACTCACCGAACCGTAGACTTGACTCCTTCCACCTCTGAGGCGACCTGCCGCGGCAAGAGAGAACAAACCAGGTGCTGTTACAAGACTGCTGGTGCTGAGGAATCCCACAGAACCAGGCCAGCCAAGCAGAGAGCATTTTCCTTTCACAACCTCCCTACCGGGAGCAGCAGTTCTGTAGCCCAGCAAGCAGGACTGCAGGCCACTATCCTAGGCTGCGTCTACCTTTTGCTCGGCTTTGCCACTAAGGAACTAGAAACTTGGGGCCGGGAAGATGCAAATTGCTCCTTAGCAGTCACTGCCTGCATTGGAGATCATTGTCCCCCCTACAACTAAAGCAGCTTCCTTCTCTTCTCCTTCCTGCACTTCCTTTTCTTTTTGTAAATTGCATGCAGCATGTGCCACGAGGTTGCTGTAAACAATTCCCCACAAAAGCTTCCACTGAACCCCTCTTGGCACTTGCAGCTTTGTTTGGACACAGCACAGGCCCAGCTCTGGGGTTCAGGAGCCCACACTATCTGCTCAGCAGTTTGCCCTTCAGTGCAAAGCCAATCCCTCTTGTAGCGCACAGAGGGGGGCCAGTTAGACAGGCACATCCTTTAAGGAGGGAATGCAGAAAAAGGATGCCTTCCTTAAGTTCCTTTTAAAAACGGCTCAGTTTTCAGAAGGACGCCTGCACAACTCTTCCAGTCTGCATTTTGGAAGTTGTCCACACCCTGCTGGACAAGGGACACCCCCTTTTTGGCTGAAACTGTTGCCAGGAGCTTTACCAAAGTTATGGCATCTGCATGGCACTTTTCTTTCATTGTTCTGCCCCCAAGGAAAAAACTTCTACTTACGTCTCAGACCGTTAACAATTTTGCGGGCTGATATCGCTGAAAAAGCCCTGCTGACTGCTCTACGGACTCGCTCCATCGTTTCAGCAGGGCTGCTTCAGTCGTTGGGCCGTAAAACAAAAATGGAAGAAAAACCCACTTGCACAAGTCCCCAGACTGTGCAAGGAAAAGAGGAAAATAGGAGACCCGCGGCACTCTGCGGACTGTACAAACACAAAGTGACAAACAAAAGACACCTGCACAAGTCTGCAGACCGTACAACAAGAAAAGGAAAAGAAAAGGACACCTGTAGGTGTCTGCAGACCCTACAACTGCAGGGGAAACAAAAGGATGCCTAGACGAGTCTGCCGACTCGTACAACGGCAGGAAAAGAAAAAGACTCCCTTTTCAGGGCACAGACTGTTGCCAGAGAACTCCTCTGTACAGGATCCTCCTGCAACGAGAACGCCAAGAGCTGTTCTGGACGCTGAGGCCTTGCGTGCACCAGGGCAACCTCCTGATGACCACGCTGTGACGTGGCAGCTCTGCACTGACATCACAATAGCAGCAGCTCTGGGTTGCTCTGTGAATTCATGCATAGCAACCAAACCTTCTCTACAGCTAACACAAAAGAGAGCCTGGAAAGTTCTCCTCTGTCCCAAAGCAGCACAATCCTCTCCTTCAGTCCATAACCCGTAGCTCAAAGGATCCCAAAGTAACACAAAGCAGGCACCAAGCACACACACTCAGCACTTTGGCCACCAATGCTTCTGACTAAAACAAGCAATCCTTGCTTCAACTCAGTGGATAAAATCACGCCTTGGTAATACCCCTGAGAGTTCCCTAAATTGGAATGCCTGTCCTTCCTGCCCATTTACTGCATGGCTAACATCTACCAGAAAACTCTAGGGCTTGCTCAAGGAAGAACAACACCTTAGTGGGGAAAATAACCTGAGGAACAAACTACCCATAGGTGTTTGCATGGCACTGGAACAGCGTTGGTGTTGTCAATATGACAGGGACACCTCCTCTGCACGGGGCAGTGCCCGTGTCCTCGGCATGGCAGGGAGTGCCCTTGGAGCAGCCCTCACTCTGTGAGTGCACACATGGGCGCATTTGCTCCTTCTGTCCAGCTCCCAAGGCAGCTCTGCTCCTGAAAAAGTTCTCTGTCCAACACTGAAGGCACTCCTGGTGCCTTTGCAGAACCCCACTCCCTTCAGCTTGTGGGAAATGGGCAAGGTCAGATTCCTCCATGGAAGTGGCTTTTAAGTCTCTATCCTGCCCACAGTGCATACTGCATAGCACTCCATTTTTCAGTCCTTTGCTGCACTCTCCTTTCTGGCCTGCAGGAGCTTAGTAGATTGATGTGCTTTTCCTGGGCCAACTTAGTTTTTCCTTCCTGGATGGCACAGCTCACAGAACTGCAAACTCCATGTCTGCTGGGGATGGCTGCAACCACCAAATGGGGCAAACGATCCAAAGTTCAGGTTTGGTGCAATGCTCCGCTGTCATTGCATTCTAGACTTCCCCACAATATGCCACAGGAAGGAGCAAACAGGTGCCAGTGCCATGGGGAACAGGAGAAGGCCGCAGGTCAGGAACAGGGGCTCAGCCCATGGCTACAGGAAGCAGAGGAATTTGCAAGGCAGGTGAGTGCTGGGGATGCTGGAGGCCTGCCAAGCTGCCTGCTCTTGTCTTGCTGCTGAAAGCCTGAACTGCAGTGCTCTTGAGAACAACACCTAAATCCCACCGCAATCAACATTTCTTACAGAGATTGGCATGTGCTGAGGAACGATTTACACTGCTCATCCTCTTGGCAGCTAACCCAGGCCATGTTTTAGATAGGAGGGACCTAAGTGAGTCTCTGGAGCTTCCTGCAAGGAACAAAGCCCTGTGACAGCAAGCAGCATTCCCAGGCTGCTCCCACAGGGAAAATCCCCACAAGCTGAAAGGGGCGACTGTGATTTTGAGCTAAGTTGGCCTGCAATGGCAAGGTGCTGGACATGAAGGTAAGAGGCACAAAGTGCCCTCATGTCCTATTCCTGCATCTTTCTGGGAACCAGAGGAATCTGGCCTCCGCCTGTGAGGAACTGGGCCTGGGAACTAATACTGCCTTTCTGGTTTGGCTTTTGTAGATTTTTGTTTTGGACAGCAGCTCTTTGCAACATCAGCTGAGCTGGCCTCCAGCCTGGCTGATTGGACCCAGTCAGCAAAGGCCTTGCAGGAAGTCTGGAGAGGAGGCAGCGGTGCTTCAGGAGGCTTTGTGCTGGGCCAGCACAGCCAGCGTAGGACTGGCAATCAAAAGGCCTAAATCCTGAACTCCACGGGAGCATTCCCTTGCTGGTCAGCCTGCGCTGAAGCTGTGCATTGTCGCGGCGCTGTGCATTTCCCTGCCGCTGTGCTTTGCCCTGGCATTGTGCTTTGCCCTGCCGCTGTGCATTTCCCTGGCGCTGTGCTTTGCCCTGGCGCTGTGCTTTGCTCTGGAGCTGTGCTTTGCCCCGGAGCTGTGCTTTGCTCTGGAGCTGTGCTTTGCCCTGCTGCTCTGCATTGCCCTGGCGTTGTGCTTTGCCTTGGTGCTGTGCATTGCCCCAGAGCTGTGCATTGCCCTGGTGCTGTGCATTGCCCTGGCGCTGTGCATTGCCCTGGCGCTGTGCATTGCCCTGGCGCTGTGCTTTGCCCTGGCACTGTGCTTTGCCTTGGCCTGTGCTTTGCCCCGGGGCTGTGCTTTGCCCTGGCGCTGTGCATTGCCCTGGCACTGTGCTTTGCCCTGGCACTGTGCTTTGCCCTGGCGCTGTGCTTTGCCCTGGCACTGTGCTTTGCCTTGGTGCTGTGCTTTGCCCTGGCGTAGCTGCCCGAGGCTCTCCCCCCTCACAGAGGGGCCCCGCCCCGCCCCGGGCAACCCCTGGCGGCTGCCCCACCCCCCGCCCGCCCCGCGCAGGGGCGCTCCCTTCCCATGGCGCCGCCCAGCGTCAGCACCCCCTCACTGCAGGCACAGAGAGGGACCGGGCCCTGCTGCTCCTCCTGGCACTTGGGTCCCTCCTTTCCAACAGAGAAGACCTCAAGGGAGGCATTTTCCAACTGTGTCCCTCTGCTTTATTTTTGGAAGGTGGAACTCTGCCCTGAAGGTGGCCCTAATGCATCCATAAGTGCTGGAGCAGGAAAAGTCCCCTTTGTTCTCCCACCGGTTGTCATTACTGGCTCAAAAGCACCGCCCAGCTTTGGAAGGAGAAACAGCCCGTGACACAGTCGTGCTATCCCTCCCCTTCCAAAGGCTCTGTAAATCTTCAGTGTCCACATCAGTAGGAATAAAGGGATCATGGTCGGGTTTCAAATTTTTGCATTTCAGAGGCTTTAATGAGATAAAAGTTGTGATGTTCCCAGAGAAGATTTCTTGCTTTTTGCAGCCAGGGTGAAATGTCTCGTTCAGAAGCAGACCTAGAACTGTCTAATGTGTCTCCTGAGCCTGTCTGACGATTGTTTTAAAGACACAGATTTCAATTTCTTTCAAAATTTGCTATTTCTCCTCAGGAGAGTTGGTGATAGAGCTCAGGAGAAATAAGGTTCTCTATGACAGCTTACTGCCTGTCCCTCATGCTGCTCTCTGTCTGCAGAGCACCACAGTAGCAGCCGCAGCAGCAGAACCTGCTCTGGCTTGCTCTCTTCCACCAGAGGGTAAAGGGGAGGCAAAGGACAAAAAACCTCCAACTGTGTTGTCAGTCCAGGCCTGAGCATCCTGCAGCAATCAGTGGCAGCTTTGGTTGCTTCAGTGCAAAGCTTTGGAGTGCAGAGCGGCAAGTTTCTGAGCAGGCAGCACTTGCTCTTTGTGGCTGAAGATGCTGAGGCCTGGAGTTCTGCCATGACCTAGCGCTTCAGCCCAGCCACTGACACGTGGGAAATGGGGTCTGAACTCTCACATGCAGTGAGTGCTCAGGCACCCTGCTCTTCTTTCCCTCTGAGTTTCACTGCAGAGGAGCAAGTTTTCTTCCCTGTAGTTGCAGAAGCTCAGGGTTCTCACTTCTTGACAAATCTGTGATGCAAAGGGCCTTGTTAAGAAGATCAAAAGCACAGGGAATGTATTAGAAATTCTTACAAAAAGTAACCTTTCTTACAGATAAAGATAAGCAAGTCATTCCCTGCATTTATCTAAATGCAGAAGTTGTATAATTATCTAAACTGAACACAGAAACAAACTACCTCTGTCAGACCATCTTCATATTCCAGATCACTTTCAAGATGTAGATTGAGTTGTTTGAATGATTAGTGCTCAACTCTGCCTTTCTGGCTGAAGGCTCTGGAGCTCCTTTCTGAGTTCATCCAGGGTGGTATTCCCTAACAATTCCTGGTACCACCTCCTGCTTTCTTAGGGCACAATAGTCTAAATGAAAACCTAGCCAATGGCATAACTCTCGAGTCCATAAGGAAATCATTGGACAAGTTGTCAAGTTCTCAAACCAATTGTCCTGCTGCAAGAGTCCTGTTGCACACAAGAGTGTTGAAAGCCAAGAGAAGCTGCAATTGGTGGTGCATCTTGTGACAGAAGCTCAACCTAGCTCTCCAATAAAGAGAAGAGCTTGAAACGAGCAAACATGAGTGTGGAAAAGATTCTTGGAAAGCTGAAACAGCTTTCCCAAAGTGCAATGAAAATGGAAAGAATCCAAGATGTCCACATGTAGGAGTTCCTTTACTGATATGCTCCCCTTTTCCATGTTGCACGAGTTCTACATGGCATAAATTCCAAATCCATCTTACCGCTAAGATCCATGACTCAGCAAGTTTTACACTCTCAATCATTAGCTACACACAATTTGCCTTCCTTTGTTTTCCTTTGAAGCAATGCTGGGAACACAAGACACATGCAAATGTAAGACCTTTGAGTACAGTGTGAGCTTTGGTCGAGTGTGAGTTCTAGAAACAGGGAATAGGCTCTGATAGGATTTTACCCTCAGCAGTGACAATACACAGCAGCAACAAAGGTTTTTTGTGTGACGTTGTGCAGAGGTCAAGACTCTTTGTCTTAGATGAACATGGCAAAGTTGACATGTTTAAACAGACTTGGGATGCAACCTGGTTTGGTTTACTGTCTGTGTCACTAAAGAGCAGGAGAAATAAACCAGCCAGAGTTTCTTTGCAGAGAAGACCTTTGCTTCAGTGTGAAAGTATTGGGAAGGGAGGAGGGAGATGGGTGAGAGTTGAGCTGCTGTATTGGACTGGCATCCAAACCACGGCAAGAATAGGGTTTAATTATTTTCTTTTAATCCTATCCACACTCTCCGATTCTCACCTGGAACTGGACAAGAAAACACGAACAGCCCCGGCGACGAGAACACAGCACCGGGGGCGCGGTCCCCTCTCCCCACCCCGAGCGGTCGGGGGAGCAGTGCTGCCCCGCAGGGGCTGGATTTCTCCCTCCTCATCTGCTGCTTTGCATTTCCGGGCGGCCGGCTCTTCCTGGCACTGGCAGGCTCCTCATTCAGGGCTTAGGCTCCACGGGAAAGTCCAGACAGCGCTCTACGTGGGAGGAAGAGATGGCGGCGCGGCGTGAGTGGGTGGGATGAGGCCCGGGGGATGCGAGCACCGGGGGAAAGCTGCAGGGTTGCCAGAAATAACAATTATGCTGTGAAGTAGTGAAGAAGAAGCTAAACGACAAGGCGATTTTGGCGTCGGCGCGGGAGGCAGAGAGAGCTGCTCCGTGACTCCAGCCGAGCCCGGTTCGGCCCCGGAGCGAAGTGGCCAGCGCTGCCCCGGGGCGCGCGGGGCTGAACGGGGAACGGACAAGCGGGGAACGGACAAGCGGTCGCGGCACTTCAGCGACAGCAGCGGCAGCAGCTCTGCTGACCCTCTGCCTCTCTTGCTCCAGCTCCTTCTGTCCCTCTCCCGCTGCGGCGCACAATCCTTATCGACCCCCTTCTTTCCCGGTCTCTCTGTCCACCTGCCGGGCCGAACCACGCCTCCGGTCCGCCCCGGCCTCGGGCGGGACTGCATCCCCACTAGACCGGGGCTCCCGCAGCGGTCTCGCCTTCGGCCGGCCCTCGCCGTACTGTCTGTGCCGCTGCTGCGCGGGGGGGCATCGGTAGCTGGGCCTCGGGCCGCATGGCCATCCCTTGGGCTCGCCTGTGCCAGCTCCGGTTACGCCTCCCGCCTCGACCGTGGCTTGTCTCGGGGGGGGGGGCGGAGGACACTCGGAGCACGGCTGCTCCCGCCGCCTGCGTTACGGGTTCCCCCGGCCTGGGCCACGGCAGCATTGCAGCTACCGACCCCGAGCTGCTGGTGCCCCATTCAGACAGAGCTGCCTGTCCTAGGACACTTGAGGGGCGGTCGGGGGCCGTTCCTGGACCCGGGCCCAGCGCCGCCAGCCGCGTTTGGCCCCAGGGAAGGCGCAGGAGGCCCTGCAGGGGTGAAACCGGCTGGACTCTCTGCTGGGGCCTGGCGGCTTCAGCAGCGTCTGCAAGGGGACGTGCCTGGAGCCCAGCGCCCCGGTGAGTGGGGGTCTGGTGGGGGGCAGAGGAGGGTGAGGGGGAAGGAGGATGGGGCTCGGCAGAGCGGGCGGGAAGCTCAGCCCGCTGCTCCCCTTGGCTAGCAGGTGGCCGTCAAATGTGTGTCAGGGGATTGCACCCATCTTTGGGGTCAGCAGCAGAAACCGGGGTGTGCTGAGGCTCGGCAGGCTGGAAGCCGCCAGGACGCCTCGAGGGAGAGCAAAGGGAGATTAGCAGAGGGCACAGAGCATCCCAGTTTGGCTGAGAGCTTCCAGACCCCTGGCACGGCATCAGCCCCACTGACAGCATCGTGGTCTTCCCACAGCCCAACAGCACCTGCGTTCCCCAGATCAAACTGCTGGGCTAGGTGTCCACTGGGTTGCATGGTGTTGTCCAGCTCCTTGATAGGTTTGAGCTCTGCAGAAATTCTTGTTGGTGATGAAGCGCCCAGAGCGATCGCAGGACCTCTTTGATTTCATTCGTGTGTGGGCATTCCTGTCGGCAGACTGCTGCAGGGGCTGTTCTGCCATGTGCTGGAGGCTGTGAGGCACTGCAGCAGCTGCGAGGTCCTGCACAGAGACCTCAAAGCTGACAACATCCTCCTCCACCTGGCCAGCGGACAGGCAAAACTGATGGACTTTGCCTGTGGCACCTACCTCCAAGTCTGCACACAATTTGTAGGTGAGCCCACCCAGGGCTTTGCTCGCGGTCCTGGCCTTTCATGGATCAACCTTAAACGGCCCAAGCTGGATGTGGCACTGGACATTCCCCTTTTTGCTGCCAGTCACGGCTACAACCAATGAGCCACAGAGGTGTGCCTGTAATGGTCAAGGAAGGGATTCTTCCAAATGGCTTGTGGATGTCTAGGATTTTTCACAGAATCGCAGAATCACAGAAGTTCAAGACTGGAAGAGACCTATAAGATCATCAAGTCCAGCCGATGTTCTAACTGTTCAACTAGATCATGGCAGCAAGTGCCACATCCAGTCTTTTTTTGAATTCTTCAAGGGATGATGACTCCACCACCTCACTGGGTAAATGATTCCAGTATCTGACCACTCTTTCTGTGAAATATTTCCTTCTTAATTCTAACTTACATCTCGCTTGACGCAGCTTGAGACTGTGTCCTCTTGTTCTATCTGTTGTCGCCCGGAGAAAGAGGCCGACCTCCAGCTCACCACAGCCACCCTTCAGGAAGTTGTAGAGAGCGATGAGGTCGCCCCTGAGTCTCCTTTTCTCCAGGCTGAACAACCCCAGCTCCCTCAGTCGCTCTTCGTATGGCTTGTGTTCCAAGCCCCTTATTAGTCTCGTTGCCCTCCTCTGGACACGCTCAAGTAACTCGATGTCCCTCCTAAAGTGAGGGGCCCAGAACTGGATACAATACTCCAAGTGAGGCCTCACCGGTGCCGAGTACAGTGGAAGAATGACCTCTCTGCTCCTGCTGGCCACTCCATTTCTGATACTGGCCAGGATGGCATTGGCCCTCTTGGCTACCTGGGCACACTGCTGGCTCATATTTAATCGACTGTCAACCAGCCCCCCCAGGTCCCTTTCCACCTGGGCACTATCCAGCCATTCTGTCCCCAGCTTATATCGGTGCAGGGGGTTATTGTGGCCAAAGTGCAATACTCGGCACTTGGACTTATTGAAGTTCATCCCGTTTGATTCTGCCCATGCGTCTAACTGTTCCAAGTCTCTCTGGAGAGCCCTACACCCCTCTAGCAGATCCACACTCTTTCCCAATTTAGTGTCATCAGCGAATTTACTAATAAAAGACTCTAAGCCCTCGTCCATATCGTTAATAAAAATATTGAACAGAACTGGCCCCAACACAGACCCCTGAGGGACACCACTAGTGACTGGTCGCCAGCTGGATGTGACACCATTCACCACCACTCTCTGGGCCCGGCCATCCAGCCAGTTCTGAACCCAGCAAAGGGTATTCCTATCCAGACCACGGCCAGCGAGTTTGTCTAGGAGTATGCTATGGGAAACAGTGTCGAAGGCCTTGCTGAAATCCAGAAAAACAACATCTACAGCCTTCCCTGCGTCCACTAGCCGGGTTACCTGATCATAAAAGGTGATCAGGTTAGTCAGACATGATCTACCCCTCCTAAATCCGTGCTGGCTGGGTCTGATACCCTGGCCGTCCTGCAAATTTTGCATGATGGCACGTAATATAAACTGTTCCATTATTTTGCCAGGTATAGAGGTCAGGCTGACTGGTCTGTAATTGCCAGGATCTTCCTTTGCACCTTTTTTGTGAATGGGTATCACATTGGCCAGCTTCCAGTCATCCGGAGCCTCGCCAGTGATCCATGACTGTTGGTAAATGATAGAGAGTGGCTTTGCAATCTCATTTGCCAGCTCTCTCATTACCCTAGGGTGGATCCCGTCTGGTCCCATAGATTTATGAATATCCAAGGATTTCAATAGTTCTATAACAGCCTCCTCTTGGATAATGTGGGGACCATTCTGTTCCCTAAAACCAACGACCAGCCTAGACGGACGGGAGTCTTGAGGGCAAGTCATCTTCCCATTAAAAACCGAGGCAAAATAGGCATTGAACACTTCTGCCTTCTCCTCGTCTGCAAATACTAACTTCCCACCTTTGTCCAGTAAGGAACAAAGGCTGGTCCTACCTTTCTTCCTACTATTAATATATTTATAAAAACATTTTTTATTATCCTTAACAGCAGTCGCTATCCTGAGTTCAAACTGAGCTTTGGCCTCCCTAATTTTTTTCCTGCATACTCTAGCAGCCCTCTTGAATACTTCCTTGGAGACCTGACCCTTTTTCCAACTCTGATATGTCCTCTTTTTATTCCTAAGTTCCTCCAAGATCTCCTTTCCCAGCCAGGCTGGACGTTTGCCCCGTAGACTGATCTTTCGGGATACAGGAATGGTTTGTTCCTGCGCCCTCAAGATCTCTGCCTTGAAGTAAGCCCACCCTTCCTGAACTCCTTTATTTTTAAGGGCAGCTTCCCAAGGGACGCTCTGAATTAATCTCTTAAACAGGCCAAAGTCCGCCCTCCGGAAGTCCAATGTACGAGTTATACTGGTGCTCTTCCTAATATCGCCAAGTATTGAAAACTCTATTAATTCATGGTCACTCTGCCCCAAACGACCTCCAACCATCACATCTCCCACCAGCCCATCCCTATTTGTAAATAACAGATCTAATGTAGTCCCTTCCCTGGTGGGTTCATCTACCAGCTGTAACAAAAAGTTATCCTCCATAGATTCTAAGAATTTTCTGGAGTGCCTCTTTACTGCTGTATTAAGTTCCCAGCAGATATCTGGTAGATTAAAATCACCAACAAGAACAAGGGTTGATGATCTAGAAATATTGCACAACTGCTTATAGAATAAATCGTCTACTTCTTCTTCTTGATCGGGTCGACCATAACAGACTCCCAATATGATGTCGGCGTTATTGGCCTTCCCCTTGATTCTTATCCATAAACATTCAACACCTTCTTCCTTTGTTTCAATTTCAATGGCATCGAAGGTTTGCTTAACATAAAGAGCTACGCCACCTCCTCTTCTTCCTTTTCTACCTCTCCTGAAGAGTCTGTATCCAGCCAATGTAGTACTCCAGTTATATGAGTCATCCCACCACGTTTCCGTGATGGCAACTACATCATAGCTTTGCAGTTGTACCATGGCCTCCAGCTCTTCTTGTTTATTGCCCAAACTGCGTGCATTGGTATACATGCACCTCATCTGGGCAACTGAGTTCACCCCTATCTTACGCTTGCAATTCTTGGGCCTGTTTCCAGTTAGCTCAGCTGGTTCCCCTTCCCCCTTCAAGCTTAGTTTAAAGCTCTCTCAATGAGGTCTGCCAGTTCATGAGCTAAAATCCTTTTGCCCTTAACGGAGAGGTGTACCCCATCTGATTCCAGCAAAGAAGATGCTGTAAAAGTTTCGCCATGATCATAAAATCCAAACTTATGTTGATGACACCAACCCTTAAGCCACTTGTTAATGATACGGATTCTTCTGTTTCTTTCATCATTATCCTCCGCCACCAGAGGGACTGAGCACATCACTACCTGTGCTCCTGCCTTGTCAATTACCTGACCCAGTACCTTAAAGTCCTTCCTGATTGCCTTAATGCTCCTCTTCTCGATCTCATCACTGCCAGCCTGAAGTATCAGCAGTGGATAATAATCAGAGGGCTGAATCAGTCCAGGAAGTCTCTCAGTAATATTTTGTACCCGGGCCCCAGGGAGGCAACAAACTTCCCTGTGGGATGGGTCTGGTCGACATACAGGGCCTTCAGTTCCTTTCAGGAGGGAATCACCTACGACAATTACCCTTCTTTTCTTCTTGGTACTAGAGGTAATAATTCGTGTTGCAGGTGAAACATAATTAGGAGGTTCACTAGGCAGACAATTCTCTCCTAAACCATCTAGTTGTATCTCTGGATCCAATATCTCATACCTGTTTTGTAATGGTACTTGGCTGGATGATGGAGGGGGGCAGGTCTTTTCATTTTTACCACCCCGCACAGGGACCCATTTCCACTCCTCTTCATCCACCAAATGCCCTTCTGTCATCTGAGAATGGGAGGCATATAAGTCCTCAGTCTCTTGATTAGTAACCTCCCTTAAAGATGATAGGGCTGAACTCCACCAATCTATCTGCCTTTCACTTTCACTAATACTCCTTAATCTTTCAACTTCCTCCCTAAGCTCAGCCACCATTAGAAGGAGGTCATTCACTTGTTCGCAGCGTAAGCGGTTCTCCTCCACAGCACTCCCTGATGCCACCAATAAACTCAAACATTCTGGGCAGGGGTGGGTCTGTACACTCACGTCCTTTTTGGAGGGCCCAACTTGATCACTTACACCAGCCACAGCTTTTGATCTTGTAGAAACCATTGTTAACAAACACCTCAGAAACAACCAGACGGCAGGGGATTCAAAATCAGGAGGTTCAGGAATCCGGGGATTCAGGAAATCCAAGAGTTTAGGAATCCAAGGATTCCAAAATCCGAGGTTACAGGAGTCCAGGGATTTAAGAATGCAGAGATTTGGAAATTCAAGGATTTAGAAATCCGGGGTTTCAGAGTTCCAGGAGTTCTCCAGCAGCAAGTCGGCACTGCAGAGCTGCTAATGTAGTAACAGAGACTCTTTGAGGGATGCAGAATGCAGGGAAGGGAGCAAAGCACAGCTCCACAGTACAGCTCCACGACACAACTCCACGGCACAGCTCCGAAGCTCACCTCCGCAGCACAGCTCCGCGGCACAGCTACACGGCCTAGCTCCGAGGCCTAGCTCCGCGGCACGGCTCCGCGGCCCAGCTCCGAGGCCCAGCTCCGCGGCGCGGCTCTGCAGCACAGCACCGCAGCACAACTCCGCGGCCCAGCTGGGAGGCCCGGCTCCGCGGCACAGCTCCGCGGCACAGCTCCACGGCCCAGCTACGAGGCCCAGCTACGAGGCCCTGCTCCGTGACACAGCTCCGCGGCCCAGCTCCGCAGCCCAGCTCCGCGGCCTAGCTATGAGACCCTGTTCCGCAGCACAGATCAGTGCAGGGACATGGTCTTGTCTGCCATTAAAAAAAAAAAAAAAAAAAAAAAAGGTTGGCTCCGAGCTGGCATTGGAGAAAGGAATCCGGAAGTGCTCCTGGTCATGTGCTCCACTTCTCCCATTGATTCACTGCCTCTTTCCTTCCTTTCCTTTGAAAAGCACCTGGAGTGGAGATGTGCTTGGTGGGGGCCCAAGTGATCTGTAGGAGGAATAGTTGAAGTCATGAAACAGTCCTGATACAACACCAGTATGAAACCAGCCCCAAAGCCAATCCATTTCTCTGAAGTGTTTTGTTTCCAGTGACTGCCAACACGTCAGGAGTCTAAAGGGAAACCAGGAAGCCAACTATTCTGATCAATTTGGCCAAATAAGCACACATGCAGCACCCTGCTCCATGGGTCAAAGAATGCACAGGATGTTCCCAGCCGCTTCAGGCGCCTCCTCCGCAGCTGGGAACATCCAGCCGTCTCCCACAGCTCTAGCCCGGCTCTGCTGGTGGCATCCTGTGGGAGCTCCCTCCTCCTGAGACACAGCTCTGGCCCTCCCATTCCCTTCACGCCTGCAATGCCACTCCTGCCTTGCTCAAATCTGCACATCACTAGTGACTTTGTGCCCTCCAGCTATGCTGTCCTAAGCAGAAATTTAGAAGGAGGATGAGCAGATGGGAGAAAAGGAGGTGGCACCTTCTTTTCCCACTCTGTCTCAGTCTGTCTGTTTGCTGGGCCCTCTCTCCTCAGGATTCCTGCCTGTTCTCAGAGGCTCCGTTCTCTACGTGCTGAAGTGGTCCTTGTCATCTCCTCTGCTTCCTGCATTACTTTGCTGCAGGGATGACAGCAATCAGGCTCTCAGAGGAGGCTGAAGAGAGGCTCCGCTAGCTTGAGAAATGGATGCTGCCCAAAGGGAAAAAGAAACCAAAGCAACCAAATTAAAAGAGACCAAGGGAGAAGGAACCAGTATTTTCCAACTGAGCTTCTAACAGGGTCAAGCTGGGTTCTTCTAGGGCCCAGAAACACACAGACAGAAGGGGCAGAGCGCAGATGGACTCAGCTCTGGCTTGCAAGGAGAGCAGTGTCTGCCTTGGCATGCCCCCCTCCTCCTGGCCTGGCTGGCATCTTCCTTCACGGCAGGGAGAGCCGAGGAAGTGGCGCCGTCGCCAGCTGCCTGTCTGCCACAAAAGGTGGCAGCAAAGCTGCAGTGGTTCTCATCTACATGAGCGGGCCAGGCAGCACGTGAGGCTGGCACAAATCCTGCTCAGCTGTCCCTCTTTGGCTGGCAGAAACCTCTAAGAGTGGGGCAGGAAGGACAAACTGGATGCCCTTGGATGCTCAGTCAGTCCCCCCCAAAGGTCCCACCTTCCCACAGACCAATCTAGAACCGCTTGGCAGGGAGTGCTTATGTTGTGTTCTTCAAGCCCCACTGCAGGCCTCCTTCCCCAGCACTGTAGTACTTCAGTTCCTTTGCTACCAACTAAACCTGAAAACAGCAGCCGAGAGCAAAAGGGGGCCTCAGCAATGACCAGAAGGTGGGAGCTGGGCTTGTTTAGCTTGCAGAAGGGCAAGGTCTCCAAGGACACCTTTCAATATTTGAAGGGGCTTAGAAGAAAGATGGGGACATATCTCTTAGCAGGGCCAATTGCAAGAGAACAAGGGAGAATGGTTTTAAACTAAAAGACAGTCAATTCAGATAGGCTCTAAGGAAGAAACTCCTTATGAGGAGAGTGCTGAAACACTGCCTCAGGCTGCCCAGAGAGCTGGGAGGTGCCCCATCGCTGTCAGCATTCCAGGTCAGGTGAGCTGGGGCTCTGGGCAACCTGATCTATTGGCAGGGGCTTTGGACTAGATGACCTCCACCACTCCCTTCTAACCTTAACTAGTCTTGGATCCTATTTGGTTCTCATTTGAAAAGCAGCCAGAGCAGAGATTACCCTGTGGGGGGCCCATCTGATTCCCTGGAGTTGGGCCGAGGAGCAAACCCAGACAGGGAGCAGCCCCTTTGCCTTGTACCTGCAGAAGTTCCTTGGCAGAGCCTCTCCTGTCCACATCCATCTGCAGGCAGCAGCCCAGAAATTCACACAAGGCAGGGGGTAGGCTGAGCTTGTGCACATCTGGTATGCCTTGCGTGCCTATCAGGTGGTTAGCCTGAAGTGAAAGGAAACACAAGACTCTACGTGATTCTTCCACAGCCTTCAGTGCTCACCTAGACCCCGTCTTTTAAGCCCCAGTCTGCAGTGGCAATTTCTTGCCTAGCAGATGGTTAGAGATGAGCCTTCTTCCCCAAAAGTAGAAAGGCCCCAGTGCAACTCCAGCTATTCCAAGGGGCAACAGGTCTTGCCTTGACAGCTGATGTGAGCTGCAGGGACATTTTTAGAAGTGGACCTTCTTGGAACTCATCCAAGCTGCGGGAATGGGATTTAGTCTAATGGAGACAGACCAGAAGGATACTGAATTCTGAAGCATATTTGCACCTTACCCTGTCACTGGTCTCCCAAACATAAGGAGCCTCTCCTCTGGCCATTTCAATTCCCACGATGCCAAGGGACCAGGTGTCCACTTTGGGACCGTAAGGCTCTTTTCTCACCACCTCGGGTGCCATCCAGCAAGTTGTCCCCACCATCGACCTCCGTTTACTCTGCTCAGGTGTGAGCAGAGCACAGAGGCCAAAATCAGCTGAGGAGAAAAACAAACACTGCTTCAAGTAGGAAACCAAGGAAAAGATTTCCTCACTCTAAGTCTCAGAATGTAGTACTGAATCTAGCTGGAAAAGCAGCTGTGCTCTCTTTCCTCAGGGCTGCAGCCAAGGAAACTAGCAATTGTCCATTTAACAAACCCACCACCATTCCCAGGGTGGTGGCTTTTCCTCATCTACACTGAAGGTTTCCACTGTGGCCTCCCTCCCTCTGGAAGGGACACACACAAACCACAGTTCCTCTTGATACTTGTTGCTCTTTTAGACTCCCAGCAGCCTACAGCTGTGCCCTGAGCAAGAGAATACCCACCCAACTTGACGGAGCCATCCCGGCCCAGAAGGATGTTGTCACTTTTGATGTCTCTGTGGATCACCTGGTTGGCATGAAGGAAAGCCAGGCCTTTCAGGCACTGAGAGAGAATAAAAGAAACAGGAGGCCAAAAGTTAGCCTGATCTGATTTCATCGTGTGCTCCTGAAGATTCATGGATCTCAGAGGAGCAGTGAGTGCTGGCAAGAGGAAGAGCTTGCTGCTGCAACCCTGGGAGAGCAGGATCTCTCTAAGGCAAGGCATATTGGCTTTGAGGGGGAAACAGCAGTTGCTGCTCGAGACTGTCCCCTGCAAAGCCAGTCAGAATGACCGCTGCTGCAGCGGATGCGCTCTCCCCATTCAGAGGACAAACAACGGTTGGCCAAAAGAGGAAAAGTCCCTGCTTTGGGTACCAAGGGCATCACTGTCAGCTGGGAGACTGGAGGTAAAGGGCTGTAAGGCTGCCTGGTCAGCAGATTTGAAAGACATTTCAAGTCATTTGTCAGTTTTCAGCAGCAAGCACCGTGGTGGGTGCCATGCCCTCCTTTGAAGCTGAGACCCATGAGAGATGAGCCTCTCTTGGCCTTTGCTGTTGGTTTAAAACTCGCACAGCGGCATCTTTGCGCTTACAGGCAAAGAAGGCAATGCAGAAAGGCTCTGGGCAAAGACTTGGAGGGGCAAAGTGCAGAACAGATAAAAAAAAATTGAAAAATCAAAAAGAGACAGAGAGCACAGAGGCCAAAAGCAGATAAAGAGCAGACTGTAGTAAGGGCAGGGACACTGGCAGGCACTTCCATCCAGATGCTCCTTCTTCTCTGAAGCAAAAGAGCAGCACAGCAAGAAAGCTCTGAGCACGGAATCACTCACGTAGCAGCGCTTTTGAACTATGATGCTGTCCAAGGCATGCCAAGCACAAGCAGGATCCCTTACCTCCTGACAGACAGTTGCCATGTGTCCTACAGCCATCCTTTTCTCGCTGATCACTTTTGCTAAAGAGCCTCCATCCATGTACTCCAACACCAGCAGGACAAACTCATTGACAAGGTAGCTGGAAGATGAAAACAACAGTGTAGAGCTGAATGGGCACAGCTAAATTGCCATACGGATGAAAAGACTACAGCTGAGTTTTGCTTCCAGGTCACTGGGAAATGAAGACGGAATAAAATGGAGACACGCTCCACCCAGGCTATCCAGGGCTTGCAATCTGTGCCATCTAATTGCACACCCGTGGGAAAGGAGACGGCTTAGGGGGCAAGCAGGGGAAAACGGCAGTTTGTGATAGCAGAGGCAGATCTGGAAGCGGCTACATCCCAGCAGCTGCTTCATTGTCTTCATAACAAATTGCACCATTCACTCCAACAGCAAGGAGACACAGTTTTCACAGCTTTTTCACAGGGGAGGTGGAGGTGCAGCACTGCCAACACCCTTTGGGAAGCCTTGCATAAAGGACAGTCACAAACAGGATAAAACTACCTCAAACCCGGCAAATAATGTGTCTCTTTTGGCATGCAAGGCAATGGAAAATAGTGGGAACAGCACAAGGGAAATAATTTCTGTGATGCTTTCTCAGCACTTCTCTTCCGACACTCAGAAGAAGAAATCACGCCCCAAAACAGCAAAGGAACATTCAGCAAGTGAACATAGAGGCTGCTGGCTTAGTAAGAGAGACAGGTTTCTGAGAACAATCTTTAAGCTATTTCTGCCAGGAACCAGAAGAATGCCATCTCCTCCCATGCCTCATACAGGAGTGGACTGATGTTCATAGCAAGATCAATTTTCTGCCACTGAGCAAAGTGCTTGAAACCTTTGCCTGGCAAGTATGGAAACTGACATTCCCATAAAAATACAGAACTACTTACCTTTCTAGGTAGGTGACAATATTGGGGTTCCTCATTTCCCTCATGACCAGGATTTCTTTCAATACTTCCTTGCAGCGCTGGTGCTGGAGATCAATTTCCTTTACGGCCACCTACAATGACGTTGAAAGCCGTTAGGAACAGACGTTACAAGAGCCTCTTCCTCCGTGCACTCACGGGCCAGGATGCCTTGTCACCTCGGCGAAAAGGGACTCTAAAGCATCAGCCACAATGTGCTAACAGCACTCTCAGCCCTTGCAGACTCCTCCGCGAGGCCTCCTTTACCACTACTGTTATCATTTACACGCGTTTTGCAAGCCAAAGGAATTTTGCTTCTGTGAAATGAAATCAACTTGTGGAAAACAGGTTAGCATTTCTAGGGGATTTGATCAGTGTTTCAGAAACTGCTGCCATTCTTGATTGTGCTCCAAAGTAAATGCACCAATCCATTACAGAGAAAATGCTGTCTGACAAAGAACAACTCCAAGGCAACTCAAAGGAAAGTTAACATCCTAGCACATCCTAACTTCTTCTGGATTTTGCATCTCTGAAGAACATTCCTCAACACGGTTTAGATGTGTAATTATTGAGTGTGTTAAAAAATGAAGAATCCTTTCTGTGGACCACTACTGATGCACTCCAGGTGATAAGCAGGGCTTAGGGCTTTCAGACTCCTTGTAGACATCCCTCCAAGTGCAGTTGCTGAGCACAGCGCTGCAGGTGGGTAAGGAGCCACCAGGAAGATGGAGTTGTATTTGCTGAGAGCCAGAAAGGAGAATTCAGGACTCTGAATGTTTAGCCCCAAAGAGCATGGGACTCTCCAACTGACATCAGCATGTCAGTTCAGTACAAATAGCATCTCTGTAATGGAATGTCAGCAACAAAGGACCAACACAAGGCGGTATTACTTAAGGCTCTTCATCAGCTTCTTCTCACTGATCCGTGTGCGAGTGTCTGTGTGTGTGTGAGACCCAGGCTCCCCAGGACTGAAAGGCAAAACTGCGCTCCAGACAAGGCCTTTCCTTCTTTAGATCTTTTCAAAGGGTACCTCGTGCTGGGAAACAATGGCAAATCCTATCTGTGTCTGAACCGCGGCATAAGAGGAATTGGGCCAGAATGACGGCTGCTACCATCAGCTAATCTCTGCACACTTATCCAGGCAGTCCAAGATAGCATGGCCTTCTTGGAAAGACACCACTGCCATCCTCACACTGATTCAGAATGCGAGACAAAGTCTGTCCAAAATGCATTTTTCAGCCTGCCTCTAGGCAGCCTTTGCAGCAAAGACAGGTAACACAACGCTCTGGCCACAGATCACATCCCAAGGGAAAGCGCTCAAGAGCTGCAAAATCTGCAAGGGCTGTTGGCACTTACCGCTTGTCCTGTGGCAGCGTCCAAGGCCTTATAAACGGTTCCAAAACCCCTAGGAACAGAACAGCAGCAAGAACAGAGAAGCTGTTCAGTGCTGAGAAGCAAAAGGCAGCCCAGGCAGGAGCTCTCTGCTGCCTGGAGTGTCCCTCAAACACCAGCCTTTGTCTACCCTTCAGACAATACCACAGCAGCCCAGCAACCCTCTGCCATGCAGCTTGTCCAAGAGCAAAGCTGGGTCCAACAGGAAGAAAAAAGAGCTGCTACAAATCTCAAATGTACACACCAGACTATGGATGTGAGGGTTTGCTTTGCCTCTTCCTTTTTGTGCTTGTGTGTGTGGTGTGCCTTTCCAAGCAATGAAACACACAGAGTCCTCTTGGACTCAGAGCTCTCTTTTGATTCTGTCTGCCAAACTCAGGCAGCACCACACAGCCTGTCTTATTGTCCTGAGCACTGAAAGTTGTGTTCAGCAAAATATTGGAAAGAAATTCTGCTGAGAGCTGCTGTCTGACGGCTGTCAGGTGGGAAGCTGCTCTCTCAGTTTTTTCTTCCTTCAGTTGTGGGGCCATATTATTTGGAATCATGCAAAACCGTGTCTGCTGGGAAAATAAGGAATCTCGTGCCACACACTTGAGGGACAGGCAAGTGCCTCCTTGAGGCAGGCAAGACATTGGTTGCCAGCATGCAGTTATCTTTGCTGATGCCTTGTGACCAGTACTGAGACAGGGACAATCTAAAGCCAGGGTCTGAAGATGCTTGCAGCTTGCCTGACTTCCCTCTGGATATTCCAGCAGCCACCTACGTGACCCATGGTTCTGGAGGAGTAAGCGTGGCTGAACTCACCCTCTGCCAATAATTTTCCATCCAGTGTATTTCTCTTCTGGATCTGCCACGCTCACCACACTCCCTGAAAGAAAGAAAATGCAAGAAGCAAACTTCAAAACAGAGATCCTGACTTCCAGTGGATCAGAATCTCAGCTCCACTTTCTGCGGCGCGGAGCAATTTCTGGTCGCTTGGCTAGCAACAGTGTCAACAAGAACAACAACAAGAGCAGCCGCAGTAAGAAGACAGGCAGCTCTGTAACACACGTGGCCTGCACAGAGTCTGATTCTGCACACTCCTTTGAAGAGGAGACTAAGCCCACGGAGAAAGCGTCAGAGCAGACAGAGACCAGAAGAGAACTGGCACCGTGGCAAGTGGTTGTGGGTCCACAAAGGGGAAGGAGGGCTGAAAAATCAGGACCCTTCCTTGTTGTGGGAGATAACACTCTCTTGTGAGGTTCAACAAAAGGTTTCATAATTCCAAGATTTCAATGCACCCTGCGATCTGGGATGAAGTTTTATCAACAGCTGCTTTTTGCAGAGCTGAAGGAATATTGCAAAGTGAAATCCAGGAGAGGAGGGGATTTCCTCTACCTCTCAGCAGTTTGCCTGAAGAATGCCCTGACATTTTCAGAGAACAGCAGCTCATGCTGTGTGCTACATCCAAGAACAATGGCTGTAAGAATTAGGACCCTCTTCTTTTATGAGCAGGCTAAGTTCTGAAGATGATTTTGCCCATTCCCCATTTAGTGAAGAACAACAAGTCCATGTCTTCAGCCTGGGCTGCAGCAGTCACTAGCACTGCCCTCGGCCCCTTGGACACCAGCCACGTGCCCCATCTTCCCAAAGGGCACAGCCCAGACGGGTAACAAGGACAGCGCCGCTCCTCAGGCGCTGCCGTGGCTCAGACACCTGCACAAACGAGATGCTGATCCTCTGACGAGTCCAGGCCAAGCTGCAGCAACGCGATGGCTGCTGAAACCTCACAGCTAAGGAAGGCTCCAGCCCCTGCAGCCACAGCAGCCATCAGTGGCAGGGCAGGTATGACAAAAACCTGGGCAGAGCCCACAAATGGCCTCTGACAGGCACTGTGAAGAAGCCAGAGCCAGACTCAGCACTGCTACAAGCTGTTGACCCCACTCGAGACAGAACATGGGTGTCATTGAGTTCAGAGCCAAGGAGGAGTCGATCCATTCACCTCTTGTCCCTACAGCTGATGGCCGACACTGAGTAAACTGGGCTCTGTCCTGTACCTGCCAGCTTCTTATTCTCTGACAGCACTGCACCGGCAGCTATGACCAGTTGCAAGGAGCAACTGAGTTGTACTGCAGAGTCACCAAGGCCTTGCTGTGCTTTCCAAGAGTGCAGGGATTGAGGCCAATCCTTAGTATCCCAAGAGTATTCACCGGCTGGGCTTTAGCCCTGACAAAGTGCCTTGTACTGGAGGAACATGCAGCAGAGGGGATGCAGGCTTCATCCCGAGAATTGCCTGCAGGGCAGTTTTATCTGGCCCTGCCACACAGAAGTGTCTCTTGATGCGTCTCCCTAGGCATACAACTGAACTATCCAAGGGGGATTGGAAAATCAAATTGTGTTTTTCTTTGTTGGCTGCACTTTGAAAACACCTCTTGCTCTCTGATTCCCAGGGATTGTTCTAAGAATACAATTTCTTAACATTTGGGGTGTGCTGAAAAGACCCCTTCCTCTGTTGTTTTGCTATCACCTGATGCTCCTTCCAAGGAGGTCACACTAACAAAAATGAAGAATTTTTATCCAAGCAAACTGTAGAAGGAATAGTAGAAGTCATGAAAACACCACCAGTATGAAACCAGCCCCACAGCCAAATTTTTTCTCTGAAGTGTTTTGTCTCTAAATGCAGTCTAAAGGCAATCTAGGAAGCCAACTATTATGATCAATGTGGCCAGACCAGCACACACAAGCTGACTCAGTCGTTGGCTAGGTTGCAGCCTTCTGCTGCTCCGGAAACAATCCCTGCTTTTGCCTTTAGTGCGCATGGAACCTCAGGCAAAGGCCACCCACACCCAGCTGCCCTCAAAGGCAAAAGGAGTGCCCCAAAATGCTCCCTGGCTGCCTCCAAGCACAACAATGGCTCCTGTAGGGAGTCCAGAATGTCTCCCCGACACCAGAGTCAGGAGGAAGAGGTGCTACAGCTCATGCTGAGGCACACACCCCATAATACACTGCTGGATTGCACAAGGAATCCCCAGGACCTACTCAGCAGCCTCAGGCACTGCTTCTCGCTCTCCTGGAAGGAGTGGGGTGAGCTGCTCCTGCTCGAGTTCTCAGGCTGCGGAGGGGAGTCTTCTTCGGAGGCTGCTGCTGCAGCGGCGCCTTCAAGGGCAGAGCCCTCGTTCATCTGGGACAAGAAATTTGTTTGTGTCAGAAGTGTGGCTGGCAGAGATGCCCCTGACAGCACATTCCACAGGCATGCCATCAGGAACAACACTGGTGTTTGGCTGCACAAGTCAAAGCCAAACAAGCAGAGACTACAGCTTGTCACAGCCAGCCATAGTAGAGATGGTGAAAGGGAAAGAACACCTTAAAATTTCACCCTGTTCTGAGACCTGCACCATGGAAAGGGACAACTTGTTCAGAATGTGCAGGGGTCACCACGTTCACCTGAGCAAACTCCTCAATAAACAAAGTGGGCACTAAGAAGCCAGCAGAAATACATTCACAGGATTGCTGGCCCACCAGCCAAAGCACTAGCTTTGATGCCCAGGGCAGCAAAGCTGAGCTTCAGTGGCCCAGTAAGTGTCGTGCTGGCGAGCTGCAATGCAGACCACAGAGCATGGCCGTCAGGGGCCTCGCCCCCATCCACCTGCTGCTCTGCAGGGGAAAGGTGAGAAGAGCAGAGACCACTTGTTGCATGACTGCAGTGCCTACTGCTCTTTCACTCACCTGCCTTTGTTCTGCCAGCCTGTACTGCAGGCTTCTCCACCCAGCTCTCACTCTTTCATCTCAACTCTTCTTCCTGGTGCACAGCGCTGGAGCCTGCCCGGCTCTGTGCTCCCAGTGCCTGCAGTAGTCCTTGCCTCCCCTTTCCTGAGATGTCCAGCTCATGCCTCCATCACTGCCCTTCCCTTGCAGCCTGCCTGGTCAGGCTCACCTGCCCATTCAGACACTCCTCATTCAGCTGCTGCCTCAGCTGCTGCAGCTGCTGCCGCCTTTGCTCTAGCTCCCATTGCAGCTGGTGCACCTTGACTAAGAGAGCAGCATTCTGACCCTGGAGCTGCACAGGAACAAAGAGAAGACGCCTTTTAACGTCCCACACACCACTCGTGTGGCAAGCAAGATTGAGGTGCACACGCTTTCCAAAAACACTTTGTTCTCCTCCTCATGTTTACCACGGGCCGGCTAAGAGGCAGTCCCGCTCAGACAGACAGTGTCCAGACAAGCAGTGCCCATAAGGAGCCCAGGGGAGACCAAAGCAACACACAAACTCTCTTTTCACACTCTGTGCTGCCTCTTGACTGGCTCTGGTTCCTATCTTTTCTTATTCGGGTTGCCTGATGGCAACATCCTGCTTCATCTCAAGCAGCCTTTTCTCCTGCTCCCTCTGTACCTCTGCCAGGAAGCTTTCCCGTTCCTCCAGCATCGCCTGCGCCTCCAAGTGCTGCCGTTCCAGACATTGCTTCTGATGAGAGGAAGAGACACTTCCAGATGAAGTCCCAGCCGTGCTCCCCAAAGAAAAAATGACAGCTTCATCCCTCCCACAAGCCCCCTCCCTGAAGAGTCCCCAGTAGTGGCTTTGTGCCCTCCAGCACTTCTAACCAGGAACTTTACAGGAGGGTCAGCAGGTGGAAGGAAAGGAGATTCCGCCTTCCTTCCCCACTCTGAAGGCTGCCCGTTTCCTAGCCCCTGTCTGCTCAGGATTTCTGCCTGCTCTCACAGGCTGTGTTCTCAAAGTGCCACAGCCCTTTGATCAAGGAAAACCTGCAGGTGGACTGCAGGATGAGGAGGAAGCCAGCACCCCGATGCCCTAGTCACAGGACAGGCCACCAGCTGGAATACCAGCAACACGGGGCCTGTTGCGTATGCTTCGAGCCCAAAGGGGAGACTCTCTGTCCACCGTGGAAGGACAGAATGCAAGGAACCCAGTTGCTGGGGCAGCAGAGTGCAGCAAGGTCAGCAGCCGTCTGCTGCATGGCACGAGGCTGTGGGCAAGATCCTTCGCTGCCATGCTTTGGGTGGTGACCATCCAGCTCTCTGGGGAACTTGGCTTATACCCAGCCTGAAACCGTGGCTGCAGGTACTATCCTGGCACCATCGTCTTGGTCTTCACAGGCTTTCTAGTCGGAGCCCTTGAAGCCCTCTGCTGCCTGGCCCAGCAATGTGTAGCCTACAGAAGATGCTTGCAGCCATGTCACCCAGGCTGCTCTTCTGCTAAGCCAGCCCACCAAGCTTGCCTGAAAACTTCCGGGACGTATTGTCACTTACCATTTCTTGCTGGAGCTTCCTTTTTTCCTCTTCCTGAGCAGATTGCCAGTGTCTGAGAGCCTTGCAGCACTGCTCTTCTGCCCAGAGGAGCTCTTGAGCCATTTCTTCACACTGCTGCTTGCTGAGAGATCTTACAGCTTGCAGCTCCTGACGGAGGCCCTTCACATCCTCTGCAAACATGACAAACGGCAACAGTCAGAGACTGCACTAGCAGAGACTCTACTGACCTGAAGCCCTTTCAGTTTCAGGCAAGGAGGGACCTGTGCTCAGTTCCTTTCCTCCTCAGGAGCCCTGTGGACAGAGCTGCCTTTGGAGCAACTGCACTAGGCTGGGCCATCACCAGAAACAAAGCACACCAGGCTCTCACCGAGTATCACCTCCTGGGCCCGTGTGGCTGTGCGCACTTGGGCTTCCAGACGGCTCCTGGTGATCTCCAGCTCCGATACGTGCTGCTGAGCCTGCAGCAGGCTGCTTTGCAGGCTCTCCTTCTCTGACCTACAAGGTGTGAAGATGAAGAGAAATTGTTCCTGGCACACAGGGGCAGTTGCTCCAATTGGACATGCCTTCAGTTACATATCCTGAGCATGGAAAAGGCCGTGCATGGAAACTCAGCTACAGCAAGATTGTTTCTGCTACTTAAAATAGCAAAGCAGCCAACCTCCAGGTGGTTGGCCAGCTTTTCCTCATGACCTAGCCCAGCACAGAAAGGCCAGCTGAGTTTGATCTCAGCAGCCAGTGCTCAAATTGCTGTTGCCGGACACATTCCTCATGGGTGGCTGCGCCCACCAAGTCTCTGCCAACAAGCAAAAACCCAGCCTGTGCTCAGAGCCCTGAGCTCATCAGCCCTTCCAAGTCACTCTGCAGGGGGACAGAAGCCAGTGTTCTCCTGAACGCTGCCTCCTCAATGTTTACTGCTATTCCTAGTGCACGTAGAGATACTTTGTTTACCAGATGCTCTCAAAGTGACTCAAAGGGACTAAAGGAATGATAGATGGAAGCTCCACCTTCTACAAGTATGAGTAAGAAACCAGAAGAAGGTTTTCTCTGAATTAGCAATGTCTTGGAGGAGGGCTGTCAGGTATCCTGCCATTTAAATTACTGGATTTTCATGAACAAGAATGCTTGCTCCCTTGATTTTTGGTAAACTGAGCCAGCAATGCCCGAATGTCTTGACACTCTTTAAGAAGGGAGCTGCCTAAGGACCTTGACAGGTAACAGAGGTGGGTGGACAAGTGCTCAGCAAGAATCCCTGGACATTGTCGAGAAGCCACAAGACCTTTCCCTTCTTCTGCTGCTCCTTGTAAGCAACTTGAGGTTCCTGCACCATAACTGACAAGAGTTATGTCAGAAGGGTCTCAAGATTTTCAGCTCAACCCTGCAGCTTTCACCTGAAGCATCAGCAGCCTACTGATAACCTTCACATGTAAGAGCCTTGAATTCTGGAAATGCCATGTCAAACTACTTGGCAAGGAAAGATTGAAGTTAAGATGCACTGAAGGAGAAACCAAAGCCTGCGGGAAATTCCTGAGATCAGCAAACATCCGCACAGTTTCCCTAGTACTCCTGTCAGTGCCTAGATGGCTTGCTTTGCACTTGGCCCAGGAATGTGCAAGGGGCTCCCAGGCGGGCGCCCAGAAGAGCTTTGACAGCTGGAGCTGTCAGAAAAGTAACACTCAGGTCACAGTATCCTTTTCTTTTTTCTCTTGTCTCTTCACTTCTCAGACAGAGACACATCTGCAGTGCAAACAGGAGGCAGTAAATCCTGACTTAATGCTCACCCCCTTTGTCATTCCAGACCCTCAATAATGTCGCACCCAGGTGCTCCTCCCTGCCCTTACCTGGCCTCTGCCAGCTGCTCTGAAAGGCCTCGTAGGTCCCGCTCCGTGGCTGCCAGTCGGGCTTCCAGGGCAGCGTTCTCTTGTGCCTGCGCCGCCTTCTCTCTGCACAGCCGGGGCAGTGTGTGCCCTTGGCGAGAGAACTCCTGGAGCAGCTTCTCCAGACCCCTGTGGGGTGGCCGCTGCCGGCGGCAAACCTGGAAGTGGAGGGGGCACCATTTTTCAAGGGGAACAACAACAGCACGGTCTCAGTCTTGGCTTGCTGCCAGAAGCAGCCTTTGGGGCGCTCTTGCCAGGGGCAGCTCCCTGTCCCATAAGTGCTGCCTAGGAATAAGGTGAGCGTACCTTTGGCACCGCCAGAGGAACCTCTTCCTTCAGCAGGTTCCTCGGAAGCTGTGGTTCCTCGGCTGTCTCTGCTGCCACTTGCAACACCCTCTCTCGTGAGGAGTGGCGCCTGCTCTCAAATGCAGCCAGCTCCTTCCCTCTACAACAAGGGGACAGACAAGCAAGCCTTTAATTGAAACACAGTCTCCTTGCAAGACCAGCACTACACACCATGTTCCTCACAGGGCGGTCTCAGGGGCTTCCAACAGCCCTCTACTTCCACCTCAAGAGAGTGCTGGCATTCCCTCTCTAGACCACCATCTCTCTTTGTCATTTCTGCAGGTGAAAGAATCACCAGGGAGGAAGTCAAATTAGCTTTCAGAAGCCACAAAACATTTCCAGAAAGCTCAGGTACTCTCAGCTTAGCAGCTTCCTGCCTGCTAGTGCTCCTCTCTGATACAGTGGATACCGGACTTGCAAAAGTTCCTCTTTGGCTAAGAGAGGCCTGGTAAGTCCAGATGAGCACTCCTACAATTACTCTTGCTTTCACTAGCCCAACAAGGAAAGAGCCCGCAAGCTATAGCCTGGCGAGAACGTGGGTACAAATTTCCAATCCAATAATCAAAGGATCCCAAGATGGTTTAGCCTGGCAGGAACCCCAGGGAGCCTCTAGGACCATCTTCAGCTCCAAGCACTTGGAGTCAGCTATGGCATCTGGACTGGCCGCTCAAGGCCCTATCCAGCTGGAGTTTCCAAATTTCCAAGGGTGGAATCTGCACAAGCTCTTTGAGGCACTTGTTCTGCTGCCTCTGCAGTTCAAAGGTTTCCTTTCCGTAAACCCAGCCTGAACCTCCCTTGCTTTTCCTCTGGTCCAGTTCAGCATACTTTTTGTCAAGGTTGGAGAAGTGAGTCCCAGGAGGCAGCCAGACCTGCCCACAGATTGCCTTCCCCTGTCTATGCTGAGCAAGTCAAACCATGAGAAAGCCAAATTTCTTCTCTGACTCTCAACCTCCTGAAGCCCAGCAATGCCCAACCCTGCTCAGAGAAAGCGAGAAAGCTTAACACACACCTGAACTCCTGGGCACTGCACACTCTATCTGTGCTCTGCTCCCTCTCTGCCTTTCCCGCCTGGGCCGAGGAGTTCTGAGAGGCAAGAAGCTCTCCTAGCGGGGCCTGCAAGGAATGGACAAAGAAAAAGGAAAACAAGCAATAAGGAGCAGGAAAGTTGGCTCCTGAGAGCTGCAAGAAGCAACAAGCAGCCACACAGCTCACCTGAAGGCAAAAGCTGTTGTGTGCGGCTGTTGATGTGGGTAACCAACTAAGCCTGTGTTGCTTTGAATGTCTCAGAATGGAAGCAGGGACCAGTTCCCTGCTCAGCTCTGGTCAAAAGGCTTCCCCTCAGGATTTCAAGCATTAGGGAGCAGCCAATAGGAACTGCATTCCAGCCCTTCAGACACAGACCTTGTCTCTGCCATGCAGAGCTGCTCAGCATTCTCAGCAAACTTGGGTCATGTCAAAGTTAAGGGTGTAGTCAAAGCAGAGACTGTAGCTCCTTAGACAGTGCTTGGAGATGGGCAAGTCCCTGCAGCAACGGTGGCTCCTGTGTTCCTCACAAGGCTGTGAACTGCGCCTTGGCACCGCTCTCTCTGCTGGCAGCAGGGAGCCTGCACAGACACTGTGCACAAGGGGCTCACTTTCTCACCAGCAGTACAAAAGGACATCACGCTACAGCTAGTTTGACACCAAGGCAAGTTCACAGTCCCTGTCAGAATGGCAGGAAAATGATGCCTGCATGTGAGAGTTCAGACCCCATTTCCTACGTGTCAGTGGCTGGGCTGAAGCGCTAGGTCATGGCAGAACTCCAGGCCTCAGCATCTTCAGCCACAAAGAGCAAGTGCTGCCTGCTCAGAAACTTGCCGCTCTGCACTGCACCAAAGCTTTGCACTGAAGCAACCAAAGCTGCCACTGATTGCTGCAGGATGCTCAGGCCTGGACTGACAACACAGTTGGAGGTTTGTTGTCCTTTGCCTCCCCTTTACCCTCTGGTGGAAGAGAGCGAGCCAGAGCAGGTTCTGCTGCTGTGGCTGCTACTGTGGTGCTCTGCAGACAGAGAGCAGCATGAGGGACAGGCAGTAAGCTGTCATAGAGAACCTTATTTCTCCTGAGCTCTATCACCAGTGGTCCTAGTGAGAAGCCATGAATTTCACTACAAATGGGATCCTCAGTCACTAATACTCATTTCAAGTGGGCTGATGAGACTAATGTTTCAACAGGACTCCATGTGCTTCTGAAGGAGATATTTTAGCCAGGCTACAATCAGCATGTAGCTTTCTGTCTGCAAAACCTAGTTTCATTAGTTACATTAGTTAAAGCCTCTTCAACGGAAAAGGAATAAACTGAGGGAATTGTTTTGGTGGTGCTCATGCAGACGTGCACTGGTGTGGACTTTCCTTTGGCCTGCCAGCCTGGCACTCAACTACAGCAGGCCAAGCCGGCAGCTTGCTGCATAATCCTCAGGCACCAGGAATGTCAAGGGTGCCCGTCCCACTCACCGAACCGTAGACTTGACTCCTTCCACCTCTGAGGCGACCTGCCGCGGCAAGAGAGAACAAACCAGGTGCTGTTACAAGACTGCTGGTGCTGAGGAATCCCACAGAACCAGGCCAGCCAAGCAGAGAGCATTTTCCTTTCACAACCTCCCTACCGGGAGCAGCAGTTCTGTAGCCCAGCAAGCAGGACTGCAGGCCACTATCCTAGGCTGCGTCTACCTTTTGCTCGGCTTTGCCACTAAGGAACTAGAAACTTGGGGCCGGGAAGATGCAAATTGCTCCTTAGCAGTCACTGCCTGCATTGGAGATCATTGTCCCCCCTACAACTAAAGCAGCTTCCTTCTCTTCTCCTTCCTGCACTTCCTTTTCTTTTTGTAAATTGCATGCAGCATGTGCCACGAGGTTGCTGTAAACAATTCCCCACAAAAGCTTCCACTGAACCCCTCTTGGCACTTGCAGCTTTGTTTGGACACAGCACAGGCCCAGCTCTGGGGTTCAGGAGCCCACACTATCTGCTCAGCAGTTTGCCCTTCAGTGCAAAGCCAATCCCTCTTGTAGCGCACAGAGGGGGGCCAGTTAGACAGGCACATCCTTTAAGGAGGGAATGCAGAAAAAGGATGCCTTCCTTAAGTTCCTTTTAAAAACGGCTCAGTTTTCAGAAGGACGCCTGCACAACTCTTCCAGTCTGCATTTTGGAAGTTGTCCACACCCTGCTGGACAAGGGACACCCCCTTTTTGGCTGAAACTGTTGCCAGGAGCTTTACCAAAGTTATGGCATCTGCATGGCACTTTTCTTTCATTGTTCTGCCCCCAAGGAAAAAACTTCTACTTACGTCTCAGACCGTTAACAATTTTGCGGGCTGATATCGCTGAAAAAGCCCTGCTGACTGCTCTACGGACTCGCTCCATCGTTTCAGCAGGGCTGCTTCAGTCGTTGGGCCATAAAACAAAAATGGAAGAAAAACCCACTTGCACAAGTCCCCAGACTGTGCAAGGAAAAGAGGAAAAAAGGAGACCCGCGGCACTCTGCGGACTGTACAAACACAAAGTGACAAACAAAAGACACCTGCACAAGTCTGCAGACCGTACAACAAGAAAAGGAAAAGAAAAGGACACCTGTAGGTGTCTGCAGACCCTACAACCGCAGGGGAAACAAAAGGATGCCTAGACGAGTCTGCCAACTCGTACAACGGCAGGAAAAGAAAAAGACTCCCTCTTCAGGGCACAGACTGTTGCCAGAGAACTCCTCTGTACAGGATCCTCCTGCAACGAGAACGCCAAGAGCTGTTCTGGACGCTGAGGCCTTGCGTGCACCAGGGCAACCTCCTGATGACCACGCTGTGACGTGGCAGCTCTGCACTGACATCACAACAGCAGCAGCTCTGGGTTGCTCTGTGAATTCATGCATAGCAACCAAACCTTCTCTACAGCTAACACAAAAGAGAGCCTGGAAAGTTCTCCTCTGTCCCAAAGCAGCACAATCCTCTCCTTCAGTCCATAACCCGTAGCTCAAAGGATCCCAAAGTAACACAAAGCAGGCACCAAGCACACACACTCAGCACTTTGGCCACCAATGCTTCTGACTAAAACAAGCAATCCTTGCTTCAACTCAGTGGATAAAATCACGCCTTGGTAATATCCCTGAGAGTTCCCTAAATTGGAATGCCTGTCCTTCCTGCCCATTTACTGCATGGCTAACATCTACCAGAAAACTCTAGGGCTTGCTCAAGGAAGAACAACACCTTAGTGGGGAAAATAACCTGAGGAACAAACTACCCATAGGTGTTTGCATGGCACTGGAACAGCGTTGGTGTTGTCAATATGACAGGGACACCTCCTCTGCACGGGGCAGTGCCCGTGTCCTCGGCATGGCAGGGAGTGCCCTTGGAGCAGCCCTCACTCTGTGGGTGCACACATGGGCGCATTTGCTCCTTCTGTCCAGCTCCCAAGGCAGCTCTGCTCCTGAAAAAGTTCTCTGTCCAACACTGAAGGCACTCCTGGTGCCTTTGCAGAACCCCACTCCCTTCAGCTTGTGGGAAATGGGCAAGGTCAGATTCCTCCATGGAAGTGGCTTTTAAGTCTCTATCCTGCCCACAGTGCATACTGCATAGCACTCCATTTTTCAGTCCTTTGCTGCACTCTCCTTTCTGGCCTGCAGGAGCTTAGTAGATTGATGTGCTTTTCCTGGGCCAACTTAGTTTTTCCTTCCTGGATGGCACAGCTCACAGAACTGCAAACTCCATGTCTGCTGGGGATGGCTGCAACCACCAAATGGGGCAAACGATCCAAAGTTCAGGTTTGGTGCAATGCTCCGCTGTCATTGCATTCTAGACTTCCCCACAATATGCCACAGGAAGGAGCAAACAGGTGCCAGTGCCATGGGGAACAGGAGAAGGCCGCAGGTCAGGAACAGGGGCTCAGCCCATGGCTACAGGAAGCAGAGGAATTTGCAAGGCAGGTGAGTGCTGGGGATGCTGGAGGCCTGCCAAGCTGCCTGCTCTTGTCTTGCTGCTGAAAGCCTGAACTGCAGTGCTCTTGAGAACAACACCTAAATCCCACCGCAATCAACATTTCTTACAGAGATTGGCATGTGCTGAGGAACGATTTACACTGCTCATCCTCTTGGCAGCTAACCCAGGCCATGTTTTAGATAGGAGGGACCTAAGTGAGTCTCTGGAGCTTCCTGCAAGGAACAAAGCCCTGTGACAGCAAGCAGCATTCCCAGGCTGCTCCCACGGGGAAAATCCCCACAAGCTGAAAGGGGCGACTGTGATTTTGAGCTAAGTTGGCCTGCAATGGCAAGGTGCTGGACATGAAGGTAAGAGGCACAAAGTGCCCTCATGTCCTATTCCTGCATCTTTCTGGGAACCAGAGGAATCTGGCCTCCGCCTGTGAGGAACTGGGCCTGGGAACTAATACTGCCTTTCTGGTTTGGCTTTTGTAGATTTTTGTTTTGGACAGCAGCTCTTTGCAACATCAGCTGAGCTGGCCTCCAGCCTGGCTGATTGGACCCAGTCAGCAAAGGCCTTGCAGGAAGCCTGGAGAGGAGGCAGCGGTGCTTCAGGAGGATTTGTGCTGGGCCAGCACAGCCAGCGTAGGACTGGCAATCAAAAGGCCTAAATCCTGAACTCCACGGGAACATTCCCTTGCTGGTCAGCCTGCGCTGAAGCTGTGCATTGTCGAGGCGCTGTGCATTTCCCTGCCGCTGTGCTTTGCCCTGGCATTGTGCTTTGCCCTGCCGCTGTGCATTTCCCTGGCGCTGTGCTTTGCCCTGGCGCTGTGCTTTGCTCTGGAGCTGTGCTTTGCCCCGGAGCTGTGCTTTGCTCTGGAGCTGTGCTTTGCCCTGCTGCTCTGCATTGCCCTGGCGTTGTGCTTTGCCTTGGTGCTGTGCATTGCCCCAGAGCTGTGCATTGCCCTGGCGCTGTGCATTGCCCTGGCACTTTGCTTTGCCCTGGCACTGTGCATTGCCCTGGCACTGTGCTTTGCCCTGGCACTGTGCTTTGCCCTGGCGCTGTGCTTTGCCCTGGCACTGTGCTTTGCCTTGGTGCTGTGCTTTGCCCTGGCGTAGCTGCCCGAGGCTCTCCCCCCTCACAGAGGGGCCCCGCCCCGCCCCGGGCAACCCCTGCCGGCTGCCCCACCCCCCGCCCGCCCCGCGCAGGGGCGCTCCCTTCCCATGGCGCCGCCCAGCGTCAGCACCCCCTCACTGCAGGCACAGAGAGGGACCGGGCCCTGCTTCTCCTCCTGGCACTTGGGTCCCTCCTTTCCAACAGAGAAGACCTCAAGGGAGGCATTTTCCAACTGTGTCCCTCTGCTTTATTTTTGGAAGGTGGAACTCTGCCCTGAAGGTGGCCCTAATACATCCATAAGTGCTGGAGCAGGAAAAGTCCCCTTTGTTCTCCCACCGGTTGTCATTACTGGCTCAAAAGCACGGCCAGCTTTGGAATGAGAAACAGCCCGTGACACAGTCGTGCTATCCCTCCCCTTCCAAAGGCTCTGTAAATCTTCAGTGTCCACATCAGTAGGAATAAAGGGATCATGGTCGGGTTTCAAATTTTTGCATTTCAGAGGCTTTAATGAGAAAAAGTTGTGATGTTCCCAGAGAAGATTTCTTGCTTTTTGCAGCCAGTGTGAAATGTCTCATTCAGAAGCAGACCTAGAACTGTCTAATGTGTCTCCTGAGCCTGTCTGACGATTGTTTTAAAGACACAGATTTCAATTTCTTTCAAAATTTGGTATTTCTCCTCAGGAGAGTTGGTGATAGAGCTCAGGAGAAATAAGGTTCTCTATGACAGCTTACTGCCTGTCCCTCATGCTGCTCTCTGTCTGCAGAGCACCACAGTAGCAGCCGCAGCAGCAGAACCTGCTCTGGCTCGCTCTCTTCCACCAGAGGGTAAAGGGGAGGCAAAGGACAACAAACCTCCAACTGTGTTGTCAGTCCAGGCCTGAGCATCCTGCAGCAATCAGTGGCAGCTTTGGTTGCTTCAGTGCAAAGCTTTGGAGTGCAGAGCGGCAAGTTTCTGAGCAGGCAGCACTTGCTCTTTGTGGCTGAAGATGCTGAGGCCTGGAGTTCTGCCATGACCTAGCGCTTCAGCCCAGCCACTGACACGTGGGAAATGGGGTCTGAACTCTCACATGCAGTGAGTGCTCAGGCACCCTGCTCTTCTTTCCCTCTGAGTTTCACTGCAGAGGAGCAAGTTTTCTTCCCTGTAGTTGCAGAAGCTCAGGGTTCTCACTTCTTGACAAATCTGTGATGCAAAGGGCCTTGTTAAGAAGATCAAAAGCACAGGGAATGTATTAGAAATTCTTACAAAAAGTAACCTTTCTTACAGATAAAGATAAGCAAGTCATTCCCTGCATTTATCTAAATGCAGAAGTTGTATAATTATCTAAACTGAACACAGAAACAAACTACCTCTGTCAGACCATCTTCATATTCCAGATCACTTTCAAGATGTAGATTGAGTTGTTTGAATGATTAGTGCTCAACTCTGCCTTTCTGGCTGAAGGCTCTGGAGCTCCTTTCTGAGTTCATCCAGGGTGGTATTCCCTAACAATTCCTGGTACCACCTCCTGCTTTCTTAGGGCACAATAGTCTAAATGAAAACCTAGCCAATGGCATAACTCTCGAGTCCATAAGGAAATCATTGGACAAGTTGTCAAGTTCTCAAACCAATTGTCCTGCTGCAAGAGTCCTGTTGCACACAAGAGTGTTGAAAGCCAAGAGAAGCTGCAATTGGTGGTGCATCTTGTGACAGAAGCTCAACCTAGCTCTCCAATAAAGAGAAGAGCTTGAAACGAGCAAACATGAGTGTGGAAAAGATTCTTGGAAAGCTGAAACAGCTTTCCCAAAGTGCAATGAAAATGGAAAGAATCCAAGATGTCCACATGTAGGAGTTCCTTTACTGATATGCTCCCCTTTTCCATGTTGCACGAGTTCTACATGGCATAAATTCCAAATCCATCTTACCGCTAAGATCCATGACTCAGCAAGTTTTACACTCTCAATCATTAGCTACACACAATTTGCCTTCCTTTGTTTTCCTTTGAAGCAATGCTGGGAACACAAGACACATGCAAATGTAAGACCTTTGAGTACAGTGTGAGCTTTGGTCGAGTGTGAGTTCTAGAAACAGGGAATAGGCTCTGATAGGATTTTACCCTCAGCAGTGACAATACACAGCAGCAACAAAGGTTTTTTGTGTGACGTTGTGCAGAGGTCAAGACTCTTTGTCTTAGATGAACATGGCAAAGTTGACATGTTTAAACAGACTTGGGATGCAACCTGGTTTGGTTTACTGTCTGTGTCACTAAAGAGCAGGAGAAATAAACCAGCCAGAGTTTCTTTGCAGAGAAGACCTTTGCTTCAGTGTGAAAGTATTGGGAAGGGAGGAGGGAGATGGGTGAGAGTTGAGCTGCTGTATTGGACTGGCATCCAAACCACGGCAAGAATAGGGTTTAATTATTTTCTTTTAATCCTATCCACACTCTCCGATTCTCACCTGGAACTGGACAAGAAAACACGAACAGCCCCGGCGACGAGAACACAGCACCGGGGGCGCGGTCCCCTCTCCCCTCCCCGAGCGGTCGGGGGAGCAGTGCTGCCCCGCAGGGGCTGGATTTCTCCCTCCTCATCTGCTGCTTTGCATTTCCGGGCGGCCGGCTCTTCCTGGCACTGGCAGGCTCCTCATTCAGGGCTTATGCTCCACGGGAAAGTCCAGACAGCGCTCTACGTGGGAGGAAGAGATGGCGGCGCGGCGTGAGTGGGTGGGATGAGGCCCGGGGGATGCGAGCACCGGGGGAAAGCTGCAGGGTTGCCAGAAATAACAGTTATGCTGTGAAGTAGTGAAGAAGAAGCTAAACGACAAGGCGATTTTGGCGTCGGCGCGGGAGGCAGAGAGAGCTGCTCCGTGACTCCAGCCGAGCCCGGTTCGGCCCCGGAGCGAAGTGGCCAGCGCTGCCCCGGGGCGCGCGGGGCTGAACGGGGAACGGACAAGCGGGGAACGGACAAGCGGTCACGGCACTTCAGCGACAGCAGCGGCAGCAGCTCTGCTGACCCTCTGCCTCTCTTGCTCCAGCTCCTTCTGTCCCTCTCCCGCTGCGGCGCACAATCCTTATCGACCCCCTTCTTTCCCGGTCTCTCTGTCCACCTGCCGGGCCGAACCACGCCTCCGGTCCGCCCCGGCCTCGGGCGGGACTGCATCCCCACTAGACCGGGGCTCCCGCAGCGGTCTCGCCTTCGGCCGGCCCTCGCCGTACTGTCTGTGCCGCTGCTGCGCGGGGGGGCATCGGTAGCTGGGCCTCGGGCCGCATGGCCATCCCTTGGGCTCGCCTGTGCCAGCTCCGGTTACGCCTCCCGCCTCGACCGTGGCTTGTCTCGGGGGGGGGGGGCGGAGGACACTCGGAGCACGGCTGCTCCCGCCGCCTGCGTTACGGGTTCCCCCGGCCTGGGCCACGGCAGCATTGCAGCTACCGACCCCGAGCTGCTGGTGCCCCATTCAGACAGAGCTGCCTGTCCTGGGACACTTGAGGGGCGGTCGGGGGCCGTTCCTGGACCCGGGCCCAGCGCCGCCAGCCGCGTTTGGCCCCAGGGAAGGCGCAGGAGGCCCTGCAGGGGTGAAACCGGCTGGACTCTCTGCTGGGGCCTGGCGGCTTCAGCAGCGTCTGCAAGGGGACGTGCCTGGAGCCCAGCGCCCCGGTGAGTGGGGGTCTGGTGGGGGGCAGAGGAGGGTGAGGGGGAAGGAGGATGGGGCTCGGCAGAGCGGGCGGGAAGCTCAGCCCGCTGCTCCCCTTGGCTAGCAGGTGGCCGTCAAATGTGTGTCAGGGGATTGCACCCATCTTTGGGGTGAGCTGGTGGGGGGGTGGGGTCAGCAGCAGAAACCGGGGTGTGCTGGGCGGGATAAGCTGAGGCTCGGCAGGCTGGAAGCCGCCAGGACGCCTCGAGGGAGAGCAAAGGGAGATTAGCAGAGGGCACAGAGCATCCCAGTTTGGCTGAGAGCTTCCAGACCCCTGGCACGGCATCAGCCCCACTGACAGCATCGTGGTCTTCCCACAGCCCAACAGCACCTGCGTTCCCCAGATCAAACTGCTGGGCTAGGTGTCCACTGGGTTGCATGGTGTTGTCCAGCTCCTTGATAGGTTTGAGCTCTGCAGAAATTCTTGTTGGTGATGAAGCGCCCAGAGCGATCGCAGGACCTCTTTGATTTCATTCGTGTGTGGGCGTTCCTGTCGGCAGACTGCTGCAGGGGCTGTTCTGCCATGTGCTGGAGGCTGTGAGGCACTGCAGCAGCTGCGAGGTCCTGCACAGAGACCTCAAAGCTGACAACATCCTCCTCCACCTGGCCAGCGGACAGGCAAAACTGATGGACTTTGCCTGTGGCACCTACCTCCAAGTCTGCACACAATTTGTAGGTGAGCCCACCCAGGGCTTTGCTCGCGGTCCTGGCCTTTCATGGATCAACCTTAAACGGCCCAAGCTGGGTGTGGCACTGGACATTCCCCTTTTTGCTGCCAGTCACGGCTACAACCAATGAGCCACAGAGGTGTGCCTGTAATGGTC
The DNA here is from genome assembly GCF_027887145.1 of Ammospiza caudacuta. Taxonomy (NCBI): domain Eukaryota; kingdom Metazoa; phylum Chordata; class Aves; order Passeriformes; family Passerellidae; genus Ammospiza; species Ammospiza caudacuta. The sequence goes on from NC_080632.1 coordinate 18,717,055, forward strand.
AAGGAAGGGATTCTTCCAAATGGCTTGTGGATGTCTAGGATTTTTCACAGAATCGCAGAATCACAGAAGTTCAAGACTGGAAGAGACCTATAAGATCATCAAGTCCAGCCGATGTTCTAACTGTTCAACTAGATCATGGCAGCAAGTGCCACATCCAGTCTTTTTTTGAATTCTTCAAGGGATGATGACTCCACCACCTCACTGGGTAAATGATTCCAGTATCTGACCACTCTTTCTGTGAAATATTTCCTTCTTAATTCTAACTTACATCTCGCTTGACGCAGCTTGAGACTGTGTCCTCTTGTTCTATCTGTTGTCGCCCGGAGAAAGAGGCCGACCCCCAGCTCACCACAGCCACCCTTCAGGAAGTTGTAGAGAGCGATGAGGTCGCCCCTTAGTCTCCTTTTCTTTAGGCTGAACAACCCCAGCTCCCTCAGTCGTTCTTCGTATGGCTTGTGTTCCAAGCCCCTTATTAGTCTCGTTGCCCTCCTCTGGACACGCTCAAGTAACTCGATGTCCCTCCTAAAGTGAGGGGCCCAGAACTGGATACAATACTCCAAGTGAGGCCTCACCGGTGCCGAGTACAGTGGAAGAATGACCTCTCTGCTCCTGCTGGCCACTCCATTTCTGATACTGGCCAGGATGGCATTGGCCCTCTTGGCTACCTGGGCACACTGCTGGCTCATATTTAATCGACTGTCAACCAGCCCCCCCAGATCCCTTTCCACCTGGGCACTATCCAGCCATTCCGTCCCCAGCTTATATCGGTGCAGGGGGTTATTGTGGCCAAAGTGCAATACTCGGCACTTGGACTTATTGAAGTTCATCCCGTTTGATTCTGCCCATGCGTCTAACCGTTCCAAGTCTCTCTGGAGAGCCCTACACCCCTCTAGCAGATCCACACTCTTTCCCAATTTAGTGTCATCAGCGAATTTACTAATAAAAGACTCTAAGCCCTCGTCCATATCGTTAATAAAAATATTGAACAGAACTGGCCCCAACACAGACCCCTGAGGGACACCACTAGTGACTGGTCGCCAGCTGGATGTGACACCATTCACCACCACTCTCTGGGCCCGGCCATCCAGCCAGTTCTGAACCCAGCAAAGGGTATTCCTATCCAGACCACGGCCAGCGAGTTTGTCTAGGAGTATGCTATGGGAAACAGTGTCGAAGGCCTTGCTGAAATCCAGAAAAACAACATCTACAGCCTTCCCTGCGTCCACTAGCCGGGTTACCTGATCATAAAAGGTGATCAGGTTAGTCAGACATGATCTACCCCTCCTAAATCCGTGCTGGCTGGGTCTGATACCCTGGCCGTCCTGCAAATTTTGCATGATGGCACGTAATATAAACTGTTCCATTATTTTGCCAGGTATAGAGGTCAGGCTGACTGGTCTGTAATTGCCAGGATCTTCCTTTGCACCTTTTTTGTGAATGGGTATCACATTGGCCAGCTTCCAGTCATCCGGAGCCTCACCAGTGATCCATGACTGTTGGTAAATGATAGAGAGTGGCTTTGCAATCTCATTTGCCAGCTCTCTCATTACCCTAGGGTGGATCCCGTCTGGTCCCATAGATTTATGAATATCCAAGGATTTCAATAGTTCTATAACAGCCTCCTCTTGGATAATGTGGGGACCATTCTGTTCCCTAAAACCAACGACCAGCCTAGACGGACGGGAGTCTTGAGGGCAAGTCATCTTCCCATTAAAAACCGAGGCAAAATAGGCATTGAACACTTCTGCCTTCTCCTCGTCTGCAAATACTAACTTCCCACCTTTGTCCAGTAAGGAACAAAGGCTGGTCCTACCTTTCTTCCTACTATTAATATATTTATAAAAACATTTTTTATTATCCTTAACAGCAGTCACTATCCTGAGTTCAAACTGAGCTTTGGCCTCCCTAATTTTTTTCCTGCATACTCTAGCAGTCCTCTTGAATACTTCCTTGGAGACCTGACCCTTTTTCCAACTCTGATACGTCCTCTTTTTATTCCTAAGTTCCTCCAAGATCTCCTTTCCCAGCCAGGCTGGACGTTTGCCCCGTAGACTGATCTTTCGGGATACAGGAATGGTTTGTTCCTGCGCCCTCAAGATCTCTGCCTTGAAGTAAGCCCACCCTTCCTGAACTCCTTTATTTTTAAGGGCAGCTTCCCAAGGGACGCTCTGAATTAATCTCTTAAACAGGCCAAAGTCCGCCCTCCGGAAGTCCAATGTACGAGTTATACTGGTGCTCTTCCTAATATCGCCAAGTATTGAAAACTCTATTAATTCATGGTCACTCTGCCCCAAACGACCTCCAACCATCACATCTCCCACCAGCCCATCCCTATTTGTAAATAACAGATCTAATGTAGTCCCTTCCCTGGTGGGTTCATCTACCAGCTGTAACAAAAAGTTATCCTCCATAGATTCTAAGAATTTTCTGGAGTGCCTCTTTACTGCTGTATTAAGTTCCCAGCAGATATCTGGTAGATTAAAATCACCAACAAGAACAAGGGTTGATGATCTAGAAATATTGCACAACTGATTATAGAATAAATCGTCTACTTCTTCTTCTTGATCGGGTCGACCATAACAGACTCCCAATATGATGTCGGCGTTATTGGCCTTCCCCTTGATTCTTATCCATAAACATTCAACACCTTCTTCCTTTGTTTCAATTTCAATGGCATCGAAGGTTTGCTTAACATAAAGAGCTACGCCACCTCCTCTTCTTCCTTTTCTATCTCTCCTGAAGAGTCTGTATCCAGCCAATGTAGTACTCCAGTTATATGAGTCATCCCACCACGTTTCCGTGATGGCAACTACATCATAGCTTTGCAGTTGTACCATGGCCTCCAGCTCTTCTTGTTTATTGCCCAAACTGCGTGCATTGGTATACATGCACCTCATCTGGGCAACTGAGTTCACCCCTATCTTACGCTTGCAATTCTTGGGCCTGTTTCCAGTTAGCTCAGCTGGTTCCCCTTCCCCCTTCAAGCTTAGTTTAAAGCTCTCTCAATGAGGTCTGCCAGTTCATGAGCTAAAATCCTTTTGCCCTTAACAGAGAGGTGTACCCCATCTGATTCCAGCAAAGAAGATGCTGTAAAAGTTTCGCCATGATCATAAAATCCAAACTTATGTTGATGACACCAACCCTTAAGCCACTTGTTAATGATACGGATTCTTCTGTTTCTTTCATCATTATCCTCCGCCACCAGAGGGACTGAGCACATCACTACCTGTGCTCCTGCCTTGTCAATTACCTGACCCAGTACCTTAAAGTCCTTCCTGATTGCCTTAATGCTCCTCTTCTCGATCTCATCACTGCCAGCCTGAAGTATCAGCAGTGGATAATAATCAGAGGGCTGAATCAGTCCAGGAAGTCTCTCAGTAATATTTTGTACCCGGGCCCCAGGGAGGCAACAAACTTCCCTGTGGGATGGGTCTGGTCGACATACAGGGCCTTCAGTTCCTTTCAGGAGGGAATCACCTACGACAATTACCCTTCTTTTCTTCTTGGTACTAGAGGTAATAATTCGTGTTGCAGGTGAAACATAATTAGGAGGTTCACTAGGCAGACAATTCTCTCCTAAACCATCTAGTTGTATCTCTGGATCCAATATCTCATACCTGTTTTGTAATGGTACTTGGCTGGATGATGGAGGGGGGCAGGTCTTTTCATTTTTACCACCCCGCACAGGGACCCATTTCCACTCCTCTTCATCCACCAAATGCCCTTCTGTCATCTGAGAATGGGAGGCATATAAGTCCTCAGTCTCTTGATTAGTAACCTCCCTTAAAGATGATAGGGCTGAACTCCACCAATCTATCTGCCTTTCACTTTCACTAATACTCCTTAATCTTTCAACTTCCTCCCTAAGCTCAGCCACCATTAGAAGGAGGTCATTCACTTGTTCGCAGCGTAAGCGGTTCTCCTCCACAGCACTCCCTGATGCCACCAATAAACTCAAACATTCTGGGCAGGGGTGGGTCTGTACACTCACGTCCTTTTTGGAGGGCCCAACTTGATCACTTACACCAGCCACAGCTTTTGATCTTGTAGAAACCATTGTTAACAAACACCTCAGAAACAACCAGACGGCAGGGGATTCAAAATCAGGAGGTTCAGGAATCCGGGGATTCAGGAAATCCAAGAGTTTAGGAATCCAAGGATTCCAAAATCCGAGGTTACAGGAGTCCAGGGATTTAAGAATGCAGAGATTTGGAAATTCAAGGATTTAGAAATCCGGGGTTTCAGAGTTCCAGGAGTTCTCCAGCAGCAAGTCGGCACTGCAGAGCTGCTAAGGTAGTAACAGAGACTCTTTGAGGGATGCAGAATGCAGGGAAGGGAGCAAAGCACAGCTCCACAGTACAGCTCCACGACACAACTCCACGGCACAGCTCCGAAGCTCACCTCCGCGGCACAGCTACACGGCCTAGCTCCGCGGCCTAGCTCCGCGGCCTAGCTCCGCGGCACGGCTCCGCGGCCCAGCTCTGAGGCCCAGCTCCGCGGCATGGCTCTGCAGCACAGCACCGCAGCACAACTCCGTGGCCCAGCTGGGAGGCCCAGCTCCGCGGCACAGCTCCACGGCACAGCTCCACGGCACAGCTCCACGGCCCAGCTACGAGGCCCTGCTCCGTGACACAGCTCCGCGGCACAGCTCCGCAGCCCAGCTCCGCGGCCTAGCTATGAGACCCTGTTCCGCAGCACAGATCAGTGCAGGGACATGGTCTTGTCCGCCATTAAAAAAAAAAAAAAAAAAAAAAAAGGTTGGCTCTGAGCTGGCATTGGAGAAAGGAATCCGGAAGTGCTCCTGGTCATGTGCTCCACTTCTCCCATTGATTCACTGCCTCTTTCCTTCCTTTCCTTTGAAAAGCACCTGGAGTGGAGATGTGCTTGGTGGGGGCCCAAGTGATCTGTAGGAGGAATAGTTGAAGTCATGAAACAGTCCTGATACAACACCAGTATGAAACCAGCCCCAAAGCCAATCCATTTCTCTGAAGTATTTTGTTTCCAGTGACTGCCAACACGTCAGGAGTCTAAAGGGAAACCAGGAAGCCAACTATTCTGATCAATTTGGCCAAATAAGCACACATGCAGCACCCTGCTCCATGGGTCAAAGAATGCACAGGATGTTCCCAGCCGCTTCAGGCGCCTCCTCCGCAGCTGGGAACATCCAGCCGTCTCCCACAGCTCTAGCCCGGCTCTGCTGGTGGCATCCTGTGGGAGCTCCCTCCTCCTGAGACACAGCTCTGGCCCTCCCATTCCCTTCACGCCTGCAATGCCACTCCTGCCTTGCTCAAATCTGCACATCACTAGTGACTTTGTGCCCTCCAGCTATGCTGTCCTAAGCAGAAATTTAGAAGGAGGATGAGCAGATGGGAGAAAAGGAGGTGGCACCTTCTTTTCCCACTCTGTCTCAGTCTGTCTGTTTGCTGGGCCCTCTCTCCTCAGGATTCCTGCCTGTTCTCAGAGGCTCCGTTCTCTACGTGCTGAAGTGGTCCTTGTCATCTCCTCTGCTTCCTGCATTACTTTGCTGCAGGGATGACAGCAATCAGGCTCTCAGAGGAGGCTGAAGAGAGGCTCCGCTAGCTTGAGAAATGGATGCTGCCCAAAGGGAAAAAGAAACCAAAGCAACCAAATTAAAAGAGACCAAGGGAGAAGGAACCAGTATTTTCCAACTGAGCTTCTAACAGGGTCAAGCTGGGTTCTTCTAGGGCCCAGAAACACACAGACAGAAGGGGCAGAGCGCAGATGGACTCAGCTCTGGCTTGCAAGGAGAGCAGTGTCTGCCTTGGCATGCCCCCCTCCTCCTGGCCTGGCTGGCATCTTCCTTCACGGCAGGGAGAGCCGAGGAAGTGGCGCTGTCGCCAGCTGCCTGTCTGCCACAAAAGGTGGCAGCAAAGCTGCAGTGGTTCTCATCTACTTGAGCGGGCCAGGCAGCACGTGAGGCTGGCACAAATCCTGCTCAGCTGTCCCTCTTTGGCTGGCAGAAACCTCTAAGAGTGGGGCAGGAAGGACAAACTGGATGCCCTTGGATGCTCAGTCAGTCCCCCCCAAAGGTCCCACCTTCCCACAGACCAATCTAGAACCGCTTGGCAGGGAGTGCTTATGTTGTCTTCTTCAAGCCCCACTGCAGGCCTCCTTCCCCAGCACTGTAGTACTTCAGTTCCTTTGCTACCAACTAAACCTGAAAACAGCAGCCGAGAGCAAAAGGGGGCCTCAGCAATGACCAGAAGGTGGGAGCTGGGCTTGTTTAGCTTGCAGACGGGCAAGGTCTCCAAGGACACCTTTCAATATTTGAAGGGGCTTAGAAGAAAGATGGGGACATATCTATTAGCAGGGCCAATTGCAAGAGAACAAGGGAGAATGGTTTTAAACTAAAAGACAGTCAATTCAGATAGGCTCTAAGGAAGAAACTCCTTATGAGGAGAGTGCTGAAACACTGCCTCAGGCTGCCCAGAGAGCTGGGAGGTGCCCCATCGCTGTCAGCATTCCAGGTCAGGTGAGCTGGGGCTCTGGGCAACCTGATCTATTGGCAGGGGCTTTGGACTAGATGACCTCCACCACTCCCTTCTAACCTTAACTAGTCTTGGATCCTATTTGGTTCTCATTTGAAAAGCAGCCAGAGCAGAGATTACCCTGTGGGGGGCCCATCTGATTCCCTGGAGTTGGGCCGAGGAGCAAACCCAGACAGGGAGCAGCCCCTTTGCCTTGTACCTGCAGAAGTTCCTTGGCAGAGCCTCTCCTGTCCACATCCATCTGCAGGCAGCAGCCCAGAAATTCACACAAGGCAGGGGGTAGGCTGAGCTTGTGCACATCTGGTATGCCTTGCGTGCCTATCAGGTGGTTAGCCTGAAGTGAAAGGAAACACAAGACTCTACGTGATTCTTCCACAGCCTTCAGTGCTCATCTAGACCCCGTCTTTTAAGCCCCAGTCTGCAGTGGCAATTTCTTGCCTAGCAGATGGTTAGAGATGAGCCTTCTTCCCCAAAAGTAGAAAGGCCCCAGTGCAACTCCAGCTATTCCAAGGGGCAACAGGTCTTGCCTTGACAGCTGATGTGAGCTGCAGGGACATTTTTAGAAGTGGACCTTCTTGGAACTCATCCAAGCTGCGGGAATGGGATTTAGTCTAATGGAGACAGACCAGAAGGATACTGAATTCTGAAGCATATTTGCACCTTACCCTGTCACTGGTCTCCCAAACATAAGGAGCCTCTCCTCTGGCCATTTCAATTCCCACGATGCCAAGGGACCAGGTGTCCACTTTGGGACCGTAAGGCTCTTTTCTCACCACCTCGGGTGCCATCCAGCAAGTTGTCCCCACCATCGACCTCCGTTTACTCTGCTCAGGTGTGAGCAGAGCACAGAGGCCAAAATCAGCTGAGGAGAAAAACAAACACTGCTTCAAGTAGGAAACCAAGGAAAAGATTTCCTCACTCTAAGTCTCAGAATGTAGTACTGAATCTAGCTGGAAAAGCAGCTGTGCTCTCTTTCCTCAGGGCTGCAGCCAAGGAAACTAGCAATTGTCCATTTAACAAACCCACCACCATTCCCAGGGTGGTGGCTTTTCCTCATCTACACTGAAGGTTTCCACTGTGGCCTCCCTCCCTCTGGAAGGGACACACACAAACCACAGTTCCTCTTGATACTTGTTGCTCTTTTAGACTCCCAGCAGCCTACAGCTGTGCCCTGAGCAAGAATACCCACCCAACTTGACGGAGCCATCCCGGCCCAGAAGGATGTTGTCACTTTTGATGTCTCTGTGGATCACCTGGTTGGCATGAAGGAAAGCCAGGCCTTTCAGGCACTGAGAGAGAATAAAAGAAACAGGAGGCCAAAAGTTAGCCTGATCTGATTTCATCGTGTGCTCCTGAAGATTCATGGATCTCAGAGGAGCAGTGAGTGCTGGCAAGAGGAAGAGCTTGCTGCTGCAACCCTGGGAGAGCAGGATCTCTCTAAGGCAAGGCATATTGGCTTTGAGGGGGAAACAGCAGTTGCTGCTCGAGACTGTCCCCTGCAAAGCCAGTCAGAATGACCGCTGCTGCAGCGGATGCGCTCTCCCCATTCAGAGGACAAACAACGGTTGGCCAAAAGAGGAAAAGTCCCTGCTTTGGGTACCAAGGGCATCACTGTCAGCTGGGAGACTGGAGGTAAAGGGCTGTAAGGCTGCCTGGTCAGCAGATTTGAAAGACATTTCAAGTCATTTGTCAGTTTTCAGCAGCAAGCACCGTGGTGGGTGCCATGCCCTCCTTTGAAGCTGAGACCCATGAGAGATGAGCCTCTCTTGGCCTTTGCTGTTGGTTTAAAACTCTCACAGCGGCATCTTTGCGCTTACAGGCAAAGAAGGCAATGCAGAAAGGCTCTGGGCGAAGACTTGGAGGGGCAAAGTGCAGAACAGATAAAAAAAAATTGAAAAATCAAAAAGAGACAGAGAGCACAGAGGCCAAAAGCAGATAAAGAGCAGACTGTAGTAAGGGCAGGGACACTGGCAGGCACTTCCGTCCAGATGCTCCTTCTTCTCTGAAGCAAAAGAGCAGCACAGCAAGAAAGCTCTGAGCACGGAATCACTCACGTAGCAGCGCTTTTGAACTATGATGCTGTCCAAGGCATGCCAAGCACAAGCAGGATCCCTTACCTCCTGACAGACAGTTGCCATGTGTCCTACAGCCATCCTTTTCTCGCTGATCACTATTGCTAAAGAGCCTCCATCCATGTACTCCAACACCAGCAGGACAAACTCATTGACAAGGTAGCTGGAAGATGAAAACAACAGTGTAGAGCTGAATGGGCACAGCTAAATTGCCATACGGATGAAAAGACTACAGCTGAGTTTTGCTTCCAGGTCACTGGGAAATGAAGACGGAATAAAATGGAGACACGCTCCACCCAGGCTATCCAGGGCTTGCAATCTGTGCCATCTAATTGCACACCCGTGGGAAAGGAGACGGCTTAGGGGGCAAGCAGGGGAAAACGGCAGTTTGTGATAGCAGAGGCAGATCTGGAAGCGGCTACATCCCAGCAGCTGCTTCATTGTCTTCATAACAAATTGCACCATTCACTCCAACAGCAAGGAGACACAGTTTTCACAGCTTTTTCACAGGGGAGGTGGAGGTGCAGCACTGCCAACACCCTTTGGGAAGCCTTGCATAAAGGACAGTCACAAACAGGATAAAACTACCTCAAACCCGGCAAATAATGTGTCTCTTTTGGCATGCAAGGCAATGGAAAATAGTGGGAACAGCACAAGGGAAATAATTTCTGTGATGCTTTCTCAGCACTTCTCTTCTGACACTCAGAAGAAGAAATCACGCCCCAAAACAGCAAAGGAACATTCAGCAAGTGAACATAGAGGCTGCTGGCTTAGTAAGAGAGACAGGTTTCTGAGAACAATCTTTAAGCTATTTCTGCCAGGAACCAGAAGAATGCCATCTCCTCCCATGCCTCATACAGGAGTGGACTGATGTTCATAGCAAGATCAATTTTCTGCCACTGAGCAAAGTGCTTGAAACCTTTGCCTGGCAAGTATGGAAACTGACATTCCCATAAAAATACAGAACTACTTACCTTTCTAGGTAGGTGACAATATTGGGGTTCCTCATTTCCCTCATGACCAGGATTTCTTTCAATACTTCCTTGCAGCGCTGGTGCTGGAGATCAATTTCCTTTACGGCCACCTACAATGACGTTGAAAGCCGTTAGGAACAGACGTTACAAGAGCCTCTTCCTCCGTGCACTCACGGGCCAGGATGCCTTGTCACCTCGGCGAAAAGGGACTCTAAAGCATCAGCCACAATGTGCTAACAGCACTCTCAGCCCTTGCAGACTCCTCCGCGAGGCCTCCTTTACCACTACTGTTATCATTTACACGCGTTTTGCAAGCCAAAGGAATTTTGCTTCTGTGAAATGAAATCAACTTGTGGAAAACAGGTTAGCATTTCTAGGGGATTTGATCAGTGTTTCAGAAACTGCTGCCATTCTTGATTGTGCTCCAAAGTAAATGCACCAATCCATTACAGAGAAAATGCTGTCTGACAAAGAACAACTCCAAGGCAACTCAAAGGAAAGTTAACATCCTAGCACATCCTAACTTCTTCTGGATTTTGCATCTCTGAAGAACATTCCTCAACACGGTTTAGATGTGTAATTATTGAGTGTGTTAAAAAATGAAGAATCCTTTCTGTGGACCACTACTGATGCACTCCAGGTGATAAGCAGGGCTTAGGGCTTTCAGACTCCTTGTAGACATCCCTCCAAGTGCAGTTGCTGAGCACAGCACTGCAGGTGGGTAAGGAGCCACCAGGAAGATGGAGTTGTATTTGCTGAGAGCCAGAAAGGAGAATTCAGGACTCTGAATGTTTAGCCCCAAAGAGCATGGGACTCTCCAACTGACATCAGCATGTCAGTTCAGTACAAATAGCATCTCTGTAATGGAATGTCAGCAACAAAGGACCAACACAAGGCGGTATTACTTAAGGCTCTTCATCAGCTTCTTCTCACTGATCCGTGTGCGAGTGTCTGTGTGTGTGTGAGACCCAGGCTCCCCAGGACTGAAAGGCAAAACTGCGCTCCAGACAAGGCCTTTCCTTCTTTAGATCTTTTCAAAGGGTACCTCGTGATGGGAAACAACGACAAATCCTATCTGTGTCTGAACCGCGGCATAAGAGGAATTGGGCCAGAATGACGGCTGCTACCATCAGCTAATCTCTGCACACTTATCCAGGCAGTCCAAGATAGCATGGCCTTCTTGGAAAGACACCACTGCCATCCTCACACTGATTCAGAATGCGAGACAAAGTCTGTCCAAAATGCATTTTTCAGCCTGCCTCTAGGCAGCCTTTGCAGCAAAGACAGGTAACACAACGCTCTGGCCACAGATCACATCCCAAGGGAAAGCGCTCAAGAGCTGCAAAATCTGCAAGGGCTGTTGGCACTTACCGCTTGTCCTGTGGCAGCGTCCAAGGCCTTATAAACGGTTCCAAAACCCCTAGGAACAGAACAGCAGCAAGAACAGAGAAGCTGTTCAGTGCTGAGAAGCAAAAGGCAGCCCAGGCAGGAGCTCTCTGCTGCCTGGAGTGTCCCTCAAACACCAGCCTTTGTCTACCCTTCAGACAATACCACAGCAGCCCAGCAACCCTCTGCCATGCAGCTTGTCCAAGAGCAAAGCTGGGTCCAACAGGAAGAAAAAAGAGCTGCTACAAATCTCAAATGTACACACCAGACTATGGATGTGAGGGTTTGCTTTGCCTCTTCCTTTTTGTGCTTGTGTGTGTGGTGTGCCTTTCCAAGCAATGAAACACACAGAGTCCTCTTGGACTCAGAGCTCTCTTTTGATTCTGTCTGCCAAACTCAGGCAGCACCACACAGCCTGTCTTATTGTCCTGAGCACTGAAAGTTGTGTTCAGCAAAATATTGGAAAGAAATTCTGCTGAGAGCTGCTGTCTGACGGCTGTCAGGTGGGAAGCTGCTCTCTCAGTTTTTTCTTCCTTCAGTTGTGGGGCCATATTATTTGGAATCATGCAAAACCATGTCTGCTGGGAAAATAAGGAATCTCGTGCCACACACTTGAGGGACAGGCAAGTGCCTCCTTGAGGCAGGCAAGACATTGGTTGCCAGCATGCAGTTATCTTTGCTGATGCCTTGTGACCAGTACTGAGACAGGGACAATCTAAAGCCAGGGTCTGAAGATGCTTGCAGCTTGCCTGACTTCCCTCTGGATATTCCAGCAGCCACCTACGTGACCCATGGTTCTGGAGGAGTAAGCGTGGCTGAACTCACCCTCTGCCAATAATTTTCCATCCAGTGTATTTCTCTTCTGGATCTGCCACGCTCACCACACTCCCTGAAAGAAAGAAAATGCAAGAAGCAAACTTCAAAACAGAGATCCTGACTTCCAGTGGATCAGAATCTCAGCTCCACTTTCTGCGGCGCGGAGCAATTTCTGGTCGCTTGGCTAGCAACAGTGTCAACAAGAACAACAACAAGAGCAGCCGCAGTAAGAAGACAGGCAGCTCTGTAACACACGTGGCCTGCACAGAGTCTGATTCTGCACACTCCTTTGAAGAGGAGACTAAGCCCACGGAGAAAGCGTCAGAGCAGACAGAGACCAGAAGAGAACTGGCACCGTGGCAAGTGGTTGTGGTCCACAAAGGGGAAGGAGGGCTGAAAAATCAGGACCCTTCCTTGTTGTGGGAGATAACACTCTCTTGTGAGGTTCAACTAAAGGTTTCATAATTCCAAGATTTCAATGCACCCTGCGATCTGGGATGAAGTTTTATCAACAGCTGCTTTTTGCAGAGCTGAAGGAATATTGCAAAGTGAAATCCAGGAGAGGAGGGGATTTCCTCTACCTCTCAGCAGTTTGCCTGAAGAATGCCTTGACATTTTCAGAGAACAGCAGCTCATGCTGTGTGCTACATCCAAGAACAATGGCTGTAAGAATTAGGACCCTCTTCTTTTATGAGCAGGCTAAGTTCTGAAGATGATTTTGCCCATTCCCCATTTAGTGAAGAACAACAAGTCCATGTCTTCAGCCTGGGCTGCAGCAGTCACTAGCACTGCCCTCGGCCCCTTGGACACCAGCCACGTGCCCCATCTTCCCAAAGGGCACAGCCCAGACGGGTAACAAGGACAGCGCCGCTCCTCAGGCGCTGCCGTGGCTCAGACACCTGCACAAACGAGATGCTGATCCTCTGACGAGTCCAGGCCAAGCTGCAGCAACGCGGTGGCTGCTGAAACCTCACAGCTAAGGAAGGCTCCAGCCCCTGCAGCCACAGCAGCCATCAGTGGCAGGGCAGGTATGACAAAAACCTGGGCAGAGCCCACAAATGGCCTCTGACAGGCACTGTGAAGAAGCCAGAGCCAGACTCAGCACTGCTACAAGCTGTTGACCCCACTCGAGACAGAACATGGGTGTCATTGAGTTCAGAGCCAAGGAGGAGTCGATCCATTCACCTCTTGTCCCTACAGCTGATGGCCGACACTGAGTAAACTGGGCTCTGTTCTGTACCTGCCAGCTTCTTATTCTCTGACAGCACTGCACCGGCAGCTATGACCAGTTGCAAGGAGCAACTGAGTTGTACTGCAGAGTCACCAAGGCCTTGCTGTGCTTTCCAAGAGTGCAGGGATTGAGGCCAATCCTTAGTATCCCAAGAGTATTCACCGGCTGGGCTTTAGCCCTGACAAAGTGCCTTGTACTGGAGGAACATGCAGCAGAGGGGATGCAGGCTTCATCCCGAGAATTGCCTGCAGGGCAGTTTTATCTGGCCCTGCCACACAGAAATGTCTCTTGATGCGTCTCCCTAGGCATACAACTGAACTATCCAAGGGGGATTGGAAAATCAAATTGTGTTTTTCTTTGTTGGCTGCACTTTGAAAACACCTCTTGCTCTCTGATTCCCAGGGATTGTTCTAAGAATACAATTTCTTAACATTTGGGGTGTGCTGAAAAGACCCCTTCCTCTGTTGTTTTGCTATCACCTGATGCTCCTTCCAAGGAGGTCACACTAACAAAAATGAAGAATTTTTATCCAAGCAAACTGTAGAAGGAATAGTGGAAGTCATGAAAACACCACCAGTATGAAACCAGCCCCACAGCCAAATTTTTTCTCTGAAGTGTTTTGTCTCCAAATGCAGTCTAAAGGCAATCTAGGAAGCCAACTATTATGATCAATGTGGCCTGACCAGCACACACAAGCTGACTCAGTCGTTGGCTAGGTTGCAGCCTTCTGCTGCTCCGGAAACAATCCCTGCTTTTGCCTTTAGTGCGCATGGAACCTCAGGCAAAGGCCACCCACACCCAGCTGCCCTCAAAGGCAAAAGGAGTGCCCCAAAATGCTCCCTGGCTGCCTCCAAGCACAACAATGGCTCCTGTAGGGAGTCCAGAATGTCTCCCCGACACCAGAGTCAGGAGGAAGAGGTGCTACAGCTCATGCTGAGGCACACACCCCATAATACACTGCTGGATTGCACAAGGAATCCCCAGGACCTACTCAGCAGCCTCAGGCACTGCTTCTCGCTCTCCTGGAAGGAGCGGGGTGAGCTGCTCCTGCTCGAGTTCTCAGGCTGCGGAGGGGAGTCTTCTTCGGAGGCTGCTGCTGCAGCGGCGCCTTCAAGGGCAGAGCCCTCGTTCATCTGGGACAAGAAATTTGTTTGTGTCAGAAGTGTGGCTGGCAGAGATGCCCCTGACAGCACATTCCACAGGCATGCCATCAGGAACAACACTGGTGTTTGGCTGCACAAGTCAAAGCCAAACAAGCAGAGACTACAGCTTGTCACAGCCAGCCATAGTAGAGATGGTGAAAGGGAAAGAACACCTTAAAATTTCACCCTGTTCTGAGACCTGCACCATGGAAAGGGACAACTTGTTCAGAATGTGCATGGGTCACCACGTTCACCTGAGCAAACTCCTCAATAAACAAAGTGGGCACTAAGAAGCCAGCAGAAATACATTCACAGGATTGCTGGCCCACCAGCCAAAGCACTAGCTTTGATGCCCAGGGCAGCAAAGCTGAGCTTCAGTGGCCCAGTAAGTGTCGTGCTGGCGAGCTGCAATGCAGACCACAGAGCATGGCCGTCAGGGGCCTCGCCCCCATCCACCTGCTGCTCTGCAGGGGAAAGGTGAGAAGAGCAGAGACCACTTGTTGCATGACTGCAGTGCCTACTGCTCTTTCACTCACCTGCCTTTGTTCTGCCAGCCTGTACTGCAGGCTTCTCCACCCAGCTCTCACTCTTTCATCTCAACTCTTCTTCCTGGTGCACAGCGCTGGAGCCTGCCCGGCTCTGTGCTCCCAGTGCCTGCAGTAGTCCTTGCCTCCCCTTTCCTGAGATGTCCAGCTCATGCCTCCATCACTGCCCTTCCCTTGCAGCCTGCCTGGTCAGGCTCACCTGCCCATTCAGACACTCCTCATTCAGCTGCTGCCTCAGCTGCTGCAGCTGCTGCCGCCTTTGCTCTAGCTCCCATTGCAGCTGGTGCACCTTGACTAAGAGAGCAGCATTCTGACCCTGGAGCTGCACAGGAACAAAGAGAAGACGCCTTTTAACGTCCCACACACCACTCGTGTGGCAAGCAAGATTGAGGTGCACACGCTTTCCAAAAACACTTTGTTCTCCTCCTCATGTTTACCACGGGCCGGCTAAGAGGCAGTCCCGCTCAGACAGACAGTGTCCAGACAAGCAGTGCCCATAAGGAGCCCAGGGGAGACCAAAGCAACACACAAACTCTCTTTTCACACTCTGTGCTGCCTCTTGACTGGCTCTGGTTCCTATCTTTTCTTATTCGGGTTGCCTGATGGCAACATCCTGCTTCATCTCAAGCAGCCTTTTCTCCTGCTCCCTCTGTACCTCTGCCAGGAAGCTTTCCCGTTCCTCCAGCATCGCCTGCGCCTCCAAGTGCTGCCGTTCCAGACATTGCTTCTGATGAGAGGAAGAGACACTTCCAGATGAAGTCCCAGCCGTGCTCCCCAAAGAAAAAATGACAGCTTCATCCCTCCCACAAGCCCCCTCCCTGAAGAGTCCCCAGTAGTGGCTTTGTGCCCTCCAGCACTTCTAACCAGGAACTTTACAGGAGGGTCAGCAGGTGGAAGGAAAGGAGATTCCGCCTTCCTTCCCCACTCTGAAGGCTGCCCGTTTCCTAGCCCCTGTCTGCTCAGGATTTCTGCCTGCTCTCACAGGCTGTGTTCTCAAAGTGCCACAGCCCTTTGATCAAGGAAAACCTGCAGGTGGACTGCAGGATGAGGAGGAAGCCAGCACCCCGATGCCCTAGTCACAGGACAGGCCACCAGCTGGAATACCAGCAACACGGGGCCTGTTGCGTATGCTTCGAGCCCAAAGGGGAGACTCTCTGTCCACCGTGGAAGGACAGAATGCAAGGAACCCAGTTGCTGGGGCAGCAGAGTGCAGCAAGGTCAGCAGCCGTCTGCTGCATGGCACGAGGCTGTGGGCAAGATCCTTCGCTGCCATGCTTTGGGTGGTGACCATCCAGCTCTCTGGGGAACTTGGCTTATACCCAGCCTGAAACCGTGGCTGCAGGTACTATCCTGGCACCATCGTCTTGGTCTTCACAGGCTTTCTAGTCGGAGCCCTTGAAGCCCTCTGCTGCCTGGCCCAGCAATGTGTAGCCTACAGCAGATGCTTGCAGCCATGTCACCCAGGCTGCTCTTCTGCTAAGCCAGCCCACCAAGCTTGCCTGAAAACTTCCGGGACGTATTGTCGCTTACCATTTCTTGCTGGAGCTTCCTTTTTTCCTCTTCCTGAGCAGATTGCCAGTGTCTGAGAGCCTTGCAGCACTGCTCTTCTGCCCAGAGGAGCTCTTGAGCCATTTCTTCACACTGCTGCTTGCTGAGAGATCTTACAGCTTGCAGCTCCTGACGGAGGCCCTTCACATCCTCTGCAAACATGACAAACGGCAACAGTCAGAGACTGCACTAGCAGAGACTCTACTGACCTGAAGCCCTTTCAGTTTCAGGCAAGGAGGGACCTGTGCTCAGTTCCTTTCCTCCTCAGGAGCCCTGTGGACAGAGCTGCCTTTGGAGCAACTGCACTAGGCTGGGCCATCACCAGAAACAAAGCACACCAGGCTCTCACCGAGTATCACCTCCTGGGCCCGTGTGGCTGTGCGCACTTGGGCTTCCAGACGGCTCCTGGTGATCTCCAGCTCCGATACGTGCTGCTGAGCCTGCAGCAGGCTGCTTTGCAGGCTCTCCTTCTCTGACCTACAAGGTGTGAAGATGAAGAGAAATTGTTCCTGGCACACAGGGGCAGTTGCTCCAGTTGGACATGCCTTCAGTTACATATCCTGAGCATGGAAAAGGCCGTGCATGGAAACTCAGCTACAGCAAGATTGTTTCTGCTACTTAAAATAGCAAAGCAGCCAACCTCCAGGTGGTTGGCCAGCTTTTCCTCATGACCTAGCCCAGCACAGAAAGGCCAGCTGAGTTTGATCTCAGCAGCCAGTGTTCAAATTGCTGTTGCCGGACACATTCCTCATGGGTGGCTGCGCCCACCAAGTCTCTGCCAACAAGCAAAAGCCCAGCCTGTGCTCAGAGCCCTGAGCTCATCAGCCCTTCCAAGTCACTCTGCAGGGGGACAGAAGCCAGTGTTCTCCTGAACGCTGCCTCCTCAATGTTTACTGCTATTCCTAGTGCACGTAGAGATACTTTGTTTACCAGATGCTCTCAAAGTGACTCAAAGGGACTAAAGGTATGATAGATGGAAGCTCCACCTTCTACAAGTATGAGTAAGAAACCAGAACTAGGTTTTCTCTGAATTAGCAATGTCTTGGAGGAGGGCTGTCAGGTATCCTGCCATTTAAATTACTGGATTTTCATGAACAAGAATGCTTGCTCCCTTGATTTTTGGTAAACTGAGCCAGCAATGCCCGAATGTCTTGACACTCTTTAAGAAGGGAGCTGCCTAAGGACCTTGACAGGTAACAGAGGTGGGTGGACAAGTGCTCAGCAAGAATCCCTGGACATTGTCGAGAAGCCACAAGACCTTTCCCTTCTTCTGCTGCTCCTTGTAAGCAACTTGAGGTTCCTGCACCATAACTGACAAGAGTTATGTCAGAAGGGTCTCAAGATTTTCAGCTCAACCCTGCAGCTTTCACCTGAAGCATCAGCAGCCTACTGATAACCTTCACATGTAAGAGCCTTGAATTCTGGAAATGCCATGTCAAACTACTTGGCAAGGAAAGATTGAAGTTAAGATGCACTGAAGGAGAAACCAAAGCCTGCGGGAAATTCCTGAGATCAGCAAACATCCGCACAGTTTCCCTAGTACTCCTGTCAGTGCCTAGATGGCTTGCTTTGCACTTGGCCCAGGAATGTGCAAGGGGCTCCCAGGCGGGCGCCCAGAAGAGCTTTGACAGCTGGAGCTGTCAGAAAAGTAACACTCAGGTCACAGTATCCTTTTCTTTTTTCTCTTGTCTCTTCACTTCTCAGACAGAGACACATCTGCAGTGCAAACAGGAGGCAGTAAATCCTGACTTAATGCTCACCCCCTTTGTCATTCCAGACCCTCAATAATGTCGCACCCAGGTGCTCCTCCCTGCCCTTACCTGGCCTCTGCCAGCTGCTCTGAAAGGCCTCGTAGGTCCCGCTCCGTGGCTGCCAGTCGGGCTTCCAGGGCAGCGTTCTCTTGTGCCTGCGCCGCCTTCTCTCTGCACAGCCGGGGCAGTGTGTGCCCTTGGCGAGAGAACTCCTGGAGCAGCTTCTCCAGACCCCTGTGGGGTGGCCGCTGCCGGCGGCAAACCTGGAAGTGGAGGGGGCACCATTTTTCAAGGGGAACAACAACAGCACGGTCTCAGTCTTGGCTTGCTGCCAGAAGCAGCCTTTGGGGCGCTCTTGCCAGGGGCAGCTCCCTGTCCCATAAGTGCTGCCTAGGAATAAGGTGAGCGTACCTTTGGCACCGCCAGAGGAACCTCTTCCTTCAGCAGGTTCCTCGGAAGCTGTGGTTCCTCGGCTGTCTCTGCTGCCACTTGCAACACCCTCTCTCGTGAGGAGTGGCGCCTGCTCTCAAATGCAGCCAGCTCCTTCCCTCTACAACAAGGGGACAGACAAGCAAGCCTTTAATTGAAACACAGTCTCCTTGCAAGACCAGCACTACACACCATGTCCCTCACAGGGCGGTCTCAGGGGCTTCCAACAGCCCTCTACTTCCACCTCAAGAGAGTGCTGGCATTCCCTCTCTAGACCACCATCTCTCTTTGTCATTTCTGCAGGTGAAAGAATCACCAGGGAGGAAGTCAAATTAGCTTTCAGAAGCCACAAAACATTTCCAGAAAGCTCAGGTACTCTCAGCTTAGCAGCTTCCTGCCTGCTAGTGCTCCTCTCTGATACAGTGGATACCGGACTTGCAAAAGTTCCTCTTTGGCTAAGAGAGGCCTGGTAAGTCCAGATGAGCACTCCTACAATTACTCTTGCTTTCACTAGCCCAACAAGGAAAGAGCCCGCAAGCTATAGCCTGGCGAGAACGTGGGTACAAATTTCCAATCCAATAATCAAAGGATCCCAAGATGGTTTAGCCTGGCAGGAACCCCAGGGAGCCTCTAGGACCATCTTCAGCTCCAAGCACTTGGAGTCAGCTATGGCATCTGGACTGGCCGCTCAAGGCCCTATCCAGCTGGAGTTTCCAAATTTCCAAGGGTGGAATCTGCACAAGCTCTTTGAGGCACTTGTTCTGCTGCCTCTGCAGTTCAAAGGTTTCCTTTCCATAAACCCAGCCTGAAACCTCCCTTGCTTTTCCTCTGGTCCAGTTCAGCATACTTTTTGTCAAGGTTGGAGAAGTGAGTCCCAGGAGGCAGCCAGACCTGCCCACAGATTGCCTTCCCCTGTCTATGCTGAGCAAGTCAAACCATGAGAAAGCCAAATTTCTTCTCTGACTCTCAACCTCCTGAAGCCCAGCAATGCCCAACCCTGCTCAGAGAAAGCGAGAAAGCTTAACACACACCTGAACTCCTGGGCACTGCACACTCTATCTGTGCTCTGCTCCCTCTCTGCCTTTCCCGCCTGGGCCGAGGAGTTCTGAGAGGCAAGAAGCTCTCCTAGCGGGGCCTGCAAGGAATGGACAAAGAAAAAGGAAAACAAGCAATAAGGAGCAGGAAAGTTGGCTCCTGAGAGCTGCAAGAAGCAACAAGCAGCCACACAGCTCACCTGAAGGCAAAAGCTGTTGTGTGCGGCTGTTGATGTGGGTAACCAACTAAGCCTGTGTTGCTTTGAATGTCTCAGAATGGAAGCAGGGACCAGTTCCCTGCTCAGCTCTGGTCAAAAGGCTTCCCCTCAGGATTTCAAGCATTAGGGAGCAGCCAATAGGAACTGCATTCCAGCCCTTCAGACACAGACCTTGTCTCTGCCATGCAGAGCTGCTCAGCATTCTCAGCAAACTTGGGTCATGTCAAAGTTAAGGGTGTAGTCAAAGCAGAGACTGTAGCTCCTTAGACAGTGCTTGGAGATGGGCAAGTCCCTGCAGCAACGGTGGCTCCTGTGTTCCTCACAAGGCTGTGAACTGCGCCTTGGCACCGCTCTCTCTGCTGGCAGCAGGGAGCCTGCACAGACACTGTGCACAAGGGGCTCACTTTCTCACCAGCAGTACAAAAGGACATCACGCTACAGCTAGTTTGACACCAAGGCAAGTTCACAGTCCCTGTCAGAATGGCAGGAAAATGATGCCTGCATGTGAGAGTTCAGACCCCATTTCCTACGTGTCAGTGGCTGGGCTGAAGCGCTAGGTCATGGCAGAACTCCAGGCCTCAGCATCTTCAGCCACAAAGAGCAAGTGCTGCCTGCTCAGAAACTTGCCGCTCTGCACTGCACCAAAGCTTTGCACTGAAGCAACCAAAGCTGCCACTGATTGCTGCAGGATGCTCAGGCCTGGACTGACAACACAGTTGGTGGTTTGTTGTCCTTTGCCTCCCCTTTACCCTGTGGTGGAAGAGAGCGAGCCAGAGCAGGTTCTGCTGCTGCGGCTGCTACTGTGGTGCTCTGCAGACAGAGAGCAGCATGAGGGACAGGCAGTAAGCTGTCATAGAGAACCTTATTTCTCCTGAGCTCTATCACCAGTGGTCCTAGTGAGAAGCCATGAATTTCACTACAAATGGGATCCTCAGTCACTAATACTCATTTCAATTGGGCTGATGAGACTAATGTTTCAACAGGACTCCATGTGCTTCTGAAGGAGATATTTTAGCCAGGCTACAATCAGCATGTAGCTTTCTGTCTGCAAAACCTAGTTTCATTAGTTACATTAGTTAAAGCCTCTTCAACGGAAAAGGAATAAACTGAGGGAATTGTTTTGGTGGTGCTCATGCAGACGTGCACTGGTGTGGACTTTCCTTTGGCCTGCCAGCCTGGCACTCAACTACAGCAGGCCAAGCCGGCAGCTTGCTGCATAATCCTCAGGCACCAGGAATGTCAAGGGTGCCCGTCCCACTCACCGAACCGTAGACTTGACTCCTTCCACCTCTGAGGCGACCTGCCGCGGCAAGAGAGAACAAACCAGGTGCTGTTACAAGACTGCTGGTGCTGAGGAATCCCACAGAACCAGGCCAGCCAAGCAGAGAGCATTTTCCTTTCACAACCTCCCTACCGGGAGCAGCAGTTCTGTAGCCCAGCAAGCAGGACTGCAGGCCACTATCCTAGGCTGCGTCTACCTTTTGCTCGGCTTTGCCACTAAGGAACTAGAAACTTGGGGCCGGGAAGATGCAAATTGCTCCTTAGCAGTCACTGCCTGCATTGGAGATCATTGTCCCCCCTACAACTAAAGCAGCTTCCTTATCTTCTCCTTCCTGCACTTCCTTTTCTTTTTGTAAATTGCATGCAGCATGTGCCACGAGGTTGCTGTAAACAATTCCCCACAAAAGCTTCCACTGAACCCCTCTTGGCGCTTGCAGCTTTGTTTGGACACAGCACAGGCCCAGCTCTGGGGTTCAGGAGCCCACACTATCTGCTCAGCAGTTTGCCCTTCAGTGCAAAGCCAATCCCTCTTGTAGCGCACAGAGGGGGGCCAGTTAGACAGGCACATCCTTTAAGGAGGGAATGCAGAAAAAGGATGCCTTCCTTAAGTTCCTTTTAAAAACGGCTCAGTTTTTAGAAGGACGCCTGCACAACTCTTCCAGTCTGCATTTTGGAAGTTGTCCACACCCTGCTGGACAAGGGACACCCCCTTTTTGGCTGAAACTGTTGCCAGGAGCTTTACCAAAGTTATGGCATCTGCATGGCACTTTTCTTTCATTGTTCTGCCCCCAAGGAAAAAACTTCTACTTACGTCTCAGACCGTTAACAATTTTGCGGGCTGATATCGCTGAAAAAGCCCTGCTGACTGCTCTACGGACTCGCTCCATCGTTTCAGCAGGGCTGCTTCAGTCGTTGGGCCGTAAAACAAAAATGGAAGAAAAACCCACTTGCACAAGTCCCCAGACTGTGCAAGGAAAAGAGGAAAAAAGGAGACCCGCGGCACTCTGCGGACTGTACAAACACAAAGTGACAAACAAAAGACACCTGCACAAGTCTGCAGACCGTACAACAAGAAAAGGAAAAGAAAAGGACACCTGTAGGTGTCTGCAGACCCTACAACCGCAGGGGAAACAAAAGGATGCCTAGACGAGTCTGCCGACTCGTACAACGGCAGGAAAAGAAAAAGACTCCCTCTTCAGGGCACAGACTGTTGCCAGAGAACTCCTCTGTACAGGATCCTCCTGCAACGAGAACGCCAAGAGCTGTTCTGGACGCTGAGGCCTTGCGTGCACCAGGGCAACCTCCTGATGACCACGCTGTGACGTGGCAGCTCTGCACTGACATCACAATAGCAGCAGCTCTGGGTTGCTCTGTGAATTCATGCATAGCAACCAAACCTTCTCTACAGCTAACACAAAAGAGAGCCTGGAAAGTTCTCCTCTGTCCCAAAGCAGCACAATCCTCTCCTTCAGTCCATAACCCGTAGCTCAAAGGATCCCAAAGTAACACAAAGCAGGCACCAAGCACACACACTCAGCACTTTGGCCACCAATGCTTCTGACTAAAACAAGCAATCCTTGCTTCAACTCAGTGGATAAAATCACGCCTTGGTAATATCCCTGAGAGTTCCCTAAATTGGAATGCCTGTCCTTCCTGCCCATTTACTGCATGGCTAACATCTACCAGAAAACTCTAGGGCTTGCTCAAGGAAGAACAACACCTTAGTGGGGAAAATAACCTGAGGAACAAACTACCCATAGGTGTTTGCATGGCACTGGAACAGCGTTGGTGTTGTCAATATGACAGGGACACCTCCTCTGCACGGGGCAGTGCCCGTGTCCTCGGCATGGCAGGGAGTGCCCTTGGAGCAGCCCTCACTCTGTGGGTGCACACATGGGCGCATTTGCCCCTTCTGTCCAGCTCCCAAGGCAGCTCTGCTCCTGAAAAAGTTCTCTGTCCAACACTGAAGGCACTCCTGGTGCCTTTGCAGAACCCCACTCCCTTCAGCTTGTGGGAAATGGGCAAGGTCAGATTCCTCCATGGAAGTGGCTTTTAAGTCTCTATCCTGCCCACAGTGCATACTGCATAGCACTCCATTTTTCAGTCCTTTGCTGCACTCTCCTTTCTGGCCTGCAGGAGCTTAGTAGATTGATGTGCTTTTCCTGGGCCAACTTAGTTTTTCCTTCCTGGATGGCACAGCTCACAGAACTGCAAACTCCATGTCTGCTGGGGATGGCTGCAACCACCAAATGGGGCAAACGATCCAAAGTTCAGGTTTGGTGCAATGCTCCGCTGTCATTGCATTCTAGACTTCCCCACAATATGCCACAGGAAGGAGCAAACAGGTGCCAGTGCCATGGGGAACAGGAGAAGGCCGCAGGTCAGGAACAGGGGCTCAGCCCATGGCTACAGGAAGCAGAGGAATTTGCAAGGCAGGTGAGTGCTGGGGATGCTGGAGGCCTGCCAAGCTGCCTGCTCTTGTCTTGCTGCTGAAAGCCTGAACTGCAGTGCTCTTGAGAACAACACCTAAATCCCACCGCAATCAGCATTTCTTACAGAGATTGGCATGTGCTGAGGAACGATTTACACTGCTCATCCTCTTGGCAGCTAACCCAGGCCATGTTTTAGATAGGACGGACCTAAGTGAGTCTCTGGAGCTTCCTGCAAGGAACAAAGCCCTGTGACAGCAAGCAGCATTCCCAGGCTGCTCCCACGGGGAAAATCCCCACAAGCTGAAGACTGTGGATAAAGGGGTGACTGTGATTTTGAGCTACGTGTGCCTGCAATGGCAAGGTGCTGGACATGAAGGTAAGGGGCACAAAGTGCCCTCATGTCCTATTCCTGCATCTTACTGGGAACCAGAGGAATCTGGCCTCCGCCTGTGAGGAACTGGGCCTGGGAACTAATGCTGCCTTTCTGGTTTGGCTTTTGTAGATTTTTGTTTTGGACAGCAGCTCTTTGCAACATCAGCTGAGCCGGCCTCCAGCCTGGCTGATTGGACCCAGTCAGCAAAGGCCTTGCAGGAAGCCTGGAGAGGAGGCAGCGGTGCTTCAGGAGGATTTGTGCTGGGCCAGCACAGCCAACGTAGGACTGGCAATCAAAAGGCCTAAATCCTGAACTCCACGGGAGCATTCCCTTGCTGGTCAGCCTGCGCTGAAGCTGTGCATTGTCGCGGCGCTGTGCATTTCCCTGCCGCTGTGCTTTGCCCTGGCATTGTGCTTTGCCCTGCCGCTGTGCATTTCCCTGGCACTGTGCTTTGCCCTGGCGCTGTGCTTTGCCCTGGCACTGTGCCTTGCCTTGGCGCCGTGCTTTGCTCTGGAGCTATGCTTTGCCCTTCTGCTCTGCATTGCCCTGGCGTTGTGCTCTGCCCTGGCACTGTGCTTTGCCCTGGCACTGTGCTTTGCCTTGGTGCTGTGCTTTGCCCTGGCACTGTGCTTTGCCTTGGTGCTGTGCTTTGCCCTGGCACTGTGCATTGCCCTGGCACTGTGCTTTGCCCTGGCACTGTGCTTTGCCTTGGTGCTGTGCTTTGCCCTGGCGTAGCCGCCCGAGGCTCTCCCCCCTCACAGAGGGGCCCCGCCCCGCCCCGGGCAACCCCTGGCGGCTGCCCCACCCCCCGCCCGCCCCGCGCAGGGGCGCTCCCTTCCCATGGCGCCGCCCAGCGTCAGCACCCCCTCACTGCAGGCACAGAGAGGGACCGGGCCCTGCTGCTCCTCCTGGCACTTGGGTCCCTCCTTTCCAACAGAGAAGACCTCAAGGGAGGCATTTTCCAACTGTGTCCCTCTGCTTTATTTTTGGAAGGTGGAACTCTGCCCTGAAGGTGGCCCTAATGCATCCATAAGTGCTGGAGCAGGAAAAGTCCCCTTTGTTCTCCCACCGGTTGTCATTACTGGCTCAAAAGCACCGCCCAGCTTTGGAAGGAGAAACAGCCCGTGACACAGTCGTGCTATCCCTCCCCTTCCAAAGGCTCTGTAAATCTTCAGTGTCCACATCAGTAGGAATAAAGGGATCATGGTCGGGTTTCAAATTTTTGCATTTCAGAGGCTTTAATGAGATAAAAGTTGTGATGTTCCCAGAGAAGATTTCTTGCTTTTTGCAGCCAGGGTGAAATGTCTCGTTCAGAAGCAGACCTAGAACTGTCTAATGTGTCTCCTGAGCCTGTCTGACGATTGTTTTAAAGACACAGATTTCAATGTCTTTCAAAATTTGCTATTTCTCCTCAGGAGAGTTGGTGATAGAGCTCAGGAGAAATAAGGTTCTCTATGACAGCTTACTGCCTGTCCCTCATGCTGCTCTCTGTCTGCAGAGCACCACAGTAGCAGCCGCAGCAGCAGAACCTGCTCTGGCTCGCTCTCTTCCACCAGAGGGTAAAGGGGAGGCAAAGGACAGCAAACCACCAACTGTGTTGTCAGTCCAGGCCTGAGCATCCTGCAGCAATCAGTGGCAGCTTTGGTTGCTTCAGTGCAAAGCTTTGGAGTGCAGAGCGGCAAGTTTCTGAGCAGGCAGCACTTGCTCTTTGTGGCTGAAGATGCTGAGGCCTGGAGTTCTGCCATGACCTAGCGCTTCAGCCCAGCCACTGACACGTGGGAAATGGGGTCTGAACTCTCACATGCAGTGAGTGCTCAGGCACCCTGCTCTTCTTTCCCTCTGAGTTTCACTGCAGAGGAGCAAGTTTTCTTCCCTGTAGTTGCAGAAGCTCAGGGTTCTCACTTCTTGACAAATCTGTGATGCAAAGGGCCTTGTTAAGAAGATCAAAAGCACAGGGAATGTATTAGAAATTCTTACAAAAAGTAACCTTTCTTACAGATAAAGATAAGCAAGTCATTCCCTGCATTTATCTAAATGCAGAAGTTGTATAATTATCTAAACTGAACACAGAAACAAACTACCTCTGTCAGACCATCTTCATATTCCAGATCACTTTCAAGATGTAGATTGAGTTGTTTGAATGATTAGTGCTCAACTCTGCCTTTCTGGCTGAAGGCTCTGGAGCTCCTTTCTGAGTTCATCCAGGGTGGTATTCCCTAACAATTCCTGGTACCACCTCCTGCTTTCTTAGGGCACAATAGTCTAAATGAAAACCTAGCCAATGGCATAACTCTCGAGTCCATAAGGAAATCATTGGACAAGTTGTCAAGTTCTCAAACCAATTGTCCTGCTGCAAGAGTCCTGTTGCACACAAGAGTGTTGAAAGCCAAGAGAAGCTGCAATTGGTGGTGCATCTTGTGACAGAAGCTCAACCTAGCTCTCCAATAAAGAGAAGAGCTTGAAACGAGCAAACATGAGTGTGGAAAAGATTCTTGGAAAGCTGAAACAGCTTTCCCAAAGTGCAATGAAAATGGAAAGAATCCAAGATGTCCACATGTAGGAGTTCCTTTACTGATATGCTCCCCTTTTCCATGTTGCACGAGTTCTACATGGCATAAATTCCAAATCCATCTTACCGCTAAGATCCATGACTCAGCAAGTTTTACACTCTCAATCATTAGCTACACACAATTTGCCTTCCTTTGTTTTCCTTTGAAGCAATGCTGGGAACACAAGACACATGCAAATGTAAGACCTTTGAGTACAGTGTGAGCTTTGGTCGAGTGTGAGTTCTAGAAACAGGGAATAGGCTCTGATAGGATTTTACCCTCAGCAGTGACAATACACAGCAGCAACAAAGGTTTTTTGTGTGACGTTGTGCAGAGGTCAAGACTCTTTGTCTTAGATGAACATGGCAAAGTTGACATGTTTAAACAGACTTGGGATGCAACCTGGTTTGGTTTACTGTCTGTGTCACTAAAGAGCAGGAGAAATAAACCAGCCAGAGTTTCTTTGCAGAGAAGACCTTTGCTTCAGTGTGAAAGTATTGGGAAGGGAGGAGGGAGATGGGTGAGAGTTGAGCTGCTGTATTGGACTGGCATCCAAACCACGGCAAGAATAGGGTTTAATTATTTTCTTTTAATCCTATCCACACTCTCCGATTCTCACCTGGAACTGGACAAGAAAACACGAACAGCCCCGGCGACGAGAACACAGCACCGGGGGCGCGGTCCCCTCTCCCCACCCCGAGCGGTCGGGGGAGCAGTGCTGCCCCGCAGGGGCTGGATTTCTCCCTCCTCATCTGCTGCTTTGCATTTCCGGGCGGCCGGCTCTTCCTGGCACTGGCAGGCTCCTCATTCAGGGCTTATGCTCCACGGGAAAGTCCAGACAGCGCTCTACGTGGGAGGAAGAGATGGCGGCGCGGCGTGAGTGGGTGGGATGAGGCCCGGGGGATGCGAGCACCGGGGGAAAGCTGCAGGGTTGCCAGAAATAACAGTTATGCTGTGAAGTAGTGAAGAAGAAGCTAAACGACAAGGCGATTTTGGCGTCGGCGCGGGAGGCAGAGAGAGCTGCTCCGTGACTCCAGCCGAGCCCGGTTCGGCCCTGGAGCGAAGTGGCCAGCGCTGCCCCGGGGCGCGCGGGGCTGAACGGGGAACGGACAAACGGGGAACGGACAAGCGGTCGCTGCACTTCAGCGACAGCAGCGGCAGCAGCTCTGCTGACCCTCTGCCTCTCTTGCTCCAGCTCCTTCTGTCCCTCTCCCGCTGCGGCGCACAATCCTTATCGACCCCCTTCTTTCCCGGTCTCTCTGTCCACCTGCCGGGCCGAACCACGCCTCCGGTCCGCCCCGGCCTCGGGCGGGACTGCATCCCCACTAGACCGGGGCTCCCGCAGCGGTCTCGCCTTCGGCCGGCCCTCGCCGTACTGTCTGTGCCGCTGCTGCGCGGGGGGGCATCGGTAGCTGGGCCTCGGGCCGCATGGCCATCCCTTGGGCTCGCCTGTGCCAGCTCCGGTTACGCCTCCCGCCTCGACCGTGGCTTGTCTCGGGGGGGGGGCGGAGGACACTCGGAGCACGGCTGCTCCCGCCGCCTGCGTTACGGGTTCCCCCGGCCTGGGCCACGGCAGCATTGCAGCTACCGACCCCGAGCTGCTGGTGCCCCATTCAGACAGAGCTGCCTGTCCTGGGACACTTGAGGGGCGGTCGGGGGCCGTTCCTGGACCCGGGCCCAGCGCCGCCAGCCGCGTTTGGCCCCAGGGAAGGCGCAGGAGGCCCTGCAGGGGTGAAACCGGCTGGACTCTCTGCTGGGGCCTGGCGGCTTCAGCAGCGTCTGCAAGGGGACGTGCCTGGAGCCCAGCGCCCCGGTGAGTGGGGGTCTGGTGGGGGGCAGAGGAGGGTGAGGGGGAAGGAGGATGGGGCTCGGCAGAGCGGGCGGGAAGCTCAGCCCGCTGCTCCCCTTGGCTAGCAGGTGGCCGTCAAATGTGTGTCAGGGGATTGCACCCATCTTTGGGGTGAGCTGGTGGGGGAGTGGGGTCAGCAGCAGAAACCGGGGTGTGCTGGGCGGGATAAGCTGAGGCTCGGCAGGCTGGAAGCCGCCAGGACGCCTCGAGGGAGAGCAAAGGGAGATTAGCAGAGGGCACAGAGCATCCCAGTTTGGCTGAGAGCTTCCAGACCCCTGGCACGGCATCAGCCCCACTGACAGCATCGTGGTCTTCCCACAGCCCAACAGCACCTGCGTTCCCCAGATCAAACTGCTGGGCTAGGTGTCCACTGGGTTGCATGGTGTTGTCCAGCTCCTTGATAGGTTTGAGCTCTGCAGAAATTCTTGTTGGTGATGAAGCGCCCAGAGCGATCGCAGGACCTCTTTGATTTCATTCGTGTGTGGGCGTTCCTGTCGGCAGACTGCTGCAGGGGCTGTTCTGCCATGTGCTGGAGGCTGTGAGGCACTGCAGCAGCTGCGAGGTCCTGCACAGAGACCTCAAAGCTGACAACATCCTCCTCCACCTGGCCAGCGGACAGGCAAAACTGATGGACTTTGCCTGTGGCACCTACCTCCAAGTCTGCACACAATTTGTAGGTGAGCCCACCCAGGGCTTTGCTCGCGGTCCTGGCCTTTCATGGATCAACCTTAAACGGCCCAAGCTGGGTGTGGCACTGGACATTCCCCTTTTTGCTGCCAGTCACGGCTACAACCAATGAGCCACAGAGGTGTGCCTGTAATGGTCAAGGAAGGGATTCTTCCAAATGGCTTGTGGATGTCTAGGATTTTTCACAGAATCGCAGAATCACAGAAGTTCAAGACTGGAAGAGACCTATAAGATCATCAAGTCCAGCCGATGTTCTAACTGTTCAATTAGATCATGGCAGCAAGTGCCACATCCAGTCTTTTTTTGAATTCTTCAAGGGATGATGACTCCACCACCTCACTGGGTAAATGATTCCAGTATCTGACCACTCTTTCTGTGAAATATTTCCTTCTTAATTCTAACTTACATCTCGCTTGACGCAGCTTGAGACTGTGTCCTCTTGTTCTATCTGTTGTCGCCCGGAGAAAGAGGCCGACCCCCAGCTCACCACAGCCACCCTTCAGGAAGTTGTAGAGAGCGATGAGGTCGCCCCTTAGTCTCCTTTTCTCCAGGCTGAACAACCCCAGCTCCCTCAGTCGCTCTTTGTATGGCTTGTGTTCCAAGCCCCTTATTAGTCTCGTTGCCCTCCTCTGGACACGCTCAAGTAACTCGATGTCCCTCCTAAAGTGAGGGGCCCAGAACTGGATACAATACTCCAAGTGAGGCCTCACCGGTGCCGAGTACAGTGGAAGAATGACCTCTCTGCTCCTGCTGGCCACTCCATTTCTGATACTGGCCAGGATGGCATTGGCCCTCTTGGCTACCTGGGCACACTGCTGGCTCATATTTAATCGACTGTCAACCAGCCCCCCCAGGTCCCTTTCCACCTGGGCACTATCCAGCCATTCCGTCCCCAGCTTATATCGGTGCAGGGGGTTATTGTGGCCGAAGTGCAATACTCGGCACGTGGACTTATTGAAGTTCATCCCGTTTGATTCTGCCCATGCGTCTAACCGTTCCAAGTCTCTCTGGAGAGCCCTACACCCCTCTAGCAGATCCACACTCTTTCCCAATTTAGTGTCATCAGCGAATTTACTAATAAAAGACTCTAAGCCCTCGTCCATATCGTCAATAAAAATATTGAACAGAACTGGCCCCAACACAGACCCCTGAGGGACACCACTAGTGACTGGTCGCCAGCTGGATGTGACACCATTCACCACCACTCTCTGGGCCCGGCCATCCAGCCAGTTCTGAACCCAGCAAAGGGTATTCCTATCCAGACCACGGCCAGCGAGTTTGTCTAGGAGTATGCTATGGGAAACAGTGTCGAAGGCCTTGCTGAAATCCAGAAAAACAACATCTACAGCCTTCCCTGCGTCCACTAGCCGGGTTACCTGATCATAAAAGGTGATCAGGTTAGTCAGACATGATCTACCCCTCCTAAATCCGTGCTGGCTGGGTCTGATACCCTGGCCGTCCTGCAAATTTTGCATGATGGCACGTAATATAAACTGTTCCATTATTTTGCCAGGTATAGAGGTCAGGCTGACTGGTCTGTAATTGCCAGGATCTTCCTTTGCACCTTTTTTGTGAATGGGTATCACACTGGCCAGCTTCCAGTCATCCGGAACTTCACCAGTGATCCATGACTGTTGGTAAATGATAGAGAGTGGCTTTGCAATCTCATTTGCCAGCTCTCTCATTACCCTAGGGTGGATCCCGTCTGGTCCCATAGATTTATGAATATCCAAGGATTTCAATAGTTCTATAACAGCCTCCTCTTGGATAATGTGGGGACCATTCTGTTCCCTAAAACCAACGACCAGCCTAGACGGACGGGAGTCTTGAGGGCAAGTCATCTTCCCATTAAAAACCGAGGCAAAATAGGCATTGAACACTTCTGCCTTCTCCTCGTCTGCAAATACTAACTTCCCACCTTTGTCCAGTAAGGAACAAAGGCTGGTCCTACCTTTCTTCCTACTATTAATATATTTATAAAAACATTTTTTATTATCCTTAACAGCAGTCGCTATCCTGAGTTCAAACTGAGCTTTGGCCTCCCTAATTTTTTTCCTGCATACTCTAGCAGCCCTCTTGAATACTTCCTTGGAGGCCTGACCCTTTTTCCAACTCTGATATGTCCTCTTTTTATTCCTAAGTTCCTCCAAGATCTCCTTTCCCAGCCAGGCTGGACGTTTGCCCCGTAGACTGATCTTTCGGGATACAGGAATGGTTTGTTCCTGCGCCCTCAAGATCTCTGCCTTGAAGTAAGCCCACCCTTCCTGAACTCCTTTATTTTTAAGGGCAGCTTCCCAAGGGACGCTCTGAATTAATCTCTTAAACAGGCCAAAGTCCGCCCTCCGGAAGTCCAATGTACGAGTTATACTGGTGCTCTTCCTAATATCGCCAAGTATTGAAAACTCTATTAATTCATGGTCACTCTGCCCCAAACGACCTCCAACCATCACATCTCCCACCAGCCCATCCCTATTTGTAAATAACAGATCTAATGTAGTCCCTTCCCTGGTGGGTTCATCTACCAGCTGTAACAAAAAGTTATCCTCCATAGATTCTAAGAATTTTCTGGAGTGCCTCTTTACTGCTGTATTAAGTTCCCAGCAGATATCTGGTAGATTAAAATCACCAACAAGAACAAGGGTTGATGATCTAGAAATATTGCACAACTGCTTATAGAATAAATCGTCTACTTCTTCTTCTTGATCGGGTCGACCATAACAGACTCCCAATATGATGTCAGCGTTATTGGCCTTCCCCTTGATTCTTATCCATAAACATTCAACACCTTCTTCCTTTGTTTCAATTTCAATGGCATCGAAGGTTTGCTTAACATAAAGAGCTACGCCACCTCCTCTTCTTCCTTTTCTATCTCTCCTGAAGAGTCTGTATCCAGCCAATGTAGTACTCCAGTTATATGAGTCATCCCACCACGTTTCCGTGATGGCAACTACATCATAGCTTTGCAGTTGTACCATGGCCTCCAGCTCTTCTTGTTTATTGCCCAAACTGCGTGCATTGGTATACATGCACCTCATCTGGGCAACTGAGTTCACCCCTATCTTACGCTTGCAATTCTTGGGCCTGTTTCCAGTTAGCTCAGCTGGTTCCCCTTCCCCCTTCAAGCTTAGTTTAAAGCTCTCTCAATGAGGTCTGCCAGTTCATGAGCTAAAATCCTTTTGCCCTTAACGGAGAGGTGTACCCCATCTGATTCCAGCAAAGAAGATGCTGTAAAAGTTTCGCCATGATCATAAAATCCAAACTTATGTTGATGACACCAACCCTTAAGCCACTTGTTAATGATACGGATTCTTCTGTTTCTTTCATCATTATCCTCCGCCACCAGAGGGACTGAGCACATCACTACCTGTGCTCCTGCCTTGTCAATTACCTGACCCAGTACCTTAAAGTCCTTCCTGATTGCCTTAATGCTCCTCTTCTCGATCTCATCACTGCCAGCCTGAAGTATCAGCAGTGGATAATAATCAGAGGGCTGAATCAGTCCAGGAAGTCTCTCAGTAATATTTTGTACCCGGGCCCCAGGGAGGCAACAAACTTCCCTGTGGGATGGGTCTGGTCGACATACAGGGCCTTCAGTTCCTTTCAGGAGGGAATCACCTACGACAATTACCCTTCTTTTCTTCTTGGTACTAGAGGTAATAATTCGTGTTGCAGGTGAAACATAATTAGGAGGTTCACTAGGCAGACAATTCTCTCCTAAACCATCTAGTTGTATCTCTGGATCCAATATCTCATACCTGTTTTGTAATGGTACTTGGCTGGATGATGGAGGGGGGCAGGTCTTTTCATTTTTACCACCCCGCACAGGGACCCATTTCCACTCCTCTTCATCCACCAAATGCCCTTCTGTCATCTGAGAATGGGAGGCATATAAGTCCTCAGTCTCTTGATTAGTAACCTCCCTTAAAGATGATAGGGCTGAACTCCACCAATCTATCTGCCTTTCACTTTCACTAATACTCCTTAATCTTTCAACTTCCTCCCTAAGCTCAGCCACCATTAGAAGGAGGTCATTCACTTGTTCGCAGCGTAAGCGGTTCTCCTCCACAGCACTCCCTGATGCCACCAATAAACTCAAACATTCTGGGCAGGGGTGGGTCTGTACACTCACGTCCTTTTTGGAGGGCCCAACTTGATCACTTACACCAGCCACAGCTTTTGATCTTGTAGAAACCATTGTTAACAAACACCTCAGAAACAACCAGACGGCAGGGGATTCAAAATCAGGAGGTTCAGGAATCCGGGGATTCAGGAAATCCAAGAGTTTAGGAATCCAAGGATTCCAAAATCCGAGGTTACAGGAGTCCAGGGATTTAAGAATGCAGAGATTTGGAAATTCAAGGATTTAGAAATCCGGGGTTTCAGAGTTCCAGGAGTTCTCCAGCAGCAAGTCGGCACTGCAGAGCTGCTAATGTAGTAACAGAGACTCTTTGAGGGATGCAGAATGCAGGGAAGGGAGCAAAGCACAGCTCCACAGTACAGCTCCACGACACAACTCCACGGCACAGCTCCGAAGCTCACCTCCGCAGCACAGCTCCGCGGCACAGCTACACGGCCTAGCTCCGAGGCCTAGCTCCGCGGCACGGCTCCGCGGCCCAGCTCCGAGGCCCAGCTCCGCGGCACGGCTCTGCGGCACCGCACCGCAGCACAACTCCGCGGCCCAGCTGGGAGGCCCGGCTCCGCGGCACAGCTCCGCGGCACAGCTCCACAGCCCAGCTACGAGGCCCAGCTACGAGGCCCTGCTCCGTGACACAGCTCCGCGGCACAGCTCCGCGGCACAGCTCCGCAGCCCAGCTCCGCGGCCTAGCTATGAGACCCTGTTCCGCAGCACAGATCAGTGCAGGGACATGGTCTTGTCTGCCGTTAAAAAAAAAAAAAAAAAAAAAAAGGTTGGCTCCGAGCTGGCATTGGAGAAAGGAATCCGGAAGTGCTCCTGGTCATGTGCTCCACTTCTCCCATTGATTCACTGCCTCTTTCCTTCCTTTCCTTTGAAAAGCACCTGGAGTGGAGATGTGCTTGGTGGGGGCCCAAGTGATCTGTAGGAGGAATAGTTGAAGTCATGAAACAGTCCTGATACAACACCAGTATGAAACCAGCCCCAAAGCCAATCCATTTCTCTGAAGTGTTTTGTTTCCAGTGACTGCCAACACGTCAGGAGTCTAAAGGGAAACCAGGAAGCCAACTATTCTGATCAATTTGGCCAAATAAGCACACATGCAGCACCCTGCTCCATGGGTCAAAGAATGCACAGGATGTTCCCAGCCGCTTCAGGCGCCTCCTCCGCAGCTGGGAACATCCAGCCGTCTCCCACAGCTCTAGCCCGGCTCTGCTGGTGGCATCCTGTGGGAGCTCCCTCCTCCTGAGACACAGCTCTGGCCCTCCCATTCCCTTCACGCCTGCAATGCCACTCCTGCCTTGCTCAAATCTGCACATCACTAGTGACTTTGTGCCCTCCAGCTATGCTGTCCTAAGCAGAAATTTAGAAGGAGGATGAGCAGATGGGAGAAAAGGAGGTGGCACCTTCTTTTCCCACTCTGTCTCAGTCTGTCTGTTTGCTGGGCCCTCTCTCCTCAGGATTCCTGCCTGTTCTCAGAGGCTCCGTTCTCTACGTGCTGAAGTGGTCCTTGTCATCTCCTCTGCTTCCTGCATTACTTTGCTGCAGGGATGACAGCAATCAGGCTCTCAGAGGAGGCTGAAGAGAGGCTCCGCTAGCTTGAGAAATGGATGCTGCCCAAAGGGAAAAAGAAACCAAAGCAACCAAATTAAAAGAGACCAAGGGAGAAGGAACCAGTATTTTCCAACTGAGCTTCTAACAGGGTCAAGCTGGGTTCTTCTAGGGCCCAGAAACACACAGACAGAAGGGGCAGAGCGCAGATGGACTCAGCTCTGGCTTGCAAGGAGAGCAGTGTCTGCCTTGGCATGCCCCCCTCCTCCTGGCCTGGCTGGCATCTTCCTTCACGGCAGGGAGAGCCGAGGAAGTGGCGCCGTCGCCAGCTGCCTGTCTGCCACAAAAGGTGGCAGCAAAGCTGCAGTGGTTCTCATCTACTTGAGCGGGCCAGGCAGCACGTGAGGCTGGCACAAATCCTGCTCAGCTGTCCCTCTTTGGCTGGCAGAAACCTCTAAGAGTGGGGCAGGAAGGACAAACTGGATGCCCTTGGATGCTCAGTCAGTCCCCCCCAAAGGTCCCACCTTCCCACAGACCAATCTAGAACCGCTTGGCAGGGAGTGCTTATGTTGTCTTCTTCAAGCCCCACTGCAGGCCTCCTTCCCCAGCACTGTAGTACTTCAGTTCCTTTGCTACCAACTAAACCTGAAAACAGCAGCCGAGAGCAAAAGGGGGCCTCAGCAATGACCAGAAGGTGGGAGCTCTCCTCTGAGGAACGGCTGTGAGAATTGGGCTTGTTTAGCTTGCAGAAGGGCAAGGTCTCCAAGGACACCTTTCAATATTTGAAGGGGCTTAGAAGAAAGATGGGGACATATCTCTTAGCAGGGCCAATTGCAACAGAACAAGGGAGAATGGTTTTAAACTAAAAGACAGTCAATTCAGATAGGCTCTAAGGAAGAAACTCCTTATGAGGAGAGTGCTGAAACACTGCCTCAGGCTGCCCAGAGAGCTGGGAGGTGCCCCATCGCTGTCAGCATTCCAGGTCAGGTGAGCTGGAGCTCTGGGCAACCTGATCTATTGGCAGGGGCTTTGGACTAGATGACCTCCACCACTCCCTTCTAACCTTAACTAGTCTTGGATCCTATTTGGTTCTCATTTGAAAAGCAGCCAGAGCAGAGATTACCCTGTGGGGGGCCCATCTGATTCCCTGGAGTTGGGCCGAGGAGCAAACCCAGACAGGGAGCAGCCCCTTTGCCTTGTACCTGCAGAAGTTCCTTAGCAGAGCCTCTCCTGTCCACATCCATCTGCAGGCAGCAGCCCAGAAATTCACACAAGGCAGGGGGTAGGCTGAGCTTGTGCACATCTGGTATGCCTTGCGTGCCTATCAGGTGGTTAGCCTGAAGTGAAAAGAAACACAAGACTCTACGTGATTCTTCCACAGCCTTCAGTGCTCACCTAGACCCCGTCTTTTAAGCCCCAGTCTGCAGTGGCAATTTCTTGCCTAGCAGATGGTTAGAGATGAGCCTTCTTCCCCAAAAGTAGAAAGGCCCCAGTGCAACTCCAGCTATTCCAAGGGGCAACAGGTCTTGCCTTGACAGCTGATGTGAGCTGCAGGGACATTTTTAGAAGTGGACCTTCTTGGAACTCATCCAAGCTGCGGGAATGGGATTTAGTCTAATGGAGACAGACCAGAAGGATACTGAATTCTGAAGCATATTTGCACCTTACCCTGTCACTGGTCTCCCAAACATAAGGAGCCTCTCCTCTGGCCATTTCAATTCCCACGATGCCAAGGGACCAGGTGTCCACTTTGGGACCGTAAGGCTCTTTTCTCACCACCTCGGGTGCCATCCAGCAAGTTGTCCCCACCATCGACCGCCGTTTACTCTGCTCAGGTGTGAGCAGAGCACAGAGGCCAAAATCAGCTGAGGAGAAAAACAAACACTGCTTCAAGTAGGAAACCAAGGAAAAGATTTCCTCACTCTAAGTCTCAGAATGTAGTACTGAATCTAGCTGGAAAAGCAGCTGTGCTCTCTTTCCTCAGGGCTGCAGCCAAGGAAACTAGCAATTGTCCATTTAACAAACCCACCACCATTCCCAGGGTGGTGGCTTTTCCTCATCTACACTGAAGGTTTCCACTGTGGCCTCCCTCCCTCTGGAAGGGACACACACAAACCACAGTTCCTCTTGATACTTGTTGCTCTTTTAGACTCCCAGCAGCCTACAGCTGTGCCCTGAGCAAGAATACCCACCCAACTTGACGGAGCCATCCCGGCCCAGAAGGATGTTGTCACTTTTGATGTCTCTGTGGATCACCTGGTTGGCATGAAGGAAAGCCAGGCCTTTCAGGCACTGAGAGAGAATAAAAGAAACAGGAGGCCAAAAGTTAGCCTGATCTGATTTCATCGTGTGCTCCTGAAGATTCATGGATCTCAGAGGAGCAGTGAGTGCTGGCAAGAGGAAGAGCTTGCTGCTGCAACCCTGGGAGAGCAGGATCTCTCTAAGGCAAGGCATATTGGCTTTGAGGGGGAAACAGCAGTTGCTGCTCGAGACTGTCCCCTGCAAAGCCAGTCAGAATGACCGCTGCTGCAGCGGATGCGCTCTCCCCATTCAGAGGACAAACAACGGTTGGCCAAAAGAGGAAAAGTCCCTGCTTTGGGTACCAAGGGCATCACTGTCAGCTGGGAGACTGGAGGTAAAGGGCTGTAAGGCTGCCTGGTCAGCAGATTTGAAAGACATTTCAAGTCATTTGTCAGTTTTCAGCAGCAAGCACCGTGGTGGGTGCCATGCCCTCCTTTGAAGCTGAGACTCATGAGAGATGAGCCTCTCTTGACCTTTGCTGTTGGTTTAAAACTCGCACAGCGGCATCTTTGCGCTTACAGGCAAAGAAGGCAATGCAGAAAGGCTCTGGGCAAAGACTTGGAGGGGCAAAGTGCAGAACAGATAAAAAAAAATTGAAAAATCAAAAAGAGACAGAGAGCACAGAGGCCAAAAGCAGATAAAGAGCAGACTATAGTAAGGGCAGGGACACTGGCAGGCACTTCCGTCCAGATGCTCCTTCTTCTCTGAAGCAAAAGAGCAGCACAGCAAGAAAGCTCTGAGCACGGAATCACTCACGTAGCAGCGCTTTTGAACTATGATGCTGTCCAAGGCATGCCAAGCACAAGCAGGATCCCTTACCTCCTGACAGACAGTTGCCATGTGTCCTACAGCCATCCTTTTCTCGCTGATCACTTTTGCTAAAGAGCCTCCATCCATGTACTCCAACACCAGCAGGACAAACTCATTGACAAGGTAGCTGGAAGATGAAAACAACAGTGTAGAGCTGAATGGGCACAGCTAAATTGCCATACGGATGAAAAGACTACAGCTGAGTTTTGCTTCCAGGTCACTGGGAAATGAAGACGGAATAAAATGGAGACACGCTCCACCCAGGCTATCCAGGGCTTGCAATCTGTGCCATCTAATTGCACACCCGTGGGAAAGGAGACGGCTTAGGGGGCAAGCAGGGGAAAACGGCAGTTTGTGATAGCAGAGGCAGATCTGGAAGCGGCTACATCCCAGCAGCTGCTTCATTGTCTTCATAACAAATTGCACCATTCACTCCAACAGCAAGGAGACACAGTTTTCACAGCTTTTTCACAGGGGAGGTGGAGGTGCAGCACTGCCAACACCCTTTGGGAAGCCTTGCATAAAGGACAGTCACAAACAGGATAAAACTACCTCAAACCCGGCAAATAATGTGTCTCTTTTGGCATGCAAGGCAATGGAAAATAGTGGGAACAGCACAAGGGAAATAATTTCTGTGATGCTTTCTCAGCACTTCTCTTCCGACACTCAGAAGAAGAAATCACGCCCCAAAACAGCAAAGGAACATTCAGCAAGTGAACATAGAGGCTGCTGGCTTAGTAAGAGAGACAGGTTTCTGAGAACAATCTTTAAGCTATTTCTGCCAGGAACCAGAAGAATGCCATCTCCTCCCATGCCTCATACAGGAGTGGACTGATGTTCATAGCAAGATCAATTTTCTGCCACTGAGCAAAGTGCTTGAAACCTTTGCCTGGCAAGTATGGAAACTGACATTCCCATAAAAATACAGAACTACTTACCTTTCTAGGTAGGTGACAATATTGGGGTTCCTCATTTCCCTCATGACCAGGATTTCTTTCAATACTTCCTTGCAGCGCTGGTGCTGGAGATCAATTTCCTTTACGGCCACCTACAATGACGTTGAAAGCCGTTAGGAACAGACGTTACAAGAGCCTCTTCCTCCGTGCACTCAC
The DNA here is from genome assembly GCF_027887145.1 of Ammospiza caudacuta. Lineage (NCBI taxonomy): Eukaryota > Metazoa > Chordata > Aves > Passeriformes > Passerellidae > Ammospiza > Ammospiza caudacuta. The sequence continues at coordinate 18,755,787 of NC_080632.1, forward strand.
GGGCCAGGATGCCTTGTCACCTCGGCGAAAAGGGACTCTAAAGCATCAGCCACAATGTGCTAACAGCACTCTCAGCCCTTGCAGACTCCTCCGCGAGGCCTCCTTTACCACTACTGTTATCATTTACACGCGTTTTGCAAGCCAAAGGAATTTTGCTTCTGTGAAATGAAATCAACTTGTGGAAAACAGGTTAGCATTTCTAGGGGATTTGATCAGTGTTTCAGAAACTGCTGCCATTCTTGATTGTGCTCCAAAGTAAATGCACCAATCCATTACAGAGAAAATGCTGTCTGACAAAGAACAACTCCAAGGCAACTCAAAGGAAAGTTAACATCCTAGCACATCCTAACTTCTTCTGGATTTTGCATCTCTGAAGAACATTCCTCAACACGGTTTAGATGTGTAATTATTGAGTGTGTTAAAAAATGAAGAATCCTTTCTGTGGACCACTACTGATGCACTCCAGGTGATAAGCAGGGCTTAGGGCTTTCAGACTCCTTGTAGACATCCCTCCAAGTGCAGTTGCTGAGCACAGCACTGCAGGTGGGTAAGGAGCCACCAGGAAGATGGAGTTGTATTTGCTGAGAGCCAGAAAGGAGAATTCAGGACTCTGAATGTTTAGCCCCAAAGAGCATGGGACTCTCCAACTGACATCAGCATGTCAGTTCAGTACAAATAGCATCTCTGTAATGGAATGTCAGCAACAAAGGACCAACACAAGGCGGTATTACTTAAGGCTCTTCATCAGCTTCTTCTCACTGATCCGTGTGCGAGTGTCTGTGTGTGTGTGAGACCCAGGCTCCCCAGGACTGAAAGGCAAAACTGCGCTCCAGACAAGGCCTTTCCTTCTTTAGATCTTTTCAAAGGGTACCTCGTGCTGGGAAACAATGGCAAATCCTATCTGTGTCTGAACCGCGGCATAAGAGGAATTGGGCCAGAATGACGGCTGCTACCATCAGCTAATCTCTGCACACTTATCCAGGCAGTCCAAGATAGCATGGCCTTCTTGGAAAGACACCACTGCCATCCTCACACTGATTCAGAATGCGAGACAAAGTCTGTCCAAAATGCATTTTTCAGCCTGCCTCTAGGCAGCCTTTGCAGCAAAGACAGGTAACACAACGCTCTGGCCACAGATCACATCCCAAGGGAAAGCGCTCAAGAGCTGCAAAATCTGCAAGGGCTGTTGGCACTTACCGCTTGTCCTGTGGCAGCGTCCAAGGCCTTATAAACGGTTCCAAAACCCCTAGGAACAGAACAGCAGCAAGAACAGAGAAGCTGTTCAGTGCTGAGAAGCAAAAGGCAGCCCAGGCAGGAGCTCTCTGCTGCCTGGAGTGTCCCTCAAACACCAGCCTTTGTCTACCCTTCAGACAATACCACAGCAGCCCAGCAACCCTCTGCCATGCAGCTTGTCCAAGAGCAAAGCTGGGTCCAACAGGAAGAAAAAAGAGCTGCTACAAATCTCAAATGTACACACCAGACTATGGATGTGAGGGTTTGCTTTGCCTCTTCCTTTTTGTGCTTGTGTGTGTGGTGTGCCTTTCCAAGCAATGAAACACACAGAGTCCTCTTGGACTCAGAGCTCTCTTTTGATTCTGTCTGCCAAACTCAGGCAGCACCACACAGCCTGTCTTATTGTCCTGAGCACTGAAAGTTGTGTTCAGCAAAATATTGGAAAGAAATTCTGCTGAGAGCTGCTGTCTGACGGCTGTCAGGTGGGAAGCTGCTCTCTCAGTTTTTTCTTCCTTCAGTTGTGGGGCCATATTATTTGGAATCATGCAAAACCGTGTCTGCTGGGAAAATAAGGAATCTCGTGCCACACACTTGAGGGACAGGCAAGTGCCTCCTTGAGGCAGGCAAGACATTGGTTGCCAGCATGCAGTTATCTTTGCTGATGCCTTGTGACCAGTACTGAGACAGGGACAATCTAAAGCCAGGGTCTGAAGATGCTTGCAGCTTGCCTGACTTCCCTCTGGATATTCCAGCAGCCACCTACGTCTGGAGGAGTAAGCATGGCTGAACTCACCCTCTGCCAATAATTTTCCATCCAGTGTATTTCTCTTCTGGATCTGCCACGCTCACCACACTCCCTGAAAGAAAGAAAATGCAAGAAGCAAACTTCAAAACAGAGATCCTGACTTCCAGTGGATCAGAATCTCAGCTCCACTTTCTGCGGCGCGGAGCAATTTCTGGTCGCTTGGCTAGCAACAGTGTCAACAAGAACAACAACAAGAGCAGCCGCAGTAAGAAGACAGGCAGCTCTGTAACACACGTGGCCTGCACAGAGTCTGATTCTGCACACTCCTTTGAAGAGGAGACTAAGCCCACGGAGAAAGCGTCAGAGCAGACAGAGACCAGAAGAGAACTGGCACCGTGGCAAGTGGTTGTGGTCCACAAAGGGGAAGGAGGGCTGAAAAATCAGGACCCTTCCTTGTTGTGGGAGATAACACTCTCTTGTGAGGTTCAACAAAAGGTTTCATAATTCCAAGATTTCAATGCACCCTGTGATCTGGGATGAAGTTTTATCAACAGCTGCTTTTTGCAGAGCTGAAGGAATATTGCAAAGTGAAATCCAGGAGAGGAGGGGATTTCCTCTACCTCTCAGCAGTTTGCCTGAAGAATGCCTTGACATTTTCAGAGAACAGCAGCTCATGCTGTGTGCTACATCCAAGAACAATGGCTGTAAGAATTAGGACCCTCTTCTTTTATGAGCAGGCTAAGTTCTGAAGATGATTTTGCCCATTCCCCATTTAGTGAAGAACAACAAGTCCATGTCTTCAGCCTGGGCTGCAGCAGTCACTAGCACTGCCCTCGGCCCCTTGGACACCAGCCACGTGCCCCATCTTCCCAAAGGGCACAGCCCAGACGGGTAACAAGGACAGCGCCGCTCCTCAGGCGCTGCCGTGGCTCAGACACCTGCACAAACGAGATGCTGATCCTCTGACGAGTCCAGGCCAAGCTGCAGCAACGCGGTGGCTGCTGAAACCTCACAGCTAAGGAAGGCTCCAGCCCCTGCAGCCACAGCAGCCATCAGTGGCAGGGCAGGTATGACAAAAACCTGGGCAGAGCCCACAAATGGCCTCTGACAGGCACTGTGAAGAAGCCAGAGCCAGACTCAGCACTGCTACAAGCTGTTGACCCCACTCGAGACAGAACATGGGTGTCATTGAGTTCAGAGCCAAGGAGGAGTCGATCCATTCACCTCTTGTCCCTACAGCTGATGGCCGACACTGAGTAAACTGGGCTCTGTCCTGTACCTGCCAGCTTCTTATTCTCTGACAGCACTGCACCGGCAGCTATGACCAGTTGCAAGGAGCAACTGAGTTGTACTGCAGAGTCACCAAGGCCTTGCTGTGCTTTCCAAGAGTGCAGGGATTGAGGCCAATCCTTAGTATCCCAAGAGTATTCACCGGCTGGGCTTTAGCCCTGACAAAGTGCCTTGTACTGGAGGAACATGCAGCAGAGGGGATGCAGGCTTCATCCCGAGAATTGCCTGCAGGGCAGTTTTATCTGGCCCTGCCACACAGAAGTGTCTCTTGATGCGTCTCCCTAGGCATACAACCGAACTATCCAAGGGGGATTGGAAAATCAAATTGTGTTTTTCTTTGTTGGCTGCACTTTGAAAACACCTCTTGCTCTCTGATTCCCAGGGATTGTTCTAAGAATACAATTTCTTAACATTTGGGGTGTGCTGAAAAGACCCTTTCCTCTGTTGTTTTGCTATCACCTGATGCTCCTTCCAAGGAGGTCACACTAACAAAAATGAAGAATTTTTATCCAAGCAAACTGTAGAAGGAATAGTGGAAGTCATGAAAACACCACCCGTATGAAACCAGCCCCACAGCCAAATTTTTTCTCTGAAGTGTTTTGTCTCCAAATGCAGTCTAAAGGCAATCTAGGAAGCCAACTATTATGATCAATGTGGCCAGACCAGCACACACAAGCTGACTCAGTCGTTGGCTAGGTTGCAGCCTTCTGCTGCTCCGGAAACAATCCCTGCTTTTGCCTTTAGTGCGCATGGAACCTCAGGCAAAGGCCACCCACACCCAGCTGCCCTCAAAGGCAAAAGGAGTGCCCCAAAATGCTCCCTGGCTGCCTCCAAGCACAACAATGGCTCCTGTAGGGAGTCCAGAATGTCTCCCCGACACCAGAGTCAGGAGGAAGAGGTGCTACAGCTCATGCTGAGGCACACACCCCATAATACACTGCTGGATTGCACAAGGAATCCCCAGGACCTACTCAGCAGCCTCAGGCACTGCTTCTCGCTCTCCTGGAAGGAGCGGGGTGAGCTGCTCCTGCTCGAGTTCTCAGGCTGCGGAGGGGAGTCTTCTTCGGAGGCTGCTGCTGCAGCGGCGCCTTCAAGGGCAGAGCCCTCGTTCATCTGGGACAAGAAATTTGTTTGTGTCAGAAGTGTGGCTGGCAGAGATGCCCCTGACAGCACATTCCACAGGCATGCCATCAGGAACAACACTGGTGTTTGGCTGCACAAGTCAAAGCCAAACAAGCAGAGACTACAGCTTGTCACAGCCAGCCATAGTAGAGATGGTGAAAGGGAAAGAACACCTTAAAATTTCACCCTGTTCTGAGACCTGCACCATGGAAAGGGACAACTTGTTCAGAATGTGCATGGGTCACCACGTTCACCTGAGCAAACTCCTCAATAAACAAAGTGGGCACTAAGAAGCCAGCAGAAATACATTCACAGGATTGCTGGCCCACCAGCCAAAGCACTAGCTTTGATGCCCAGGGCAGCAAAGCTGAGCTTCAGTGGCCCAGTAAGTGTCGTGCTGGCGAGCTGCAATGCAGACCACAGAGCATGGCCGTCAGGGGCCTCGCCCCCATCCACCTGCTGCTCTGCAGGGGAAAGGTGAGAAGAGCAGAGACCACTTGTTGCATGACTGCAGTGCCTACTGCTCTTTCACTCACCTGCCTTTGTTCTGCCAGCCTGTACTGCAGGCTTCTCCACCCAGCTCTCACTCTTTCATCTCAACTCTTCTTCCTGGTGCACAGCGCTGGAGCCTGCCCGGCTCTGTGCTCCCAGTGCCTGCAGTAGTCCTTGCCTCCCCTTTCCTGAGATGTCCAGCTCATGCCTCCATCACTGCCCTTCCCTTGCAGCCTGCCTGGTCAGGCTCACCTGCCCATTCAGACACTCCTCATTCAGCTGCTGCCTCAGCTGCTGCAGCTGCTGCCGCCTTTGCTCTAGCTCCCATTGCAGCTGGTGCACCTTGACTAAGAGAGCAGCATTCTGACCCTGGAGCTGCACAGGAACAAAGAGAAGACGCCTTTTAACGTCCCACACACCACTCGTGTGGCAAGCAAGATTGAGGTGCACACGCTTTCCAAAAACACTTTGTTCTCCTCCTCATGTTTACCACGGGCCGGCTAAGAGGCAGTCCCGCTCAGACAGACAGTGTCCAGACAAGCAGTGCCCATAAGGAGCCCAGGGGAGACCAAAGCAACACACAAACTCTCTTTTCACACTCTGTGCTGCCTCTTGACTGGCTCTGGTTCCTATCTTTTCTTATTCGGGTTGCCTGATGGCAACATCCTGCTTCATCTCAAGCAGCCTTTTCTCCTGCTCCCTCTGTACCTCTGCCAGGAAGCTTTCCCGTTCCTCCAGCATCGCCTGCGCCTCCAAGTGCTGCCGTTCCAGACATTGCTTCTGATGAGAGGAAGAGACACTTCCAGATGAAGTCCCAGCCGTGCTCCCCAAAGAAAAAATGACAGCTTCATCCCTCCCACAAGCCCCCTCCCTGAAGAGTCCCCAGTAGTGGCTTTGTGCCCTCCAGCACTTCTAACCAGGAACTTTACAGGAGGGTCAGCAGGTGGAAGGAAAGGAGATTCCGCCTTCCTTCCCCACTCTGAAGGCTGCCTGTTTCCTAGCCCCTGTCTGCTCAGGATTTCTGCCTGCTCTCACAGGCTGTGTTCTCAAAGTGCCACAGCCCTTTGATCAAGGAAAACCTGCAGGTGGACTGCAGGATGAGGAGGAAGCCAGCACCCCGATGCCCTAGTCACAGGACAGGCCACCAGCTGGAATACCAGCAACACGGGGCCTGTTGCGTATGCTTCGAGCCCAAAGGGGAGACTCTCTGTCCACCGTGGAAGGACAGAATGCAAAGAACCCAGTTGCTGGGGCAGCAGAGTGCAGCAAGGTCAGCAGCCGTCTGCTGCATGGCACGAGGCTGTGGGCAAGATCCTTCGCTGCCATGCTTTGGGTGGTGACCATCCAGCTCTCTGGGGAACTTGGCTTATACCCAGCCTGAAACCGTGGCTGCAGGTACTATCCTGGCACCATCGTCTTGGTCTTCACAGGCTTTCTAGTCGGAGCCCTTGAAGCCCTCTGCTGCCTGGCCCAGCAATGTGTAGCCTACAGCAGATGCTTGCAGCCATGTCACCCAGGCTGCTCTTCTGCTAAGCCAGCCCACCAAGCTTGCCTGAAAACTTCCGGGACGTATTGTCGCTTACCATTTCTTGCTGGAGCTTCCTTTTTTCCTCTTCCTGAGCAGATTGCCAGTGTCTGAGAGCCTTGCAGCACTGCTCTTCTGCCCAGAGGAGCTCTTGAGCCATTTCTTCACACTGCTGCTTGCTGAGAGATCTTACAGCTTGCAGCTCCTGACGGAGGCCCTTCACATCCTCTGCAAACATGACAAACGGCAACAGTCAGAGACTGCACTAGCAGAGACGCTACTGACCTGAAGCCCTTTCAGTTTCAGGCAAGGAGGGACCTGTGCTCAGTTCCTTTCCTCCTCAGGAGCCCTGTGGACAGAGCTGCCTTTGGAGCAACTGCACTAGGCTGGGCCATCACCAGAAACAAAGCACACCAGGCTCTCACCGAGTATCACCTCCTGGGCCCGTGTGGCTGTGCGCACTTGGGCTTCCAGACGGCTCCTGGTGATCTCCAGCTCCGATACGTGCTGCTGAGCCTGCAGCAGGCTGCTTTGCAGGCTCTCCTTCTCTGACCTACAAGGTGTGAAGATGAAGAGAAATTGTTCCTGGCACACAGGGGCAGTTGCTCCAGTTGGACATGCCTTCAGTTACATATCCTGAGCATGGAAAAGGCCGTGCATGGAAACTCAGCTACAGCAAGATTGTTTCTGCTACTTAAAATAGCAAAGCAGCCAACCTCCAGGTGGTTGGCCAGCTTTTCCTCATGACCTAGCCCAGCACAGAAAGGCCAGCTGAGTTTGATCTCAGCAGCCAGTGCTCAAATTGCTGTTGCCGGACACATTCCTCATGGGTGGCTGCGCCCACCAAGTCTCTGCCAACAAGCAAAAGCCCAGCCTGTGCTCAGAGCCCTGAGCTCATCAGCCCTTCCAAGTCACTCTGCAGGGGGACAGAAGCCAGTGTTCTCCTGAACGCTGCCTCCTCAATGTTTACTGCTATTCCTAGTGCACGTAGAGATACTTTGTTTACCAGATGCTCTCAAAGTGACTCAAAGGGACTAAAGGAATGATAGATGGAAGCTCCACCTTCTACAAGTATGAGTAAGAAACCAGAAGAAGGTTTTCTCTGAATTAGCAATGTCTTGGAGGAGGGCTGTCAGGTATCCTGCCATTTAAATTACTGGATTTTCATGAACAAGAATGCTTGCTCCCTTGATTTTTGGTAAACTGAGCCAGCAATGCCCGAATGTCTTGACACTCTTTAAGAAGGGAGCTGCCTAAGGACCTTGACAGGTAACAGAGGTGGGTGGACAAGTGCTCAGCAAGAATCCCTGGACATTGTCGAGAAGCCACAAGACCTTTCCCTTCTTCTGCTGCTCCTTGTAAGCAACTTGAGGTTCCTGCACCATAACTGACAAGAGTTATGTCAGAAGGGTCTCAAGATTTTCAGCTCAACCCTGCAGCTTTCACCTGAAGCATCAGCAGCCTACTGATAACCTTCACATGTAAGAGCCTTGAATTCTGGAAATGCCATGTCAAACTACTTGGCAAGGAAAGATTGAAGTTAAGATGCACTGAAGGAGAAACCAAAGCCTGCGGGAAATTCCTGAGATCAGCAAACATCCGCACAGTTTCCCTAGTACTCCTGTCAGTGCCTAGATGGCTTGCTTTGCACTTGGCCCAGGAATGTGCAAGGGGCTCCCAGGCGGGCGCCCAGAAGAGCTTTGACAGCTGGAGCTGTCAGAAAAGTAACACTCAGGTCACAGTATCCTTTTCTTTTTTCTCTTGTCTCTTCACTTCTCAGACAGAGACACATCTGCAGTGCAAACAGGAGGCAGTAAATCCTGACTTAATGCTCACCCCCTTTGTCATTCCAGACCCTCAATAATGTCGCACCCAGGTGCTCCTCCCTGCCCTTACCTGGCCTCTGCCAGCTGCTCTGAAAGGCCTCGTAGGTCCCGCTCCGTGGCTGCCAGTCGGGCTTCCAGGGCAGCGTTCTCTTGTGCCTGCGCCGCCTTCTCTCTGCACAGCCGGGGCAGTGTGTGCCCTTGGCGAGAGAACTCCTGGAGCAGCTTCTCCAGACCCCTGTGGGGTGGCCGCTGCCGGCGGCAAACCTGGAAGTGGAGGGGGCACCATTTTTCAAGGGGAACAACAACAGCACGGTCTCAGTCTTGGCTTGCTGCCAGAAGCAGCCTTTGGGGCGCTCTTGCCAGGGGCAGCTCCCTGTCCCATAAGTGCTGCCTAGGAATAAGGTGAGCGTACCTTTGGCACCGCCAGAGGAACCTCTTCCTTCAGCAGGTTCCTCGGAAGCTGTGGTTCCTCGGCTGTCTCTGCTGCCACTTGCAACACCCTCTCTCGTGAGGAGTGGCGCCTGCTCTCAAATGCAGCCAGCTCCTTCCCTCTACAACAAGGGGACAGACAAGCAAGCCTTTAATTGAAACACAGTCTCCTTGCAAGACCAGCACTACACACCATGTCCCTCACAGGGCGGTCTCAGGGGCTTCCAACAGCCCTCTACTTCCACCTCAAGAGAGTGCTGGCATTCCCTCTCTAGACCACCATCTCTCTTTGTCATTTCTGCAGGTGAAAGAATCACCAGGGAGGAAGTCAAATTAGCTTTCAGAAGCCACAAAACATTTCCAGAAAGCTCAGGTACTCTCAGCTTAGCAGCTTCCTGCCTGCTAGTGCTCCTCTCTGATACAGTGGATACCGCACTTGCAAAAGTTCCTCTTTGGCTAAGAGAGGCCTGGTAAGTCCAGATGAGCACTCCTACAATTACTCTTGCTTTCACTAGCCCAACAAGGAAAGAGCCCGCAAGCTATAGCCTGGCGAGAACGTGGGTACAAATTTCCAATCCAATAATCAAAGGATCCCAAGATGGTTTAGCCTGGCAGGAACCCCAGGGAGCCTCTAGGACCATCTTCAGCTCCAAGCACTTGGAGTCAGCTATGGCATCTGGACTGGCCGCTCAAGGCCCTATCCAGCTGGAGTTTCCAAATTTCCAAGGGTGGAATCTGCACAAGCTCTTTGAGGCACTTGTTCTGCTGCCTCTGCAGTTCAAAGGTTTCCTTTCCGTAAACCCAGCCTGAACCTCCCTTGCTTTTCCTCTGGTCCAGTTCAGCATACTTTTTGTCAAGGTTGGAGAAGTGAGTCCCAGGAGGCAGCCAGACCTGCCCACAGATTGCCTTCCCCTGTCTATGCTGAGCAAGTCAAACCATGAGAAAGCCAAATTTCTTCTCTGACTCTCAACCTCCTGAAGCCCAGCAATGCCCAACCCTGCTCAGAGAAAGCGAGAAAGCTTAACACACACCTGAACTCCTGGGCACTGCACACTCTATCTGTGCTCTGCTCCCTCTCTGCCTTTCCCGCCTGGGCCGAGGAGTTCTGAGAGGCAAGAAGCTCTCCTAGCGGGGCCTGCAAGGAATGGACAAAGAAAAAGGAAAACAAGCAATAAGGAGCAGGAAAGTTGGCTCCTGAGAGCTGCAAGAAGCAACAAGCAGCCACACAGCTCACCTGAAGGCAAAAGCTGTTGTGTGCGGCTGTTGATGTGGGTAACCAACTAAGCCTGTGTTGCTTTGAATGTCTCAGAATGGAAGCAGGGACCAGTTCCCTGCTCAGCTCTGGTCAAAAGGCTTCCCCTCAGGATTTCAAGCATTAGGGAGCAGCCAATAGGAACTGCATTCCAGCCCTTCAGACACAGACCTTGTCTCTGCCATGCAGAGCTGCTCAGCATTCTCAGCAAACTTGGGTCATGTCAAAGTTAAGGGTGTAGTCAAAGCAGAGACTGTAGCTCCTTAGACAGTGCTTGGAGATGGGCAAGTCCCTGCAGCAACGGTGGCTCCTGTGTTCCTCACAAGGCTGTGAACTGCGCCTTGGCACCGCTCTCTCTGCTGGCAGCAGGGAGCCTGCACAGACACTGTGCACAAGGGGCTCACTTTCTCACCAGCAGTACAAAAGGACATCACGCTACAGCTAGTTTGACACCAAGGCAAGTTCACAGTCCCTGTCAGAATGGCAGGAAAATGATGCCTGCATGTGAGAGTTCAGACCCCATTTCCTACGTGTCAGTGGCTGGGCTGAAGCGCTAGGTCATGGCAGAACTCCAGGCCTCAGCATCTTCAGCCACAAAGAGCAAGTGCTGCCTGCTCAGAAACTTGCCGCTCTGCACTGCACCAAAGCTTTGCACTGAAGCAACCAAAGCTGCCACTGATTGCTGCAGGATGCTCAGGCCTGGACTGACAACACAGTTGGTGGTTTGTTGTCCTTTGCCTCCCCTTTACCCTGTGGTGGAAGAGAGCGAGCCAGAGCAGGTTCTGCTGCTGCGGCTGCTACTGTGGTGCTCTGCAGACAGAGAGCAGCATGAGGGACAGGCAGTAAGCTGTCATAGAGAACCTTATTTCTCCTGAGCTCTATCACCAGTGGTCCTAGTGAGAAGCCATGAATTTCACTACAAATGGGATCCTCAGTCACTAATACTCATTTCAATTGGGCTGATGAGACTAATGTTTCAACAGGACTCCATGTGCTTCTGAAGGAGATATTTTAGCCAGGCTACAATCAGCATGTAGCTTTCTGTCTGCAAAACCTAGTTTCATTAGTTACATTAGTTAAAGCCTCTTCAACGGAAAAGGAATAAACTGAGGGAATTGTTTTGGTGGTGCTCATGCAGACGTGCACTGGTGTGGACTTTCCTTTGGCCTGCCAGCCTGGCACTCAACTACAGCAGGCCAAGCCGGCAGCTTGCTGCATAATCCTCAGGCACCAGGAATGTCAAGGGTGCCCGTCCCACTCACCGAACCGTAGACTTGACTCCTTCCACCTCTGAGGCGACCTGCCGCGGCAAGAGAGAACAAACCAGGTGCTGTTACAAGACTGCTGGTGCTGAGGAATCCCACAGAACCAGGCCAGCCAAGCAGAGAGCATTTTCCTTTCACAACATCCCTACCGGGAGCAGCAGTTCTGTAGCCCAGCAAGCAGGACTGCAGGCCACTATCCTAGGCTGCGTCTACCTTTTGCTCGGCTTTGCCACTAAGGAACTAGAAACTTGGGGCCGGGAAGATGCAAATTGCTCCTTAGCAGTCACTGCCTGCATTGGAGATCATTGTCCCCCCTACAACTAAAGCAGCTTCCTTCTCTTCTCCTTCCTGCACTTCCTTTTCTTTTTGTAAATTGCATGCAGCATGTGCCACGAGGTTGCTGTAAACAATTCCCCACAAAAGCTTCCACTGAACCCCTCTTGGCGCTTGCAGCTTTGTTTGGACACAGCACAGGCCCAGCTCTGGGGTTCAGGAGCCCACACTATCTGTTCAGCACTTTGCCCTTCAGTGCAAAGCCAATCCCTCTTGTAGCGCACAGAGGGGGGCCAGTTAGACAGGCACATCCTTTAAGGAGGGAATGCAGAAAAAGGATGCCTTCCTTAAGTTCCTTTTAAAAACGGCTCAGTTTTCAGAAGGACGCCTGCACAACTCTTCCAGTCTGCATTTTGGAAGTTGTCCACACCCTGCTGGACAAGGGACACCCCCTTTTTGGCTGAAACTGTTGCCAGGAGCTTTACCAAAGTTATGGCATCTGCATGGCACTTTTCTTTCATTGTTCTGCCCCCAAGGAAAAAACTTCTACTTACGTCTCAGACCGTTAACAATTTTGCGGGCTGATATCGCTGAAAAAGCCCTGCTGACTGCTCTACGGACTCGCTCCATCGTTTCAGCAGGGCTGCTTCAGTCGTTGGGCCGTAAAACAAAAATGGAAGAAAAACCCACTTGCACAAGTCCCCAGACTGTGCAAGGAAAAGAGGAAAAAAGGAGACCCGCGGCACTCTGCGGACTGTACAAACACAAAGTGACAAACAAAAGACACCTGCACAAGTCTGCAGACCGTACAACAAGAAAAGGAAAAGAAAAGGACACCTGTAGGTGTCTGCAGACCCTACAACCGCAGGGGAAACAAAAGGATGCCTAGACGAGTCTGCCGACTCGTACAACGGCAGGAAAAGAAAAAGACTCCCTCTTCAGGGCACAGACTGTTGCCAGAGAACTCCTCTGTACAGGATCCTCCTGCAACGAGAACGCCAAGAGCTGTTCTGGACGCTGAGGCCTTGCGTGCACCAGGGCAACCTCCTGATGACCACGCTGTGACGTGGCAGCTCTGCACTGACATCACAATAGCAGCAGCTCTGGGTTGCTCTGTGAATTCATGCATAGCAACCAAACCTTCTCTACAGCTGACACAAAAGAGAGCCTGGAAAGTTCTCCTCTGTCCCAAAGCAGCACAATCCTCTCCTTCAGTCCATAACCCGTAGCTCAAAGGATCCCAAAGTAACACAAAGCAGGCACCAAGCACACACACTCAGCACTTTGGCCACCAATGCTTCTGACTAAAACAAGCAATCCTTGCTTCAACTCAGTGGATAAAATCACGCCTTGGTAATACCCCTGAGAGTTCCCTAAATTGGAATGCCTGTCCTTCCTGCCCATTTACTGCATGGCTAACATCTACCAGAAAACTCTAGGGCTTGCTCAAGGAAGAACAACACCTTAGTGGGGAAAATAACCTGAGGAACAAACTACCCATAGGTGTTTGCATGGCACTGGAACAGCGTTGGTGTTGTCAATATGACAGGGACACCTCCTCTGCACGGGGCAGTGCCCGTGTCCTCGGCATGGCAGGGAGTGCCCTTGGAGCAGCCCTCACTCTGTGGGTGCACACATGGGCGCATTTGCTCCTTCTGTCCAGCTCCCAAGGCAGCTCTGCTCCTGAAAAAGTTCTCTGTCCAACACTGAAGGCACTCCTGGTGCCTTTGCAGAACCCCACTCCCTTCAGCTTGTGGGAAATGGGCAAGGTCAGATTCCTCCATGGAAGTGGCTTTTAAGTCTCTATCCTGCCCACAGTGCATACTGCATAGCACTCCATTTTTCAGTCCTTTGCTGCACTCTCCTTTCTGGCCTGCAGGAGCTTAGTAGATTGATGTGCTTTTCCTGGGCCAACTTAGTTTTTCCTTCCTGGATGGCACAGCTCACAGAACTGCAAACTCCATGTCTGCTGGGGATGGCTGCAACCACCAAATGGGGCAAACGATCCAAAGTTCAGGTTTGGTGCAATGCTCCGCTGTCATTGCATTCTAGACTTCCCCACAATATGCCACAGGAAGGAGCAAACAGGTGCCAGTGCCATGGGGAACAGGAGAAGGCCGCAGGTCAGGAACAGGGGCTCAGCCCATGGCTACAGGAAGCAGAGGAATTTGCAAGGCAGGTGAGTGCTGGGGATGCTGGAGGCCTGCCAAGCTGCCTGCTCTTGTCTTGCTGCTGAAAGCCTGAACTGCAGTGCTCTTGAGAACAACACCTAAATCCCACCGCAATCAACATTTCTTACAGAGATTGGCATGTGCTGAGGAACGATTTACACTGCTCATCCTCTTGGCAGCTAACCCAGGCCATGTTTTAGATAGGAGGGACCTAAGTGAGTCTCTGGAGCTTCCTGCAAGGAACAAAGCCCTGTGACAGCAAGCAGCATTCCCAGGCTGCTCCCACGGGGAAAATCCCCACAAGCTGAAAGGGGCGACTGTGATTTTGAGCTAAGTTGGCCTGCAATGGCAAGGTGCTGGACATGAAGGTAAGAGGCACAAAGTGCCCTCATGTCCTATTCCTGCATCTTTCTGGGAACCAGAGGAATCTGGCCTCCGCCTGTGAGGAACTGGGCCTGGGAACTAATACTGCCTTTCTGGTTTGGCTTTTGTAGATTTTTGTTTTGGACAGCAGCTCTTTGCAACATCAGCTGAGCCGGCCTCCAGCCTGGCTGATTGGACCCAGTCAGCAAAGGCCTTGCAGGAAGCCTGGAGAGGAGGCAGCGGTGCTTCAGGAGGCTTTGTGCTGGGCCAGCACAGCCAGCGTAGGACTGGCAATCAAAAGGCCTAAATCCTGAACTCCACGGGAACATTCCCTTGCTGGTCAGCCTGCGCTGAAGCTGTGCATTGTCGAGGCGCTGTGCATTTCCCTGCCGCTGTGCTTTGCCCTGGCATTGTGCTTTGCCCTGCCGCTGTGCATTTCCCTGGCGCTGTGCTTTGCCCTGGCGCTGTGCTTTGCTCTGGAGCTGTGCTTTGCCCCGGAGCTGTGCTTTGCTCTGGAGCTGTGCTTTGCCCTGCTGCTCTGCATTGCCCTGGCGTTGTGCTTTGCCTTGGTGCTGTGCATTGCCCCAGAGCTGTGCATTGCCCTGGCGCTGTGCATTGCCCTGGCGCTGTGCATTGCCCTGGCACTGTGCATTGCCCTGGCACTGTGCTTTGCCCCGGGGCTGTGCTTTGCCCTGGCGCTGTGCATTGCCCTGGCACTTTGCTTTGCCCTGGCACTGTGCTTTGCCCTGGCGCTGTGCTTTGCCCTGGCACTGTGCTTTGCCCTGGCACTGTGCTTTGCCGTGGTGCTGTGCTTTGCCCTGGCGTAGCTGCCCGAGGCTCTCCCCCCTCACAGAGGGGCCCCGCCCCGCCCCGGGCAACCCCTGGCGGCTGCCCCACCCCCCGCCCGCCCCGCGCAGGGGCGCTCCCTTCCCATGGCGCCGCCCAGCGTCAGCACCCCCTCACTGCAGGCACAGAGAGGGACCGGGCCCTGCTGCTCCTCCTGGCACTTGGGTCCCTCCTTTCCAACAGAGAAGACCTCAAGGGAGGCATTTTCCAACTGTGTCCCTCTGCTTTATTTTTGGAAGGTGGAACTCTGCCCTGAAGGTGGCCCTAATGCATCCATAAGTGCTGGAGCAGGAAAAGTCCTCTTTGTTCTCCCACCGGTTGTCATTACTGGCTCAAAAGCACCGCCCAGCTTTGGAAGGAGAAACAGCCCGTGACACAGTCGTGCTATCCCTCCCCTTCCAAAGGCTCTGTAAATCTTCAGTGTCCACATCAGTAGGAATAAAGGGATCATGGTCGGGTTTCAAATTTTTGCATTTCAGAGGCTTTAATGAGATAAAAGTTGTGATGTTCCCAGAGAAGATTTCTTGCTTTTTGCAGCCAGGGTGAAATGTCTCGTTCAGAAGCAGACCTAGAACTGTCTAATGTGTCTCCTGAGCCTGTCTGACGATTGTTTTAAAGACACAGATTTCAATGTCTTTCAAAATTTGCTATTTCTCCTCAGGAGAGTTGGTGATAGAGCTCAGGAGAAATAAGGTTCTCTATGACAGCTTACTGCCTGTCCCTCATGCTGCTCTCTGTCTGCAGAGCACCACAGTAGCAGCCGCAGCAGCAGAACCTGCTCTGGCTCGCTCTCTTCCACCAGAGGGTAAAGGGGAGGCAAAGGACAACAAACCTCCAACTGTGTTGTCAGTCCAGGCCTGAGCATCCTGCAGCAATCAGTGGCAGCTTTGGTTGCTTCAGTGCAAAGCTTTGGAGTGCAGAGCGGCAAGTTTCTGAGCAGGCAGCACTTGCTCTTTGTGGCTGAAGATGCTGAGGCCTGGAGTTCTGCCATGACCTAGCGCTTCAGCCCAGCCACTGACACGTGGGAAATGGGGTCTGAACTCTCACATGCAGTGAGTGCTCAGGCACCCTGCTCTTCTTTCCCTCTGAGTTTCACTGCAGAGGAGCAAGTTTTCTTCCCTGTAGTTGCAGAAGCTCAGGGTTCTCACTTCTTGACAAATCTGTGATGCAAAGGGCCTTGTTAAGAAGATCAAAAGCACAGGGAATGTATTAGAAATTCTTACGAAAAGTAACCTTTCTTACAGATAAAGATAAGCAAGTCATTCCCTGCATTTATCTAAATGCAGAAGTTGTATAATTATCTAAACTGAACACAGAAACAAACTACCTCTGTCAGACCATCTTCATATTCCAGATCACTTTCAAGATGTAGATTGAGTTGTTTGAATGATTAGTGCTCAACTCTGCCTTTCTGGCTGAAGGCTCTGGAGCTCCTTTCTGAGTTCATCCAGGGTGGTATTCCCTAACAATTCCTGGTACCACCTCCTGCTTTCTTAGGGCACAATAGTCTAAATGAAAACCTAGCCAATGGCATAACTCTCGAGTCCATAAGGAAATCATTGGACAAGTTGTCAAGTTCTCAAACCAATTGTCCTGCTGCAAGAGTCCTGTTGCACACAAGAGTGTTGAAAGCCAAGAGAAGCTGCAATTGGTGGTGCATCTTGTGACAGAAGCTCAACCTAGCTCTCCAATAAAGAGAAGAGCTTGAAACGAGCAAACATGAGTGTGGAAAAGATTCTTGGAAAGCTGAAACAGCTTTCCCAAAGTGCAATGAAAATGGAAAGAATCCAAGATGTCCACATGTAGGAGTTCCTTTACTGATATGCTCCCCTTTTCCATGTTGCACGAGTTCTACATGGCATAAATTCCAAATTCATCTTACCGCTAAGATCCATGACTCAGCAAGTTTTACACTCTCAATCATTAGCTACACACAATTTGCCTTCCTTTGTTTTCCTTTGAAGCAATGCTGGGAACACAAGACACATGCAAATGTAAGACCTTTGAGTACAGTGTGAGCTGTGGTCGAGTGTGAGTTCTAGAAACAGGGAATAGGCTCTGATAGGATTTTACCCTCAGCAGTGACAATACACAGCAGCAACAAAGGTTTTTTGTGTGACGTTGTGCAGAGGTCAAGACTCTTTGTCTTAGATGAACATGGCAAAGTTGACATGTTTAAACAGACTTGGGATGCAACCTGGTTTGGTTTACTGTCTGTGTCACTAAAGAGCAGGAGAAATAAACCAGCCGGAGTTTCTTTGCAGAGAAGACCTTTGCTTCAGTGTGAAAGTATTGGGAAGGGAGGAGGGAGATGGGTGAGAGTTGAGCTGCTGTATTGGACTGGCATCCAAACCACGGCAAGAATAGGGTTTAATTATTTTCTTTTAATCCTATCCACACTCTCCGATTCTCACCTGGAACTGGACAAGAAAACACGAACAGCCCCGGCGACGAGAACACAGCACCGGGGGCGCGGTCCCCTCTCCCCACCCCGAGCGGTCGGGGGAGCAGTGCTGCCCCGCAGGGGCTGGATTTCTCCCTCCTCATCTGCTGCTTTGCATTTCCGGGCGGCCGGCTCTTCCTGGCACTGGCAGGCTCCTCATTCAGGGCTTAGGCTCCACGGGAAAGTCCAGACAGCGCTCTACGTGGGAGGAAGAGATGGCGGCGCGGCGTGAGTGGGTGGGATGAGGCCCGGGGGATGCGAGCACCGGGGGAAAGCTGCAGGGTTGCCAGAAATAACAGTTATGCTGTGAAGTAGTGAAGAAGAAGCTAAACGACAAGGCGATTTTAGCGTCGGCGCGGGAGGCAGAGAGAGCTGCTCCGTGACTCCAGCCGAGCCCGGTTCGGCCCCGGAGCGAAGTGGCCAGCGCTGCCCCGGGGCGCGCGGGGCTGAACGGGGAACGGACAAACGGGGAACGGACAAGCGGTCGCGGCACTTCAGCGACAGCAGCGGCAGCAGCTCTGCTGACCCTCTGCCTCTCTTGCTCCAGCTCCTTCTGTCCCTCTCCCGCTGCGGCGCACAATCCTTATCGACCCCCTTCTTTCCCGGTCTCTCTGTCCACCTGCCGGGCCGAACCACGCCTCCGGTCCGCCCCGGCCTCGGGCGGGACTGCATCCCCACTAGACCGGGGCTCCCGCAGCGGTCTCGCCTTCGGCCGGCCCTCGCCGTACTGTCTGTGCCGCTGCTGCGCGGGGGGGCATCGGTAGCTGGGCCTCGGGCCGCATGGCCATCCCTTGGGCTCGCCTGTGCCAGCTCCGGTTACGCCTCCCGCCTCGACCGTGGTTTGTCTCGGGGGGGGGGGCGGAGGACACTCGGAGCACGGCTGCTCCCGCCGCCTGCGTTACGGGTTCCCCCGGCCTGGGCCACGGCAGCATTGCAGCTACCGACCCCGAGCTGCTGGTGCCCCATTCAGACAGAGCTGCCTGTCCTGGGACACTTGAGGGGCGGTCGGGGGCCGTTCCTGGACCCGGGCCCAGCGCCGCCAGCCGCGTTTGGCCCCAGGGAAGGCGCAGGAGGCCCTGCAGGGGTGAAACCGGCTGGACTCTCTGCTGGGGCCTGGCGGCTTCAGCAGCGTCTGCAAGGGGACGTGCCTGGAGCCCAGCGCCCCGGTGAGTGGGGGTCTGGTGGGGGGCAGAGGAGGGTGAGGGGGAAGGAGGATGGGGCTCGGCAGAGCGGGCGGGAAGCTCAGCCCGCTGCTCCCCTTGGCTAGCAGGTGGCCGTCAAATGTGTGTCAGGGGATTGCACCCATCTTTGGGGTGAGCTGGTGGGGGAGTGGGGTCAGCAGCAGAAACCGGGGTGTGCTGGGCGGGATAAGCTGAGGCTCGGCAGGCTGGAAGCCGCCAGGACGCCTCGAGGGAGAGCAAAGGGAGATTAGCAGAGGGCACAGAGCATCCCAGTTTGGCTGAGAGCTTCCAGACCCCTGGCACGGCATCAGCCCCACTGACAGCATCGTGGTCTTCCCACAGCCCAACAGCACCTGCGTTCCCCAGATCAAACTGCTGGGCTAGGTGTCCACTGGGTTGCATGGTGTTGTCCAGCTCCTTGATAGGTTTGAGCTCTGCAGAAATTCTTGTTGGTGATGAAGCGCCCAGAGCGATCGCAGGACCTCTTTGATTTCATTCGTGTGTGGGCGTTCCTGTCGGCAGACTGCTGCAGGGGCTGTTCTGCCATGTGCTGGAGGCTGTGAGGCACTGCAGCAGCTGCGAGGTCCTGCACAGAGACCTCAAAGCTGACAACATCCTCCTCCACCTG
Organism: Ammospiza caudacuta; assembly: GCF_027887145.1. Taxonomy (NCBI): domain Eukaryota; kingdom Metazoa; phylum Chordata; class Aves; order Passeriformes; family Passerellidae; genus Ammospiza; species Ammospiza caudacuta. Next base: position 18,774,871 of record NC_080632.1, read on the forward strand.
GCCAGCGGACAGGCAAAACTGATGGACTTTGCCTGTGGCACCTACCTCCAAGTCTGCACACAATTTGTAGGTGAGCCCACCCAGGGCTTTGCTCGCGGTCCTGGCCTTTCATGGATCAACCTTAAACGGCCCAAGCTGGGTGTGGCACTGGACATTCCCCTTTTTGCTGCCAGTCACGGCTACAACCAATGAGCCACAGAGGTGTGCCTGTAATGGTCAAGGAAGGGATTCTTCCAAATGGCTTGTGGATGTCTAGGATTTTTCACAGAATCGCAGAATCACAGAAGTTCAAGACTGGAAGAGACCTATAAGATCATCAAGTCCAGCCGATGTTCTAACTGTTCAACTAGATCATGGCAGCAAGTGCCACATCCAGTCTTTTTTTGAATTCTTCAAGGGATGATGACTCCACCACCTCACTGGGTAAATGATTCCAGTATCTGACCACTCTTTCTGTGAAATATTTCCTTCTTAATTCTAACTTACATCTCGCTTGACGCAGCTTGAGACTGTGTCCTCTTGTTCTATCTGTTGTCGCCCGGAGAAAGAGGCCGACCCCCAGCTCACCACAGCCACCCTTCAGGAAGTTGTAGAGAGCGATGAGGTCGCCCCTTAGTCTCCTTTTCTTTAGGCTGAACAACCCCAGCTCCCTCAGTCGTTCTTCGTATGGCTTGTGTTCCAAGCCCCTTATTAGTCTCGTTGCCCTCCTCTGGACACGCTCAAGTAACTCGATGTCCCTCCTAAAGTGAGGGGCCCAGAACTGGATACAATACTCCAAGTGAGGCCTCACCGGTGCCGAGTACAGTGGAAGAATGACCTCTCTGCTCCTGCTGGCCACTCCATTTCTGATACTGGCCAGGATGGCATTGGCCCTCTTGGCTACCTGGGCACACTGCTGGCTCATATTTAATCGACTGTCAACCAGCCCCCCCAGGTCCCTTTCCACCTGGGCACTATCCAGCCATTCCGTCCCCAGCTTATATCGGTGCAGGGGGTTATTGTGGCCGAAGTGCAATACTCGGCACTTGGACTTATTGAAGTTCATCCCGTTTGATTCTGCCCATGCGTCTAACCGTTCCAAGTCTCTCTGGAGAGCCCTACACCCCTCTAGCAGATCCACACTCTTTCCCAATTTAGTGTCATCAGCGAATTTACTAATAAAAGACTCTAAGCCCTCGTCCATATCGTCAATAAAAATATTGAACAGAACTGGCCCCAACACAGACCCCTGAGGGACACCACTAGTGACTGGTCGCCAGCTGGATGTGACACCATTCACCACCACTCTCTGGGCCCGGCCATCCAGCCAGTTCTGAACCCAGCAAAGGGTATTCCTATCCAGACCACGGCCAGCGAGTTTGTCTAGGAGTATGCTATGGGAAACAGTGTCGAAGGCCTTGCTGAAATCCAGAAAAACAACATCTACAGCCTTCCCTGCGTCCACTAGCCGGGTTACCTGATCATAAAAGGTGATCAGGTTAGTCAGACATGATCTACCCCTCCTAAATCCGTGCTGGCTGGGTCTGATACCCTGGCCGTCCTGCAAATTTTGCATGATGGCACGTAATATAAACTGTTCCATTATTTTGCCAGGTATAGAGGTCAGGCTGACTGGTCTGTAATTGCCAGGATCTTCCTTTGCACCTTTTTTGTGAATGGGTATCACACTGGCCAGCTTCCAGTCATCCGGAACCTCACCAGTGATCCATGACTGTTGGTAAATGATAGAGAGTGGCTTTGCAATCTCATTTGCCAGCTCTTTCATTACCCTAGGGTGGATCCCGTCTGGTCCCATAGATTTATGAATATCCAAGGATTTCAATAGTTCTATAACAGCCTCCTCTTGGATAATGTGGGGACCATTCTGTTCCCTAAAACCAACGACCAGCCTAGACGGACGGGAGTCTTGAGGGCAAGTCATCTTCCCATTAAAAACCGAGGCAAAATAGGCATTGAACACTTCTGCCTTCTCCTCGTCTGCAAATACTAACTTCCCACCTTTGTCCAGTAAGGAACAAAGGCTGGTCCTACCTTTCTTCCTACTATTAATATATTTATAAAAACATTTTTTATTATCCTTAACAGCAGTCGCTATCCTGAGTTCAAACTGAGCTTTGGCCTCCCTAATTTTTTTCCTGCATACTCTAGCAGCCCTCTTGAATACTTCCTTGGAGACCTGACCCTTTTTCCAACTCTGATATGTCCTCTTTTTATTCCTAAGTTCCTCCAAGATCTCCTTTCCCAGCCAGGCTGGACGTTTGCCCCGTAGACTGATCTTTCGGGATACAGGAATGGTTTGTTCCTGCGCCCTCAAGATCTCTGCCTTGAAGTAAGCCCACCCTTCCTGAACTCCTTTATTTTTAAGGGCAGCTTCCCAAGGGACGCTCTGAATTAATCTCTTAAACAGGCCAAAGTCCGCCCTCCGGAAGTCCAATGTACGAGTTATACTGGTGCTCTTCCTAATATCGCCAAGTATTGAAAACTCTATTAATTCATGGTCACTCTGCCCCAAACGACCTCCAACCATCACATCTCCCACCAGCCCATCCCTATTTGTAAATAACAGATCTAATGTCGTCCCTTCCCTGGTGGGTTCATCTACCAGCTGTAACAAAAAGTTATCCTCCATAGATTCTAAGAATTTTCTGGAGTGCCTCTTTACTGCTGTATTAAGTTCCCAGCAGATATCTGGTAGATTAAAATCACCAACAAGAACAAGGGTTGATGATCTAGAAATATTGCACAACTGCTTATAGAATAAATCGTCTACTTCTTCTTCTTGATCGGGTCGACCATAACAGACTCCCAATATGATGTCGGCGTTATTGGCCTTCCCCTTGATTCTTATCCATAAACATTCAACACCTTCTTCCTTTGTTTCAATTTCAATGGCATCGAAGGTTTGCTTAACATAAAGAGCTACGCCACCTCCTCTTCTTCCTTTTCTACCTCTCCTGAAGAGTCTGTATCCAGCCAATGTAGTACTCCAGTTATATGAGTCATCCCACCACGTTTCCGTGATGGCAACTACATCATAGCTTTGCAGTTGTACCATGGCCTCCAGCTCTTCTTGTTTATTGCCCAAACTGCGTGCATTGGTATACATGCACCTCATCTGGGCAACTGAGTTCACCCCTATCTTACGCTTGCAATTCTTGGGCCTGTTTCCAGTTAGCTCAGCTGGTTCCCCTTCCCCCTTCAAGCTTAGTTTAAAGCTCTCTCAATGAGGTCTGCCAGTTCATGAGCTAAAATCCTTTTGCCCTTAACGGAGAGGTGTACCCCATCTGATTCCAGCAAAGAAGATGCTGTAAAAGTTTCGCCATGATCATAAAATCCAAACTTATGTTGATGACACCAACCCTTAAGCCACTTGTTAATGATACGGATTCTTCTGTTTCTTTCATCATTATCCTCCGCCACCAGAGGGACTGAGCACATCACTACCTGTGCTCCTGCCTTGTCAATTACCTGACCCAGTACCTTAAAGTCCTTCCTGATTGCCTTAATGCTCCTCTTCTCGATCTCATCACTGCCAGCCTGAAGTATCAGCAGTGGATAATAATCAGAGGGCTGAATCAGTCCAGGAAGTCTCTCAGTAATATTTTGTACCCGGGCCCCAGGGAGGCAACAAACTTCCCTGTGGGATGGGTCTGGTCGACATACAGGGCCTTCAGTTCCTTTCAGGAGGGAATCACCTACGACAATTACCCTTCTTTTCTTCTTGGTACTAGAGGTAATAATTCGTGTTGCAGGTGAAACATAATTAGGAGGTTCACTAGGCAGACAATTCTCTCCTAAACCATCTAGTTGTATCTCTGGATCCAATATCTCATACCTGTTTTGTAATGGTACTTGGCTGGATGATGGAGGGGGGCAGGTCTTTTCATTTTTACCACCCCGCACAGGGACCCATTTCCACTCCTCTTCATCCACCAAATGCCCTTCTGTCATCTGAGAATGGGAGGCATATAAGTCCTCAGTCTCTTGATTAGTAACCTCCCTTAAAGATGATAGGGCTGAACTCCACCAATCTATCTGCCTTTCACTTTCACTAATACTCCTTAATCTTTCAACTTCCTCCCTAAGCTCAGCCACCATTAGAAGGAGGTCATTCACTTGTTCGCAGCGTAAGCGGTTCTCCTCCACAGCACTCCCTGATGCCACCAATAAACTCAAACATTCTGGGCAGGGGTGGGTCTGTACACTCACGTCCTTTTTGGAGGGCCCAACTTGATCACTTACACCAGCCACAGCTTTTGATCTTGTAGAAACCATTGTTAACAAACACCTCAGAAACAACCAGACGGCAGGGGATTCAAAATCAGGAGGTTCAGGAATCCGGGGATTCAGGAAATCCAAGAGTTTAGGAATCCAAGGATTCCAAAATCCGAGGTTACAGGAGTCCAGGGATTTAAGAATGCAGAGATTTGGAAATTCAAGGATTTAGAAATCCGGGGTTTCAGAGTTCCAGGAGTTCTCCAGCAGCAAGTCGGCACTGCAGAGCTGCTAATGTAGTAACAGAGACTCTTTGAGGGATGCAGAATGCAGGGAAGGGAGCAAAGCACAGCTCCACAGTACAGCTCCACGACACAACTCCACGGCACAGCTCCGAAGCTCACCTCCGCAGCACAGCTCCGCGGCACAGCTACACGGCCTAGCTCCGAGGCCTAGCTCCGCGGCACGGCTCCGCGGCCCAGCTCCGAGGCCCAGCTCCGCGGCACGGCTCTGCGGCACCGCACCGCAGCACAACTCCGCGGCCCAGCTGGGAGGCCCGGCTCCGCGGCACAGCTCCGCGGCACAGCTCCACAGCCCAGCTACGAGGCCCAGCTACGAGGCCCTGCTCCGTGACACAGCTCCGCGGCACAGCTCCGCGGCACAGCTCCGCAGCCCAGCTCCGCGGCCTAGCTATGAGACCCTGTTCCGCAGCACAGATCAGTGCAGGGACATGGTCTTGTCTGCCGTTAAAAAAAAAAAAAAAAAAAAAAAGGTTGGCTCCGAGCTGGCATTGGAGAAAGGAATCCGGAAGTGCTCCTGGTCATGTGCTCCACTTCTCCCATTGATTCACTGCCTCTTTCCTTCCTTTCCTTTGAAAAGCACCTGGAGTGGAGATGTGCTTGGTGGGGGCCCAAGTGATCTGTAGGAGGAATAGTTGAAGTCATGAAACAGTCCTGATACAACACCAGTATGAAACCAGCCCCAAAGCCAATCCATTTCTCTGAAGTGTTTTGTTTCCAGTGACTGCCAACACGTCAGGAGTCTAAAGGGAAACCAGGAAGCCAACTATTCTGATCAATTTGGCCAAATAAGCACACATGCAGCACCCTGCTCCATGGGTCAAAGAATGCACAGGATGTTCCCAGCCGCTTCAGGCGCCTCCTCCGCAGCTGGGAACATCCAGCCGTCTCCCACAGCTCTAGCCCGGCTCTGCTGGTGGCATCCTGTGGGAGCTCCCTCCTCCTGAGACACAGCTCTGGCCCTCCCATTCCCTTCACGCCTGCAATGCCACTCCTGCCTTGCTCAAATCTGCACATCACTAGTGACTTTGTGCCCTCCAGCTATGCTGTCCTAAGCAGAAATTTAGAAGGAGGATGAGCAGATGGGAGAAAAGGAGGTGGCACCTTCTTTTCCCACTCTGTCTCAGTCTGTCTGTTTGCTGGGCCCTCTCTCCTCAGGATTCCTGCCTGTTCTCAGAGGCTCCGTTCTCTACGTGCTGAAGTGGTCCTTGTCATCTCCTCTGCTTCCTGCATTACTTTGCTGCAGGGATGACAGCAATCAGGCTCTCAGAGGAGGCTGAAGAGAGGCTCCGCTAGCTTGAGAAATGGATGCTGCCCAAAGGGAAAAAGAAACCAAAGCAACCAAATTAAAAGAGACCAAGGGAGAAGGAACCAGTATTTTCCAACTGAGCTTCTAACAGGGTCAAGCTGGGTTCTTCTAGGGCCCAGAAACACACAGACAGAAGGGGCAGAGCGCAGATGGACTCAGCTCTGGCTTGCAAGGAGAGCAGTGTCTGCCTTGGCATGCCCCCCTCCTCCTGGCCTGGCTGGCATCTTCCTTCACGGCAGGGAGAGCCGAGGAAGTGGCGCCGTCGCCAGCTGCCTGTCTGCCACAAAAGGTGGCAGCAAAGCTGCAGTGGTTCTCATCTACTTGAGCGGGCCAGGCAGCACGTGAGGCTGGCACAAATCCTGCTCAGCTGTCCCTCTTTGGCTGGCAGAAACCTCTAAGAGTGGGGCAGGAAGGACAAACTGGATGCCCTTGGATGCTCAGTCAATCCCCCCCAAAGGTCCCACCTTCCCACAGACCAATCTAGAACCGCTTGGCAGGGAGTGCTTATGTTGTCTTCTTCAAGCCCCACTGCAGGCCTCCTTCCCCAGCACTGTAGTACTTCAGTTCCTTTGCTACCAACTAAACCTGAAAACAACAGCCGAGAGCAAAAGGGGGCCTCAGCAATGACCAGAAGGTGGGAGCTGGGCTTGTTTAGCTTGCAGAAGGGCAAGGTCTCCAAGGACACCTTTCAATATTTGAAGGGGCTTAGAAGAAAGATGGGGACATATCTATTAGCAGGGCCAATTGCAAGAGAACAAGGGAGAATGGTTTTAAACTAAAAGACAGTCAATTCAGATAGGTTCTAAGGAAGAAACTCCTTATGAGGAGAGTGCTGAAACACTGCCTCAGGCTGCCCAGAGAGCTGGGAGGTGCCCCATCGCTGTCAGCATTCCAGGTCAGGTGAGCTGGGGCTCTGGGCAACCTGATCTATTGGCAGGGGCTTTGGACTAGATGACCTCCACCACTCCCTTCTAACCTTAACTAGTCTTGGATCCTATTTGGTTCTCATTTGAAAAGCAGCCAGAGCAGAGATTACCCTGTGGGGGGCCCATCTGGTTCCCTGGAGTTGGGCCGAGGAGCAAACCCAGACAGGGAGCAGCCCCTTTGCCTTGTACCTGCAGAAGTTCCTTAGCAGAGCCTCTCCTGTCCACATCCATCTGCAGGCAGCAGCCCAGAAATTCACACAAGGCAGGGGGTAGGCTGAGCTTGTGCACATCTGGTATGCCTTGCGTGCCTATCAGGTGGTTAACCTGAAGTGAAAGGAAACACAAGACTCTACGTGATTCTTCCACAGCCTTCAGTGCTCACCTAGACCCCGTCTTTTAAGCCCCAGTCTGCAGTGGCAATTTCTTGCCTAGCAGATGGTTAGAGATGAGCCTTCTTCCCCAAAAGTAGAAAGGCCCCAGTGCAACTCCAGCTATTCCAAGGGGCAACAGGTCTTGCCTTGACAGCTGATGTGAGCTGCAGGGACATTTTTAGAAGTGGACCTTCTTGGAACTCATCCAAGCTGCGGGAATGGGATTTAGTCTAATGGAGACAGACCAGAAGGATACTGAATTCTGAAGCATATTTGCACCTTACCCTGTCACTGGTCTCCCAAACATAAGGAGCCTCTCCTCTGGCCATTTCAATTCCCACGATGCCAAGGGACCAGGTGTCCACTTTGGGACCGTAAGGCTCTTTTCTCACCACCTCGGGTGCCATCCAGCAAGTTGTCCCCACCATCGACCTCCGTTTACTCTGCTCAGGTGTGAGCAGAGCACAGAGGCCAAAATCAGCTGAGGAGAAAAACAAACACTGCTTCAAGTAGGAAACCAAGGAAAAGATTTCCTCACTCTAAGTCTCAGAATGTAGTACTGAATCTAGCTGGAAAAGCAGCTGTGCTCTCTTTCCTCAGGGCTGCAGCCAAGGAAACTAGCAATTGTCCATTTAACAAACCCACCACCATTCCCAGGGTGGTGGCTTTTCCTCATCTACACTGAAGGTTTCCACTGTGGCCTCCCTCCCTCTGGAAGGGACACACACAAACCACAGTTCCTCTTGATACTTGTTGCTCTTTTAGACTCCCAGCAGCCTACAGCTGTGCCCTGAGCAAGAGAATACCCACCCAACTTGACGGAGCCATCCCGGCCCAGAAGGATGTTGTCACTTTTGATGTCTCTGTGGATCACCTGGTTGGCATGAAGGAAAGCCAGGCCTTTCAGGCACTGAGAGAGAATAAAAGAAACAGGAGGCCAAAAGTTAGCCTGATCTGATTTCATCGTGTGCTCCTGAAGATTCATGGATCTCAGAGGAGCAGTGAGTGCTGGCAAGAGGAAGAGCTTGCTGCTGCAACCCTGGGAGAGCAGGATCTCTCTAAGGCAAGGCATATTGGCTTTGAGGGGGAAACAGCAGTTGCTGCTCGAGACTGTCCCCTGCAAAGCCAGTCAGAATGACCGCTGCTGCAGCGGATGCGCTCTCCCCATTCAGAGGACAAACAACGGTTGGCCAAAAGAGGAAAAGTCCCTGCTTTGGGTACCAAGGGCATCACTGTCAGCTGGGAGACTGGAGGTAAAGGGCTGTAAGGCTGCCTGGTCAGCAGATTTGAAAGACATTTCAAGTCATTTGTCAGTTTTCAGCAGCAAGCACCGTGGTGGGTGCCATGCCCTCCTTTGAAGCTGAGACTCATGAGAGATGAGCCTCTCTTGACCTTTGCTGTTGGTTTAAAACTCGCACAGCGGCATCTTTGCGCTTACAGGCAAAGAAGGCAATGCAGAAAGGCTCTGGGCAAAGACTTGGAGGGGCAAAGTGCAGAACAGATAAAAAAAAATTGAAAAATCAAAAAGAGACAGAGAGCACAGAGGCCAAAAGCAGATAAAGAGCAGACTATAGTAAGGGCAGGGACACTGGCAGGCACTTCCGTCCAGATGCTCCTTCTTCTCTGAAGCAAAAGAGCAGCACAGCAAGAAAGCTCTGAGCACGGAATCACTCACGTAGCAGCGCTTTTGAACTATGATGCTGTCCAAGGCATGCCAAGCACAAGCAGGATCCCTTACCTCCTGACAGACAGTTGCCATGTGTCCTACAGCCATCCTTTTCTCGCTGATCACTTTTGCTAAAGAGCCTCCATCCATGTACTCCAACACCAGCAGGACAAACTCATTGACAAGGTAGCTGGAAGATGAAAACAACAGTGTAGAGCTGAATGGGCACAGCTAAATTGCCATACGGATGAAAAGACTACAGCTGAGTTTTGCTTCCAGGTCACTGGGAAATGAAGACGGAATAAAATGGAGACACGCTCCACCCAGGCTATCCAGGGCTTGCAATCTGTGCCATCTAATTGCACACCCGTGGGAAAGGAGACAGCTTAGGGGGCAAGCAGGGGAAAACGGCAGTTTGTGATAGCAGAGGCAGATCTGGAAGCGGCTACATCCCAGCAGCTGCTTCATTGTCTTCATAACAAATTGCACCATTCACTCCAACAGCAAGGAGACACAGTTTTCACAGCTTTTTCACAGGGGAGGTGGAGGTGCAGCACTGCCAACACCCTTTGGGAAGCCTTGCATAAAGGACAGTCACAAACAGGATAAAACTACCTCAAACCCGGCAAATAATGTGTCTCTTTTGGCATGCAAGGCAATGGAAAATAGTGGGAACAGCACAAGGGAAATAATTTCTGTGATGCTTTCTCAGCACTTCTCTTCCGACACTCAGAAGAAGAAATCACGCCCCAAAACAGCAAAGGAACATTCAGCAAGTGAACATAGAGGCTGCTGGCTTAGTAAGAGAGACAGGTTTCTGAGAACAATCTTTAAGCTATTTCTGCCAGGAACCAGAAGAATGCCATCTCCTCCCATGCCTCATACAGGAGTGGACTGATGTTCATAGCAAGATCAATTTTCTGCCACTGAGCAAAGTGCTTGAAACCTTTGCCTGGCAAGTATGGAAACTGACATTCCCATAAAAATACAGAACTACTTACCTTTCTAGGTAGGTGACAATATTGGGGTTCCTCATTTCCCTCATGACCAGGATTTCTTTCAATACTTCCTTGCAGCGCTGGTGCTGGAGATCAATTTCCTTTACGGCCACCTACAATGACGTTGAAAGCCGTTAGGAACAGACGTTACAAGAGCCTCTTCCTCCGTGCACTCACGGGCCAGGATGCCTTGTCACCTCGGCGAAAAGGGACTCTAAAGCATCAGCCACAATGTGCTAACAGCACTCTCAGCCCTTGCAGACTCCTCCGCGAGGCCTCCTTTACCACTACTGTTATCATTTACACGCGTTTTGCAAGCCAAAGGAATTTTGCTTCTGTGAAATGAAATCAACTTGTGGAAAACAGGTTAGCATTTCTAGGGGATTTGATCAGTGTTTCAGAAACTGCTGCCATTCTTGATTGTGCTCCAAAGTAAATGCACCAATCCATTACAGAGAAAATGCTGTCTGACAAAGAACAACTCCAAGGCAACTCAAAGGAAAGTTAACATCCTAGCACATCCTAACTTCTTCTGGATTTTGCATCTCTGAAGAACATTCCTCAACACGGTTTAGATGTGTAATTATTGAGTGTGTTAAAAAATGAAGAATCCTTTCTGTGGACCACTACTGATGCACTCCAGGTGATAAGCAGGGCTTAGGGCTTTCAGACTCCTTGTAGACATCCCTCCAAGTGCAGTTGCTGAGCACAGCACTGCAGGTGGGTAAGGAGCCACCAGGAAGATGGAGTTGTATTTGCTGAGAGCCAGAAAGGAGAATTCAGGACTCTGAATGTTTAGCCCCAAAGAGCATGGGACTCTCCAACTGACATCAGCATGTCAGTTCAGTACAAATAGCATCTCTGTAATGGAATGTCAGCAACAAAGGACCAACACAAGGCGGTATTACTTAAGGCTCTTCATCAGCTTCTTCTCACTGATCCGTGTGCGAGTGTCTGTGTGTGTGTGAGACCCAGGCTCCCCAGGACTGAAAGGCAAAACTGCGCTCCAGACAAGGCCTTTCCTTCTTTAGATCTTTTCAAAGGGTACCTCGTGCTGGGAAACAATGGCAAATCCTATCTGTGTCTGAACCGCGGCATAAGAGGAATTGGGCCAGAATGACGGCTGCTACCATCAGCTAATCTCTGCACACTTATCCAGGCAGTCCAAGATAGCATGGCCTTCTTGGAAAGACACCACTGCCATCCTCACACTGATTCAGAATGCGAGACAAAGTCTGTCCAAAATGCATTTTTCAGCCTGCCTCTAGGCAGCCTTTGCAGCAAAGACAGGTAACACAACGCTCTGGCCACAGATCACATCCCAAGGGAAAGCGCTCAAGAGCTGCAAAATCTGCAAGGGCTGTTGGCACTTACCGCTTGTCCTGTGGCAGCGTCCAAGGCCTTATAAACGGTTCCAAAACCCCTAGGAACAGAACAGCAGCAAGAACAGAGAAGCTGTTCAGTGCTGAGAAGCAAAAGGCAGCCCAGGCAGGAGCTCTCTGCTGCCTGGAGTGTCCCTCAAACACCAGCCTTTGTCTACCCTTCAGACAATACCACAGCAGCCCAGCAACCCTCTGCCATGCAGCTTGTCCAAGAGCAAAGCTGGGTCCAACAGGAAGAAAAAAGAGCTGCTACAAATCTCAAATGTACACACCAGACTATGGATGTGAGGGTTTGCTTTGCCTCTTCCTTTTTGTGCTTGTGTGTGTGGTGTGCCTTTCCAAGCAATGAAACACACAGAGTCCTCTTGGACTCAGAGCTCTCTTTTGATTCTGTCTGCCAAACTCAGGCAGCACCACACAGCCTGTCTTATTGTCCTGAGCACTGAAAGTTGTGTTCAGCAAAATATTGGAAAGAAATTCTGCTGAGAGCTGCTGTCTGACGGCTGTCAGGTGGGAAGCTGCTCTCTCAGTTTTTTCTTCCTTCAGTTGTGGGGCCATATTATTTGGAATCATGCAAAACCGTGTCTGCTGGGAAAATAAGGAATCTCGTGCCACACACTTGAGGGACAGGCAAGTGCCTCCTTGAGGCAGGCAAGACATTGGTTGCCAGCATGCAGTTATCTTTGCTGATGCCTTGTGACCAGTACTGAGACAGGGACAATCTAAAGCCAGGGTCTGAAGATGCTTGCAGCTTGCCTGACTTCCCTCTGGATATTCCAGCAGCCACCTACGTCTGGAGGAGTAAGCATGGCTGAACTCACCCTCTGCCAATAATTTTCCATCCAGTGTATTTCTCTTCTGGATCTGCCACGCTCACCACACTCCCTGAAAGAAAGAAAATGCAAGAAGCAAACTTCAAAACAGAGATCCTGACTTCCAGTGGATCAGAATCTCAGCTCCACTTTCTGCGGCGCGGAGCAATTTCTGGTCGCTTGGCTAGCAACAGTGTCAACAAGAACAACAACAAGAGCAGCCGCAGTAAGAAGACAGGCAGCTCTGTAACACACGTGGCCTGCACAGAGTCTGATTCTGCACACTCCTTTGAAGAGGAGACTAAGCCCACGGAGAAAGCGTCAGAGCAGACAGAGACCAGAAGAGAACTGGCACCGTGGCAAGTGGTTGTGGTCCACAAAGGGGAAGGAGGGCTGAAAAATCAGGACCCTTCCTTGTTGTGGGAGATAACACTCTCTTGTGAGGTTCAACAAAAGGTTTCATAATTCCAAGATTTCAATGCACCCTGTGATCTGGGATGAAGTTTTATCAACAGCTGCTTTTTGCAGAGCTGAAGGAATATTGCAAAGTGAAATCCAGGAGAGGAGGGGATTTCCTCTACCTCTCAGCAGTTTGCCTGAAGAATGCCTTGACATTTTCAGAGAACAGCAGCTCATGCTGTGTGCTACATCCAAGAACAATGGCTGTAAGAATTAGGACCCTCTTCTTTTATGAGCAGGCTAAGTTCTGAAGATGATTTTGCCCATTCCCCATTTAGTGAAGAACAACAAGTCCATGTCTTCAGCCTGGGCTGCAGCAGTCACTAGCACTGCCCTCGGCCCCTTGGACACCAGCCACGTGCCCCATCTTCCCAAAGGGCACAGCCCAGACGGGTAACAAGGACAGCGCCGCTCCTCAGGCGCTGCCGTGGCTCAGACACCTGCACAAACGAGATGCTGATCCTCTGATGAGTCCAGGCCAAGCTGCAGCAACGCAGTGGCTGCTGAAACCTCACAGCTAAGGAAGGCTCCAGCCCCTGCAGCCACAGCAGCCATCAGTGGCAGGGCAGGTATGACAAAAACCTGGGCAGAGCCCACAAATGGCCTCTGACAGGCACTGTGAAGAAGCCAGAGCCAGACTCAGCACTGCTACAAGCTGTTGACCCCACTCGAGACAGAACATGGGTGTCATTGAGTTCAGAGCCAAGGAGGAGTCGATCCATTCACCTCTTGTCCCTACAGCTGATGGCCGACACTGAGTAAACTGGGCTCTGTCCTGTACCTGCCCGCTTCTTATTCTCTGACAGCACTGCACCGGCAGCTATGACCAGTTGCAAGGAGCAACTGAGTTGTACTGCAGAGTCACCAAGGCCTTGCTGTGCTTTCCAAGAGTGCAGGGATTGAGGCCAATCCTTAGTATCCCAAGAGTATTCACCGGCTGGGCTTTAGCCCTGACAAAGTGCCTTGTACTGGAGGAACATGCAGCAGAGGGGATGCAGGCTTCATCCCGAGAATTGCCTGCAGGGCAGTTTTATCTGGCCCTGCCACACAGAAGTGTCTCTTGATGCGTCTCCCTAGGCATACAACCAAACTATCCAAGGGGGATTGGAAAATCAAATTGTGTTTTTCTTTGTTGGCTGCACTTTGAAAACACCTCTTGCTCTCTGATTCCCAGGGATTGTTCTAAGAATACAATTTCTTAACATTTGGGGTGTGCTGAAAAGACCCTTTCCTCTGTTGTTTTGCTATCACCTGATGCTCCTTCCAAGGAGGTCACACTAACAAAAATGAAGAATTTTTATCCAAGCAAACTGTAGAAGGAATAGTGGAAGTCATGAAAACACCACCCGTATGAAACCAGCCCCACAGCCAAATTTTTTCTCTGAAGTGTTTTGTCTCCAAATGCAGTCTAAAGGCAATCTAGGAAGCCAACTATTATGATCAATGTGGCCAGACCAGCACACACAAGCTGACTCAGTCGTTGGCTAGGTTGCAGCCTTCTGCTGCTCCGGAAACAATCCCTGCTTTTGCCTTTAGTGCGCATGGAACCTCAGGCAAAGGCCACCCACACCCAGCTGCCCTCAAAGGCAAAAGGAGTGCCCCAAAATGCTCCCTGGCTGCCTCCAAGCACAACAATGGCTCCTGTAGGGAGTCCAGAATGTCTCCCCGACACCAGAGTCAGGAGGAAGAGGTGCTACAGCTCATGCTGAGGCACACACCCCATAATACACTGCTGGATTGCACAAGGAATCCCCAGGACCTACTCAGCAGCCTCAGGCACTGCTTCTCGCTCTCCTGGAAGGAGCGGGGTGAGCTGCTCCTGCTCGAGTTCTCAGGCTGCGGAGGGGAGTCTTCTTCGGAGGCTGCTGCTGCAGCGGCGCCTTCAAGGGCAGAGCCCTCGTTCATCTGGGACAAGAAATTTGTTTGTGTCAGAAGTGTGGCTGGCAGAGATGCCCCTGACAGCACATTCCACAGGCATGCCATCAGGAACAACACTGGTGTTTGGCTGCACAAGTCAAAGCCAAACAAGCAGAGACTACAGCTTGTCACAGCCAGCCATAGTAGAGATGGTGAAAGGGAAAGAACACCTTAAAATTTCACCCTGTTCTGAGACCTGCACCATGGAAAGGGACAACTTGTTCAGAATGTGCATGGGTCACCACGTTCACCTGAGCAAACTCCTCAATAAACAAAGTGGGCACTAAGAAGCCAGCAGAAATACATTCACAGGATTGCTGGCCCACCAGCCAAAGCACTAGCTTTGATGCCCAGGGCAGCAAAGCTGAGCTTCAGTGGCCCAGTAAGTGTCGTGCTGGCGAGCTGCAATGCAGACCACAGAGCATGGCCGTCAGGGGCCTCGCCCCCATCCACCTGCTGCTCTGCAGGGGAAAGGTGAGAAGAGCAGAGACCACTTGTTGCATGACTGCAGTGCCTACTGCTCTTTCACTCACCTGCCTTTGTTCTGCCAGCCTGTACTGCAGGCTTCTCCACCCAGCTCTCACTCTTTCATCTCAACTCTTCTTCCTGGTGCACAGCGCTGGAGCCTGCCCGGCTCTGTGCTCCCAGTGCCTGCAGTAGTCCTTGCCTCCCCTTTCCTGAGATGTCCAGCTCATGCCTCCATCACTGCCCTTCCCTTGCAGCCTGCCTGGTCAGGCTCACCTGCCCATTCAGACACTCCTCATTCAGCTGCTGCCTCAGCTGCTGCAGCTGCTGCCGCCTTTGCTCTAGCTCCCATTGCAGCTGGTGCACCTTGACTAAGAGAGCAGCATTCTGACCCTGGAGCTGCACAGGAACAAAGAGAAGACGCCTTTTAACGTCCCACACACCACTCGTGTGGCAAGCAAGATTGAGGTGCACACGCTTTCCAAAAACACTTTGTTCTCCTCCTCATGTTTACCACGGGCCGGCTAAGAGGCAGTCCCGCTCAGACAGACAGTGTCCAGACAAGCAGTGCCCATAAGGAGCCCAGGGGAGACCAAAGCAACACACAAACTCTCTTTTCACACTCTGTGCTGCCTCTTGACTGGCTCTGGTTCCTATCTTTTCTTATTCGGGTTGCCTGATGGCAACATCCTGCTTCATCTCAAGCAGCCTTTTCTCCTGCTCCCTCTGTACCTCTGCCAGGAAGCTTTCCCGTTCCTCCAGCATCGCCTGCGCCTCCAAGTGCTGCCGTTCCAGACATTGCTTCTGATGAGAGGAAGAGACACTTCCAGATGAAGTCCCAGCCGTGCTCCCCAAAGAAAAAATGACAGCTTCATCCCTCCCACAAGCCCCCTCCCTGAAGAGTCCCCAGTAGTGGCTTTGTGCCCTCCAGCACTTCTAACCAGGAACTTTACAGGAGGGTCAGCAGGTGGAAGGAAAGGAGATTCCGCCTTCCTTCCCCACTCTGAAGGCTGCCTGTTTCCTAGCCCCTGTCTGCTCAGGATTTCTGCCTGCTCTCACAGGCTGTGTTCTCAAAGTGCCACAGCCCTTTGATCAAGGAAAACCTGCAGGTGGACTGCAGGATGAGGAGGAAGCCAGCACCCCGATGCCCTAGTCACAGGACAGGCCACCAGCTGGAATACCAGCAACACGGGGCCTGTTGCGTATGCTTCGAGCCCAAAGGGGAGACTCTCTGTCCACCGTGGAAGGACAGAATGCAAGGAACCCAGTTGCTGGGGCAGCAGAGTGCAGCAAGGTCAGCAGCCGTCTGCTGCATGGCACGAGGCTGTGGGCAAGATCCTTCGCTGCCATGCTTTGGGTGGTGACCATCCAGCTCTCTGGGGAACTTGGCTTATACCCAGCCTGAAACCGTGGCTGCAGGTACTATCCTGGCACCATCGTCTTGGTCTTCACAGGCTTTCTAGTCGGAGCCCTTGAAGCCCTCTGCTGCCTGGCCCAGCAATGTGTAGCCTACAGCAGATGCTTGCAGCCATGTCACCCAGGCTGCTCTTCTGCTAAGCCAGCCCACCAAGCTTGCCTGAAAACTTCCGGGACGTATTGTCGCTTACCATTTCTTGCTGGAACTTCCTTTTTTCCTCTTCCTGAGCAGATTGCCAGTGTCTGAGAGCCTTGCAGCACTGCTCTTCTGCCCAGAGGAGCTCTTGAGCCATTTCTTCACACTGCTGCTTGCTGAGAGATCTTACAGCTTGCAGCTCCTGACGGAGGCCCTTCACATCCTCTGCAAACATGACAAACGGCAACAGTCAGAGACTGCACTAGCAGAGACTCTACTGACCTGAAGCCCTTTCAGTTTCAGGCAAGGAGGGACCTGTGCTCAGTTCCTTTCCTCCTCAGGAGCCCTGTGGACAGAGCTGCCTTTGGAGCAACTGCACTAGGCTGGGCCATCACCAGAAACAAAGCACACCAGGCTCTCACCGAGTATCACCTCCTGGGCCCGTGTGGCTGTGCGCACTTGGGCTTCCAGACGGCTCCTGGTGATCTCCAGCTCCGATACGTGCTGCTGAGCCTGCAGCAGGCTGCTTTGCAGGCTCTCCTTCTCTGACCTACAAGGTGTGAAGATGAAGAGAAATTGTTCCTGGCACACAGGGGCAGTTGCTCCAGTTGGACATGCCTTCAGTTACATATCCTGAGCATGGAAAAGGCCGTGCATGGAAACTCAGCTACAGCAAGATTGTTTCTGCTACTTAAAATAGCAAAGCAGCCAACCTCCAGGTGGTTGGCCAGCTTTTCCTCATGACCTAGCCCAGCACAGAAAGGCCAGCTGAGTTTGATCTCAGCAGCCAGTGCTCAAATTGCTGTTGCCGGACACATTCCTCATGGGTGGCTGCGCCCACCAAGTCTCTGCCAACAAGCAAAAGCCCAGCCTGTGCTCAGAGCCCTGAGCTCATCAGCCCTTCCAAGTCACTCTGCAGGGGGACAGAAGCCAGTGTTCTCCTGAACGCTGCCTCCTCAATGTTTACTGCTATTCCTAGTGCACGTAGAGATACTTTGTTTACCAGATGCTCTCAAAGTGACTCAAAGGGACTAAAGGAATGATAGATGGAAGCTCCACCTTCTACAAGTATGAGTAAGAAACCAGAAGAAGGTTTTCTCTGAATTAGCAATGTCTTGGAGGAGGGCTGTCAGGTATCCTGCCATTTAAATTACTGGATTTTCATGAACAAGAATGCTTGCTCCCTTGATTTTTGGTAAACTGAGCCAGCAATGCCCGAATGTCTTGACACTCTTTAAGAAGGGAGCTGCCTAAGGACCTTGACAGGTAACAGAGGTGGGTGGACAAGTGCTCAGCAAGAATCCCTGGACATTGTCGAGAAGCCACAAGACCTTTCCCTTCTTCTGCTGCTCCTTGTAAGCAACTTGAGGTTCCTGCACCATAACTGACAAGAGTTATGTCAGAAGGGTCTCAAGATTTTCAGCTCAACCCTGCAGCTTTCACCTGAAGCATCAGCAGCCTACTGATAACCTTCACATGTAAGAGCCTTGAATTCTGGAAATGCCATGTCAAACTACTTGGCAAGGAAAGATTGAAGTTAAGATGCACTGAAGGAGAAACCAAAGCCTGCGGGAAATTCCTGAGATCAGCAAACATCCGCACAGTTTCCCTAGTACTCCTGTCAGTGTCTAGATGGCTTGCTTTGCACTTGGCCCAGGAATGTGCAAGGGGCTCCCAGGCGGGCGCCCAGAAGAGCTTTGACAGCTGGAGCTGTCAGAAAAGTAACACTCAGGTCACAGTATCCTTTTCTTTTTTCTCTTGTCTCTTCACTTCTCAGACAGAGACACATCTGCAGTGCAAACAGGAGGCAGTAAATCCTGACTTAATGCTCACCCCCTTTGTCATTCCAGACCCTCAATAATGTCGCACCCAGGTGCTCCTCCCTGCCCTTACCTGGCCTCTGCCAGCTGCTCTGAAAGGCCTCGTAGGTCCCGCTCCGTGGCTGCCAGTCGGGCTTCCAGGGCAGCGTTCTCTTGTGCCTGCGCCGCCTTCTCTCTGCACAGCCGGGGCAGTGTGTGCCCTTGGCGAGAGAACTCCTGGAGCAGCTTCTCCAGACCCCTGTGGGGTGGCCGCTGCCGGCGGCAAACCTGGAAGTGGAGGGGGCACCATTTTTCAAGGGGAACAACAACAGCACGGTCTCAGTCTTGGCTTGCTGCCAGAAGCAGCCTTTGGGGCGCTCTTGCCAGGGGCAGCTCCCTGTCCCATAAGTGCTGCCTAGGAATAAGGTGAGCGTACCTTTGGCACCGCCAGAGGAACCTCTTCCTTCAGCAGGTTCCTCGGAAGCTGTGGTTCCTCGGCTGTCTCTGCTGCCACTTGCAACACCCTCTCTCGTGAGGAGTGGCGCCTGCTCTCAAATGCAGCCAGCTCCTTCCCTCTACAACAAGGGGACAGACAAGCAAGCCTTTAATTGAAACACAGTCTCCTTGCAAGACCAGCACTACACACCATGTCCCTCACAGGGCGGTCTCAGGGGCTTCCAACAGCCCTCTACTTCCACCTCAAGAGAGTGCTGGCATTCCCTCTCTAGACCACCATCTCTCTTTGTCATTTCTGCAGGTGAAAGAATCACCAGGGAGGAAGTCAAATTAGCTTTCAGAAGCCACAAAACATTTCCAGAAAGCTCAGGTACTCTCAGCTTAGCAGCTTCCTGCCTGCTAGTGCTCCTCTCTGATACAGTGGATACCGGACTTGCAAAAGTTCCTCTTTGGCTAAGAGAGGCCTGGTAAGTCCAGATGAGCACTCCTACAATTACTCTTGCTTTCACTAGCCCAACAAGGAAAGAGCCCGCAAGCTATAGCCTGGCGAGAACGTGGGTACAAATTTCCAATCCAATAATCAAAGGATCCCAAGATGGTTTAGCCTGGCAGGAACCCCAGGGAGCCTCTAGGACCATCTTCAGCTCCAAGCACTTGGAGTCAGCTATGGCATCTGGACTGGCCGCTCAAGGCCCTATCCAGCTGGAGTTTCCAAATTTCCAAGGGTGGAATCTGCACAAGCTCTTTGAGGCACTTGTTCTGCTGCCTCTGCAGTTCAAAGGTTTCCTTTCCGTAAACCCAGCCTGAACCTCCCTTGCTTTTCCTCTGGTCCAGTTCAGCATACTTTTTGTCAAGGTTGGAGAAGTGAGTCCCAGGAGGCAGCCAGACCTGCCCACAGATTGCCTTCCCCTGTCTATGCTGAGCAAGTCAAACCATGAGAAAGCCAAATTTCTTCTCTGACTCTCAACCTCCTGAAGCCCAGCAATGCCCAACCCTGCTCAGAGAAAGCGAGAAAGCTTAACACACACCTGAACTCCTGGGCACTGCACACTCTATCTGTGCTCTGCTCCCTCTCTGCCTTTCCCGCCTGGGCCGAGGAGTTCTGAGAGGCAAGAAGCTCTCCTAGCGGGGCCTGCAAGGAATGGACAAAGAAAAAGGAAAACAAGCAATAAGGAGCAGGAAAGTTGGCTCCTGAGAGCTGCAAGAAGCAACAAGCAGCCACACAGCTCACCTGAAGGCAAAAGCTGTTGTGTGCGGCTGTTGATGTGGGTAACCAACTAAGCCTGTGTTGCTTTGAATGTCTCAGAATGGAAGCAGGGACCAGTTCCCTGCTCAGCTCTGGTCAAAAGGCTTCCCCTCAGGATTTCAAGCATTAGGGAGCAGCCAATAGGAACTGCATTCCAGCCCTTCAGACACAGACCTTGTCTCTGCCATGCAGAGCTGCTCAGCATTCTCAGCAAACTTGGGTCATGTCAAAGTTAAGGGTGTAGTCAAAGCAGAGACTGTAGCTCCTTAGACAGTGCTTGGAGATGGGCAAGTCCCTGCAGCAACGGTGGCTCCTGTGTTCCTCACAAGGCTGTGAACTGCGCCTTGGCACCGCTCTCTCTGCTGGCAGCAGGGAGCCTGCACAGACACTGTGCACAAGGGGCTCACTTTCTCACCAGCAGTACAAAAGGACATCACGCTACAGCTAGTTTGACACCAAGGCAAGTTCACAGTCCCTGTCAGAATGGCAGGAAAATGATGCCTGCATGTGAGAGTTCAGACCGCATTTCCTACGTGTCAGTGGCTGGGCTGAAGCGCTAGGTCATGGCAGAACTCCAGGCCTCAGCATCTTCAGCCACAAAGAGCAAGTGCTGCCTGCTCAGAAACTTGCCGCTCTGCACTGCACCAAAGCTTTGCACTGAAGCAACCAAAGCTGCCACTGATTGCTGCAGGATGCTCAGGCCTGGACTGACAACACAGTTGGAGGTTTGTTGTCCTTTGCCTCCCCTTTACCCTCTGGTGGAAGAGAGCGAGCCAGAGCAGGTTCTGCTGCTGCGGCTGCTACTGTGGTGCTCTGCAGACAGAGAGCAGCATGAGGGACAGGCAGTAAGCTGTCATAGAGAACCTTATTTCTCCTGAGCTCTATCACCAGTGGTCCTAGTGAGAAGCCATGAATTTCACTACAAATGGGATCCTCAGTCACTAATACTCATTTCAATTGGGCTGATGAGACTAATGTTTCAACAGGACTCCATGTGCTTCTGAAGGAGATATTTTAGCCAGGCTACAATCAGCATGTAGCTTTCTGTCTGCAAAACCTAGTTTCATTAGTTACATTAGTTAAAGCCTCTTCAACGGAAAAGGAATAAACTGAGGGAATTGTTTTGGTGGTGCTCATGCAGACGTGCACTGGTGTGGACTTTCCTTTGGCCTGCCAGCCTGGCACTCAACTACAGCAGGCCAAGCCGGCAGCTTGCTGCATAATCCTCAGGCACCAGGAATGTCAAGGGTGCCCGTCCCACTCACCGAACCGTAGACTTGACTCCTTCCACCTCTGAGGCGACCTGCCGCGGCAAGAGAGAACAAACCAGGTGCTGTTACAAGACTGCTGGTGCTGAGGAATCCCACAGAACCAGGCCAGCCAAGCAGAGAGCATTTTCCTTTCACAACATCCCTACCGGGAGCAGCAGTTCTGTAGCCCAGCAAGCAGGACTGCAGGCCACTATCCTAGGCTGCGTCTACCTTTTGCTCGGCTTTGCCACTAAGGAACTAGAAACTTGGGGCCGGGAAGATGCAAATTGCTCCTTAGCAGTCACTGCCTGCATTGGAGATCATTGTCCCCCCTACAACTAAAGCAGCTTCCTTCTCTTCTCCTTCCTGCACTTCCTTTTCTTTTTGTAAATTGCATGCAGCATGTGCCACGAGGTTGCTGTAAACAATTCCCCACAAAAGCTTCCACTGAACCCCTCTTGGCGCTTGCAGCTTTGTTTGGACACAGCACAGGCCCAGCTCTGGGGTTCAGGAGCCCACACTATCTGTTCAGCACTTTGCCCTTCAGTGCAAAGCCAATCCCTCTTGTAGCGCACAGAGGGGGGCCAGTTAGACAGGCACATCCTTTAAGGAGGGAATGCAGAAAAAGGATGCCTTCCTTAAGTTCCTTTTAAAAACGGCTCAGTTTTCAGAAGGACGCCTGCACAACTCTTCCAGTCTGCATTTTGGAAGTTGTCCACACCCTGCTGGACAAGGGACACCCCCTTTTTGGCTGAAACTGTTGCCAGGAGCTTTACCAAAGTTATGGCATCTGCATGGCACTTTTCTTTCATTGTTCTGCCCCCAAGGAAAAAACTTCTACTTACGTCTCAGACCGTTAACAATTTTGCGGGCTGATATCGCTGAAAAAGCCCTGCTGACTGCTCTACGGACTCGCTCCATCGTTTCAGCAGGGCTGCTTCAGTCGTTGGGCCGTAAAACAAAAATGGAAGAAAAACCCACTTGCACAAGTCCCCAGACTGTGCAAGGAAAAGAGGAAAAAAGGAGACCCGCGGCACTCTGCGGACTGTACAAACACAAAGTGACAAACAAAAGACACCTGCACAAGTCTGCAGACCGTACAACAAGAAAAGGAAAAGAAAAGGACACCTGTAGGTGTCTGCAGACCCTACAACCGCAGGGGAAACAAAAGGATGCCTAGACGAGTCTGCCGACTCGTACAACGGCAGGAAAAGAAAAAGACTCCCTCTTCAGGGCACAGACTGTTGCCAGAGAACTCCTCTGTACAGGATCCTCCTGCAACGAGAACGCCAAGAGCTGTTCTGGACGCTGAGGCCTTGCGTGCACCAGGGCAACCTCCTGATGACCACGCTGTGACGTGGCAGCTCTGCACTGACATCACAACAGCAGCAGCTCTGGGTTGCTCTGTGAATTCATGCATAGCAACCAAACCTTCTCTACAGCTGACACAAAAGAGAGCCTGGAAAGTTCTCCTCTGTCCCAAAGCAGCACAATCCTCTCCTTCAGTCCATAACCCGTAGCTCAAAGGATCCCAAAGTAACACAAAGCAGGCACCAAGCACACACACTCAGCACTTTGGCCACCAATGCTTCTGACTAAAACAAGCAATCCTTGCTTCAACTCAGTGGATAAAATCACGCCTTGGTAATACCCCTGAGAGTTCCCTAAATTGGAATGCCTGTCCTTCCTGCCCATTTACTGCATGGCTAACATCTACCAGAAAACTCTAGGGCTTGCTCAAGGAAGAACAACACCTTAGTGGGGAAAATAACCTGAGGAACAAACTACCCATAGGTGTTTGCATGGCACTGGAACAGCGTTGGTGTTGTCAATATGACAGGGACACCTCCTCTGCACGGGGCAGTGCCCGTGTCCTCGGCATGGCAGGGAGTGCCCTTGGAGCAGCCCTCACTCTGTGGGTGCACACATGGGCGCATTTGCTCCTTCTGTCCAGCTCCCAAGGCAGCTCTGCTCCTGAAAAAGTTCTCTGTCCAACACTGAAGGCACTCCTGGTGCCTTTGCAGAACCCCACTCCCTTCAGCTTGTGGGAAATGGGCAAGGTCAGATTCCTCCATGGAAGTGGCTTTTAAGTCTCTATCCTGCCCACAGTGCATACTGCATAGCACTCCATTTTTCAGTCCTTTGCTGCACTCTCCTTTCTGGCCTGCAGGAGCTTAGTAGATTGATGTGCTTTTCCTGGGCCAACTTAGTTTTTCCTTCCTGGATGGCACAGCTCACAGAACTGCAAACTCCATGTCTGCTGGGGATGGCTGCAACCACCAAATGGGGCAAACGATCCAAAGTTCAGGTTTGGTGCAATGCTCCGCTGTCATTGCATTCTAGACTTCCCCACAATATGCCACAGGAAGGAGCAAACAGGTGCCAGTGCCATGGGGAACAGGAGAAGGCCGCAGGTCAGGAACAGGGGCTCAGCCCATGGCTACAGGAAGCAGAGGAATTTGCAAGGCAGGTGAGTGCTGGGGATGCTGGAGGCCTGCCAAGCTGCCTGCTCTTGTCTTGCTGCTGAAAGCCTGAACTGCAGTGCTCTTGAGAACAACACCTAAATCCCACCGCAATCAACATTTCTTACAGAGATTGGCATGTGCTGAGGAACGATTTACACTGCTCATCCTCTTGGCAGCTAACCCAGGCCATGTTTTAGATAGGAGGGACCTAAGTGAGTCTCTGGAGCTTCCTGCAAGGAACAAAGCCCTGTGACAGCAAGCAGCATTCCCAGGCTGCTCCCACGGGGAAAATCCCCACAAGCTGAAAGGGGCGACTGTGATTTTGAGCTAAGTTGGCCTGCAATGGCAAGGTGCTGGACATGAAGGTAAGAGGCACAAAGTGCCCTCATGTCCTATTCCTGCATCTTTCTGGGAACCAGAGGAATCTGGCCTCCGCCTGTGAGGAACTGGGCCTGGGAACTAATACTGCCTTTCTGGTTTGGCTTTTGTAGATTTTTGTTTTGGACAGCAGCTCTTTGCAACATCAGCTGAGCCGGCCTCCAGCCTGGCTGATTGGACCCAGTCAGCAAAGGCCTTGCAGGAAGCCTGGAGAGGAGGCAGCGGTGCTTCAGGAGGCTTTGTGCTGGGCCAGCACAGCCAGCGTAGGACTGGCAATCAAAAGGCCTAAATCCTGAACTCCACGGGAACATTCCCTTGCTGGTCAGCCTGCGCTGAAGCTGTGCATTGTCGCGGCGCTGTGCATTTCCCTGCTGCTGTGCTTTGCCCTGGCATTGTGCTTTGCCCTGCCGCTGTGCATTTCCCTGGCGCTGTGCTTTGCCCTGGCGCTGTGCTTTGCTCTGGAGCTGTGCTTTGCCCCGGAGCTGTGCTTTGCTCTGGAGCTGTGCTTTGCCCTGCTGCTCTGCATTGCCCTGGCGTTGTGCTTTGCCTTGGTGCTGTGCATTGCCCCAGAGCTGTGCATTGCCCTGGCGCTGTGCATTGCCCTGGCGCTGTGCATTGCCCTGGCACTGTGCATTGCCCTGGCACTGTGCTTTGCCCCGGGGCTGTGCTTTGCCCTGGCGCTGTGCATTGCCCTGGCACTTTGCTTTGCCCTGGCACTGTGCTTTGCCCTGGCGCTGTGCTTTGCCCTGGCACTGTGCTTTGCCTTGGTGCTGTGCTTTGCCCTGGCGTAGCTGCCCGAGGCTCTCCCCCCTCACAGAGGGGCCCCGCCCCGCCCCGGGCAACCCCTGGCGGCTGCCCCACCCCCCGCCCGCCCCGCGCAGGGGCGCTCCCTTCCCATGGCGCCGCCCAGCGTCAGCACCCCCTCACTGCAGGCACAGAGAGGGACCGGGCCCTGCTGCTCCTCCTGGCACTTGGGTCCCTCCTTTCCAACAGAGAAGACCTCAAGGGAGGCATTTTCCAACTGTGTCCCTCTGCTTTATTTTTGGAAGGTGGAACTCTGCCCTGAAGGTGGCCCTAATGCATCCATAAGTGCTGGAGCAGGAAAAGTCCTCTTTGTTCTCCCACCGGTTGTCATTACTGGCTCAAAAGCACCGCCCAGCTTTGGAAGGAGAAACAGCCCGTGACACAGTCGTGCTATCCCTCCCCTTCCAAAGGCTCTGTAAATCTTCAGTGTCCACATCAGTAGGAATAAAGGGATCATGGTCGGGTTTCAAATTTTTGCATTTCAGAGGCTTTAATGAGATAAAAGTTGTGATGTTCCCAGAGAAGATTTCTTGCTTTTTGCAGCCAGGGTGAAATGTCTCGTTCAGAAGCAGACCTAGAACTGTCTAATGTGTCTCCTGAGCCTGTCTGACGATTGTTTTAAAGACACAGATTTCAATTTCTTTCAAAATTTGCTATTTCTCTTCAGGAGAGTTGGTGATAGAGCTCAGGAGAAATAAGGTTCTCTATGACAGCTTACTGCCTGTCCCTCATGCTGCTCTCTGTCTGCAGAGCACCACAGTAGCAGCCGCAGCAGCAGAACCTGCTCTGGCTCGCTCTCTTCCACCAGAGGGTAAAGGGGAGGCAAAGGACAACAAACCTCCAACTGTGTTGTCAGTCCAGGCCTGAGCATCCTGCAGCAATCAGTGGCAGCTTTGGTTGCTTCAGTGCAAAGCTTTGGAGTGCAGAGCGGCAAGTTTCTGAGCAGGCAGCACTTGCTCTTTGTGGCTGAAGATGCTGAGGCCTGGAGTTCTGCCATGACCTAGCGCTTCAGCCCAGCCACTGACACGTGGGAAATGGGGTCTGAACTCTCACATGCAGTGAGTGCTCAGGCACCCTGCTCTTCTTTCCCTCTGAGTTTCACTGCAGAGGAGCAAGTTTTCTTCCCTGTAGTTGCAGAAGCTCAGGGTTCTCACTTCTTGACAAATCTGTGATGCAAAGGGCCTTGTTAAGAAGATCAAAAGCACAGGGAATGTATTAGAAATTCTTACAAAAAGTAACCTTTCTTACAGATAAAGATAAGCAAGTCATTCCCTGCATTTATCTAAATGCAGAAGTTGTATAATTATCTAAACTGAACACAGAAACAAACTACCTCTGTCAGACCATCTTCATATTCCAGATCACTTTCAAGATGTAGATTGAGTTGTTTGAATGATTAGTGCTCAACTCTGCCTTTCTGGCTGAAGGCTCTGGAGCTCCTTTCTGAGTTCATCCAGGGTGGTATTCCCTAACAATTCCTGGTACCACCTCCTGCTTTCTTAGGGCACAATAGTCTAAATGAAAACCTAGCCAATGGCATAACTCTCGAGTCCATAAGGAAATCATTGGACAAGTTGTCAAGTTCTCAAACCAATTGTCCTGCTGCAAGAGTCCTGTTGCACACAAGAGTGTTGAAAGCCAAGAGAAGCTGCAATTGGTGGTGCATCTTGTGACAGAAGCTCAACCTAGCTCTCCAATAAAGAGAAGAGCTTGAAACGAGCAAACATGAGTGTGGAAAAGATTCTTGGAAAGCTGAAACAGCTTTCCCAAAGTGCAATGAAAATGGAAAGAATCCAAGATGTCCACATGTAGGAGTTCCTTTACTGATATGCTCCCCTTTTCCATGTTGCACGAGTTCTACATGGCATAAATTCCAAATTCATCTTACCGCTAAGATCCATGACTCAGCAAGTTTTACACTCTCAATCATTAGCTACACACAATTTGCCTTCCTTTGTTTTCCTTTGAAAGCAATGCTGGAAACACAAGAAACATGCAAATGTAAGACCTTTGAGTACAGTGTGAGCTGTGGTCGAGTGTGAGTTCTAGAAACAGGGAATAGGCTCTGATAGGATTTTACCCTCAGCAGTGACAATACACAGCAGCAACAAAGGTTTTTTGTGTGACGTTGTGCAGAGGTCAAGACTCTTTGTCTTAGATGAACATGGCAAAGTTGACATGTTTAAACAGACTTGGGATGCAACCTGGTTTGGTTTACTGTCTGTGTCACTAAAGAGCAGGAGAAATAAACCAGCCGGAGTTTCTTTGTAGAGAAGACCTTTGCTTCAGTGTGAAAGTATTGGGAAGGGAGGAGGGAGATGGGTGAGAGTTGAGCTGCTGTATTGGACTGGCATCCAAACCACGGCAAGAATAGGGTTTAATTATTTTCTTTTAATCCTATCCACACTCTCCGATTCTCACCTGGAACTGGACAAGAAAACACGAACAGCCCCGGCGACGAGAACACAGCACCGGGGGCGCGGTCCCCTCTCCCCACCCCGAGCGGTCGGGGGAGCAGTGCTGCCCCGCAGGGGCTGGATTTCTCCCTCCTCATCTGCTGCTTTGCATTTCCGGGCGGCCGGCTCTTCCTGGCACTGGCAGGCTCCTCATTCAGGGCTTAGGCTCCACGGGAAAGTCCAGACAGCGCTCTACGTGGGAGGAAGAGATGGCGGCGCGGCGTGAGTGGGTGGGATGAGGCCCGGGGGATGCGAGCACCGGGGGAAAGCTGCAGGGTTGCCAGAAATAACAGTTATGCTGTGAAGTAGTGAAGAAGAAGCTAAACGACAAGGCGATTTTGGCGTCGGCGCGGGAGGCAGAGAGAGCTGCTCCGTGACTCCAGCCGAGCCCGGTTCGGCCCCGGAGCGAAGTGGCCAGCGCTGCCCCGGGGCGCGCGGGGATGAACGGGGAACGGACAAGCGGTCGCGGCACTTCAGCGACAGCAGCGGCAGCAGCTCTGCTGACCCTCTGCCTCTCTTGCTCCAGCTCCTTCTGTCCCTCTCCCGCTGCGGCGCACAATCCTTATCGACCCCCTTCTTTCCCGGTCTCTCTGTCCACCTGCCGGGCCGAACCACGCCTCCGGTCCGCCCCGGCCTCGGGCGGGACTGCATCCCCACTAGACCGGGGCTCCCGCAGCGGTCTCGCCTTCGGCCGGCCCTCGCCGTACTGTCTGTGCCGCTGCTGCGCGGGGGGGCATCGGTAGCTGGGCCTCGGGCCGCATGGCCATCCCTTGGGCTCGCCTGTGCCAGCTCCGGTTACGCCTCCCGCCTCGACCGTGGTTTGTCTCGGGGGGGGGGGCGGAGGACACTCGGAGCACGGCTGCTCCCGCCGCCTGCGTTACGGGTTCCCCCGGCCTGGGCCACGGCAGCATTGCAGCTACCGACCCCGAGCTGCTGGTGCCCCATTCAGACAGAGCTGCCTGTCCTGGGACACTTGAGGGGCGGTCGGGGGCCGTTCCTGGACCCGGGCCCAGCGCCGCCAGCCGCGTTTGGCCCCAGGGAAGGCGCAGGAGGCCCTGCAGGGGTGAAACCGGCTGGACTCTCTGCTGGGGCCTGGCGGCTTCAGCAGCGTCTGCAAGGGGACGTGCCTGGAGCCCAGCGCCCCGGTGAGTGGGGGTCTGGTGGGGGGCAGAGGAGGGTGAGGGGGAAGGAGGATGGGGCTCGGCAGAGCGGGCGGGAAGCTCAGCCCGCTGCTCCCCTTGGCTAGCAGGTGGCCGTCAAATGTGTGTCAGGGGATTGCACCCATCTTTGGGGTGAGCTGGTGGGGGAGTGGGGTCAGCAGCAGAAACCGGGGTGTGCTGGGCGGGATAAGCTGAGGCTCGGCAGGCTGGAAGCCGCCAGGACGCCTCGAGGGAGAGCAAAGGGAGATTAGCAGAGGGCACAGAGCATCCCAGTTTGGCTGAGAGCTTCCAGACCCCTGGCACGGCATCAGCCCCACTGACCGCATCGTGGTCTTCCCACAGCCCAACAGCACCTGCGTTCCCCAGATCAAACTGCTGGGCTAGGTGTCCACTGGGTTGCATGGTGTTGTCCAGCTCCTTGATAGGTTTGAGCTCTGCAGAAATTCTTGTTGGTGATGAAGCGCCCAGAGCGATCGCAGGACCTCTTTGATTTCATTCGTGTGTGGGCATTCCTGTCGGCAGACTGCTGCAGGGGCTGTTCTGCCATGTGCTGGAGGCTGTGAGGCACTGCAGCAGCTGCGAGGTCCTGCACAGAGACCTCAAAGCTGACAACATCCTCCTCCACCTGGCCAGCGGACAGGCAAAACTGATGGACTTTGCCTGTGGCACCTACCTCCAAGTCTGCACACAATTTGTAGGTGAGCCCACCCAGGGCTTTGCTCGCGGTCCTGGCCTTTCATGGATCAACCTTAAACGGCCCAAGCTGGATGTGGCACTGGACATTCCCCTTTTTGCTGCCAGTCACGGCTACAACCAATGAGCCACAGAGGTGTGCCTGTAATGGTCAAGGAAGGGATTCTTCCAAATGGCTTGTGGATGTCTAGGATTTTTCACAGAATCGCAGAATCACAGAAGTTCAAGACTGGAAGAGACCTATAAGATCATCAAGTCCAGCCGATGTTCTAACTGTTCAACTAGATCATGGCAGCAAGTGCCACATCCAGTCTTTTTTTGAATTCTTCAAGGGATGATGACTCCACCACCTCACTGGGTAAATGATTCCAGTATCTGACCACTCTTTCTGTGAAATATTTCCTTCTTACTTCTAACTTACATCTCGCTTGACGCAGCTTGAGACTGTGTCCTCTTGTTCTATCTGTTGTTGAGAAAGAGGCCGACCCCCAGCTCACCACAGCCACCCTTCAGGAAGTTGTAGAGAGCGATGAGGTCGCCCCTTAGTCTCCTTTTCTCCAGGCTGAACAACCCCAGCTCCCTCAGTCGCTCTTCGTATGGCTTGTGTTCCAAGCCCCTTATTAGTCTCGTTGCCCTCCTCTGGACACGCTCAAGTAACTCGATGTCCCTCCTAAAGTGAGGGGCCCAGAACTGGATACAATACTCCAAGTGAGGCCTCACCAGTGCCGAGTACAGTGGAAGAATGACCTCTCTGCTCCTGCTGGCCACTCCATTTCTGATACTGGCCAGGATGGCATTGACCCTCTTGGCTACCTGGGCACACTGCTGGCTCATATTTAATCGACTGTCAACCAGCCCCCCCAGGTCCCTTTCCACCTGGGCACTATCCAGCCATTCCATCCCCAGCTTATATCGGTGCAGGGGGTTATTGTGGCCGAAGTGCAATACTCGGCACTTGGACTTATTGAAGTTCATCCCGTTTGATTCTGCCCATGCGTCTAACCGTTCCAAGTCTCTCTGGAGAGCCCTACACCCCTCTAGCAGATCCACACTCTTTCCCAATTTAGTGTCATCAGCGAATTTACTAATAAAAGACTCTAAGCCCTCGTCCATATCGTCAATAAAAATATTGAACAGAACTGGCCCCAACACAGACCCCTGAGGGACACCACTAGTGACTGGTCGCCAGCTGGATGTGACACCATTCACCACCACTCTCTGGGCCCGGCCATCCAGCCAGTTCTGAACCCAGCAAAGGGTATTCCTATCCAGACCACGGCCAGCGAGTTTGTCTAGGAGTATGCTATGGGAAACAGTGTCGAAGGCCTTGCTGAAATCCAGAAAAACAACATCTACAGCCTTCCCTGCGTCCACTAGCCGGGTTACCTGATCATAAAAGGTGATCAGGTTAGTCAGACATGATCTACCCCTCCTAAATCCGTGCTGGCTGGGTCTGATACCCTGGCCGTCCTGCAAATTTTGCATGATGGCACGTAATATAAACTGTTCCATTATTTTGCCAGGTATAGAGGTCAGGCTGACTGGTCTGTAATTGCCAGGATCTTCCTTTGCACCTTTTTTGTGAATGGGTATCACACTGGCCAGCTTCCAGTCATCCGGAACCTCACCAGTGATCCATGACTGTTGGTAAATGATAGAGAGTGGCTTTGCAATCTCATTTGCCAGCTCTTTCATTACCCTAGGGTGGATCCCGTCTGGTCCCATAGATTTATGAATATCCAAGGATTTCAATAGTTCTATAACAGCCTCCTCTTGGATAATGTGGGGACCATTCTGTTCCCTAAAACCAACGACCAGCCTAGACGGACGGGAGTCTTGAGGGCAAGTCATCTTCCCATTAAAAACCGAGGCAAAATAGGCATTGAACACTTCTGCCTTCTCCTCGTCTGCAAATACTAACTTCCCACCTTTGTCCAGTAAGGAACAAAGGCTGGTCCTACCTTTCTTCCTACTATTAATATATTTATAAAAACATTTTTTATTATCCTTAACAGCAGTCGCTATCCTGAGTTCAAACTGAGCTTTGGCCTCCCTAATTTTTTTCCTGCATACTCTAGCAGCCCTCTTGAATACTTCCTTGGAGACCTGACCCTTTTTCCAACTCTGATACGTCCTCTTTTTATTCCTAAGTTCCTCCAAGATCTCCTTTCCCCGCCAGGCTGGACGTTTGCCCCGTAGACTGATCTTTCGGGATACAGGAATGGTTTGTTCCTGCGCCCTCAAGATCTCTGCCTTGAAGTAAGCCCACCCTTCCTGAACTCCTTTATTTTTAAGGGCAGCTTCCCAAGGGACGCTCTGAATTAATCTCTTAAACAGGCCAAAGTCCGCCCTCCGGAAGTCCAATGTACGAGTTATACTGGTGCTCTTCCTAATATCGCCAAGTATTGAAAACTCTATTAATTCATGGTCACTCTGCCCCAAACGACCTCCAACCATCACATCTCCCACCAGCCCATCCCTATTTGTAAATAACAGATCTAATGTCGTCCCTTCCCTGGTGGGTTCATCTACCAGCTGTAACAAAAAGTTATCCTCCATAGATTCTAAGAATTTTCTGGAGTGCCTCTTTACTGCTGTATTAAGTTCCCAGCAGATATCTGGTAGATTAAAATCACCAACAAGAACAAGGGTTGATGATCTAGAAATATTGCACAACTGCTTATAGAATAAATCGTCTACTTCTTCTTCTTGATCGGGTCGACCATAACAGACTCCCAATATGATGTCGGCGTTATTGGCCTTCCCCTTGATTCTTATCCATAAACATTCAACACCTTCTTCCTTTGTTTCAATTTCAATGGCATCGAAGGTTTGCTTAACATAAAGAGCTACGCCACCTCCTCTTCTTCCTTTTCTACCTCTCCTGAAGAGTCTGTATCCAGCCAATGTAGTACTCCAGTTATATGAGTCATCCCACCACGTTTCCGTGATGGCAACTACATCATAGCTTTGCAGTTGTACCATGGCCTCCAGCTCTTCTTGTTTATTGCCCAAACTGCGTGCATTGGTATACATGCACCTCATCTGGGCAACTGAGTTCACCCCTATCTTACGCTTGCAATTCTTGGGCCTGTTTCCAGTTAGCTCAGCTGGTTCCCCTTCCCCCTTCAAGCTTAGTTTAAAGCTCTCTCAATGAGGTCTGCCAGTTCATGAGCTAAAATCCTTTTGCCCTTAACGGAGAGGTGTACCCCATCTGATTCCAGCAAAGAAGATGCTGTAAAAGTTTCGCCATGATCATAAAATCCAAACTTATGTTGATGACACCAACCCTTAAGCCACTTGTTAATGATACGGATTCTTCTGTTTCTTTCATCATTATCCTCCGCCACCAGAGGGACTGAGCACATCACTACCTGTGCTCCTGCCTTGTCAATTACCTGACCCAGTACCTTAAAGTCCTTCCTGATTGCCTTAATGCTCCTCTTCTCGATCTCATCACTGCCAGCCTGAAGTATCAGCAGTGGATAATAATCAGAGGGCTGAATCAGTCCAGGAAGTCTCTCAGTAATATTTTGTACCCGGGCCCCAGGGAGGCAACAAACTTCCCTGTGGGATGGGTCTGGTCGACATACAGGGCCTTCAGTTCCTTTCAGGAGGGAATCACCTACGACAATTACCCTTCTTTTCTTCTTGGTACTAGAGGTAATAATTCGTGTTGCAGGTGAAACATAATTAGGAGGTTCACTAGGCAGACAATTCTCTCCTAAACCATCTAGTTGTATCTCTGGATCCAATATCTCATACCTGTTTTGTAATGGTACTTGGCTGGATGATGGAGGGGGGCAGGTCTTTTCATTTTTACCACCCCGCACAGGGACCCATTTCCACTCCTCTTCATCCACCAAATGCCCTTCTGTCATCTGAGAATGGGAGGCATATAAGTCCTCAGTCTCTTGATTAGTAACCTCCCTTAAAGATGATAGGGCTGAACTCCACCAATCTATCTGCCTTTCACTTTCACTAATACTCCTTAATCTTTCAACTTCCTCCCTAAGCTCAGCCACCATTAGAAGGAGGTCATTCACTTGTTCGCAGCGTAAGCGGTTCTCCTCCACAGCACTCCCTGATGCCACCAATAAACTCAAACATTCTGGGCAGGGGTGGGTCTGTACACTCACGTCCTTTTTGGAGGGACCAACTTGATCACTTACACCAGCCACAGCTTTTGATCTTGTAGAAACCATTGTTAACAAACACCTCAGAAACAACCAGACGGCAGGGGATTCAAAATCAGGAGGTTCAGGAATCCGGGGATTCAGGAAATCCAAGAGTTTAGGAATCCAAGGATTCCAAAATCCGAGGTTACAGGAGTCCAGGGATTTAAGAATGCAGAGATTTGGAAATTCAAGGATTTAGAAATCCGGGGTTTCAGAGTTCCAGGAGTTCTCCAGCAGCAAGTCGGCACTGCAGAGCTGCTAATGTAGTAACAGAGACTCTTTGAGGGATGCAGAATGCAGGGAAGGGAGCAAAGCACAGCTCCACAGTACAGCTCCACGACACAACTCCACGGCACAGCTCCGAAGCTCACCTCCGCAGCACAGCTCCGCGGCACAGCTACACGGCCTAGCTCCGAGGCCTAGCTCCGCGGCACGGCTCCGCGGCCCAGCTCCGAGGCCCAGCTCCGCGGCACGGCTCTGCGGCACCGCACCGCAGCACAACTCCGCGGCCCAGCTGGGAGGCCCGGCTCCGCGGCACAGCTCCGCGGCACAGCTCCACAGCCCAGCTACGAGGCCCAGCTACGAGGCCCTGCTCCGTGACACAGCTCCGCGGCACAGCTCCGCGGCACAGCTCCGCAGCCCAGCTCCGCGGCCTAGCTATGAGACCCTGTTCCGCAGCACAGATCAGTGCAGGGACATGGTCTTGTCTGCCGTTAAAAAAAAAAAAAAAAAACAAAAGGTTGGCTCCGAGCTGGCATTGGAGAAAGGAATCCGGAAGTGCTCCTGGTCATGTGCTCCACTTCTCCCATTGATTCACTGCCTCTTTCCTTCCTTTCCTTTGAAAAGCACCTGGAGTGGAGATGTGCTTGGTGGGGGCCCAAGTGATCTGTAGGAGGAATAGTTGAAGTCATGAAACAGTCCTGATACAACACCAGTATGAAACCAGCCCCAAAGCCAATCCATTTCTCTGAAGTGTTTTGTTTCCAGTGACTGCCAACACGTCAGGAGTCTAAAGGGAAACCAGGAAGCCAACTATTCTGATCAATTTGGCCAAATAAGCACACATGCAGCACCCTGCTCCATGGGTCAAAGAATGCACAGGATGTTCCCAGCCGCTTCAGGCGCCTCCTCCGCAGCTGGGAACATCCAGCCGTCTCCCACAGCTCTAGCCCGGCTCTGCTGGTGGCATCCTGTGGGAGCTCCCTCCTCCTGAGACACAGCTCTGGCCCTCCCATTCCCTTCACGCCTGCAATGCCACTCCTGCCTTGCTCAAATCTGCACATCACTAGTGACTTTGTGCCCTCCAGCTATGCTGTCCTAAGCAGAAATTTAGAAGGAGGATGAGCAGATGGGAGAAAAGGAGGTGGCACCTTCTTTTCCCACTCTGTCTCAGTCTGTCTGTTTGCTGGGCCCTCTCTCCTCAGGATTCCTGCCTGTTCTCAGAGGCTCCGTTCTCTACGTGCTGAAGTGGTCCTTGTCATCTCCTCTGCTTCCTGCATTACTTTGCTGCAGGGATGACAGCAATCAGGCTCTCAGAGGAGGCTGAAGAGAGGCTCCGCTAGCTTGAGAAATGGATGCTGCCCAAAGGGAAAAAGAAACCAAAGCAACCAAATTAAAAGAGACCAAGGGAGAAGGAACCAGTATTTTCCAACTGAGCTTCTAACAGGGTCAAGCTGGGTTCTTCTAGGGCCCAGAAACACACAGACAGAAGGGGCAGAGCGCAGATGGACTCAGCTCTGGCTTGCAAGGAGAGCAGTGTCTGCCTTGGCATGCCCCCCTCCTCCTGGCCTGGCTGGCATCTTCCTTCACGGCAGGGAGAGCCGAGGAAGTGGCGCCGTCGCCAGCTGCCTGTCTGCCACAAAAGGTGGCAGCAAAGCTGCAGTGGTTCTCATCTACTTGAGCGGGCCAGGCAGCACGTGAGGCTGGCACAAATCCTGCTCAGCTGTCCCTCTTTGGCTGGCAGAAACCTCTAAGAGTGGGGCAGGAAGGACAAACTGGATGCCCTTGGATGCTCAGTCAGTCCCCCCCAAAGGTCCCACCTTCCCACAGACCAATCTAGAACCGCTTGGCAGGGAGTGCTTATGTTGTCTTCTTCAAGCCCCACTGCAGGCCTCCTTCCCCAGCACTGTAGTACTTCAGTTCCTTTGCTACCAACTAAACCTGAAAACAGCAGCCGAGAGCAAAAGGGGGCCTCAGCAATGACCAGAAGGTGGGAGCTGGGCTTGTTTAGCTTGCAGAAGGGCAAGGTCTCCAAGGACACCTTTCAATATTTGAAGGGGCTTAGAAGAAAGATGGGGACATATCTATTAGCAGGGCCAATTGCAAGAGAACAAGGGAGAATGGTTTTAAACTAAAAGACAGTCAATTCAGATAGGTTCTAAGGAAGAAACTCCTTATGAGGAGAGTGCTGAAACACTGCCTCAGGCTGCCCAGAGAGCTGGGAGGTGCCCCATCGCTGTCAGCATTCCAGGTCAGGTGAGCTGGGGCTCTGGGCAACCTGATCTATTGGCAGGGGCTTTGGACTAGATGACCTCCACCACTCCCTTCTAACCTTAACTAGTCTTGGATCCTATTTGGTTCTCATTTGAAAAGCAGCCAGAGCAGAGATTACCCTGTGGGGGGCCCATCTGGTTCCCTGGAGTTGGGCCGAGGAGCAAACCCAGACAGGGAGCAGCCCCTTTGCCTTGTACCTGCAGAAGTTCCTTAGCAGAGCCTCTCCTGTCCACATCCATCTGCAGGCAGCAGCCCAGAAATTCACACAAGGCAGGGGGTAGGCTGAGCTTGTGCACATCTGGTATGCCTTGCGTGCCTATCAGGTGGTTAGCCTGAAGTGAAAGGAAACACAAGACTCTACGTGATTCTTCCACAGCCTTCAGTGCTCACCTAGACCCCGTCTTTTAAGCCCCAGTCTGCAGTGGCAATTTCTTGCCTAGCAGATGGTTAGAGATGAGCCTTCTTCCCCAAAAGTAGAAAGGCCCCAGTGCAACTCCAGCTATTCCAAGGGGCAACAGGTCTTGCCTTGACAGCTGATGTGAGCTGCAGGGACATTTTTAGAAGTGGACCTTCTTGGAACTCATCCAAGCTGCGGGAATGGGATTTAGTCTAATGGAGACAGACCAGAAGGATACTGAATTCTGAAGCATATTTGCACCTTACCCTGTCACTGGTCTCCCAAACATAAGGAGCCTCTCCTCTGGCCATTTCAATTCCCACGATGCCAAGGGACCAGGTGTCCACTTTGGGACCGTAAGGCTCTTTTCTCACCACCTCGGGTGCCATCCAGCAAGTTGTCCCCACCATCGACCTCCGTTTACTCTGCTCAGGTGTGAGCAGAGCACAGAGGCCAAAATCAGCTGAGGAGAAAAACAAACACTGCTTCAAGTAGGAAACCAAGGAAAAGATTTCCTCACTCTAAGTCTCAGAATGTAGTACTGAATCTAGCTGGAAAAGCAGCTGTGCTCTCTTTCCTCAGGGCTGCAGCCAAGGAAACTAGCAATTGTCCATTTAACAAACCCACCACCATTCCCAGGGTGGTGGCTTTTCCTCATCTACACTGAAGGTTTCCACTGTGGCCTCCCTCCCTCTGGAAGGGACACACACAAACCACAGTTCCTCTTGATACTTGTTGCTCTTTTAGACTCCCAGCAGCCTACAGCTGTGCCCTGAGCAAGAGAATACCCACCCAACTTGACGGAGCCATCCCGGCCCAGAAGGATGTTGTCACTTTTGATGTCTCTGTGGATCACCTGGTTGGCATGAAGGAAAGCCAGGCCTTTCAGGCACTGAGAGAGAATAAAAGAAACAGGAGGCCAAAAGTTAGCCTGATCTGATTTCATCGTGTGCTCCTGAAGATTCATGGATCTCAGAGGAGCAGTGAGTGCTGGCAAGAGGAAGAGCTTGCTGCTGCAACCCTGGGAGAGCAGGATCTCTCTAAGGCAAGGCATATTGGCTTTGAGGGGGAAACAGCAGTTGCTGCTCGAGACTGTCCCCTGCAAAGCCAGTCAGAATGACCGCTGCTGCAGCGGATGCGCTCTCCCCATTCAGAGGACAAACAACGGTTGGCCAAAAGAGGAAAAGTCCCTGCTTTGGGTACCAAGGGCATCACTGTCAGCTGGGAGACTGGAGGTAAAGGGCTGTAAGGCTGCCTGGTCAGCAGATTTGAAAGACATTTCAAGTCATTTGTCAGTTTTCAGCAGCAAGCACCGTGGTGGGTGCCATGCCCTCCTTTGAAGCTGAGACTCATGAGAGATGAGCCTCTCTTGACCTTTGCTGTTGGTTTAAAACTCGCACAGCGGCATCTTTGCGCTTACAGGCAAAGAAGGCAATGCAGAAAGGCTCTGGGCAAAGACTTGGAGGGGCAAAGTGCAGAACAGATAAAAAAAAATTGAAAAATCAAAAAGAGACAGAGAGCACAGAGGCCAAAAGCAGATAAAGAGCAGACTATAGTAAGGGCAGGGACACTGGCAGGCACTTCCGTCCAGATGCTCCTTCTTCTCTGAAGCAAAAGAGCAGCACAGCAAGAAAGCTCTGAGCACGGAATCACTCACGTAGCAGCGCTTTTGAACTATGATGCTGTCCAAGGCATGCCAAGCACAAGCAGGATCCCTTACCTCCTGACAGACAGTTGCCATGTGTCCTACAGCCATCCTTTTCTCGCTGATCACTTTTGCTAAAGAGCCTCCATCCATGTACTCCAACACCAGCAGGACAAACTCATTGACAAGGTAGCTGGAAGATGAAAACAACAGTGTAGAGCTGAATGGGCACAGCTAAATTGCCATACGGATGAAAAGACTACAGCTGAGTTTTGCTTCCAGGTCACTGGGAAATGAAGACGGAATAAAATGGAGACACGCTCCACCCAGGCTATCCAGGGCTTGCAATCTGTGCCATCTAATTGCACACCCGTGGGAAAGGAGACGGCTTAGGGGGCAAGCAGGGGAAAACGGCAGTTTGTGATAGCAGAGGCAGATCTGGAAGCGGCTACATCCCAGCAGCTGCTTCATTGTCTTCATAACAAATTGCACCATTCACTCCAACAGCAAGGAGACACAGTTTTCACAGCTTTTTCACAGGGGAGGTGGAGGTGCAGCACTGCCAACACCCTTTGGGAAGCCTTGCATAAAGGACAGTCACAAACAGGATAAAACTACCTCAAACCCGGCAAATAATGTGTCTCTTTTGGCATGCAAGGCAATGGAAAATAGTGGGAACAGCACAAGGGAAATAATTTCTGTGATGCTTTCTCAGCACTTCTCTTCCGACACTCAGAAGAAGAAATCACGCCCCAAAACAGCAAAGGAACATTCAGCAAGTGAACATAGAGGCTGCTGGCTTAGTAAGAGAGACAGGTTTCTGAGAACAATCTTTAAGCTATTTCTGCCAGGAACCAGAAGAATGCCATCTCCTCCCATGCCTCATACAGGAGTGGACTGATGTTCATAGCAAGATCAATTTTCTGCCACTGAGCAAAGTGCTTGAAACCTTTGCCTGGCAAGTATGGAAACTGACATTCCCATAAAAATACAGAACTACTTACCTTTCTAGGTAGGTGACAATATTGGGGTTCCTCATTTCCCTCATGACCAGGATTTCTTTCAATACTTCCTTGCAGCGCTGGTGCTGGAGATCAATTTCCTTTACGGCCACCTACAATGACGTTGAAAGCCGTTAGGAACAGACGTTACAAGAGCCTCTTCCTCTGTGCACTCACGGGCCAGGATGCCTTGTCACCTCGGCGAAAAGGGACTCTAAAGCATCAGCCACAATGTGCTAACAGCACTCTCAGCCCTTGCAGACTCCTCCGCGAGGCCTCCTTTACCACTACTGTTATCATTTACACGCGTTTTGCAAGCCAAAGGAATTTTGCTTCTGTGAAATGAAATCAACTTGTGGAAAACAGGTTAGCATTTCTAGGGGATTTGATCAGTGTTTCAGAAACTGCTGCCATTCTTGATTGTGCTCCAAAGTAAATGTACCAATCCATTACAGAGAAAATGCTGTCTGACAAAGAACAACTCCAAGGCAACTCAAAGGAAAGTTAACATCCTAGCACATCCTAACTTCTTCTGGATTTTGCATCTCTGAAGAACATTCCTCAACACGGTTTAGATGTGTAATTATTGAGTGTGTTAAAAAATGAAGAATCCTTTCTGTGGACCACTACTGATGCACTCCAGGTGATAAGCAGGGCTTAGGGCTTTCAGACTCCTTGTAGACATCCCTCCAAGTGCAGTTGCTGAGCACAGCACTGCAGGTGGGTAAGGAGCCACCAGGAAGATGGAGTTGTATTTGCTGAGAGCCAGAAAGGAGAATTCAGGACTCTGAATGTTTAGCCCCAAAGAGCATGGGACTCTCCAACTGACATCAGCATGTCAGTTCAGTACAAATAGCATCTCTGTAATGGAATGTCAGCAACAAAGGACCAACACAAGGCGGTATTACTTAAGGCTCTTCATCAGCTTCTTCTCACTGATCCGTGTGCGAGTGTCTGTGTGTGTGTGAGACCCAGGCTCCCCAGGACTGAAAGGCAAAACTGCGCTCCAGACAAGGCCTTTCCTTCTTTAGATCTTTTCAAAGGGTACCTCGTGCTGGGAAACAATGGCAAATCCTATCTGTGTCTGAACCGCGGCATAAGAGGAATTGGGCCAGAATGACGGCTGCTACCATCAGCTAATCTCTGCACACTTATCCAGGCAGTCCAAGATAGCATGGCCTTCTTGGAAAGACACCACTGCCATCCTCACACTGATTCAGAATGCGAGACAAAGTCTGTCCAAAATGCATTTTTCAGCCTGCCTCTAGGCAGCCTTTGCAGCAAAGACAGGTAACACAACGCTCTGGCCACAGATCACATCCCAAGGGAAAGCGCTCAAGAGCTGCAAAATCTGCAAGGGCTGTTGGCACTTACCGCTTGTCCTGTGGCAGCGTCCAAGGCCTTATAAACGGTTCCAAAACCCCTAGGAACAGAACAGCAGCAAGAACAGAGAAGCTGTTCAGTGCTGAGAAGCAAAAGGCAGCCCAGGCAGGAGCTCTCTGCTGCCTGGAGTGTCCCTCAAACACCAGCCTTTGTCTACCCTTCAGACAATACCACAGCAGCCCAGCAACCCTCTGCCATGCAGCTTGTCCAAGAGCAAAGCTGGGTCCAACAGGAAGAAAAAAGAGCTGCTACAAATCTCAAATGTACACACCAGACTATGGATGTGAGGGTTTGCTTTGCCTCTTCCTTTTTGTGCTTGTGTGTGTGGTGTGCCTTTCCAAGCAATGAAACACACAGAGTCCTCTTGGACTCAGAGCTCTCTTTTGATTCTGTCTGCCAAACTCAGGCAGCACCACACAGCCTGTCTTATTGTCCTGAGCACTGAAAGTTGTGTTCAGCAAAATATTGGAAAGAAATTCTGCTGAGAGCTGCTGTCTGACGGCTGTCAGGTGGGAAGCTGCTCTCTCAGTTTTTTCTTCCTTCAGTTGTGGGGCCATATTATTTGGAATCATGCAAAACCGTGTCTGCTGGGAAAATAAGGAATCTCGTGCCACACACTTGAGGGACAGGCAAGTGCCTCCTTGAGGCAGGCAAGACATTGGTTGCCAGCATGCAGTTATCTTTGCTGATGCCTTGTGACCAGTACTGAGACAGGGACAATCTAAAGCCAGGGTCTGAAGATGCTTGCAGCTTGCCTGACTTCCCTCTGGATATTCCAGCAGCCACCTACGTCTGGAGGAGTAAGCATGGCTGAACTCACCCTCTGCCAATAATTTTCCATCCAGTGTATTTCTCTTCTGGATCTGCCACGCTCACCACACTCCCTGAAAGAAAGAAAATGCAAGAAGCAAACTTCAAAACAGAGATCCTGACTTCCAGTGGATCAGAATCTCAGCTCCACTTTCTGCGGCGCGGAGCAATTTCTGGTCGCTTGGCTAGCAACAGTGTCAACAAGAACAACAACAAGAGCAGCCGCAGTAAGAAGACAGGCAGCTCTGTAACACACGTGGCCTGCACAGAGTCTGATTCTGCACACTCCTTTGAAGAGGAGACTAAGCCCACGGAGAAAGCGTCAGAGCAGACAGAGACCAGAAGAGAACTGGCACCGTGGCAAGTGGTTGTGGTCCACAAAGGGGAAGGAGGGCTGAAAAATCAGGACCCTTCCTTGTTGTGGGAGATAACACTCTCTTGTGAGGTTCAACAAAAGGTTTCATAATTCCAAGATTTCAATGCACCCTGTGATCTGGGATGAAGTTTTATCAACAGCTGCTTTTTGCAGAGCTGAAGGAATATTGCAAAGTGAAATCCAGGAGAGGAGGGGATTTCCTCTACCTCTCAGCAGTTTGCCTGAAGAATGCCTTGACATTTTCAGAGAACAGCAGCTCATGCTGTGTGCTACATCCAAGAACAATGGCTGTAAGAATTAGGACCCTCTTCTTTTATGAGCAGGCTAAGTTCTGAAGATGATTTTGCCCATTCCCCATTTAGTGAAGAACAACAAGTCCATGTCTTCAGCCTGGGCTGCAGCAGTCACTAGCACTGCCCTCGGCCCCTTGGACACCAGCCACGTGCCCCATCTTCCCAAAGGGCACAGCCCAGACGGGTAACAAGGACAGCGCCGCTCCTCAGGCGCTGCCGTGGCTCAGACACCTGCACAAACGAGATGCTGATCCTCTGACGAGTCCAGGCCAAGCTGCAGCAACGCGGTGGCTGCTGAAACCTCACAGCTAAGGAAGGCTCCAGCCCCTGCAGCCACAGCAGCCATCAGTGGCAGGGCAGGTATGACAAAAACCTGGGCAGAGCCCACAAATGGCCTCTGACAGGCACTGTGAAGAAGCCAGAGCCAGACTCAGCACTGCTACAAGCTGTTGACCCCACTCGAGACAGAACATGGGTGTCATTGAGTTCAGAGCCAAGGAGGAGTCGATCCATTCACCTCTTGTCCCTACAGCTGATGGCCGACACTGAGTAAACTGGGCTCTGTCCTGTACCTGCCCGCTTCTTATTCTCTGACAGCACTGCACCGGCAGCTATGACCAGTTGCAAGGAGCAACTGAGTTGTACTGCAGAGTCACCAAGGCCTTGCTGTGCTTTCCAAGAGTGCAGGGATTGAGGCCAATCCTTAGTATCCCAAGAGTATTCACCGGCTGGGCTTTAGCCCTGACAAAGTGCCTTGTACTGGAGGAACATGCAGCAGAGGGGATGCAGGCTTCATCCCGAGAATTGCCTGCAGGGCAGTTTTATCTGGCCCTGCCACACAGAAGTGTCTCTTGATGCGTCTCCCTAGGCATACAACCAAACTATCCAAGGGGGATTGGAAAATCAAATTGTGTTTTTCTTTGTTGGCTGCACTTTGAAAACACCTCTTGCTCTCTGATTCCCAGGGATTGTTCTAAGAATACAATTTCTTAACATTTGGGGTGTGCTGAAAAGACCCTTTCCTCTGTTGTTTTGCTATCACCTGATGCTCCTTCCAAGGAGGTCACACTAACAAAAATGAAGAATTTTTATCCAAGCAAACTGTAGAAGGAATAGTGGAAGTCATGAAAACACCACCCGTATGAAACCAGCCCCACAGCCAAATTTTTTCTCTGAAGTGTTTTGTCTCCAAATGCAGTCTAAAGGCAATCTAGGAAGCCAACTATTATGATCAATGTGGCCAGACCAGCACACACAAGCTGACTCAGTCGTTGGCTAGGTTGCAGCCTTCTGCTGCTCCGGAAACAATCCCTGCTTTTGCCTTTAGTGCGCATGGAACCTCAGGCAAAGGCCACCCACACCCAGCTGCCCTCAAAGGCAAAAGGAGTGCCCCAAAATGCTCCCTGGCTGCCTCCAAGCACAACAATGGCTCCTGTAGGGAGTCCAGAATGTCTCCCCGACACCAGAGTCAGGAGGAAGAGGTGCTACAGCTCATGCTGAGGCACACACCCCATAATACACTGCTGGATTGCACAAGGAATCCCCAGGACCTACTCAGCAGCCTCAGGCACTGCTTCTCGCTCTCCTGGAAGGAGCGGGGTGAGCTGCTCCTGCTCGAGTTCTCAGGCTGCGGAGGGGAGTCTTCTTCGGAGGCTGCTGCTGCAGCGGCGCCTTCAAGGGCAGAGCCCTCGTTCATCTGGGACAAGAAATTTGTTTGTGTCAGAAGTGTGGCTGGCAGAGATGCCCCTGACAGCACATTCCACAGGCATGCCATCAGGAACAACACTGGTGTTTGGCTGCACAAGTCAAAGCCAAACAAGCAGAGACTACAGCTTGTCACAGCCAGCCATAGTAGAGATGGTGAAAGGGAAAGAACACCTTAAAATTTCACCCTGTTCTGAGACCTGCACCATGGAAAGGGACAACTTGTTCAGAATGTGCATGGGTCACCACGTTTACCTGAGCAAACTCCTCAATAAACAAAGTGGGCACTA
Organism: Ammospiza caudacuta; assembly: GCF_027887145.1. Classification (NCBI taxonomy): domain Eukaryota; kingdom Metazoa; phylum Chordata; class Aves; order Passeriformes; family Passerellidae; genus Ammospiza; species Ammospiza caudacuta. Next base: position 18,818,519 of record NC_080632.1, read on the forward strand.
AGAAGCCAGCAGAAATACATTCACAGGATTGCTGGCCCACCAGCCAAAGCACTAGCTTTGATGCCCAGGGCAGCAAAGCTGAGCTTCAGTGGCCCAGTAAGTGTCGTGCTGGCGAGCTGCAATGCAGACCACAGAGCATGGCCGTCAGGGGCCTCGCCCCCATCCACCTGCTGCTCTGCAGGGGAAAGGTGAGAAGAGCAGAGACCACTTGTTGCATGACTGCAGTGCCTACTGCTCTTTCACTCACCTGCCTTTGTTCTGCCAGCCTGTACTGCAGGCTTCTCCACCCAGCTCTCACTCTTTCATCTCAACTCTTCTTCCTGGTGCACAGCGCTGGAGCCTGCCCGGCTCTGTGCTCCCAGTGCCTGCAGTAGTCCTTGCCTCCCCTTTCCTGAGATGTCCAGCTCATGCCTCCATCACTGCCCTTCCCTTGCAGCCTGCCTGGTCAGGCTCACCTGCCCATTCAGACACTCCTCATTCAGCTGCTGCCTCAGCTGCTGCAGCTGCTGCCGCCTTTGCTCTAGCTCCCATTGCAGCTGGTGCACCTTGACTAAGAGAGCAGCATTCTGACCCTGGAGCTGCACAGGAACAAAGAGAAGACGCCTTTTAACGTCCCACACACCACTCGTGTGGCAAGCAAGATTGAGGTGCACACGCTTTCCAAAAACACTTTGTTCTCCTCCTCATGTTTACCACGGGCCGGCTAAGAGGCAGTCCCGCTCAGACAGACAGTGTCCAGACAAGCAGTGCCCATAAGGAGCCCAGGGGAGACCAAAGCAACACACAAACTCTCTTTTCACACTCTGTGCTGCCTCTTGACTGGCTCTGGTTCCTATCTTTTCTTATTCGGGTTGCCTGATGGCAACATCCTGCTTCATCTCAAGCAGCCTTTTCTCCTGCTCCCTCTGTACCTCTGCCAGGAAGCTTTCCCGTTCCTCCAGCATCGCCTGCGCCTCCAAGTGCTGCCGTTCCAGACATTGCTTCTGATGAGAGGAAGAGACACTTCCAGATGAAGTCCCAGCCGTGCTCCCCAAAGAAAAAATGACAGCTTCATCCCTCCCACAAGCCCCCTCCCTGAAGAGTCCCCAGTAGTGGCTTTGTGCCCTCCAGCACTTCTAACCAGGAACTTTACAGGAGGGTCAGCAGGTGGAAGGAAAGGAGATTCCGCCTTCCTTCCCCACTCTGAAGGCTGCCCGTTTCCTAGCCCCTGTCTACTCAGGATTTCTGCCTGCTCTCACAGGCTGTGTTCTCAAAGTGCCACAGCCCTTTGATCAAGGAAAACCTGCAGGTGGACTGCAGGATGAGGAGGAAGCCAGCACCCCGATGCCCTAGTCACAGGACAGGCCACCAGCTGGAATACCAGCAACACGGGGCCTGTTGCGTATGCTTCGAGCCCAAAGGGGAGACTCTCTGTCCACCGTGGAAGGACAGAATGCAAGGAACCCAGTTGCTGGGGCAGCAGAATGCAGCAAGGTCAGCAGCCGTCTGCTGCATGGCACGAGGCTGTGGGCAAGATCCTTCGCTGCCATGCTTTGGGTGGTGACCATCCAGCTCTCTGGGGAACTTGGCTTATACCCAGCCTGAAACCGTGGCTGCAGGTACTATCCTGGCACCATCGTCTTGGTCTTCACAGGCTTTCTAGTCGGAGCCCTTGAAGCCCTCTGCTGCCTGGCCCAGCAATGTGTAGCCTACAGCAGATGCTTGCAGCCATGTCACCCAGGCTGCTCTTCTGCTAAGCCAGCCCACCAAGCTTGCCTGAAAACTTCCGGGACGTATTGTCACTTACCATTTCTTGCTGGAACTTCCTTTTTTCCTCTTCCTGAGCAGATTGCCAGTGTCTGAGAGCCTTGCAGCACTGCTCTTCTGCCCAGAGGAGCTCTTGAGCCATTTCTTCACACTGCTGCTTGCTGAGAGATCTTACAGCTTGCAGCTCCTGACGGAGGCCCTTCACATCCTCTGCAAACATGACAAACGGCAACAGTCAGAGACTGCACTAGCAGAGACTCTACTGACCTGAAGCCCTTTCAGTTTCAGGCAAGGAGGGACCTGTGCTCAGTTCCTTTCCTCCTCAGGAGCCCTGTGGACAGAGCTGCCTTTGGAGCAACTGCACTAGGCTGGGCCATCACCAGAAACAAAGCACACCAGGCTCTCACCGAGTATCACCTCCTGGGCCCGTGTGGCTGTGCGCACTTGGGCTTCCAGACGGCTCCTGGTGATCTCCAGCTCCGATACGTGCTGCTGAGCCTGCAGCAGGCTGCTTTGCAGGCTCTCCTTCTCTGACCTACAAGGTGTGAAGATGAAGAGAAATTGTTCCTGGCACACAGGGGCAGTTGCTCCAGTTGGACATGCCTTCAGTTACATATCCTGAGCATGGAAAAGGCCGTGCATGGAAACTCAGCTACAGCAAGATTGTTTCTGCTACTTAAAATAGCAAAGCAGCCAACCTCCAGGTGGTTGGCCAGCTTTTCCTCATGACCTAGCCCAGCACAGAAAGGCCAGCTGAGTTTGATCTCAGCAGCCAGTGCTCAAATTGCTGTTGCCGGACACATTCCTCATGGGTGGCTGCGCCCACCAAGTCTCTGCCAACAAGCAAAAACCCAGCCTGTGCTCAGAGCCCTGAGCTCATCAGCCCTTCCAAGTCACTCTGCAGGGGGACAGAAGCCAGTGTTCTCCTGAACACTGCCTCCTCAATGTTTACTGCTATTCCTAGTGCACGTAGAGATACTTTGTTTACCAGATGCTCTCAAAGTGACTCAAAGGGACTAAAGGTATGATAGATGGAAGCTCCACCTTCTACAAGTATGAGTAAGAAACCAGAAGAAGGTTTTCTCTGAATTAGCAATGTCTTGGAGGAGGGCTGTCAGGTATCCTGCCATTTAAATTACTGGATTTTCATGAACAAGAATGCTTGCTCCCTTGATTTTTGGTAAACTGAGCCAGCAATGCCCGAATGTCTTGACACTCTTTAAGAAGGGAGCTGCCTAAGGACCTTGACAGGTAACAGAGGTGGGTGGACAAGTGCTCAGCAAGAATCCCTGGACATTGTCGAGAAGCCACAAGACCTTTCCCTTCTTCTGCTGCTCCTTGTAAGCAACTTGAGGTTCCTGCACCATAACTGACAAGAGTTATGTCAGAAGGGTCTCAAGATTTTCAGCTCAACCCTGCAGCTTTCACCTGAAGCATCAGCAGCCTACTGATAACCTTCACATGTAAGAGCCTTGAATTCTGGAAATGCCATGTCAAACTACTTGGCAAGGAAAGATTGAAGTTAAGATGCACTGAAGGAGAAACCAAAGCCTGCGGGAAATTCCTGAGATCAGCAAACATCCGCACAGTTTCCCTAGTACTCCTGTCAGTGCCTAGATGGCTTGCTTTGCACTTGGCCCAGGAATGTGCAAGGGGCTCCCAGGCGGGCGCCCAGAAGAGCTTTGACAGCTGGAGCTGTCAGAAAAGTAACACTCAGGTCACAGTATCCTTTTCTTTTTTCTCTTGTCTCTTCACTTCTCAGACAGAGACACATCTGCAGTGCAAACAGGAGGCAGTAAATCCTGACTTAATGCTCACCCCCTTTGTCATTCCAGACCCTCAATAATGTCGCACCCAGGTGCTCCTCCCTGCCCTTACCTGGCCTCTGCCAGCTGCTCTGAAAGGCCTCGTAGGTCCCGCTCCGTGGCTGCCAGTCGGGCTTCCAGGGCAGCGTTCTCTTGTGCCTGCGCCGCCTTCTCTCTGCACAGCCGGGGCAGTGTGTGCCCTTGGCGAGAGAACTCCTGGAGCAGCTTCTCCAGACCCCTGTGGGGTGGCCGCTGCCGGCGGCAAACCTGGAAGTGGAGGGGGCACCATTTTTCAAGGGGAACAACAACAGCACGGTCTCAGTCTTGGCTTGCTGCCAGAAGCAGCCTTTGGGGCGCTCTTGCCAGGGGCAGCTCCCTGTCCCATAAGTGCTGCCTAGGAATAAGGTGAGCGTACCTTTGGCACCGCCAGAGGAACCTCTTCCTTCAGCAGGTTCCTCGGAAGCTGTGGTTCCTCGGCTGTCTCTGCTGCCACTTGCAACACCCTCTCTCGTGAGGAGTGGCGCCTGCTCTCAAATGCAGCCAGCTCCTTCCCTCTACAACAAGGGGACAGACAAGCAAGCCTTTAATTGAAACACAGTCTCCTTGCAAGACCAGCACTACACACCATGTCCCTCACAGGGCGGTCTCAGGGGCTTCCAACAGCCCTCTACTTCCACCTCAAGAGAGTGCTGGCATTCCCTCTCTAGACCACCATCTCTCTTTGTCATTTCTGCAGGTGAAAGAATCACCAGGGAGGAAGTCAAATTAGCTTTCAGAAGCCACAAAACATTTCCAGAAAGCTCAGGTACTCTCAGCTTAGCAGCTTCCTGCCTGCTAGTGCTCCTCTCTGATACAGTGGATACCGGACTTGCAAAAGTTCCTCTTTGGCTAAGAGAGGCCTGGTAAGTCCAGATGAGCACTCCTACAATTACTCTTGCTTTCACTAGCCCAACAAGGAAAGAGCCCGCAAGCTATAGCCTGGCGAGAACGTGGGTACAAATTTCCAATCCAATAATCAAAGGATCCCAAGATGGTTTAGCCTGGCAGGAACCCCAGGGAGCCTCTAGGACCATCTTCAGCTCCAAGCACTTGGAGTCAGCTATGGCATCTGGACTGGCCGCTCAAGGCCCTATCCAGCTGGAGTTTCCAAATTTCCAAGGGTGGAATCTGCACAAGCTCTTTGAGGCACTTGTTCTGCTGCCTCTGCAGTTCAAAGGTTTCCTTTCCGTAAACCCAGCCTGAACCTCCCTTGCTTTTCCTCTGGTCCAGTTCAGCATACTTTTTGTCAAGGTTGGAGAAGTGAGTCCCAGGAGGCAGCCAGACCTGCCCACAGATTGCCTTCCCCTGTCTATGCTGAGCAAGTCAAACCATGAGAAAGCCAAATTTCTTCTCTGACTCTCAACCTCCTGAAGCCCAGCAATGCCCAACCCTGCTCAGAGAAAGCGAGAAAGCTTAACACACACCTGAACTCCTGGGCACTGCACACTCTATCTGTGCTCTGCTCCCTCTCTGCCTTTCCCGCCTGGGCCGAGGAGTTCTGAGAGGCAAGAAGCTCTCCTAGCGGGGCCTGCAAGGAATGGACAAAGAAAAAGGAAAACAAGCAATAAGGAGCAGGAAAGTTGGCTCCTGAGAGCTGCAAGAAGCAACAAGCAGCCACACAGCTCACCTGAAGGCAAAAGCTGTTGTGTGCGGCTGTTGATGTGGGTAACCAACTAAGCCTGTGTTGCTTTGAATGTCTCAGAATGGAAGCAGGGACCAGTTCCCTGCTCAGCTCTGGTCAAAAGGCTTCCCCTCAGGATTTCAAGCATTAGGGAGCAGCCAATAGGAACTGCATTCCAGCCCTTCAGACACAGACCTTGTCTCTGCCATGCAGAGCTGCTCAGCATTCTCAGCAAACTTGGGTCATGTCAAAGTTAAGGGTGTAGTCAAAGCAGAGACTGTAGCTCCTTAGACAGTGCTTGGAGATGGGCAAGTCCCTGCAGCAACGGTGGCTCCTGTGTTCCTCACAAGGCTGTGAACTGCGCCTTGGCACCGCTCTCTCTGCTGGCAGCAGGGAGCCTGCACAGACACTGTGCACAAGGCGCTCACTTTCTCACCAGCAGTACAAAAGGACATCACGCTACAGCTAGTTTGACACCAAGGCAAGTTCACAGTCCCTGTCAGAATGGCAGGAAAATGATGCCTGCATGTGAGAGTTCAGACCGCATTTCCTACGTGTCAGTGGCTGGGCTGAAGCGCTAGGTCATGGCAGAACTCCAGGCCTCAGCATCTTCAGCCACAAAGAGCAAGTGCTGCCTGCTCAGAAACTTGCCGCTCTGCACTGCACCAAAGCTTTGCACTGAAGCAACCAAAGCTGCCACTGATTGCTGCAGGATGCTCAGGCCTGGACTGACAACACAGTTGGAGGTTTGTTGTCCTTTGCCTCCCCTTTACCCTCTGGTGGAAGAGAGCGAGCCAGAGCAGGTTCTGCTGCTGCGGCTGCTACTGTGGTGCTCTGCAGACAGAGAGCAGCATGAGGGACAGGCAGTAAGCTGTCATAGAGAACCTTATTTCTCCTGAGCTCTATCACCAGTGGTCCTAGTGAGAAGCCATGAATTTCACTACAAATGGGATCCTCAGTCACTAATACTCATTTCAATTGGGCTGATGAGACTAATGTTTCAACAGGACTCCATGTGCTTCTGAAGGAGATATTTTAGCCAGGCTACAATCAGCATGTAGCTTTCTGTCTGCAAAACCTAGTTTCATTAGTTACATTAGTTAAAGCCTCTTCAACGGAAAAGGAATAAACTGAGGGAATTGTTTTGGTGGTGCTCATGCAGACGTGCACTGGTGTGGACTTTCCTTTGGCCTGCCAGCCTGGCACTCAACTACAGCAGGCCAAGCCGGCAGCTTGCTGCATAATCCTCAGGCACCAGGAATGTCAAGGGTGCCCGTCCCACTCACCGAACCGTAGACTTGACTCCTTCCACCTCTGAGGCGACCTGCCGCGGCAAGAGAGAACAAACCAGGTGCTGTTACAAGACTGCTGGTGCTGAGGAATCCCACAGAACCAGGCCAGCCAAGCAGAGAGCATTTTCCTTTCACAACATCCCTACCGGGAGCAGCAGTTCTGTAGCCCAGCAAGCAGGACTGCAGGCCACTATCCTAGGCTGCGTCTACCTTTTGCTCGGCTTTGCCACTAAGGAACTAGAAACTTGGGGCCGGGAAGATGCAAATTGCTCCTTAGCAGTCACTGCCTGCATTGGAGATCATTGTCCCCCCTACAACTAAAGCAGCTTCCTTCTCTTCTCCTTCCTGCACTTCCTTTTCTTTTTGTAAATTGCATGCAGCATGTGCCACGAGGTTGCTGTAAACAATTCCCCACAAAAGCTTCCACTGAACCCCTCTTGGCGCTTGCAGCTTTGTTTGGACACAGCACAGGCCCAGCTCTGGGGTTCAGGAGCCCACACTATCTGTTCAGCACTTTGCCCTTCAGTGCAAAGCCAATCCCTCTTGTAGCGCACAGAGGGGGGCCAGTTAGACAGGCACATCCTTTAAGGAGGGAATGCAGAAAAAGGATGCCTTCCTTAAGTTCCTTTTAAAAACGGCTCAGTTTTCAGAAGGACGCCTGCACAACTCTTCCAGTCTGCATTTTGGAAGTTGTCCACACCCTGCTGGACAAGGGACACCCCCTTTTTGGCTGAAACTGTTGCCAGGAGCTTTACCAAAGTTATGGCATCTGCATGGCACTTTTCTTTCATTGTTCTGCCCCCAAGGAAAAAACTTCTACTTACGTCTCAGACCGTTAACAATTTTGCGGGCTGATATCGCTGAAAAAGCCCTGCTGACTGCTCTACGGACTCGCTCCATCGTTTCAGCAGGGCTGCTTCAGTCGTTGGGCCGTAAAACAAAAATGGAAGAAAAACCCACTTGCACAAGTCCCCAGACTGTGCAAGGAAAAGAGGAAAAAAGGAGACCCGCGGCACTCTGCGGACTGTACAAACACAAAGTGACAAACAAAAGACACCTGCACAAGTCTGCAGACCGTACAACAAGAAAAGGAAAAGAAAAGGACACCTGTAGGTGTCTGCAGACCCTACAACTGCAGGGGAAACAAAAGGATGCCTAGACGAGTCTGCCGACTCGTACAACGGCAGGAAAAGAAAAAGACTCCCTCTTCAGGGCACAGACTGTTGCCAGAGAACTCCTCTGTACAGGATCCTCCTGCAACGAGAACGCCAAGAGCTGTTCTGGACGCTGAGGCCTTGCGTGCACCAGGGCAACCTCCTGATGACCACGCTGTGACGTGGCAGCTCTGCACTGACATCACAACAGCAGCAGCTCTGGGTTGCTCTGTGAATTCATGCATAGCAACCAAACCTTCTCTACAGCTGACACAAAAGAGAGCCTGGAAAGTTCTCCTCTGTCCCAAAGCAGCACAATCCTCTCCTTCAGTCCATAACCCGTAGCTCAAAGGATCCCAAAGTAACACAAAGCAGGCACCAAGCACACACACTCAGCACTTTGGCCACCAATGCTTCTGACTAAAACAAGCAATCCTTGCTTCAACTCAGTGGATAAAATCACGCCTTGGTAATACCCCTGAGAGTTCCCTAAATTGGAATGCCTGTCCTTCCTGCCCATTTACTGCATGGCTAACATCTACCAGAAAACTCTAGGGCTTGCTCAAGGAAGAACAACACCTTAGTGGGGAAAATAACCTGAGGAACAAACTACCCATAGGTGTTTGCATGGCACTGGAACAGCGTTGGTGTTGTCAATATGACAGGGACACCTCCTCTGCACGGGGCAGTGCCCGTGTCCTCGGCATGGCAGGGAGTGCCCTTGGAGCAGCCCTCACTCTGTGGGTGCACACATGGGCGCATTTGCTCCTTCTGTCCAGCTCCCAAGGCAGCTCTGCTCCTGAAAAAGTTCTCTGTCCAACACTGAAGGCACTCCTGGTGCCTTTGCAGAACCCCACTCCCTTCAGCTTGTGGGAAATGGGCAAGGTCAGATTCCTCCATGGAAGTGGCTTTTAAGTCTCTATCCTGCCCACAGTGCATACTGCATAGCACTCCATTTTTCAGTCCTTTGCTGCACTCTCCTTTCTGGCCTGCAGGAGCTTAGTAGATTGATGTGCTTTTCCTGGGCCAACTTAGTTTTTCCTTCCTGGATGGCACAGCTCACAGAACTGCAAACTCCATGTCTGCTGGGGATGGCTGCAACCACCAAATGGGGCAAACGATCCAAAGTTCAGGTTTGGTGCAATGCTCCGCTGTCATTGCATTCTAGACTTCCCCACAATATGCCACAGGAAGGAGCAAACAGGTGCCAGTGCCATGGGGAACAGGAGAAGGCCGCAGGTCAGGAACAGGGGCTCAGCCCATGGCTACAGGAAGCAGAGGAATTTGCAAGGCAGGTGAGTGCTGGGGATGCTGGAGGCCTGCCAAGCTGCCTGCTCTTGTCTTGCTGCTGAAAGCCTGAACTGCAGTGCTCTTGAGAACAACACCTAAATCCCACCGCAATCAACATTTCTTACAGAGATTGGCATGTGCTGAGGAACGATTTACACTGCTCATCCTCTTGGCAGCTAACCCAGGCCATGTTTTAGATAGGAGGGACCTAAGTGAGTCTCTGGAGCTTCCTGCAAGGAACAAAGCCCTGTGACAGCAAGCAGCATTCCCAGGCTGCTCCCACGGGGAAAATCCCCACAAGCTGAAAGGGGCGACTGTGATTTTGAGCTAAGTTGGCCTGCAATGGCAAGGTGCTGGACATGAAGGTAAGAGGCACAAAGTGCCCTCATGTCCTATTCCTGCATCTTTCTGGGAACCAGAGGAATCTGGCCTCCGCCTGTGAGGAACTGGGCCTGGGAACTAATACTGCCTTTCTGGTTTGGCTTTTGTAGATTTTTGTTTTGGACAGCAGCTCTTTGCAACATCAGCTGAGCCGGCCTCCAGCCTGGCTGATTGGACCCAGTCAGCAAAGGCCTTGCAGGAAGTCTGGAGAGGAGGCAGCGGTGCTTCAGGAGGCTTTGTGCTGGGCCAGCACAGCCAGCGTAGGACTGGCAATCAAAAGGCCTAAATCCTGAACTCCACGGGAACATTCCCTTCCTGGTCAGCCTGCGCTGAAGCTGTGCATTGTCGCGGCGCTGTGCATTTCCCTGCCGCTGTGCTTTGCCCTGGCATTGTGCTTTGCCCTGCCGCTGTGCATTTCCCTGGCGCTGTGCTTTGCCCTGGCGCTGTGCTTTGCTCTGGAGCTGTGCTTTGCCCTGCTGCTCTGCATTGCCCTGGCGTTGTGCTTTGCCTTGGTGCTGTGCATTGCCCCAGAGCTGTGCATTGCCCTGGCGCTGTGCATTGCCCTGGCGCTGTGCATTGCCCTGGCACTGTGCATTGCCCTGGCACTGTGCTTTGCCCCGGGGCTGTGCTTTGCCCTGGCGCTGTGCATTGCCCTGGCACTGTGCTTTGCCCTGGCACTGTGCTTTGCCCTGGCGCTGTGCTTTGCCCTGGCACTGTGCTTTGCCTTGGTGCTGTGCTTTGCCCTGGCGTAGCTGCCCGAGGCTCTCCCCCCTCACAGAGGGGCCCCGCCCCGCCCCGGGCAACCCCTGGCGGCTGCCCCACCCCCCGCCCGCCCCGCGCAGGGGCGCTCCCTTCCCATGGCGCCGCCCAGCGTCAGCACCCCCTCACTGCAGGCACAGAGAGGGACCGGGCCCTGCTGCTCCTCCTGGCACTTGGGTCCCTCCTTTCCAACAGAGAAGACCTCAAGGGAGGCATTTTCCAACTGTGTCCCTCTGCTTTATTTTTGGAAGGTGGAACTCTGCCCTGAAGGTGGCCCTAATGCATCCATAAGTGCTGGAGCAGGAAAAGTCCCCTTTGTTCTCCCACCGGTTGTCATTACTGGCTCAAAAGCACCGCCCAGCTTTGGAAGGAGAAACAGCCCGTGACACAGTCGTGCTATCCCTCCCCTTCCAAAGGCTCTGTAAATCTTCAGTGTCCACATCAGTAGGAATAAAGGGATCATGGTCGGGTTTCAAATTTTTGCATTTCAGAGGCTTTAATGAGATAAAAGTTGTGATGTTCCCAGAGAAGATTTCTTGCTTTTTGCAGCCAGGGTGAAATGTCTCGTTCAGAAGCAGACCTAGAACTGTCTAATGTGTCTCCTGAGCCTGTCTGACGATTGTTTTAAAGACACAGATTTCAATTTCTTTCAAAATTTGCTATTTCTCTTCAGGAGAGTTGGTGATAGAGCTCAGGAGAAATAAGGTTCTCTATGACAGCTTACTGCCTGTCCCTCATGCTGCTCTCTGTCTGCAGAGCACCACAGTAGCAGCCGCAGCAGCAGAACCTGCTCTGGCTCGCTCTCTTCCACCAGAGGGTAAAGGGGAGGCAAAGGACAAAAAACCTCCAACTGTGTTGTCAGTCCAGGCCTGAGCATCCTGCAGCAATCAGTGGCAGCTTTGGTTGCTTCAGTGCAAAGCTTTGGAGTGCAGAGCGGCAAGTTTCTGAGCAGGCAGCACTTGCTCTTTGTGGCTGAAGATGCTGAGGCCTGGAGTTCTGCCATGACCTAGCGCTTCAGCCCAGCCACTGACACGTGGGAAATGGGGTCTGAACTCTCACATGCAGTGAGTGCTCAGGCACCCTGCTCTTCTTTCCCTCTGAGTTTCACTGCAGAGGAGCAAGTTTTCTTCCCTGTAGTTGCAGAAGCTCAGGGTTCTCACTTCTTGACAAATCTGTGATGCAAAGGGCCTTGTTAAGAAGATCAAAAGCACAGGGAATGTATTAGAAATTCTTACAAAAAGTAACCTTTCTTACAGATAAAGATAAGCAAGTCATTCCCTGCATTTATCTAAATGCAGAAGTTGTATAATTATCTAAACTGAACACAGAAACAAACTACCTCTGTCAGACCATCTTCATATTCCAGATCACTTTCAAGATGTAGATTGAGTTGTTTGAATGATTAGTGCTCAACTCTGCCTTTCTGGCTGAAGGCTCTGGAGCTCCTTTCTGAGTTCATCCAGGGTGGTATTCCCTAACAATTCCTGGTACCACCTCCTGCTTTCTTAGGGCACAATAGTCTAAATGAAAACCTAGCCAATGGCATAACTCTCGAGTCCATAAGGAAATCATTGGACAAGTTGTCAAGTTCTCAAACCAATTGTCCTGCTGCAAGAGTCCTGTTGCACACAAGAGTGTTGAAAGCCAAGAGAAGCTGCAATTGGTGGTGCATCTTGTGACAGAAGCTCAACCTAGCTCTCCAATAAAGAGAAGAGCTTGAAACGAGCAAACATGAGTGTGGAAAAGATTCTTGGAAAGCTGAAACAGCTTTCCCAAAGTGCAATGAAAATGGAAAGAATCCAAGATGTCCACATGTAGGAGTTCCTTTACTGATATGCTCCCCTTTTCCATGTTGCACGAG